>NC_140223.1:33716651-34916651 GCF_951802725.1 Rutilus rutilus
AAGGTTTCACATCAATTTGACCATTTCTTTTATACGTAGGGAAGGCCTGGACTGGCTGTCACATGAGGGAATTGTCACAAGTGTTGTATAGCCTACTATTAACTAAAGGCTTTTTGGAGTAAAAAATGATTTGCTTTTTCAATCAGTGGTTTTGTATGTTGGTTAAATTAAGCCATTTTCTATGGATTGTCCATATAAATAGGGTAATATCATGTTTTTGTTACTGGGATACATTAAGGAAAGAGTCAACTATATGATGAAGGAGGTATATTTTAAGTATGCTTTCATATTTGTATTTATTTTATGCAAATAATGAATTCACTACAATTTCTGCCAGCCAAAATATATATATTTTTAAGTCCCTCTGTAGTCAATCATTTTATCCCTTAAAACTCATCTTTGGTCACCAAAATGACATTTTAAACAGGTTTTATTTATTGAAATTATTCATGCCTTAAAATTCCGTAGCTTGAATGTAACTCTACACCCTTGCCTCATTTAGTATACGTGGTTCTATGAATATGTAAATGAGCCCCGCCTCCACTCACTCCACACCAGCTCAGAGATCCACTCGTTGACGATCACACGTTGATCTGATTGGTTACAAGTTTGTGACGTCAGAAACACCAGCGATTTCAAACCGCGTTTTTGAGTCTTTGGTCTTTGGTATTTTTGGTTGAGAAAATACTTTTGAATTTGTGCATGGTTTGTCTTAAAGCATATTAAAAACACCACTTAGACATAAAACAACATTAAAAGCTTGATTTTCACCACAGGGGGACTTTAAGTCCCGTCTTCTATCTAAATGCCGATAACTATTTTATGGCTGTTAACTGATAAGGGTCCATAGTTGAAGAAACACTTGATAAAGATTTTCTCTCTCATCATGTCTGTCTGTCTGTGAAAGCTGTTAAGAGTGAACAAAATGGAGGAAGGGGGCGTTTGAAGGTTGAGGAACCACTTGAAAAGCCAGCATTTATCTTTAGGCTTCAGCACCCTGCAGCCTCTCAACTGCAAAAAGACGTGAGGGAGATGATTGCTTCTCATAAAATCTGGAAATTCCCAGGAAGCAATTATTAAAAAGTGGTGTATCCACCCACTCCTCTGGAAATCATGATGATAAAACCCACACGAGGACATAAACTCCCTTCGAGTCTGAATGTACAGGACTGTAAATGGAAATGCCTTCCTTAAGCATCAATTAAGATCCTACTGGATAAACTGACATTCTTACAAAATGGAAGTGATTCCTGTGGGATTCTCATTAGAATCCTTTAGAATTGCTCCAGATTATGACAGAAAATCCATTAGAACACCATTAGCATTCCTTTATTAGTGAAGAAATTACTCATTTCTCTCACACACCTTGAATAAACTGTTTGAATGAAGTGGCTTTACTCTGGAAAAATGGCGTCATTTAGAATTAGAATATCTGACAAAGCTTCATTTTATGAATTCAATTTTTGTTGTTGTTGAGACCAACTTTTTCCACATAGGAAACTATTTTAATGAGTTTAATTAAATGATTGTAATTAAAATGATTGCCCTCACATGGTGTATGTTTATTAATATATATTGCCTTTCAAAATGCCTTGCCCATTAAATCAGCCCCTAATGAAGAATAATGAGGGGTTTAGAAATGTGGTGTCATTCTGCTTTGATTATTAATCTTCATCAGTAGCCTGAAAGATGAAATTCTATTATGTGTAGATGCCAATTCAGCTTCCGACTAGGGATCTTGGAAAACAGCAGAATTCAATTTCAGTGATAATTGCAATGAGAGCACCAGCAAGAACCAAACGTCTCTTCTCCGTTGGTTATTTGATCTGTCTGGGGAAAGAGATTGGAAGAAACAAGAAAGCACTTATAGATACAATTGAAAACGGTTCCCGGAGCGCTCCGCTGGATTGCAGAATTCCAATAAAAGCCCTTGGAGGATTTTAGTGAGCTTGAAGAGGATCCTTGTCAAGCAGTGACTCAAACAGATATGTCACAAGATGATAGTCTGGTGCAAACAGACTTTTTGACCAGTGGCATGAAGTCTGGTCCACATGGCAGCTAATTCTGGCCAAGACCCCCTCATTTGACTTATATTTTAGGAGTGTGTGTATCTGAAATAGATTATACCACAAAAAAAAAAAGATAGAATGCTGCAGCGATGGCGTATTTTTTTAGGTCGACCCCGAAGGTATAGCATAACCCTGGTTCTCTCGACAAAAAAACAATAGGATTTTTCCATTGGCTTTTGGAATATTGCAGAAAATATTAACACAAATTGTATGAATTTTGAAGCCTTTTATTAAAAATACAATTGGCAGAAGTAAAAAGCTAAACGTAGGCTATAAATGAACTACACCATGGTCTAGTGATGTATGTCTCGAGACGGTCTCGGTCTTGTCACGGCCTTGACGGTCTTTGGTCTTGGTCTTGTCTTGGTCTCGGACCTCTCGGTCTTGTCTAGGTCTCGCTGTCTCAGACCGACATAGTGGTCGGGGATTTAGCAATACAATAGGCTACTACAATATCCACGACGACACAACGTTCGATAATGCAACATTATTATCAGCAACGGAACGGATTGAAGCGCGCGTCCGAGTGAAGACAGTGCGGCGTGTGCGCCCAATATACGAGAAAACACTTCATCCGCGCCACTGATCGCAGCGGCAACAAGCACTTTGATCACTTGATTTAAAAAACACATATCAGTGATATGATGGGTTTTAACTTCATTCAGGAGATTTTGGGTAACTGCACAACTGACAGATGACTTTGAGCGCACCGCCAACGGTGTGTGTGTGTGTGTGTAACCATAGCGACAAAACGACCAACTTTCGGATCCTGCACTTAAGCCTATAATTCGTTTTTAAACATTTTATTACGTATTTAAAAGTTGCAGAATGGATTAATTTTGAGACTCCGAAATCGGCGTGTGTGTGTGTGTGTGTGTGTGTGCATGTGTGTTGTTTGATTACAGTATTGTATTTAAGATGGCGTTAGACTAAATAAACGGCCTTTTAAATATCATCTGCATATCTCCGTTGTGTTGACTAAACATTAGGCCTAATCCAAGTTTATAATTGCGTATCTTTAATTTGATGTTACGATTTCATCTACACATTAAGTATAATTTCAATTGGTTACATATTTCTCATTCTTTAGACAGTTGTTGGAGGAGTAAGATGGTGTTGGAGGTGTTTGATGTTTTGTCAGATGAACCAGTCAGTATCAGTCATGTCAGTCCTCAACAGTACACAAAAGTTAAGGGAGTCTCAATCCTCTAATAGTGCAGTAACAGCCGTCATGCAATTGCTACACATAGTTGATCTCACCCTGCAAAAACATTTACAGTGAGTTCACAGTCACACACATGACATGGTCTGTCTCTGTATTGTTCTGCCTGTGTAGTTGAAGTAATACCATCTAATATGTATTGAATGTAAACTGCGGCTGAACCCTAGTATGCTGCTGTTCTTGAATTCATATTGCTTAGCTTCAACACTAGTCTATTTTTTTTCCCTCCGGTCTCGACTTGGTCTCGGTCTTGGTCTTGACTTGGTCTGTCTTGGTCTTGTCTTGGTCTCGATACCCTCTGGTCTTGGTAGTGTCTTGAGCCGCTTTTCCACCGAAATTACCCGGAACAATTTGTCCCAGGAACTTTTTTCCCAGGAACCTTTTTTGCCCCAGACCGGTTGCTTTCTGCGTTTACACCGCGGTCTAAAGTACCGGGAAGGTAAACTGCGCGCAACTGCTCCTCCCAGTCTGCGACGGACAGTAATCAGTTTTGAGCGCCACATTTATAAGTATGGAGGAGATTCAAACTGTGCTGCAGTTATTGGTTTACTAACGAGGTAATTAACATAACAAAATAGACGAGCACTGATACTAAAGCGTGTTCAGAAAGCTCGTATGCGTATAAAATTAGACAAGGTATGTTGTGAGATGACTGGGACGAACGCGCAGAAATTTCCTTTTGCGCAAATACTCTTAAAAAAAGCCTGAACCCCGTCTATCAATCATAAATAGTGACAGTCTTGTAAATAGTTGTTTGTTACCAACCTCAAAGCGCTATTTCAATCCTGTTATAGTAAATTTGTAACATGGTTTGCCTTGCAATAGATGACAATGTGTAAACATAATGACTTAATATTAAAAGCTGTGGCAGAAAAGAGACGAGCACTGATAAAGCGTGTTCAGAGCTCGTAATGCTAACGTTAGATATAAAATTGTATGTTATCAGCTATTGCGGACATTGGCCGTGAGATGGCTGTGACGAACGCGCAGAAAGTTTCCTCTTCCACAAATACCCAAATAATAAAGCCTGAAACTCGTCGCCAGTCCCCCAGTTTTTTTTTATTAAATTCCATATTTGCAGACAGACAACTTTACTGCATGAAGCCACTTTTTAAAAGGGAGGTTAAAAATAAAGAAAATGCTGCGTGGAGTCATCCAACCAAAATGCGGCGTGAACACAACCAATCAGCTTGTGCAGCGCACAAGTCCCACCCCTGAAAGTTCCTGAACTTTGAAAAAGTACTACCTCGTGAGCAGGGACTATCGGAGGGGGAAATATTTACCCGGAACTTCATTTAGACCCTGGTTCCTGCGGTGTAAACACATCGAGTACCAGCCCAAAGTTCCTAGTTCCTGGGGAAAGTTCCTGCGGTGGAAACGCGGCTTTGGTCTCGGTTTAGGCGGTCTTGACTACAAGTCTACCATGGTCGCACGGTCACAATCTCTAATGCCGGATTTCAGACTACATGATATCAGCCCAACTTTGGCACGATCCACCTGACGTAGGGTGCCGTGGTGATTCGCAAACGACAATGGCCACACGAGAATCGATCATTTCATCTTGTAAAGTGTTTGTTACATGTTACATAGCGTGTGTTGAGGTCGGAAATGTTTGTTACCTGTGTCTGTGTCTTATTATGAGCAGATTCCCTACACCTGCGGATTCTAGGATCCACTGCTGCTTCAATGTATATCTAATGAGTGATTAATCAATATTTTTTCCCTCTTAATATCAAATGAGTTGAAGGACTTCTCTAAGCTTATGAGATTTGACTTCTTCATAAGACATTACCAGTGTGATGAAGCTGTATTAAATATCTGAGAGGTGACTGAGGGTCTGGCCCATGCCAGGAATGCAGAAGCAGTGCTTGCTCGTTTAGCCCGGCTTCCAGAGATGAAATATGGACTTGTTTTGTTTGAGAATATTGTTGTACAGTGTTAATATACTGTATATATAGTCTGTTCTTCTAGCTCACCATGACGACTATAGGTCACAAGGGTCATTGGAACCAATAGTTTAAGTGACCATTTCTTAGCTAAAGTCTTCACTTCACTGTTAGATTAAAGTGTCCTCTCATTGAGAAAAATGACGTGTTATCTTGATGATTTGGGAAGAGTCTCCTGTTTATCGTTAGAGCCCGACCAAATCCAACCTTGAAGAAGCTGTGTGTCTGTGTGTGTGTTAGTATTCTTGGTTACAAGAACAAGTGACATTATTGGAGATTGACTGACTTGTTTTCTTCAACATGTTGACAACCCAGCAACCCAGATCTGTGACCTGGAAGGTCACGACGTGCCGGACTTCAGGGTCCGAGTGTCAGCCGCCTAATCGAAGGAGATATGCTTCAGTCTATCTGTCCATGTGTGGAAAATGTGTGTTTATCTATTTCTTAGCCAATCAGAATCATTCAACCTGAAACAATGACGTAGCTTAGACCTTGGTGTATTGTATAACTGGATTTTGGAGACGGTCCTGTTGCGCTCCTATTCGTCTTTTTCTGTTTACCTGATTACTTTTACCTGATTAATATATATTAGCAATTTTTAGCAATTAGTTAAGGCATAATATCGTTTAGTCCCTGGCAGATTGATAAAAAACTGACTCCCAAATGTGTGAGGCTGGTCTCCATATTGTTGAAGGAGAGTCTGTGCAGTTAAGGAAAGATCAAATTGGCTAAATAAAGTACAATAGGAGAAAGTGCATGTATTAGGTTGATTATTTTTCAAAAGTTCCTTTTTTTACCATATGCAATGGCATTTATGTACTTGGCATTTAAGGATTTGTCAATGCCTAATGTTTAAAGACTGGGAAGAGTATTCCTCAATGTATTAAAGTGCAGTAAACAAGCTTAAGACGCCCGAGTTTTAATGAGCCCCTCTTTGTTTTTCTCCCACTTAACATGAATATTGAACAGTCTTTACACTTTGGTGAACAATTCTGAACTGTCTGGCCTCAAAACTAGACATCTTTATTGTAACAACCTACACTTGCTCTAAAGACAGCGCCGCTCATTTCCATAGAAACAGACCAAATTAGCACTCTGCCTTGTGTATCACACAGTTTTTCCTTGCTATCTACACTAAACAACGGTGCCTAAGAAGAATAAAAATACAGATGGTCAAAAAAATATCTTTCATCATTTATGCATGGCAATAAAGTGCACTTTTTGCACAACGGTTATAAATGTATTTTTGCCTGCATTGCTGCACTGAGGAGAGATCGGATGTCTACTCTAATTAGTGTTTTCACCCACATGTTGGGATGTGATTGTCGGTGATGATTTACATTACAAGAGGATAAAATTTTAATCAATGGAAAGGGTGTCTACAGCAATTCTTCCGAGACCCATTAATGATAGCAGGAGAAACGCTCCACCCAAACATCTTGCAAGACGTAAAAGCAGCATCAGCAAAACTCACAGGCCGAGAAAGAATGAGACAGATGGAGAGGGAGACAGTAAGTGAGAGGCAGTAGTCATGGATATGAGGCAGAGGAGGGGGTTATGAAGAATGAGAGATGTGTGTGTGTGTGTGTGCATGTGTGTGTGTGAAGTAGACACCAAGGACTTAACTAAACTGCTGAGTCAATCCAATACAGGTCATTAAAACATGACAAAGACTCAAATATGTGCTGAGTTCGGGAGAATGTGTGTGGCTGAATTACACATACCATGTTATGGCCATAATCCACCCTTAAAGAAACACACTCTTAAAAATAAAGGTTCTTTATTGACACCGATGGTTCCATGAAGAACCTTCAACAGTCTATTGAACAAAATATTAGGTTGTTAAAATGTTCTTCACACTAAGAAAAAATGGTTCTTTTAAAGGGGTCCTATTATGCCTTTTCACTTTTTCAACTTTAGTTAGTGTGTAATGTTGCTGTTTGAGCATAAAAACGATCTATAAGGCTACGAAGCTCTAAGTCCACTCCGAAGGGATGTAGTCTCAGAAAGAAAACACATTTCAAGAACTACAACAAACGTCTTATTGGGACTACAACGTGCTTCTTCTGGATCACAATGAAGTCACAATGTAACTCATTTAAATAATCGAATATGCAAAAAAAGGGAGCGAGGCCTGGTTGAGCTGCGCTCGAAAAGACCTGCTCTAGGAACGTCTTGTTGCCGAATTGTATCCTTGTTCCACCCCGGTTCTTTGTTTGGCCTTGGACGAACATGGAAAACAGTGGTTAAAATTTATTTGTAACACTGTTCCTGAACATTATAACCCCAACATTTCTCGGTATATGACACATTTTACGGAGGACAGCTTCCAGAACCTAACAGAGTATACCGGCTACACACAAAAGCTTCCCTGAAAGACAGAGCGGTTCCCATTTGTCGGGAAAATCTGTTGTTTATGGATCACAACTTGTAAGTTATTTGTGTCTCTACTAGATAACATTGCAGTGTTGATGAAGTGATGAAGCTTTTGTAAGCTCTCCCTTTTGTTAGACTGTTCACCGATCCTTAGGAACTTCCCACTCCGAAACGTCCTGTAAAATCCGTGCTGGCAAAGGTTCTGCACGATCCTCTTGTTCGTAAACATTTTCAGGGTCTGAATCGGTATGGCATGATTGACGCCATTGTTAATATTTTCACCTGAGCAGATGAAGCTCGCGGTTATGGTAAGGGTCTAAGCAGATCACCAAAAAAACACACTGGGCCAGCTAACCAATCAGAGCACATTTGGTATTTTGGAAGGAGGGGCTTCATTGAAACAGGAACTAAACAGGGGTGCGTTTCCCGAAAGCATGGTTCGCCAACAATGGTCAGAAAAAAATCAGATTTCAGATTTAAAGCACCGTTTTTGAAGAGTGTGCATGTGCATACATACTCTATTATGTAAGAATGAGCCTAGGATTGAATCTGGAAATAAAGCAAAATTACATGAGAAAAATGAGAATTAGTGCTAAGATGAAATGATCATAATTTATAGCAAAAAATCTAGCATTAATTTGACCTCAAACGAATTAAGTTATTACTATCTGTGTGACATTGGTGTTGTTTTATTTTTGTTTATATTTTTAATTGTATAATCATTAGTCATTTATGTAGGTGTCGTTGCATAATCTATTAATTTTATCATTTTATCATTATTATTATAATTTATTTATGTAATTTTATGTTTATTTTATGTTGTATTTAGTTATTTTACTTATTAAACTTGCAATGCTTGCTATTGTTATCTTATGATTGTATGGCTTGAAGGGATGTTCGTCTCAAGCAGTGATTTTCCATTGCTTTTCCCTTGGTATAATAACACTTGTTGGGATTGTACTGGTCAGACGAAGTCAGAGCATTGAAACATACGCAACTAAGATTATTCAGTGACCTCTGCTCTTTCTATTATCATCACTTCGTCTCCTGCTTCTGCTCTTTCCTGTCTTTCTCAGTTATACTCTCCGGCTGATAGAAGAAATATCTTCTGGCAGGGATTCGGCGTCCGGGGTCGAATCTAATATATCTGATATTTCTGATGCAGAGATCCATCCGATCCAACATTTTGGCACAATCTAACATTTCTTTCTGAATGTATTTTCTGCCCAAAAACCATAACCATAAAAAAAAAAATGTTCTCTCTAATATCACAACAAAATGAAACAACCATCCAATGTTCAGATTTCTGTTCTGGAAATGTATGCAAATTAGCACATATTTAATTCAATAATACCTCATTAACATATTTAAACATAAAATGTATGTTTATGTATAATATTTATATTTAATCCTAGTCACCGAGGGTGTCTTGCTTTTAAGTCATATTTTAGAACATTTATTTGCACTGTGATATTATTTTCATGACAATTTACCCCCCAAATTGTAATTAATGCAATGAAAAATCATGATAAATATGATAAAACATATTATTTACATGTTTTTTTATTATATTTTTTGTTTTTACATATTTACAACTGCAAATTACAGATCTGAAAGCAATTTCCTGTACAATATTTATAATGTCCTACTATAAAAAAGTGTCAATGAGCTCCACGGTGCCAGTTACCTTCAAAAACCTTATAATAATATATATATAAATAAATATAAATATAAAATATAATTAAACATCTACTTTATCATGCAAAACTTTGATCTTGAAACACATCTCAGTGTTTTGTTCAAATAATTAAAAGACGGATGAAGATTTGACTGCCATGCAATATCCCCACGCTCTGTTATTTTCCACCCAGTTCATTAGACTGCATTTCTGAGTGAGTGACTGATTCGCTTTTGTGGAGAGGCTTTTGTTGGTAATTAGTTTTAATTACAGGCAAGTTAATTTTATAAACACATAATCAGCATTTCTTATTTTATATCGTTTTCAGCAATGCATAATTAATAACTACCCGCTTGAAAACATAAACTACTCAGATTGACTTTATTACCATAAACGATACAAAGGATTCAAGAATTTCATATCCAAGGTTAGAGACAAAATAAGGTGTTATAATTTACATTTAATTGTCTTTTCCATGTCTCGAATTAATTTTTTTAAATAAAGACAATCCGGCACGTTCATACTAACCCTTATAACTGATGTCAGATCAAAATGCTTTACCAAAAAGGTTTTGAACAAACCCCTAAGCCTAAGTATTACATTTGATAGATTTTTTTTCTTGACAAACAATAAAAAAAATCCCACAAATCCCATAGACTGAAGAAAGAAACTGAGGCAGGCTATACAGTATTTAGAGATCAGAATATCATTAAGACTTGGTGGAGAGCTCTTTTGTGCAAGTAAAGTCTGGAATACACTACATGACTTTTAAATTGGGAACAGGTTTTAGGCATCATATACACTTGCCGACTTCTGTAAATGGTTACAGAGAAAAACTAGGCATCATACACTAAATGACTGAGGATCACACACTAGCAGACATTCTTTCCAAACACAAACTCTAAAACCAACTCAAAATATAAAGCATGCTTGATTTCCTCAGACTGGATGTTGGATAATCAAAGTCAGAAGCTGAAAAACAAGATTTTTTGGTAACACTTTATTTTGATTGTCCCCTTTAGACATTCTGTTCCACTCTCATTGGAGTATTAGTTGAGTATTAGGGTTTGGATTTGTAGAATAAGTTGACATGTACTTGTAAAGTTACTTATAGTCAGTAGAATGTTTGTCAGGGGACCATCTTAGCAGATATTAAACAGACAGTCTATTAATACTCAACTAATACTCCAGTGAGAGTTAGTTGACATGTAGGTGGAATGTTTCTTATAGTCTTATAGTCAAGAGACCATCAAAATAAATTTTCTGTGAAATCTGTCAACTCTGACTGCCAAAAATCTGCACACTGGCTCTGATTTTTGGGAACTAGTGCTGACTCTTCTAGGATGCAAATCCAGGCAAAAATGTGGGCAAGTGTATTGGAGTGTATTTGCCAACAAGACTATTTACACTCACTCCACCCACCAATGTCTGGTTGGGACACACAAGATTTAAAGTCCCCCTGCTGTAGTCAACAATACCTTAAAACTCATCTTTGATCACCAAAATAAAATGTTTTCCTTGAAAATAAAATGATTCATGCCTTAAAAAAGCTTGAATGTAACTCTACACCCTTGCTTCATTTAGTATATGCAGAGCCATGAATATGCAAATGAGCTCCGCCTCCACTCACTCACACCAGCTCAGAGATCCACTCGTTGACGACCACTCGTTGATCTGATTGGTTACAAGGTAGTTTGTGGAGCCCGATCTCACGGGAAAACGTACAAATTCTACGAGGTGGCTTATTCGTACGAATTCATACGACCTGACCTGACTTTTGAATTTTTGCAAAATCGTACATATTTTACGAATTGGCCAATTCGTATGAATTCATACCAATGACCTACTCCTGACCCCGCCCCTAAACCATCACGTGGGTTTAGACAAATCGTACAAATTCGTGCGAGTGAGGTCGTACGAATTAGTACGAATTAGCCAACTTTTTATCATTCGTACGAATTCGTACGAATTGGTCGTGAGATAGCGTTGGTTTGTGACGTCAGAAACACCAGCGATTTCAAACCGCGTTTTTGAGACTGTCTTTGGTTCACTGCAGTTTTAAGGAGAAAATACTTGAATTTGCACATGGTTTGTCTTAAAGTATATTAAAAACACCACATAGACATATAAACAACATTAAAAGTTTGATCTTCACCACTGGGCGATCATATTAACGTCTGCAGTGACATAGGCTGTAGGGAGTTTGGTGCCTGAAAGTAGCTTTTGGCACGTTCGACCTGAGTTTGAATCCGCCTTTTGCTGAACTCGTTCTTCTCCCTTTTCCCATCACATATCAGATCGGAAAGTCATTTATTTAAAAAAAAAAATTAAGAAAATATTTGAAAATTGGAAATAAAGTGCCTAATGAATGTTTAATAATAAAGTGTTAATCGTCTATGGGTTAGGGGTGTAGAGAGGGCTTTATTGTCCCAATAAGGCGGCATCCATTTCATAATTTGAATAAATATAGTAATTCACACTCTATGTTATTACTGCATCCTGTTAATGTACAAAAATACTGAGGTGCAAATAGTATCTGCCACTATTTATAAGTAAATAGCATCTAACGACTACTGTATCTGCCAAACTGCTACTTTTATATAGTGTAAAAAGAACATCGCCTATTGCTATTTTCACTTAGTTTAAATATCATCTAGTGCTAAGAAAATATGCTATGCTTAGTGCAAATAGCCGCTGCCCTTAAAGGGATAGTTCACCCAAAAATGAAAATTAGCCCATGACTTAATCACCCTAAAGCCACCCTAGGTGTATATGACATTTTTCTTTCAGATGAATACAATCGGGAGTTATATAAACAAAATGTCCTGACTCTTCCAAGCTTTATAATGGGAGTGAATGGGTACTACTACTCACTGATGGGAGTGAAAGTCCATCAAAGCGCATCCATCCATGATAAAAGTGCTCCATACGGCTCTGGCGGGTTAATAAAGGCTTTCTGAAGTGAAGATAGGCTGAGAAAAATATCCATATTTAAAACTTTATCGACTAAAATAACTAGATTCTGGCAGACGGCCTACACAAGTCGACTTACGCCATAAGAGCAACACTTGACCATGTATGACGTGGGATGGAGGAGTAGCGAAAGCTTTGACGCCTCTCGCGGTTCAAAGAAACAGGACTGGGCAACCGCGTTCGTCATTACGTTGTGTGTCAAGTTCAAGCGTTACTCTTTTTCCGTAAATCGATGCGTATGGCCGTCTGCCAAAAGCTAGTTATTTTAGTCGAAATATGGATTTTTTCTTACACAAACACATCGCTTCACTTCACTTCAGAAGGCCTTTATTAACCCCTGTGGAGACACGTGGAGCACTTTTATCATGGATGGATGCGATTTGATCGACTTCCAAAAAAATATACCCATTCACTCCCATTATAAAGCTTGGAAGAGCCAGGACATTTTTTTTATATAACTGTCAAAATAACACTGTCAACTGCCCACAACAGTCTAGCACTGACATTTTCTTCAGAACATATAAAACTCTAACTTTCACCACTGTAACTTTGATTTGTCAAACGTAGACTCTGACATTTTTTTTTTATTTCATATATGCTTGCAAATCATTCAGACTAGTGCCATAGTTTATTTATGCAAATGCCCTAGACGCTCATTACATTAAATATTGCGGTATTACATCATGAATGGTTCAGCTTCAGGGTGATGTGTTTGGGTGTTAAATTGCTTGACAGTAGAATAACATAAAATGCACAGATCTGACATTCATTATCAGAGCCTTATAACAGTTCATGTTGTGTAACAGCCATTCCTGTAAAAATGTCCCTGGTGTGGGTGACTGAGGTAAAAGAAAGTAGGTATGTTTCATAATACTTACGCGTTTTGCATATTTTAATAAAAAGGCACATTTTGTGGGTGTGCATGAACATTGAGTGAATGATTCTTATTCTGTGTGCAAAAAGTTTTATGGTAAATAGCATGAAGCTGCACATAATTCTCATTCAAGACGTGCATCATTCTTGCATCCAGTAATTCCTTAAATGGTCCTATGAATTATTTATAAAATGTCTGTATGCACAGAAAAATAGTTAAACAGAATGAAATATGTAACAAAGCTGTTGTCTGTATGCCGCATTACATTCCCAGATTAAGAATTTGTTAACTTTTTAGTCCGTACGTTTCTTAAACAAACACAAGCCATCTCAGAACAGAATTTGCCAATGCAAACATTTTAGATCTGTTAACAGTTGTTGAGTTGATGAATTAGACATATGTCAGTATATCCGAGTGAACCGGCTTCTGGAACTAGAAAAAATGTGGGGCAGGATTTTGTCCATGGGGAATTGATTGGATGGTTGTGGTTTGCTGTTGGTGGATCTCATGTGAGTGACAGGTTGCCCCGCCCTCACGCCAGTAAACGCATCATCAGAGAAGAGATGAGCTGCAAGAGAGAGGGGAAGTTATTTTGATGAAAGATTATGAGGTACATAAATTTAAAAAAAGAGTGATGTGTACGGATTAATCATTTATAATAAATATTGTGACATTCCATAAAAAAACAAGAATTATCAATTTTGATTTCATAGTGACTTTAAAATATGAAACATGCATTGATGAATCATAAGACCAATAACATGCATTAAAAGTAATATATCTTTATTTAATGCTGACTTAAAAAGAGTTGACATTTTTATTGGTCATAACTTCTACAAAAAATAGATATATAAGAAAAATATCACGTTTCATGTTTTAGTCTTAAAGTCCCTACTTTCCACCAGGCTGTCAGAGTTGATGCAATTGTAATTCTTAAAATAATGCATTTTCTTAATTGATTTTGGTAGGAAGGCGAGGTCTGATACTCAAGTATTGTTGCACTGATTTTGTTCCAATTCCATACATTAATTATTATGATTGTTTTTATGAATCCATTTATATAAATATTGTAGCTGGTTTGCTAAAAAGTAATATTGAAAATTTAGGCCGCCTTGTGACTTTGTCTTTTGTAATTTTTCCAGAGATGTTTTAGGTGTTTTGTTCTTCCAATAGAAGTGGTTAATGAATCAAGTGATTTGAACCATTCATCGGTGGGTGTTGTTGGAAGCATTGAGAACAGATAGTTGACTTGTGCTAAGGTTTTCATTCTAACTGTAGCAATGCGACCAACAAGTGATAGTGGTAGGTTAGTCCAGTGTTTTAAATCATCTCCAATCTTTTTTAAAAGTGGGATATAGCTGAGATTAAACAACTCGGACAGTCTGTGGGAAATGTTGATACCCAAGTATGTAATGTCGGTGGAAGAGAAGAATTATGAGTTGTGGAATCCCAGGCATCCTCAGAAAGGGGTAGTATTGTTGATTTATTCCAGTTTATTGTATTATCAGATTTTTCTTTTTAAAATATTAATACATTTAAAGGTTTCTTCTAGTGACTTGTAGGGGTTTTGTAAACATAACAATAAATCATCTGCGTAAAGACAAATCTGATGTTGTGTATTGATGTTTCGTATTGATATTGTTTTGTTGCTTTGCTGCTGCAAGTGGTTCTATAAATATGGCAAATAAAGAAGGAGAAAGTGGACATCCTTGTCTGGTCCCTCTGTGAAGTGTGAAATTTTGTGATGTGATCCCATTTGTTGTTATTGTGGCCCTGGGTGAAGTATATAATATTTGTATCCAATGGATGAATGACTCTCCAAAGCCAAAATCTGTGTAGAGTGCTGAAAAGAAATGTCCAGTTAACTTTGTCAAATGCTTTTTCGGCATCAAGTGATTCTACTATTCTCGTAGCTAATGCTTTGGTAAATGATCATGAGAGAGGGCGGTAACTAGAAGGGAGCATTGGATCTTTGTTCGGTTTTAGCAAAAGTGTCATAACCGTCGTATTCATATGTGTCGGTATTGTGGATGTAGTTTTAATTTCTGTGATAACTCTGAGGAATGACGGAGATAGAATTAAAGAATTGATAGATTGCAATTTTCTAATGTTCTTCTGATAACCATAAAATGCACTACAGCTGCCAAACAAAACCAGAGAGAAACGTATTCATACATTTTTAAAACAATGTAATTAAATCTTGGGCACAAAACATTCAGCCAGTAAGAAAAGAAAACCTGTAGGAGATTAATGATACAAGACCTACAAATGTGTTAAATTATATTGTATAGGCTACTATCAATTGTTTATGTCAAAAAAAAAAAAAAAAAACATTAATAAATAGTATATATATTAATATTATTAATATATATATATAACAACGTTACCATAAACATTTCATATACAATATAATTTAACACATTTGTAGGTCTATTGTCTCATTTATTATTGTAGCCTTGATGAGAGTGTCAGTGGTAATATCATTGTGTTCCTGTCGGTCAGTGTTAGAGGATCTGTGTAACAACTGAGGCTTAGCCTGACAGTTAGCCTGCCCTGGACCAGGTTAGTTTCCCAGCATAAGTTGCATGCAGAGTAACTGAGTTTGAACTATTTTAAAGGTGCATTAAGCAACTTTTCATGTTAAAAATACCCATTTTTGTAACCCATACATGCTTAAACAATTGCCTGATGGGCTGAATGAGCCCTTCTATGATCACTGCGATTGCCTCTATAATCCTGTACAGTAAAATAAATAAGAGGGATTCGGGACGGAATCGACTGGGCGTGACGTCATGCGCGTTCACGCTCACCTGGTTATGTCTGGCAGGTTTGTGTATTCGCCGCCATTATCCGCATCAGCGAAGACAACTCAAGCGACTTTTGCAAAAGTAGAAGATGGATTCAAAGAAACCGGCTTCTAGTTCATCCCAAACCCCAACGCAAACTCCACATAACCACGTGCACAACTCTGGTTGCAGTTTCGCGTGTCGCCAGAAGGGGGCATAGTTCTGCAAAAACTCAGAGACTTGCGCAATGCACCTTTAAGTTTGCTTTATGAAACAGAATCAACCGACAATAAATCTGAGTAACCAAAATAAGCCTGGCTTGTATTCTAATCTTGTTTTATGGAACAACCCTCAGGTCAACGTGTGGTCATCAACGAGTGGATCTCTGAGCTGGTGTGAGTGAGTGGAGGCGGGGCTAGTTTACATATTCATAGAACTCCATATACTAAATGAGGCAAGGGTGTAGAGTTACATTCAAGCTATTTTAAGGCATGAATAATACTTTTTTTTTCAAGGAAAAAACATTTAAATGTGTAATTTTGGTGATCAAAGATGAGTTTTAAAGGAGATTATTGACTACAGGAGGATTTTAATAAATCCTGATTTGTTCCTCATTTCATAAACATAGAACTGAATGTGATTGTACATGTATTCAAAACAGGAAAACTGTCAAGTGTTAATTGCCTCTATCAGTCTAATGGCTTTCAGGATAAAGACGACTCGAAACAAGCAGACACATGTGGCGTCATTTCACACCCAGAGTAATGAAGGATGACCCATCAAGATGTTCCCACCATATGACTAATGTGTTACAGCATGATCCTAATCTGCTGCGAAACACAACCAATTAAGTACAAAGACTTTACACATTTGTATCCGTCCATAACACACTTTCTAATGGCAAGACATGTTCAGTGTCTACTTACTGTGATGAAACCGGCATGTAGACACATTTTACAAACGATTTCTCACCCACATTTTTTAGTGAACAATTTTTAATGAACAATAGTGACTATTGTCACAACTAATGTGGTAGTTAACAGAATCATGACAATGAAGATCAAATACTAACTTGTTTAATGAACACAAAGAGAATACATTGACAAGGGCATAGAGAAACATAACATTAACTACTCACACTAAAGATGAGAAATGACCATAAACTGAATGAAACAGGGAGTATAAATACACAGGGAAACTTAATGGCAGACAGCTGAACATAATCAGTAACCAAGGAGACTAACTAGGATGCAATTAAGACTAAATTGAACTGAAGCACAACACACAGGAATGAAACTAATGCCAAGTTCAGACTGCACGATTTTTGCCCCGATTTTGGCTCGCCGACAGGTTTTGAGAAATCGCCGACAAATGCCCGAAATCACAGGCAAATCGGTGCTCGTTCACGCGAGTGACAATCGCGCAGTGTGAATGAGCAAAGACGCAATCTGAGAGAATCGCAAACGCCCGTGAGATATTTGGCATGCGATTCAAAATCCTGTGTGAAAAGTGTTCTGACTGAAAAACTACATCGGCGATGACCGACAGCCAATGAGAGAGCAAGATACAGCCCAGCAAACACAGAACGTTGGCACAACGTAGCCAACCTTCTAACAACGTTTTAACAACATGGCCAAAAGGTTGCTATAACTACGTTGTGTGGTGAAGGTTGTTACAGCGTTGTCACAATGTTGACATTAAACCACCGTTCAGGGCCATTGCTTAAGGTTGTGCCAACGGTGTCTTGACAACTACTGGACTACATATGTACTCGTCACTGTCCTGAAGCGGGAAAATCAGCCTTTTAAATTCCAACCACCTGTTGTTGGGCTCATTATGTTCTCATTCATCCTCGAGCAAGGATACATGAGTATTGCGTTTAGCCTAACAGTTACCTCAGCTATCAAACACAACCTACAACTTTAATTTCTAATGTGATTAATGTAGCATCGCTCGCACTGTTTAGTTTTTCGTTGGATTTTTCCGCTATTTAGGCTCAATCCCAATTCTATTTTATACCCCTTCGCCTACCCCTACCCCTTGCCCCTTGCCCCTTGAAACAGAGTGTCAAGGCGTAGGGGTGAAAATATTCCCCTAGGAAATGGGACACCACTACTACACCGTTACATGTCATTATACATCGTCGCTAGTGCCTACGTCACAGGAGATGCGCCAATGTTTATCACAAACTTCCAAGATGCCATCGTCAGCTGTAGTCTTGCGTGAGTTACAGCTATTTTTTTGCATTTTTCTTCTGAAGTTTGCAGAAAACAACGGAGATGACGATATCTTCGACGCCTAATGCTGCGTTCACACCAAACGCGAACAGAGCGTCTGGCGCGAGTGATTTCAATGTTAAGACGCGTTTACGCGCGTCTGGAGGTCTTGCGGCGCGAATGAGGCGTTTAGCGCGGCGCGGTGGACGCGAATTCCCCTAATTCGCGCGTCCACTTCGCTTCAAACTTTTGCTTTTTACACGCGTCATATTGTTAACGAACTTTAACGATTTTTTTGCAACCGTTTCTTTGAAGAACATGACCGTAAACACTAGATTGAATGTGACATAAAGAAAATGATTATTGGCAGTCATGTTGCCTCTGTAGCCGGTGTATGCAGGTACATTTCTCATACCCCTTCGTTTGAAGTGCGGTCCCGAAAAATCTTCGTTTCAAGGGCTATCTGGCCCTTCCCCTTACCCCTACCCCTCCAACCAAAAGAGAATTGAGACAGCCCTACCCCTTCACGGGAACGCGCAAAACGGAGGGGTAGGGCCAAGGGGTAGGGGCAAGGGGTGAATTGGGATTGAGCCTTAGTCTCACTTACGTCTCATGTCATCGGTCATCTCATTTCCCCGGTGACACCTGCTTTCGGCTACTGTCCGCCATACAGATCTGGTTTTGTTCATTAAATGTTCTGATCTGCCTTTGCTTTTTATGTTTTATTTATTATACTTAAAATAAATTTGTATATTCGTTTATTTCTTTTTTTTTCCACAAATGTATGACTTTTGGAAGTGCAATTTGATTATATGCAGTTTTAATAAAGTTGAATTAACGAAACCTTCTGTCATTTTTACTCTTCAAAGTGTAGGCTACACTTGCAGGTGTTGATAGCTCCATTAAATAATAATATAGCTAAACCATAAACGATAAAAAGTATATAATTATCTAACAAAATACACCATATAAAAATATTGTCAGAACGTCGTCTCTCAGTTGCTGAATGTCGCGCAACAATGTTGCTACAGCCCTGTCACGTCTTACAATTCTACGTTGTTACAATGTTGCGAGCACGTAGACAGCGATGTTGCCACAGCAGAAATGCAACGTGCCAGAGACGTTGCCACAACGAAAATGTGTTTGCTGGGAGAGCAGCGGGGAGTTCGGGGAGGAGTTATAGGCCACAATATCAGTATTTTAATCGATATATTTACAATTATATCAAACAGAAACAAAGCACACACATTTGCTTGATCAGCAGCAACAGCAGCACACTGTAAAATTATTTATTTACCCCTAACTCTCTTTGCAGAACTCACAGTCCTTGCTCCCCATTTCCTCATGCATAATATGTTTTTCTTTTTCTCCTTTTCGCTGCAAATCAGTGCACAGACAATTTGGATCGCAAGCTAGGCTATCATTTTTAATAACAATTTCAGTCTCGCGCGAGAACTGCGGCCTTACGCACGCGGGATTTTGCGTTATTTCCTTATCACTTCTCACGTGTGTTTGGTTACGAAACGTAGTTTGCGGACCAGACAGAAGTTGTCGGCAATTCTTCCTCCTGAAAGTCATGCAGTGTGAAACCTCCTGTCGCCGATGCATCGTGCAGTGTGAACACACCAGCAACTGAATGTTACCCTGGATAGTCGTGCAGTGTGAAAAGAACAGTGACCCGACTACTTTGAAAATCGTGCAATGTGAACGCGGCATAACACACAACACAACATAATCCTGACACCCATAAATCAGTAGTTTTATATTCTATATATTCTTCATTTAATTGACCTAATTTGCAATACTCTTTGGCTTCATTTCCTGATCCCAGTTGTTCAAAAATGTACATTCTTGTGCAACATTTTTGCTTAAAAGTTTTTGGATTATTATTGCTGCTGTTTTTTGTCTCAAGACTTATTAAATAAATAATAAGGAAATACTGAGAAAGTGGCCGGTCACTACCTATGTTTCATCACCCTGCTTTTATGCGCATTTTGAAGTAGGTCGATCGCATCAGAAACGATAGATGGAAACGGCAAAAAAGTTTTTACATGAGGTGGTTTTTGACTTGTGCGAAAAAGAGAATGCGTATAATGGGAGATGGAAACGTAGCCAACATTAAACTCATACGGATAGGCTGAAACTGAACCGGATTATTAGGCTCAGCTCAGTAATAAGAGTTTCCGTCTGCGAGGGTTTCTCATCTTGTTTTCTGGCCCGATATTAAGGATGATCTTTTCACCAAACTTCTCGACCACATGCACTCCATGCAGTGACTGAATATTATGCTAATGTGTAGCCTACATATGTGTATGCGACGAATCAAGAGTGGCGCCTGTAATCTCATCACACGTGATCGCACACACATACACATCAAAATGACATTCAGTTAGTGTCTACTTGACGTGTGGCTGAGCCACGTGCCCAAAGGATAATTATATTATTCTGTCTTGTAATAAAATGCAAAAAGGATCACTTAAAGTCCCCCTGTGGTGAAAATCAAGCTTTTAATGTTGTTTAAATGTCTATGTGGTATTTTAATATGCTTTAATATGCTTTGAATCATGTACAAATTCATAAGTCAACACCATTGCTCAGTATTTTCTCCTTAAAACTGCAGTGAACCAAAGACAGTCTCAAAAACACGGTTTGAAATCGCTGGTGTTTCTGGTTACCTTGTAACCAATCAGATCAACGAGTGATCGTCAACGAGTGGATCTCTGAGCTGGTGTGAGTGAGTGGAGGCGGGGCTCATTTGCATATTCATAGAACCTCGTATACTAAAAGAGGCAAGGGTGTAGAGTTACACTGAAGCTATTTTTCAAGAAAAAAAAAAAACGTTTAAATATGTAATTTTGGTGATCAAAGATGAGTTTTAAGGTATAAAATTACTGACTACGGGGGACTTTAAAGGAGTCGGCTCATAGAGTCGAACGACACATCACTACTGTTTCCGCTGATGGGTGTTTATTTACTGTTAGTTACTAGGTTACCAATACCATCGTAATCCTCTCGAACAAGGTGATGGAAACGCACCTAATTCGCTTTTTTTTTTTTTTTTTTTGAGCTTGGAAAAGATTCACTTCATGTTTGGATGGAAACCCAGCTACTGTTGTGCTCTACTGTAAATGAAAGGCAAAACTGATCCCACAGGCCCAAATGCTGTTTCCCAACTCGCAGTATATTGCACCCTTAGTAATTCAGCACATGTAAAAATCCACATTTTTGACTATAAAGTGGCTGACACATCGATCGGATCAAAGTCTTTTCCAGCTGAGTGTAAGAGGGTCTTTCAAGGGCTCCGGGTGCTCCTTCCCCAATTCTGCTCTCATATGAGCCAGTGACTCCCCATTTCCTTTGTTTCCCTTTGTCTCTGAAAATGCTTTTCAGAACCTGCGTGTTGCCGGTGATTTGGGGGAATTGTATTACTGCTGAGCGTCGATGCCCACCGCTGGAGAGAAATTGGATTGCCTGAACACAGTCATAGTAATTTACTGGTACTGGGCAGTGAGAAAAACGAGCAGTGCACATGCACAAAAGCACAGGATGGGAAGATTGACTGAGTTCACAATGCATCCTGTTTGCCTAAACATAGCTTAAATAACAGGAAAAATAGCTTTTTGTGTACTAGGTCCAGTTACATGGCCTTAATAATAATGGCTTGGCTTCCACAGTAATATTAGCTGTAAATTGCTACTTTGAAGTCCTTGGCACAATGTCAACCCCAGAGCCTATTTGCACAGAGCCAAAGGAAAGGTAGATGTCTCAGTAGATAAGTTTGAGTTATTAAAGTCGATACTCAGTTGTATGGTATGATTACCAGAGAAGCCACAAGATGAGACCGTTAAAATCAGAACCGAATAGGTTTAAAAAAAAAAAAAAATATATATATATATAGGAAATTGTGAGTTGTGCTTGCCCAAACTAATTTACATCCACAATGCACAAGGGGAGTTGAGGGAGGTTGCCAGGGGATTTCAAGACTCAAGATGTCAAGTTTTTAAAGGAATAGTTCATCCAAAAATGAATTCACTCATTTACTTACCCTAATACCATCCTATATGTGTATAACTTTCTAACTGTATAAAATCAAATAAAGATTAGTCCATGCAATGCAAGTGAATGGTGATCAAAACGCCAAAAGTTTTAAGTCCACTTAATTTATTAAAAGTCTCAAAAGTATATATTTAACCCTTTCGCACATAAGTTTAAAATATTCTAGCTGTCATGTAAGCAGCCATGTTTTTTTTAACATATTTTTCAGTATAGTAATATGCAGCCATCTAATGAAAATAAACATGGCTGCATGCATCGGATGACCGTGTTTCATTGACATATTGACATTATTGTGCTTATATGCCCAAATAAACGTTTGTCATTGTATTTCTGTGACAATTTGAGTGTCTGTGACATGAAATGAGCACATCATGTAACTGTAAACACTGCTTAAGCAGCTAGTAGTGCGAATATGAATGACAGCCGCTTATGCAGCTCGCCTCCCCCTGTGTTGGCGCAAAAGCCAATTTGAATCTGGCATCCAACAAGTGGGACTGTACCGCTGAAGTGGTTAAAAAACGACTTGGCTTTTGTTTCTGCTCTGACAGCTGCAATACCACGCCGAACGCTTGTGAGTGTGTTAGAAATCAGGAATAGTGAGAGAACATTGTGCTTGGTATGTTTTTCGTCTTCCAAACAAACTTGACAAAGGTTAAAGTCCGCCTGGTTAGCGCACTTCCCATAATGTTTGCGCGTTAGTTCAGTAGGCGGAGAGTAGGCGTCTTTTCCGGCTGTTTTAACACATTTGACCACACGGGCGTCTACACTATGAAAGCAATCCGGTCTATTGTGTTTTCACCTACTTCTAGAAGTGGTCAAAAGTGGACAAGCTCACAACTTTTTAGACCCTGTTAACACCTGTATTTAGCGTCATCCACTTATGATCCGGTTTAATATTTTTGGGTCTTTCGTCCCTCGGTATTCCTTTTGAGTACAACTATACAAAGTAATGCTTTTTATGGTTTTGCTTGCTATTCATCTCCTTTCTGCAGACCTCCACAGGAGGTCAAACTTCCCTTGAAGTGAATGTGCGGCCAGCAGGGAGGGCCAGCGGACAGGGTCCCTAGAGGACTTCCAGAGCCTCTCTGGCTGGGGGAGTAATTGGGTTAGCCAGGTTACAGCTGTTTGGATCATTGCTAGTGCCATAGACAGGCCATTAGCACTGGCAGGAGGATTGGCTAATGATGGATGCAGCAGGACTGCTAATGAAACGATGACCCGCGACTGCAACGCACTTCCAAGCTGTAACATCTCTGGTGCGAACTAATGTATTCTCATACTCATTCAATCACTTCTGGTTTTATTGGATGCATATGAAAGGAAGAATGCTGTACGATCAGCAACATTGTCCTTGCCAATAATCTGTTTAGGAGACTAAAAAAGAGTAAAGAGTTTTAGATAAAAGCAGGAGTTTGATCAAAATCTGTCAGATATAAGAACAAAGACCTAGAGAGGCAGGAGAAATTTAATAACATGATGAAAAAGAGAAAGATGCATGTCTTGTCTCCTTCAAAATGTCCATCTGTCAGATTGTCAGTCACTCACCTCAGTGTCTAATAACCATCATTTCATCACCTCTCCTGACCCGCTCCTGATCACATTCAGTGCGACGTCACTGTTTTTATGAACGCATTAAATTACACTCGACGCAAGATGCTGAAAATATGGAGAACAGCAGACGCACAGTGAGCGATGCCTGCCATGCAAACAGAATAGGACATTTTGTGAAACAGCAGATTTTGAAATCACTGGAGCAATTCTTTATTTGGGCTGAATAGAGGAGACAAATAACTTGACATTTGAGTCCAGATTTGTATCCAAACAAACCCACCTACACAAAAACACAACATTTGTCAACCAAGCATTTTTTATATAGCTTTTATATTCCTGTTAACGGTGCGTTTAGAAGATTATATCTGAAGCAGTAAAATATAAAAAGGCTAAACCACTCCTCTGGCATATTTTTGAAATGTTTTTATAATCAAGGTTATAAAGTTAAACAATTTAATAGTAATAAAATGTCAAATCGAATGTTTGCAGTAAACTGGAAATGCCTTTTAATAGGTTATTATTCATATTATACAAGAAATGGGAATGTTATTTGTTTCATACCAAGGTCTGGGGAGTAAATGTGTTTTGTTGACTACTTCCATTGCTTTCAATTTATATGGCCCTATGTGTCCAAGGATATATATATATATATATATCATCAAATATAATTTTATTGTTTTTTAATATACATTTATGATATGTCTTAATAAACAATAGATTTGGGGTAGAGTTGGGCTTAGACTGGCACAGCAATGAACTCGTTCTTGGATGCACTCGGATTGATTTGTGCTTGTACTTGACCCAGACTCGGACAATAAGTAACAACATAAAATGAAGATGACAAGACATTAATACCTTCTCAAACTCAATTGGTTAAGGACTTAGGCCCTGTTTACACCAGGTATTAAGATGAGTTTTGGTTGATCGGATCGCAGGTGGATGACGCCAGATACAGGTGTAAACGGGGTCTAAATGCTTTGAGCTTTCGACCACTTCCAGAGGAAGTCGAACAGCCGCAAAAGACCGCCTGCTCTCCACCTACTGACTCAAACATTATGGGAAGAGCGCTAGCGAGATGGGATTTAAACTTTGTCGACTGAAGACCCAAGTTTGGTTTGAAGATGAAAAACTTACCAAGCATGTTCATGGCCTTGTTCATATGTAAACTGTGCAAGCTTTTTTTTTGTCCATAAGATCGAAAAATCTGAAACAGCCATTTATTTACCTGCCCATAGACCCTCCCCTCAAAGAAATCAGGACAGAAGTGGTTGAAAGTGGACAAAAGAGATGGATTAAAATACCTGTGTCTCAACCAAATCCGATCAACCAAAACTATATCGTAAAACAAGGTGTAAACAGGACATTAGACTTGATTCAGACTCAACAAGTTGGACTCAGACCTAACACTAATAAACAAGGTGCATTTCTAATTTCTAATTAAGATGCAAGATTATTTTATGATATATCAGGGATGGCCCACTTTACTTTACATTTGTCTGGTGTGCCTGATCTCAAAATGTTTATTGGCGTATACCTTCCAAATAACACCATTATGTGAACTGAATTTAAATCATTCATTATATATATGCGGAATTTTGCAAATGTTTTTCCCAATGCAGATTTCGCAGCAGGTTCAAGGTTCTTACCTCAAAATTGAATCCTGTGTAAGTTGTGCTTAATACAAATAGCTACACTATTGACAATGAAACATGGTGCTAATGTCACCGCACCATTCTTTTAATTGCAAACATGTATTTTTATTAAAAGTAGGCTGATTAGAGGGTGCGCAAAAGTCAGTGCTGTTTTCCTGTCACACTGTGGCTATTTTACTCTCTGTTGAAAACAGGAAAACACTTTTTTTTTAAATTGATATTTTGTACTTTTTCCTAGTGATCATGACACCAATAATAAACCAAACGATGATCAAATAATAAGGAATACTGTTATGACCTTATATAGCCCGACCGCTGTGTTGTTGAGAACAATTTCAGATTTTTAAATAGCCAATTCAGGGACTAGGACAACATTGGTAGAGAGACGCAGTCCCAATAAAATATGCCTGTGTGTTTGGGCCGTTACCTGATTTGCATAATTCCTATAGTGAATTGGTTTCTAAAACAGCGTAGACAGTGTCCGCAATTCATTCTTGGTGATTTGCCTCTATAGTGTTCCAGTCTGCTCTGGATATCATGGCACCAGTGAACACCATCGCTATTATCCGGAGAGATACTTCAGCAGGTCTTGTGTAATTGGAGGAAATCGAGTAATTGAAAGGCAGAGCACAACACTGACTCTCTTCATTACTACCCGTCTGGAGGAGTTTCTGGCATCCTCTAAAATGATTTCCACTCTCCCTGACTTGCATATTTTTGATAACAGACAGGCAAGAAATGTGGATTCATGATAGATGCTTCTGGTGTGTGCAGATACTTCAGCGTAATCTCTGTTTTTATCTATTTTGGCTGGTATTAGGATGTCTTAAAGGTGATATAAGACAGAAGAGTAATTGCTGGGAAGAGGATAATGAAGTAATCAATGTACTCAAGGACTACATCTGAGAATATCTTCACTCTATAGCACTCCAGAGATTTGATGACTAGCCCAGACACACCACCACAATGTTTACCGAACTCCCATGGAGAGGTTCTGCCTTGATGTGTCTGTTGTGTCAATGCTTGCCGCTTATTAGTAGTCATAAGAAAGAAATAGAGATCTCTGGAGAGAACGTTCAAGCCCTTGAGACATCACATACCTTGTCTCATGGCAGAAGCATTTTAGCTTGATCCACTGAGTTTTGCTTACTGATGGATTGTGCCAGTAATGACTTAACATTTTGATTCATTAGTCACATTTTTAGTCCAACAGGGTTAGGAGTTTGTTCTAAAGCCCTAAGTGTCCTATCAAGTCCTCCTGGGAAGTGCGTATTTATGATTTGGGGAGTCGTAACTTGGTGCGTTAAAATCGTTTTTGGTTGGAGCAAGATGGCGATGAACCTTCTCAACACTTTTTATAAGGTGTCTTTAACTACTATATACTTACATAAAAATAATAATTGTTAGGTACAATGTACTTATTGTGTTCATATTGTATTGCAAAACACATGAGATGGGATACGGGTAAGGTTAAGGACTGGTTTGGTGGTGTGGGTAGGTTTATGTGTGGGTTAAGTTGTAAAAATTATGACATTGTGGTGGCCTTCAAGTGTGTTCAACTCGTAAATACAATCTTTCTGACATGAACACACCTCTACACTGTTTAAGATATGGACATGAATTATATGTCAAAGTGTGTATTTTATTGAGGTGAGGTGTCCTATCAAACGGATGGGTGAAGGCAGAGGAACTAGGGCGATGGGCCGAGGTGGAGTTATGGGGACAGCGGCCAGAGGCGGAGCCAGGGAATCTCCCAGTCTGGTCGAAGGTGGCTCACAGGACGCCCCAGATGAACTGCGGGGCTGACTGGAGACGGCGAAGACTGGGCTGGAACTGGAAGAGGAGGAGGATGGGATCAACATGTCATATCCAGTCCAGCAGACACTCACTCACTCACTCACTGTGGTGATGATGTGAGCGGGGAACTCCTCCTTTCTCTCGAACTCCACTAACACTCCCTCCACTATGGGCGATGGGACTGGCTCGCACAGCAGGTCAGACTCGCAGACTCTGGGATGATGCTTGGCTCAATCACATTTCTTAACGTTGGCAGCTCCATCGCGTTAGGCACTGGCACTCTGTCTGCTGGGGCCTCCGGCTGTCGCTCAGTGTTGTGAGGTGGCTGTGGGCTGGGATCTTTTGGCGAGATGGCAGATATACAGAGTGTAGGCCAAAATATTACGGCCACTTCGGGCCAAGGCAGCGATCTTAGCTGCCATTTCCATATTGACGTCAGTTATTCTGTCACGCTCAGTCAGGTCCAAAGATGAAGGAGATTCCAAATTTCCCAAACAAGAGTATTTAATGAACAAAATAAACACAGGTAATCCACAAAGACGTTAACAGCGTGTCTAGCACAAGCTCAAACACAAACAACAACCGACAATGAAGGCAGGGAAACTAGGAACTTAAATATACACAGATACGACCTAAAGAACTAACAGGTGTAATGATCAAATGAATCACCATACTAACTAATGATAATGGGAACAAAGACAACAGTAAACAAAGAGAAGCAAACTAAAAGTCCATGAAACTAAACTAACAAATAACTGAATAACAATGAACGGCCCATAAATGTGAACATACATTTACTCATCTCAATTCTCAAATACACATTCAGTATCCCTGAAAATGAATAAAAACAGTGAAATGCAAACTCAAATTATTATGCAAACCAGCAATAATTAATTACTAATAACTAACTGACGCAATTAGTTACTTTTTTAGGGGTAACGCAATATTGTATTGCGTTATTTTTAAGAGTAACTTTCCCCTGCACTGTTTGCCAGTCACACAGTAATGCTCTAAAAACAACCAGAAGACAGCAAAGCACCACTCACATTTTCTGAAAAGAAATGATTTTTATTCAGTAACAACAATACAATACCCACAAATCCAAAGATGACTGTGGCACTTCTAAATAAGAAGGTTCGCTAAAACAGTAATGATGAAACATGCTAGAATGGCAGAGTTGTATAATTGAATCAGGATCGTTACAGGATTAAAGAGGGAATGCACAGACTGGAATCAGCTGTGCTCAGCATTTTCCTTTTGTAATCAAACTATTTTCCAAGCTCACTGGGTGTGACTGCATTGGACAAGTATGTAGAGAAAAACTGGTGGGTTGCAGGCTTGTCCTGATAGAGTGGTGGAGAACGTGGGTAAATACTATGCAAGTTGCTGATAATAAAATGCAATTATGATGCAGTGTTTTTGTTGTGGACATTAAAGGTTGTGTGTCCAATCGAAGTCTATGATATTTTGGTTCAAATTTATCTGTCACTGGTAATATGGCTAATACTGATACGGTATTTGGCCCAGAGTTTCTTCCATATGTAAATTGGGAAACCATACTTCCGGTGTTGTCTATGTATTTATAAAATAGTCAGTTTTCATATTCAGTAAATGTAATCTTGATACTTTTGCACATTTGTTGGGCCTATGCGGTTACTTTTGTATGATAAAAATGTTGGTACTGTTGAGTCACCACTTGATCTCCAATAGCCGTGTTTCCACTGTCGGGCCAAAAGTGAGCAGGCTAGTGCGTTCGCGGGCAGGGGTTTTTGGTTCAAAGCGGGCCTACTGGGGCTTGTGGAGTGGTCATGAACAAACGCAGAGTTTATATGAGTAAGGAAAGGATCAATACCGGTGTTCATTCCCCATAGTTTCATGTCAGGCTACCAGCTAGCCTCAACATTTAAGACTCACAGCTCAAAACTTACTTTCAGACACCAGTGAGTTGCAATCCGATGGGGATTCTGACCACCGTACCACCGAGGCAGAAATATATTTATATGTGATGCTAAAGGCTACTATAATAAATGCACATATGATTGTGCAAAATACCAGAGACTGCTTGAAGAACTTGAAGACAAATCATAAACACTGAAGAAAACATTTTGTCAGTTCTACTTAGAAAATGTACTTCTAAATAATTGGTTTTGTTGAAATGAAATACATTATTTAAGATAACTGATTATAACTGAATTCAACCAACCTGAAAAAAAAAAAAACAAGGTTTTACTGAAGTATAAATGTCAGTAGATATGACTTAAAAATACTTAAGTTTGATAAAATCTTTTTTGTTTTATATGATGAAAGTACTTTTCCACCTTGATGTAAATGCACTCAAAAAACTAAATAAAATAATTACCCTTACTTAATTTAATTGAAGCATTTCTTTCACTCTATTTAATTTAGTTCATTAAAAATAAATCAGTTTAGTTGGGTCAATACAATTTAGTTGATTTAGATCAAATGAAATTACTTGACTAATGCAAGTAAGTTAAATGTGCTAATGTAATTTTAACCTACATTTTGAAATAATTTATTGAGGTTTTATTTTCAGTCAAGTTGTTCATCATTATACACAATGTATATGGTAAACCACTAAGTAAAGACCATCCCAGAGCAGCCTGCTCTCCCAGACACGGCCACAGAGGCCGTCCCAGAGCCGCCCACTCTCACCACCTCCCTGTGACAGATATTTTATTAATATTTTTCTAAATGTGTAAACCTTTAGACTTAAAGGGCCTTTCACACTGAGCGCAATTACTCAACGTGAATGTACGTCGTGATGACGCTCTTGAATCGAAACAATAGATCCCTATGGAGCCATTCAGAACGGGCACGATCAATCGCGGAGCGACAAAGCGAGAATTTTTTTTTTTCAACCAGTGAATTGATTTTTTTCCTGTCGTCCCACGATGAAATGGGCCATCCAATTAGATGTGAGCTTACAATGTGTTGCTGTTTTGAAAAGTATTCCGGAGAGGAGAGTGGATGCTGGGTTCTTGTTATCATTGGTGTCTGAGAACAGATTTATTCTCACATGTTCTTTATACAGAATAACATTTCTATTAATTTTCCCCTGAATTATGGGATATGATGAGCTTGAATCATATTACGTGATCATAAATCCTGCCCTTCCGGATGACGACGCCTTGTACACTTCCTGAACATAAACAACTGAGAGAAACGTTGCTACAGATGAAACATGAAAATAAGATAAATGATTATCTAAATAGATATATGATTACGGTGATATATGTTCTGTATGTGTTTTTTATGCGGCTATTTTTTTTAACAATAAAGGATGTTTACATGAGAAATGGTAAGCAGGTTAGCATTCAGTCCATTATAAAACACTACAGATAATGCATGTCTGCCAATTATATGGTCAAAATGAACTTTAGATCGCAATCGGAAGTTATTATTATATGCACTCAATGATGGTTTAAATTGGGGTTTGAGCAAAAACATAGTAATAATCTCATAAATTGTGAAGTGTAGCTTGATGCTAATTGTAGTTCTTATGCACCTGTTACCCATCTGCGATTGTATTATGTATTTGGTCAAAAGGATTCTCGTAAGCATTATAGATAGTTTGTGTTTCTGGTGTAGTACCAAACTTTATTCATCTTAATTTACTGTTGTATGTCGTGCAGAGGACGAGGTTAAAGCCAAATGGAAAAACCTACGAGATGCATACATGAGGAAAAAACATTCTTGGTCAGTGCCACCCATACAAGCGTGAATTAGCCGAAGGCGATCAATCATTTCGCGCTTGGTGTGAAAGCACGTTCTTCAGGAATTCGTTAGTGTCACGCTCAGTGTGAAAGAGCCTTAAAGGGATACTCCACTTTTTTTGGAAATAAGCTCATTTTACAACTCCCCCAGAGTTAAACAGTTGAGTTTTACCGTTTTCGAATCCATTCAGCCGATCTCCGGGTCTGGCAGTACCACTTTTAGCATAGCTTAGCATAGATCATTGAATCGGACAAGACCATTAGCATCTCTCTCAAAAAAATGACCAAAGAGTTTTGATATTTTTCCTATTTAAAACTTGACTCTTCTGTAGTTACATCGTGTACTAAGACCGACGGAAAATGTAAAGTTGCGATTTTCTAGGCTGATATGGCTAGGAACTATACTCTCATTCCTGCGTAATAATCAAGAAACTTTGCTGCCGTACCATGAGTGCCGCAGGCGTAATGATATGACGCAGCGCCTGAAAATAGGTCTAATAAGGTTAGACAAACTTAGTCCCGGTCACGTTGGAAGTTACTGAGCTGGGGACTATTTTCAGGCGCTGCGTCATATCATTACGGTACGGCAAAGTACCACTCAAAGTGATCAGTGCTACTACACTAGTGGCGAGACGGATCACAAAGCCTCTCTGTTGCTCAATGTCTGATTGGTTACACATCACGAGTAATAGCCTATCAACACTTGCGAGACGGTTGGGCAGTGGAGCTGTGTGTCGAAAGGAAGGTATTCATCTCAGTTATATGCTGAATAATATTCAGCATATTACTGAAGCGGGAATAAACATCACAATCTGATTATCTGTTTCTATGATGACAAGCAGAGTTAGTGTCCCAGTCACACCACTGAGAATGGCCGAAGTTACACATACGGTGTTTCACTCAATTGAGGCTAAAGCGAAATTAAAAAATAAATAAAGCTAAAGCAAAGATTTTTTGATTACTCACTCTTGAGCATCTGGCGCGAGTGATTTCAATGTTAAGTCAATGTAAAGACGCGTTTACGCGCGTCTAGAGGTCCTGCGGCGCGAATGAGGCGTTTAGCGCGGAGAGGTAGACGCGAATGAGGCGAACTGACTAACGTAGATAATGCATCTGTCTTTTCTATCATTTCACTGTAGCTCAGCATCGCGATGTAAAGTTAACGTTATTACTTTAACAGCAGCAGTAAAACTGTTTCTACTGTGATGGTTTAACTTTGCAATCAATCCGTGGTTCATTCTTACATGTTTTTTCGTTGTGCATGATCACAGCTCATATGTGTGGGGAAAGATAAGCTATTAAGTAAAAATATTGCGTTAGGCTACTTCATGAGTTAATAAGAAAAAAGATTTTACAATACCTGAAAATGCAGTGATGAAGGTCATGTTCTCATGATTTATTTTTATGAATAATTTTTTTTCAAAACATCCCCCCCTCTGTTTTTTTTTCACAAATCGCACCCTGCTGTCCACTTTCAATGTATACACTTTCTATGCGAGCAGTATTTGCTCAGGCTCTGCGCGTTCTCAGGTCTGCCGCACCGTCAAAATAAAAGTCACAACAACAAGCGCGGCTTATGTCACTTCAGAGTTCCTACTGGCGGTGTGAATGCAACCAGGAAAAGTTCCTAAGGTAACCATTCAGCCCGATCTCACGGGAAAACGTACAAATTCTAGGAGGTGGCTTATTCGTACGAATTCATACGACCTGACTCGTACGAATTAGTTTTTGCAAAATCGTACATATTTTACGAATTGGCCAATTCGTATGAATTCATACGAATGACTTACCCCTGACCCCGCCCCTAAACCTACCCATCACGTGGGTTTAGACAAATCGTACAAATTCGTACGAGTGAGGTCGTACGAATTAGAACGAATTAGCCAACTTTTTATCATTCGTACGAATTAGTACGAATTGGTCGTGAGATAGCGTTGGACCATTAGTTTTCGAGGAAACACCCTGGTGGCTAGTTCCTAGAACTAGCCGGTGTGAAAACCCCATATAGATGCTTAAAGCCCATGTTGCAGGTTAGAGTACCCAGTAAGCCAATGTATAGAAAAATAATGTAGGAACTAGATTTAAATATAAACATATACTTATAAAACGCTATTTAGGCTTCTGGGGTCGTTTTTGTGAGAAATTTTTACTTCCGCATTTGAAAATCGCTTAAACCGCCGAACCTGAAGTGATGTAACATGAGGTAGAGCGGTCAAAGTAAATCAACTAGCGAATAGGAAAGCAATGGATGACAGCTCGGAAAGGGAATTGTAGCCTAAATGTTTACTCGTATGATATATATATAATTCATTTATAATTGATATATATGATGATATCATATAATTATGAGCCTGATATGAAGCCAAGTGAGCAGGACATGCCAGGGTTAGACAGAACAACGGTGAGTTGTGGTGTGAGGAGAACAGGGCGAGAGAACAGTGTTAGCTTATAGATGTATTCACGTTAGCCGACGATATGTATAACACTATGCTCAGATCACAATACTGTACAGATTATTATCATCATGTATCAGGCAATAGCAAAGCTAGTACTTAGACCCTTACCTGCATGTGTTGTGTGTGTCAGCCATTAGGAGACAGTTTCCAGAGGAAGAGGGACTTTATAAAGGCTTTGAATTGACCCATTTGGTGACGATGAATAAAATAAATGATCACAATCACAACTGTCTTACTGTATAAAAACTTTATATGTAGAAACAGCCAACACAAACATTAAAGTCGGTTTGTACAGATTGAAAATGAATTATAGAACATAATATATTATATTTATAATAATAATAATAGTGTCGGCTGCAGACTAATAACAAACACATAAATGCATTACATTACAAGTTTATGTAGGATATGTTAATGAATTAAATTAAGACAAGGCACATTTTGTAAAACAGATGTACAATAAGTGATCTCTGACGGATCCGTGAGCGTCATGTTTCCCGCTGGCGGCCGAACCACATGCTGATGGCGGACCGTCACCGGGCGACCCGATGAAGGAGCTGGGACAGTGTGCACATATCGCCGGGATTATAATCATTCGGTCCACACTACCGCGTTTTTCAAAGCAGAAGCAGAAGTGAAGTCCCGTCTCTTACCCGGCACAAAACGCACACTGGCACGGAAGATCGCACCGTCCTTTTTCTTATTCGGAAACCTGTGGACTCGATGTCCTGACAGGCCATAATTCACAATCATTTACTACGACGATGATTCATTGAAATAAGCACAGAAAACACACTGAATCATGACCGCTCCAACTGACTACCAACCTATCTCTGCACTGAGCGCGAACGCAGAGCCAAACGACTACCTCATGTGACGTCATATGACGCGATGGTGAAAAAAAGCGCTTTTTCAACACGGTCAAGGAAATGGTCACGTTTTCTATTAAATTTGTGCCCTTATGTCTTGCAAAAAAATGTTAATCCTGCATTTACTTTTCATATGGTATTTTCATACAAGGTTAGATTAAAAAAAAAACAAAAAAAAACCTGCAACATGGGCTTTAAGTCTTTAAGTTAAGACAAAATGTTTGGTTCAGTTATGCTCATTTTGCGATCTAGCTAGTTGTCAGTCAGGTAGCTCGCGTCTCAGGGTCAGAGGCTATTGACCCCCGCCGTCACGATGTTAGCCCCGGCTCGCACTGGCCCGACAGTGGAAAAACAGCTAATGCAACTCCTGAAAGGTAACCAGTTGGGGAACATTGAGAAAAACAAAGCTCTACAAAATATATAAACAAAAAGGTCTTAAATCTATATGTTGGATCGAAGTAATGGAAATATGTTGGGATCTATAGTGGATGGCTTTAATCTGCAGTTTTTGATGAACGATGAATTAAACATGGCTGCTATCCTGTCCAACAATCCATTATTAATTGGGCCTTGTTAATCTGATAAAACACAACCCAAGCATAACGGTGAGACAAGACAGCGGAGGAAAATGTTCTGTGCTAATGGATGAAGCAGGGAGTGTTATACACTGAGGGAAACAGAGTGAAGGACAGAAGAAAGTCAGAGAAAGGAATAAAATAAAGAAGAAAGGCTAAGCAGCTTTAGTTTCATCACACACACATACACATACACATACATACATATACAGTATATATATATATATATATATATATATATATATAGAATAGTAAATGGGGCCAAAGTTCAAATGTTAAAATATAAAATAAGATATATAAATATAACCACAAGACATAAACAACATGTAAAAAAATATGTGCTTTCTAACATTTTCATTGTATTTTACAATTTCACTGCAATGACAATGTAGGCTACTTATTATTTTCGGTGGTAATCAACATTATGCCATAAATTATGTCGATTGAGCTTAACTTGTATGGAAGCCGGAATATTCCTTTAATTTGAGTCAACAGGTACATCTTTAAATATCAGTTGACTGGATGTGGGCTGAAAATGGGGGACCATGCCACTGCTGCCAACACCTCCAGTTCTGCTGCCTCTGTGTGGCTCTTTCTTCTCGTATTGGTATTTTCTCTGAAGGTGACAGATGTGCTGTGGTGATTTGGTGCAATCTTTGAGCACTAATGAGGAAAATAAAAGCCAAGCATTTAACCACAACCACAGTGAATAGGGTCATTCAGCTGGACTTCTTCCTGTCTGCTGAACCCAGCCTCATTAAAAGACCACTAACATAAACTATTCAGAACAGCCTATCTGTGTATACTCAAAACAAACATTGTATTTTTTTTAAATCAGCACAGGTACAACCAGGTTAAAAGTAAACTTTGTGAAATGACATTGTGAAGTGGATTTCTGTGTTAACAAGCCTTCATTTCCTTTCAAAATCGCAATTATTTTTATAGCCTCAAGAGCCATTAGAAGTTTAGCGTGCGTATGCACACACAGCCCAACACAGTTAATTAAATGGCTTATTATCTCAGGGGAGAAGCTTTTTTTTCTGTTTGCATGACAAACAGGCACATGCTCACAAACCACCCGCCAGTTAGTCATGAAAAGGGGAGAGCATGGGCAGAAATGAGGAGAAGTTGAAGAAAAAAGTTATTTTGAGAGATAGAACAAGGTAACCCATGGGAAGACTGGAGAGCCGTAAAAGAGGAACACAGTGACCCCTGTTCTATTTCATAAATCCACAGTTGAAATGAGGATTTACATTACATTTCTATTGGCACCATATTCACAGACAAGCTCAGAGAAGATTCTGTGTTATGTAATCAGAGGAGAGAATATCTGAGAAACAGAGGTAGAAAGACAGTGCTGAATTGAAAATAGTGAGATTTCAGACAGGTTTTCTAAAATCACAAGCTAAACCAACTCTCATTTTGAGACTTTTTAAGACAAAACAAGATAAAAAAATTATTTTAGCCTGTTAGCTTTGGGATCAACTGTTAGTGTACTCCTAGTGTTCATCTTTTAGCAGACACAGTAGTATCCAGTTTAAAGCTTTTCTCTTCCTGGATGAAAAATGGATTCAAAAATATTAATGATATGTTGTCTTCAGGGGCTTATGCAAAAAAAAAATTTAATAAAATTGTCCAATGAAATGCTCTCTAGAAGGGCAATGTAGTCTGCCCCTTTTACTATTACTAATTATTACTAATTCTTTAATTTAATAATAAATAATTATTAATACAACTATTAATAATACTTTCACCTGTGCTAAAGCCACGAAAACAAGCAAACAACAGCTCAAAGATACAAACTCGGTAGCAAATAATTTGATAGAGTGCCATTTGGACACATTAACACTCCCAATGACAGCCATGGGCCTCTTTATCAGAACCATCACTCTTAGATCTTGGCTCAAATAGATATGGCATTAGTTCAAAAACAAATGCAGGTTTCATCACAGCTTCGACTTGTGGCAGGACTACAGGTGTAGGTGAATGTAATGGCGAAAACTCATCCACAATTCCTCCGATATTTTCATAAATGGTGCAAGATGTCAAGTGTGGTTTTGCCACTAATATCCCTCGATTTACTGTTTTAGTAGGAAATATATCAGCACAGAAAAGAAAGATATAAGTATGCCATCCCATTTGATTTTTTTGGTATAAAAAATGGTAACACTTTAGTTTAGGGTCCAATTCTCAATATTAACTAGTTGCTTATTAGTGTGCAAATTATGTCAATAATGTTATTGGCTGTTTATTACAGCTCATAAAGCACGTTAATGCCTTATTTTGCGTGACCATATTCTACATCCCTTAATCCTACACCTAAATAAATATATACCTAAACTTCAGAACTACCTTACTAACTATTAATAAGCAGCTAGGTGTTTGAGGCAAAAGTCAGTGTAAAGTCAAGTAGTTAATGGTGAGAATTGGACCCTAATCTAAAGTGTGGCATAAAAAATACATATGATAACATTACAAAATGAAACTATTGACCTCTATGAACTCTTTTCCCCAGTTTTTGTTCAGATATCCAATTATTTTTCAAAGAATGACAGTTTGTCTTGTGTAAATAGTTCTGGCACAAAACCGGTTTTATACATCCGTGTTTTTCCCCCTGACTTGCAAATAGTAAATAGACCTTCAATCTATAAATCTAGCCTTTTGATCTAACTGTTTTTCATAGACTAAAAGAGTCAAAATTGTATTCTGGTGTCCTCAGTGGTCCCATGACCTTGAGGTACAGATGTTTAAAAAAGTACACAGTGTGAGATGAGACACAACAGACCTCTTCACAACAGGCCAGCTGGGTGAGTTGGAGCATCACCCATGGTTGTTTCACCATCATAAAATCTGAAGAATTACCTCAACCTGCAAGTTATCTGTAGCAAAAGAGAACCTTTCCAAGAATTCCATGGATCTGAATGGCTACATAACAACTGTACAATGTGACTCGATGTTGTTCTTGGTATTCTTCAAAATGTGGGTCTAAGGGTAACTGGTACTGGTTTGGGTTTTACAGTGTCTGGTATTGGTCTGGGTCTTGGATAGTGTGGTCTTTAATTTTAGTGCAGGGGTGTCCAATCTTGCTGCTGGATGGCCACTGTCCTGCAGAGTTTAGCTCCAATCCTAATTAAATACACTCGAACCAGCTAATCAGGGTCTTCAGGATTACTAGAAACTTCCAGGCTATTGTGTTGGGGTATTTTGCAGCTAAACTCTGCAGGATTTGACACCCCTGGCCTAGTGGTTAGTGCATGCATACAGTATGTGGCTTTTGCAAGTTTGAGTCTTTCCTGTTAGTTATTTCCTGATCATCAATCCCCTATTTTCTTCCTACTCCTCTACTACAGAGGTTTTCAAAATGTTCTTAAAGAACTTCTTTAAGATTGGCCTTCTACAGCCCGTACTTCATTATACCCAAGGAAGGTGGTGGGTTACGGCCAATCTTGGACCTGCGCCTCTTGAGTCGGGCCCTTTACAAGCTTCCGTTCAAGTTGCGAACGCAGAAATGCATTTTCAAATGCTCCGTCCCCGAGATTGGTCGGCAGCGTTTGACCTGAAGGACACGTACTTCAGATCTCTATCTGTTCTTGTGTTCGAGGGGTCGAAGTCTCAGTACAAAGTCCTACCCTTCGAGTGCTACACAGCCAGTTGGGCCTTCAGGTCACCTGGGAAATGAGCAAACTCGTCCATGGACTGAGGATCTCTTTTTCGGGTATGGAGATGGATTCGTTCCAACACGTCTCCTGAGAGGAGCGTGTCTGGTCTGTGCTGTTAAGAAGTGAGAAAGGGTCCCACTGAAACTTTTCAGAGGCTCCTGGGACATATGGCAGACACAGCCGCAATAAAACGGCTTCCTCCATATGAAGACACTGGCTTCATGGCCGAGTCCCGAGGTGGCCGGGGCAGAGCGGCACGCTCCTTGTGACAATCACCTGGGCCTGCCACCAAACCCTCAGCCCGTGATAAGACCTTTTGTTTCTCCGGGCCAGACGCCCCTAGAACAAGTGTCCACCAACACTGGCTGAGGGGCCACGTACAACGGGCATGCAGTAGCGGGGGTCTGGGCGGGCCTCCAACTCCATTGGCATCAACTGCATCGACTTGCTGGAAGTAAACCTTGCTTTGAGATGCCGATGCTCAGCAAGCCTGTACTGGTCTGTCCAGATAACACTACGGCCGTTGCGCTACAATTTCCTCGCATGTTGCAACTCGCCCGCCACCTCCTCCTTGGAGTCAGAAGCTTCTGAGGTCGCTTCATTCCACTTATTTTCCGGCCTGCTCAATTGTGCTGCCGACAAGGCCTCACGATAGCCTGTGGCCAGGAAGAGTGAGATTCCATCCCCAGGCGGTCCAGCTGGTCAGGGACCACTTTGGGGCCGCACAGTCACATCTGTTTGCCTCTCGGGACTTGTCCCTTTTCAAGTAGTTCTTCTCCCTGAATGAGCGGAAAACCCTCGGCACGGAGACACTGTCACACAGCTGGCCCCGGGGCCTACGCAAAGATGCGTTTCCCCAGTGAGCCTTCTTGCACAGCTCTGTGCTAAGTCAGGAAGGATAAGGAGCAGGTTGTCCTACTTGCCCCCTAATGGCCCAACCAGACCTAGTTACCCAAAACTTATTCTCCTCTCGTTATATTAGTGCACATCATGATGCAGTGGATCCAAATCCTTGGGGAAGCACAACTTGATCGTCAGGTTCCTGAGGTGAGCAAGGAAGCCCTCTATACCTTCTGGGACTTATCTCTGGTGCTACTGCACTGCAGAGACCTCCCCTTGAGCACTGCAGGCAGCTGGGTTAAAAATCCTGGTTTTAAAGAAACAGTTCTCCTGCTTGCTTTGCCTCTATCAAGAAGGTAGTGGACCTGCACGCATTTTCGGTCGACGAATCGTGCCTGGAATGCGGGTCGGCCAACTCTCACGGTATCCTGAGACCCCAGCCTAGATATGTGCCCAAGGTTCCTTCCTCTCCCTTAAAATGGGACCAGGTGGTGAGCCTGCAAGCGCTGCCCCGGAGGAGGCAGACCCAGCCCTGTCCTTTACGCTCCTTGCGGTTATAACTGGACAGAATGCAAAGCCTCAGGACCTAAGACCAGCTCTTGTCTATTACGGAGACCTGCAGAGGGGAAGGCTGTTTCTAAGCTGATGTTGGCCCACTGGATAGTGGTTGCCATCATCTTGGTATGTATTTCCAAGGTGCACCGTGCCCCCTGGGTGCTGAGCCTCTCTAAAGAGAGAGTGTAGCTCCTTCCTGGGCGTTGACACAGGGTGCCTCGCTGACAGATGTTTTTACAGCTGCGGGCTGGACAACACCAACACATTTGCTAGAAAAATAGCCTATGTGTCGAGCCGGTTGCTTCCTGCGGGCTCCCTTCACATGAAGCCAGTTCACTGTAAGCCCGGATCGAAGTGTAAGCTTACTGCGCCATTCCCCTACGATGGACTGGATACGTGCGCCATTCTAGCTCCAATATAGTTCCTCTTTAGCCGAACCCTGTTGAGTTTCTCCACACCCTTCGGCAACAGACGTAACCTGTGCTAGGCTGGGTCCATATGTTGTGATCCCTACGGCAATCCCATATGTGTATTCATCCACAGTACAGCTTCCTGCGGCGAGCCCATGTCTTCCCTTGGCAGAGCCTGGTCTGCCGTCACTGACCAGTTGAGTTTCCCCCCTGTTATAGGCTGGAGCCACCTCAGTGACATTCCATATGTTGTACTGTATCCATTCCCCACATATTACCTCCCTACGGGCAGGATGTGGCTTCCGCAGCGCATTCCTTCCAACGAAAGGGCAACGCTTTCCCAGTGGTCTTGTGGAACAGCAGTGACTTCCCTGGCCTAAGCCCTGTCCTATCTCCGCCTCAATAATGCGGGGGGATCAGGAGGCTTTTGTCTAGGCACTGGAAGGTGGCAGCTCTAGTGGCGTTTTAATAGGGATATTAAATCCCTTAAGTCTGATAGGGAAAGTCTCGGTTACATATGTAACCCTCGTTCCCTGAAGGAGGGAACAGAGACGTAGTCCCGTCGCCACTATTGCTGGACCACCGCTGACTCTGGGCTCCGCTTGGCTCCTCAGCGAAAAACAACTGGTGCGTGCATCCACTTCCGTATTTATTCCCACGCTGCGGGGTGGAGCGTGTGATGCAATTCTTGCACGTCAATGTGCATTGGCTCGTTTTAACAATACTCGAAGATGACAGGCTCCCTAAGTGTGATCCCAATCAGTCGACACATCGACTACGTCTCCGTTCCCTCCTTCAGGGAACAAGGGTTATATACGTAACTGAGACGTTTCTAAACAGTTAGGCAAAACAAGAGCTCTATCCATATATCAACTGTTTCCTTTTATTTAACAATGCCTCAAAATGACACTCAAATCTCTTCAGCTCCCACTTGACAGAAGCAAGATGTTCTGAGAAATTTCAGCAGGGTTTGGAGAGATTAACTGTTCTCTTGCAGGCTCCCCTGTTGTTTTTAAGGTCACCAGACTCATGTTTTCACTCGGCTCATTCACTTGATTAAGGGAAACAGAGATGAGGCATGTGAAGCTCCTTCAGTGTTTATGCAATTGTGTTTCCGCTGTCCCATTGAATATAGATGACATGCCTGATGAATGATTTAGAGCACTTCTCACACTGTACAAGTAGGCTAGTTTTGGTGCATATGTGAAAGGCAACTCACAATGAGTTTACATATTAGGAAATATTTTAAAACCTCAGTCTCAGTCTCAACCGGAGTTCTTTGTCACTCTAAATCAAATACTAGTAGCTTGTGTTCCTGTTAAAGTTTTGATGTAATGGACAATGGACAGATCTTTTGAAGATGAATCCGAGTGAAGCGGATTATCGTTTGATGGATTATGCGTTAACACTTTAGAATAATGGTCCGTCATTAATAAGTAACTATGCAGGAAGTAATGCAGGACTAATGAGTAGTACTACATTAACACTTCAGCTACTACTATTAACTACTGCAGTATAGAAACAAGCTCAACTATTCAGAAAGTAATATAACATTTAGGAGATAGTTCCTTATTAGGTAATCAACAATTACTTAATGAGATTAGCCTCATTAATAACTTTTGACTAACTGACAAATTATAAAGAACATTATTGTGGTTCTGAGACATAATCAGTCATCATTTTTACTCTGAATATAGTCATAAAATGCATCACTAATTACTCAAGTGTTACCTAGTCATTATGCAAGAACTACTAGTGATCTGGACATCATTAAACACTTTAAACATCTTTTTTTTTTTTTTTTTTTTTTTTTTACTTTAAAATAAAGGTCCAGATCACTATTAGTTCTTGAAGATTGTCTTTTTTTTTTTTTTTACTCAGAATATGGTCATACAATGCATCACTAATTACTCAAGTACCTAGTCACTCTTCAACTAGGTAACACTTGAGTGATGCATTTTATGACCGCGTTGAGAGTAAAAAAAGACAATAGCTAACTTCTCAGACACGATAATGTTGTGATTAGTAATTAATTAGTAATTCTTTATAATTTGTCATAATTATCTATCAGTTCTTAATGATGCCAATCTCATTAAGTAATTATTGATTACCAATTAAGGAACTATCTTATTCCTAAATTCGATATTACTTACTGATTAGTAAAGCTTGTTTCCATGTTAGTTAATAGTAGTAGCTGAAGTGTTAATGTAGTACTACTCATTAGTCATAGTTACTTATTAATGAGGGACCATTATTCTAAAGTGATACAGATTATGCTACTATATTATCTGGAGAAGATTTCTAGAGGGACAAAGGGTGCAAATTTGCTAATGCAAATATAAGACTGAATTATAAAATGTAAAAAAAAACAATCTCTGTCTAAATAAGATATACTGCTTGGCCATTTCCAGCTTGTGCAGTCAGTAATTGTACTTGAGGTTGGCGGGCTGCCTCAAGGAAGAAGCTGTCGTGGTGACAGGAGGTCCTTGAACGAATGGACTTTGTCTACTAGACATTGTGCATCTGAGGGGAGTAAGGTGAAGAGATAATAACCAGGATGTGATGAGTCCACGGTGATCTTACAAGCTCCATTTGAAGTTCATAGGGTTTAAAGCTCCTCAGCTGATGCTCAGTGACATCCAGTGATCTTCCCAGCAGAGCGAATCATCTGCTGTGGTCTAGCAGCAGGAGAGAGCCAGAAGAAAACCACACTGTGATGAATGAGGTGTGGATCCTCTCAATGACTGATCTGTAACATTACATCCATAAGTTGCTGGGGAAAGTCATTAAAAGAATAACATTTTAGGAGTTCAGAGTTTGAATTTATTCAAATGCAATTTTAGAAAAACATAAAAATAAAATTGTGCATGAGACGAATAAAAGAGTACCATTACAGCAATAAATCTTTGAGTCCAGTGTCTTTGTATTCATGTTAATTTATTATTAGGCACATAAAGATTATGTGGCATGTGGGTTCACAAAAACTGTGACCTCAATCAGGAATGTAAACAGAGCCACTGATAAGCAGTTCTCTGTATTCTTTTGATTCATTTTGATTCAATCACAATAGCCAAATCATGATCTTCATCATTATCATTGGCAGCACATTCATTTTCATAAGCTGCACTGAAACGCTCAACATATTCTAAGGGGTTTTCACAAAATTAGTTTAACTTTAGTCACTCTTGTCCAGGGAGAATTTCCTTTACTTTCTTTTTGTAAAGCTCAGGTATTCATAAATAGTTCCATAAATTCTATCAGAAATTTTATTTCCATAACATTAATTTTTCTCCTATATTTCTTTTCATCTATCAAATTGCTTAGTCTGCAGATACATAAAACAAGTATAATAATTATTGTCTCTGTCCCACTTATCTCTACTGTTTTGCAGAAACCAAAATAATATATTACTCACATCTCAATCCCCAAATTGCAAAGACAGCCTTATAGCTGCTTGCTCTTTCAATCCATATCATATACATTTAAGTTCTCTAGACATCTAATGTCATGCATCCATTTACTGGATGAAAAAGTAAAAACTTTACTTCTCCTGGCAGTTCGACTTTTTTTCTTTGCACTCTGCCTCCTCTAACCAGCACAATATTGTTGGCTTATAATCCACACATCCACACACACGTTTAACACAACAGCCCTTGTGTTATTCACTTCCCTCTACAACAGGGTCTTTAACTGCTGTCAGCCTATTGACACTTAAAGTTCCTTCTCTAGGGAAATCATGGTATTTAATTAACCCTTCAATACGTATATTCATACATGCATAACTCTCCTCATCTGACAAAACCCTGGTGTATCATTTTGATATTTTTTTATCTTTTTACTCTGGGACTTCCCCATGATGGCCACTTTCGGCGCACTTATATAACTCTAGACATCTCTAGAGAGATCCAATTTTCACCTCAACTGGGAAAGGGGAGCTCATGCTCAGTTTGGTCAGCCAGACCAAACCGCTACAGTGTAGTCCTGGACTACCGTGGATTGACTAAACCCACCAGACTAGTATCCCCATACTAGTCACCACAGTGTTCCATTGACCATCATGAGTCAATCCCTCTGGTACCTTTTATAATTTAAATTTAGTCTCTTAAAAGTCTGAAATGCCACTTCAGTTCTTTTTATGATTCCAGTGGTGTCTCTCTTGGACCCTGGCGGTCGGCCCTTCGTCTCTCAAGTTTACGAGGTAGGGTCCAAGAGGCACATCCAAGGAATCCTAAAGGAGGCCTAAATAAATTAATGGCAGAGGAGAGGGTTTTTGAAGCGACTCGTGGACTGTAATAAACCATGCAGGCTAGAGGGCTGAGGGTTGGCTGTAGATCTGCAAGGTAAGTGGATGCGCCTCAGATTTACAGGACGGGCAAGTTCATTGCACATGCAGCGCATGTAGTGGTGCAGTGAACAGTGGAGGGTAGAGAAGTATAAATCAGAAGCAAGGCTTGGAGGCCGAGGACAGGGAAGAGCGCAGTCACCTATCTTACATAAACACCACACTACCCTCTCAGAACACACAGAGAGAAGACAATATACTAGGGGTTCTCAACCTATTTTGGTCCACAACCCATTCTGTAGGGTATACAATTCTTACGGCCCCACAAGCATCTGGGACTTATGTTGATTACCACAGAAAGTATTTCCACCCTTCCCAACATTTCTTTTAAAAAGGAAAAACATCTGGGTTGTCAGTGAGGCACTTACAATGGAAGTGAATGGGGTCAATTCATAAATGTTAAAATACTCACTATAATGCCAAAATCCTCAAATGACTGTAAAAATCATTATTTAAACTACTTTACAGTTAAAATAGTATGCAAGGTATAACAGTAGAATTTATTTAAGTTATAAAGATAGTTAAACGAAGATAGTTAAAGATAATTAAGTGCCTTAATTTTTGCAAACAAGTGACAAGTAAAAATTACATTATGCTATAAGTTCTGTTGTTTGAGCATACAGTCATGTGGAAAAAATTAGGACACCCCATTAAATATTCAGGTCTTTATTAACCCTTAAACGCATACCTCGGGTCTTTAGTGACCCGGGACGTTATTCACTACTCTCCTACACAAAGATATCAACCTTCTTAGTATTTCTCAATCAATTCATTATAAGCAATATAACAAAATATCACAATACAAGGAAACATGGGGCAAAAACAATAACTTTTTTATTCTTTTTTTTTGTGTGTGTGTGTGGTGGGGCCGGTGAAAATTGAATCATTGAATTCAATGAATCTAAAATCGAGAATCGAATTGAGATCTTGTGAATCGGAATTGAATCGAATAGATACCCAGCCATACTAACACTTTTGGATGAGAACTGAACTGAGCTGGACGATGTCATCACTGTTTTCTCCAGAGCTGCTTTATAAATGAAATCATTCCATGATTGATGCCCTTTACATGGTAATTGACCAAACTGAATTGAACTCAATAATGTCTATTGTCTTTTTTAGAGCTGCTTTACAGCAGAATTGAATTCTGTTTGCATCATTGAATCATTATTTTCCTGTTTATGGCAGTAAAGCTGCTTTGAAAAAATCTGCATTGTATAAAGCGCTATATAATAAATGTGGGTCTCTGATCCATACAATACATTTAAATATGGACGGATGCTTCTGACTTTTAAAAACATACATAAAAGCACCATAAAGGTATCACAAAAGTAGCTCATAAAAAAACGTAACATTTAATTAACAAACTTAAATTTGTGTGTTATTAAGAGAAAATCTTGCCACCACAGCTCTAAAATCTCATTTGCAGTTGCCATATCCAAACATGATGATGCAATGCAACAGGTTTGATGTCAATGCCAATAGTCATTGTGTGTCTCATTTTGTATAAATTAGATTTTTAAGATTACAAAATTGATGAAACCAAAGAAGCACACATGGGTCCAAAAGAAAAAAAAATATTACACTTGAACAAGGTAGGGCTGAAAGTAAACTCTGCAAGACCCTTCAGACCTGGAGTCTAGGAGCCCTGCAAATAGTACAAAATGTTTTATACAGTCTCTCAATTAATATGAGGCCATAAAAGCTGATTTATAATACAATTTAAAAAAAGTACATTTAGACAGTGTTTAGCATGTCACACCACAAGACATTTACAGACATTTTCATTTGCTATTTACACTGTTTTCAACAATTAGACTATCATGCCAGCATTAAAACAATAAGTCATGTCTTAACTTATTTATTATACACTTATTTTACGCTTATTAACGCTGAAAATCTCTCTTAATAACCAGGATTTATAAATAAAGACAAAAGCAGTAGGATGTTTAATGTCCATTAATTTAAATGAATTATGTGAGTCACTCCACAGGCCTATTTCTACCACATTCAGTCTGATACGTTTCTATACATTAACTCACTTTAGTTTTTGGCCTGTTTGACACTTTTATTGATAGGAGTCTATCGTGATGACAGGAAATGACACAAGCCTGAAAACTCATTCACCTTCATGGCATTTGAGCACACACAGTATGTTAACCGCTATGACAAAGCTCCATTCTTGTCTTTTCAAAATGTCACCCAGCACCCAAGCATCATTATTCTTTGCGAGGGTTAATGAATTTCAGGCTAGAAACAGCTCTTTTTATATCTTGGAATAATCTTCTCCCAGTGAATTGCAGTGATAGAACCAAACACAAAAAGCTGAAACTCTATGCGAAAAAAACAACAACAACAACAAAAAAAAACACCAGTATATCTCTATGTATCATTTGAAGGATCTGCTAAGATGAATAGCACTGTGATTTGACATGTTCCACATTTCTGGTAGCTTATCGTGGTATAAAATGACCATAAATCTCCTCCGATAAGTGAGCGTTAAAGAGAGAGAGACTGATAAATGGGAACAATGGCTTTGCAAAGAGCCTTTCAGAAAGTCTCTGATATTATCAGGTATTTAAAACACATCTGCCAAACAATTCCATGTTTATTCAAGGTCACACCAACATTAAGGGACTTACACCCTGGATTTGCCAAAGTTTGCCAAGTTTGAAACACAAAGTAGCAAGGACACCGGATATGAATGAGCAAAACTGTATTCTGATTTGTTTTCTGAGTTACACTAGTCAAAAGGCTGCCTATGCAAAGCACTGCAGGACTGTCAGAAAACGGTCCTTCGGGAATTCTATGAAGTAGACAGGTGCAGATGTTTTCAGACAGTCACTGATTAGAAGAGTCTTTGTTTATCAAGGCTAACATCTGACTTTGCAACTGCAGACTGACTAATTGCAGAAGGTTTCCGTCTGCAATTCATCAAGCAAATAAAGTGTGAGAATACAGATACAATATACATGTGTCTAATTTCAATGCTATGGGCTCTGTGTAGATATTTAAAGATGGCCATCTTTAAGCACGACTGTTTGGATTTATATGAAATGGTAACACTTTACAAGCTGTGTGCGCTTGAGAGCGTTTTGGCAGAGCAGCGTTTTGAGACGCCTGACTTGCTATGATCAGGAATATCTGCGGAAGTGTTACAAGTATCTCATTTCCCATACACAAAAGAAATATATTTTCTGGATATGTTTTGGAATATATGCACATATTTGAAATTGGCCCAATAAATATATTTCATACTTATATTTCATATATTTTTGTTATATTTCAGAATATATTTCAATGTATTTTTTTCTGTACGGGTCCCCAAAAGTGTCAAAAATATATGTGGCATATATTCCAAATACATTGAAATATATTCTGAAATATAACAAAAATATATGAAATATAAGTATGAAATATATTTATTGGGCCAATTTCAAATATTTGCATATATTCCAAAACATATCCAGAAAATATATTTCAAATACAATTCTTTTGTGTATGGGTTCACAGATAGTTTGTTTCTGTGTTGTTTCTATATAAAAAAATGTCGATATAGTGTAAAGTATTTGCTCTGGCTCTTGTTTTAAATTAGTTTGTTCTGTTATTATGCTTGTTTTCATCTGTTGACGTTGTACAAGCAGAATGTGACGGTTGGTCGGTGTAGTATTTGTCCCGCCCCTCCTCCACTGTGATTGGACGGCTGGGTAAAAAGTGACAGTGATGAGCGCTGTTTTAGCCCAAGTTGAACATTCTTCAACTCTCGGCGACCGTTAAAAAATGCAGAGAGCTCAGCGCTTCAGCTTCAAATAGACAATTAGAAATAGACGCCTCGTTACACCTGCCGTTTTAAAAACACTTTGGTGGACACACAGCCTTATTCCCCAGCGTTTACAAGCCCATCAAACAGCTGTGGTAAGCCAGAAACATGCAAACACGGTGTTGTATCTTCTCCTGTTACTGTTGCTTGCACTGCTTGCCACTGGCTTCTTACCCCAGTAGTGGGATTCACTTTGAATAATTTTACATGGTTCTATAACAACCATATTAACAAATGTTTCTATTTATTTCCAGTAATAACACATTGGCTGATGCATCATCATCCTTCAAAAGCTAAACTTGCATCTAAATGTTACAATTTAAAAGTAAATCCACATTGTTCTTAAGGGGGCATCTTTCACCATGTTACCCAACAGTAAGAAAAATGGATATTCATATTGAGATTTTGTAACAGAGGCAGGGACGAAGCAGAGAGAATCCACATGCAAGCAATACTTTACTAACAATAGAAACAGGTAATACAGGGCAAACAAAGAAACTCAGGACAGGAACATGGTACAGCAAACAACGACCGACAAACCACAAGAGAAACACAAGGGCAATTTATACACAGGCTAACAAGGTAACAAGGGGGTGTGATTGATTGTCATGGGAACACCCGAGGGTAACCAAGGGAACTAACAAGACACACCTGGAGAGACTAACGAACATGAAAAACTACAAAACATGGCACAAGACAGGAAATAACACAAAGTCCTCACACAAGACATGAACACAGGCTGAGATTGTGACAGAGCCCTCTCCCTAAGGAGTGAAGACACAGGGGCAGAGTCGTCCATCTTGTCCGAAGACACAGGGGCAGAGTCGGCCATCTTGTTCGTGGACTCTGGAAGGGCGGGCATGGCGTGAAGAAGCTCAGGCTCGGCAGGCATGGCGTGAAGAAGCTCAGGCTTGGCAAGCATGGCGTGAAGAAGCTCAGGCTCGGCCATGACGGGATGAGACTCTGAGAGGTCAGCCATGACGACTGGAGACTCTGGAAGGGCGGCCATAACGGGACAATGATCTGGAGCGAGGGCTACTGTGGGAGTGCCACATTCCTCCCCTGCGACCCCCACGGTAAATGCAGAGCTTCTCATTTGCAATGCACGATCGATGTAAAACTCCAGAGTCCAGTGAGCATCATGCAAAGGCATGAGTGAGCTAAGAGGTTCAGAAAGCCCCCCCATGAAAGTCATACCTTGTCCATAGATGTTAAATATGCCAATTCAATAAAGTCATCTACATAGTCCTCAATGGGCCGATTCCCCTGACGGAGATGCATGATCTGTGCTGCTGGATTCATGGTTGGTCAGTCATTCTGTAACAGAGAGGCAGGGACGAAGCAGAGAGAGAATCCACATGCAAGCTCTATTTTAATAACAATGCAAACAAAGAAACTCAGGACAGGAACATGGTACAGCAAACAACGACTGACAAACCACCAGGCTAACAAGGTAACAAGGGGGTGTGGTTGAATGTCATGGGAACACACGAGTGTAACCAAGAGAACTAACAAGACACACCTGGAGAGACTAATCCACATGAAAAACTACAAAACATGGCACAAGACAGGAAATAACACAAAAGTCCTCACACAAGACATGAACACAGGCTGAGATCGTGACAGATTTGCTGAAGATTACATTCACAGATCAAGTTTAAGCGATGATGGCAAAGGTATGAAAGATAAGCAGATATTTTAAAACAAAATCAGTTGATAAGCAATATTGTACTGGTATATTTTGCCTCAAAATGTGCATGGTCAAAATATACAGTAGGTTTGTAAATATGTACAGTAACTTACCACCCTTAATCTCATACTCAGATTTCAGTTTACTCAATGATAATGAAAAAAGAAAGCGATATGGTACTTGGATGTTTTGATTTGGCTTGAAAAATTCGTAGACCAAAGGTAAATGGTTCTGTGCAACGTTAAATCCTAGTTCAGTTATTTGGATCTGAAAACACAAAGGATGTTTCCTTTAACTTCGAAATGCCACTGTTGTAAACAAGCACTGAAAAAAAAAAATCCTTAAAGTAGAACTGCAGCAATGAAGTTCTGGACTGAAATGTATCTAAGGCCATGGGACAGCTGAATCATTGTTTCGAGCAATCAGACACAGTCTAAAACACAGATCTCTTGCTGCCAGCTTCATATTTTTCAGTCTGTTTTAAAGACAGATACAAACCGAGGAACCAGAAAAAAATTCTTAAAGAAACTTTATTAAATTGTAAATATGCTTCTCTCCTCACACATTGACGAGGTAAAATTAGCTTTGTGCTAATGGATAGATTCTCTCTGGGTTTTAGTACATGCTCTGAATTAATTATAGCCTCCAAAATCACTTACAACTCATACCTCTGGCGAGCCTCTGGGAATAACTAACCTAACAAAGACTGTGTTTCAGTTTCTAAATTGCCTAAGCATAAATTGAGGGGAAAAAATAGTCTATTTGTCCTGATTAGGTGAGTGTCATTCTGAAATTTAGGACGAGGCTATTGAGCTACTAATATTGACCTGCAGGTGTTCTTGTGTGCAGCATGACAAAATACAGGTTTGCAGTATATGCTGAAACTGTGAAATGTTTTAACCTGCCAAAAATACTAACTAGCAGCAGTGATCTGAACATGCATTATTAGTGATATTTGCTAATCACAATCATTCATTAATCTGAACCATAATATAATATACCTAACAATTATAATGTTAAAGGGACAATATGCATTTCCAGATATTTATATTATTTCTTGAGATTAGCTTATGTATTTATCTTTTTTTAAACTTTGAAATTTTACATATTTGTAAAAAGGATAATTGTCCATCCACATTTTCACTCAGTGTTAAAAACACTCAGTTTCAAGTGGCAGTTGTCTATTGCCAGTAGTATCACTATTGCTTGCTCACGCAGCAATCACTTTCAAAGCAAGTAACAATTTTGTTGGTCAACACAGCAAATTCTACAAAGGTAAGCCAGCACACAATAGCGGCAGCTTTATGATAGGATGAAGCAAGTCTCTCTCAGGCATTCAGGAGGTGTGGCAAAGGGACGAAGGATGTTGTTCCCTTCTCAGGGAACAATGGTTACATTCGTAACCTGAAACGTTCCCTTTTGAGGAAACTCACGCTGCATCGAATGACAACACTTTGGGGAAAGAAATGCGCCACACTGACTAATGCTTGCCCTGGTGTGAAACCTGTCTCGGCACAACTTAGGACGAAATTATTTGAAAACCCACATGTAAGGAAGGTCCAGACTGTAAAATCGTAGAAATGTGTATGGGGAGACCCAACCCGCAGGATCACAGAACTCTTGGAGGGAGACCCCAGACAATAGAGCTTTCGAGGTTGCCACAGTCCTCGTTGAGTATGCCCTGATCAGCAGAGGCGTAGGCATACCGCACACCTCATACTCTGTTGAGATCGCCTCAACTATCCATTTACTGATGGTCTGCTTTGACATTGGGGACCCCCTCTTGGGAAACTCAAAGCACACTAACACTGGAAGGAACGTCCAGTCTCAGTCAAAAGGATGGACCTGTCCTTTGATATTGATAGAGTTCATGTTAAGCCTTCGTCATCAATTCATAACCTTGGTGTCTTAATCGACTCAACTCGATCTTTTGGCTCTCATATTTCTTCTCTTGTTAAAAACTCTTTTTTCCATCTTCGTAATATTGCACGTCTTCGATCTTCTCTCACTTTAGCTGATGCTGAAACCTTTAATTCATGCATTAATCACATCTGGATTATTGCAATGGTCTACTTCTTGGTCTGCCCAAAAAACATATTGCAAGATTACAGTATGTTCAAAACTCATCAGCGAGAGTTCTCACCTCCACCAGGCGTTCTGCTCACATTACTCCTCTGCTACATGACCTTCACTGGCTACCCGTGGCATCACGTATTCACTTTAAGGTATTACTTCTAATGTTTAAGGCATTAAATGGTCTTGCACAAGGTCTGAAAACCAAACTCGAGCCGGCCAGAACGTGGCTACCAAGAGTAGACTGACCCCGTCCCAGCAGACGCTCTCTAGAACTTCGGACAGCAGAACAATGGGGGAAAAAGTGTACAGGTGCCGCCTCGGCCACGCCTGCACCATGACATCCAGCACCAGTGGAGCTGAATGCGTGAGGGAAAACCACAGTGGACAGTGGGTCGTCTCTCGAGATGCAAACAGATCTGGCCAAACATCCTCCATATCAACTCTGCACTGTCTCAGAGTCTCCTCAGCCCCTGTCTCGACAGGATGTCTGCCTCCACATTCTGGTATGCAGGGATATACATAGCTCTGAGAGACAGCAGTTTGCCCTGAGACCAGAGGAGGACCTGAAGCGCCAGTCTGCACAGAGGGTGCGACCACTGACCCCCCTGGTGATTTATGTATGAGACCACCAACATATTGTCTGTTGGAATAAGAACATTGATGGCCTCTGAGGTCTGGAAGGAACTACTTCAGAGCATGAAATACAGCCAGCATCTCCAGGCAATTTATACGCCATGAGAGATGATGCCCTCTTCACAGACCCCATGCTGAGCGGCCTTCCATGACCTTCACCCATCCCATGAAGGAACGCATCCGTCATCACGATTTTCCAATGAAAATGTGCTCCCAGCACCGGGCCCTGGGATAGAACCAAGTTTTCTTCCATATAACCAGGGAGTGAAGGCATCTGCACGTAACCCTGATCATACGGAGGGGGGGAATTTGATTTTTTTTTTTTTACATCACTTAGGCTATAAAAGGCTATAAAAAGCTGGTGCAGCAGTTTGCATTTTACTTTCAATTTCAAATTAGCGTCAATTCACCCTTTGCAGGGAGTTTGATTGACAGGCGATCTGACCAATAATAATTCGCCATTTTTGTCCGACAAAGTAGTCAGGAGAGTTAGAAGATTAACGTCGGTGGATTTGAACTTGAAAAACGGTATGTAGGCTACTGAAGTCTTTCAGCGGTTAAAACAACAGTCCTTCTGATGTTCATTCAAATAAGGAAGAGATGATCGGTTCACGAGCAGCTTTAACTGAGGCAATTTGTCACGACACATTAAAGAGCCACAAAACAGTAGGCCTATTTGGTTTAATTTTCTTTGACTGACCTAATTTGAAAGTTGAGACTTTGTTTTATATTAAATAAACCTAGACAATTCCCTTCTCGGTCCTGTCTGTCAGTGCGTTGTCAGTGTCCTCTTTGTATTTTTCACGACATTAATAGCTCTAAGCGCATACTTGCGTGCTTAGAGCTCGTGTGAATTGCACATAGAAAATGAAGTTAAGGAACAACCTCGATCCATCAGGAAACGCCACACAGGTCGCTGCATTTCACTGCGCTTCATGAAGAGTTTTTCTTTTGCGTGAAGAAGCCGTTCGCCGGAGATGTGTTAAAAGATAGCGGAGTGCATTCATGATTATTAGACTGCCGGTATAATAATCATCCTGGTGCCGGGTCTTGAGTGAGTAATTTACTCTCTTACCTTTGTTCTTCGATTAAGATTAATGACACCAGCCGCTTCTGCACATGACGCGGATCTGACACGCGTCCCATTTTCTCAAACATGTTTACGTTTATTTAAGACTTTATTTTACTCATTTAAGACTGCTCTTATGAGGACACTCGACAAAACGGACATTTTGACATAATTTGTGTGTGTTCGTTCAAGCCCGAAAGAGAACTCGATACTGACACCTGTCTTTCTGTGGGTTGTGTGTGTGTGTCACATAGGCAGGACATTGACAGACAGCGCGGTCTCTTTTGTCTTGTCGTGCTTGAATGGTTTAAAAGCATGTGCCTTAAGAAGAGCGTGATCATACAACGCTAGTCAATGGGTGACAGAAAAAAACGGATACTGCGTTAATTGCGTTAAATATTTTTAACGCCTTAAACTGAATTTTTTTTGTGAAGTGATGAAACCGGTGTTGCAACTGAACACTGTGTAACACCGACTATCGTAGCAAGCCTAGTCTCCACCCTTGATATATCTACGGCAGGGAGGCATAAACTGCTTAAAGTAACAACGTGTAGTTTTTCAACCTTCATAATATATTTCCAAGACCCTTGTGATGGTACATCGACTTACAATAGGTTGAATGAGACGTCTGCCAGAGCCTGACGGGGTCTGTATCGCTTTTACTGGCACTATGTAACTTCGGGGTGCGGGTAGTAACCAGAGCTCAAAAAGAACTACAAAATTCGACTGCTTTACGGCATACGTCACTTCGCCCACCACTTCCTCAAATTCGGCCGTGACAGGCCAACCAGCGCGTTTGTTTTCGTGCGTCTGTTTTCGTCATGGCTGAAGCAGCAGCGAAACGTAAGAAGTCCAAGGTTTTGTCGGAGTAGAGTCGGAAGAGGAAAAGGGAGAGTGATCAACTGAAAGGCAGGACGAGGATCAATATTGGTCGAGCGTTTGCTCGCTGGCGTGAGCTTATCGTCAGACCGATGCTGACTTGGCCGTCATGCTGTAGAACTAGTAAGTAAATTGCTTGCATACTATCTTTAGTTTTTCTAATCTGTTGTCTGCCTGGCTACGTTACGGAAACTATCTGGTCCTCCATTTATCTTCATGAATCAGCTAACGTTAGTAGATGAGCTAATTATCAATCTGGTAGCTAGTAAACACTAACATGCTAGTTTTAGATGGTTAGGATGCTATCGCTATCATTCTCGTTCAGATTTGAGCATTGCAATCGACATGCAAATCGCAAATGTTTGAGTTAAAATGTTTAGTCTACTAAACATGTATAAATTATGAAAGGAGGAAGATTAATAATATTATCATTGTCCATATGAAAAAAACCTGCATGCTTCATATACAGTAACAGCCCGTTCTCATCCCAAGTCGTCATATACTGACGCTTTCAAAATTTCTTCAATATCTGACGCACAAAGCACCCTTTAGCGTCCATATGAGATGCATAACCCTACCACAGACCTAAACCTACTCATAACCGAAGCGTCTCATATTGACGCTAAGGGTGCTTTGTGCGTCGGATATTGAAGAATGTTTGAAAGTGACGATTTGGGGATGAGAATGCGTTGACAGTAACCATAAATCATTTTACGACAGCGGTAATGGACAATTCCGCTTCCAACCTGTAGGGCGACCGCAGAGGAAAAGTTCCATGTTGTTGCTTTAAATGCCTTTTCACTTGCCATTATTCTTGCTGAAGACATAAAAAACTGACACTATTGTGTGCCGGCTTACATTTGTAGCTTCCCAGGCGTCACATGCTATGTCACGATGCAATGCCAATCAAGATTGGATTAGTTTCACACATGCTTCAGACGCTGTCACGCTGAGGCATTCCCCAAAGTGTCGTCATACGCAGTGTGAGTTCCCTCGAAAGGGAACAGTAATTCCTGCTTAAGAACTTTAAATTAAAGAGGAATGAAGAGAAATACAATGACTTGGATAAGTTTGTCACGTCAAACTTGTTGCTTTACTGTTGGGTAAAACTTCAGTGTACTCTATATATTTCTGCTACAGACATCAATGTTCCTTAAATAACAAAAGGAGTGCAATTATTTTTCAAAATTCTGTTCTAAAGAAACAACCTAACAACTACACAGAACACCTTAGATTTTCTTTTTCTTGTAAATACTATTCCTAAATTTTAAGTTGGTGTTAAAATAACTAAGTTATCACACCCAGAATGGCCATAGCACAACAGAATGAATGCCAAATCCCTGTCTCCCAATTGTCTTCTCTTACAATCACACAAATTCTAATCAGTTATACGTCTATGAGGAAACTGCTGTGCTCAGTCTAGACGGGTAATTACAGTCCGATGTTGAGTGACCACTGTCAGAAAATGAGCAGGGTGCCTCTGTTTACTCTGTCAGAACACTGGCATTTACTCTAATTACAGCTTGTCTTTAGAAAACACTATGCAAAACATTACATCTCAAGCTCACAGCTTCCATGAGGAGTGCTGTGTATCTCATAATCATTTTGTTAAAATTGGCCTTCTGATCTACCTTGGACTGCTGTGTTTGCAATTATGTATATTGATCCATGTTTTCTTGTGATTGTTTACTAGGGAGAGAGCAATAGTAACCTGTCATTACCTAGCACCAAAGCTGTAGCTTTAAAACTTGAGAAATGGCTCTCATTTTTACTCAAGAAAAAAGAGAAGAATTTAATTTACTTCCACATGCACAACATTTGTGCTTCTGAAGCCACTTGCCACTTGTAAAAGGGCAAAATGCAAATCGACTCATCTCGCTTTAGCTGTCTCAAGAGCTTAATTTGAGCCAGATCCTGTTCTAGAAAATGCCAGATTTTGTATTTTTGCATTCAGATGTAGTGCCAAATTCTGTGACCATATCTGGCGCTGTATTGAGTGTAGGTTTAGGACTGGGTAGGTCAGATTAGCTTAATACAGCACCTACTAGGTTCATGCAATTTTGGTGGGTCACAGAATTTGGCACAACACTGGTATTTGTTTTTGAATGATTCAGCAAGTGCATTACATGGTGACAGTGTGTGTGCGCAAGTGACACAGTGCGAGCATGGGTTTATGAAGATATATTCAGAGGTTATGTTTTGCTATTGGCCCATACAAATATATGTTTTTTACCAATCAGCTTTCTTAAGTTCAAAATCATTCTTGATGCTTACCGGTTGTTGTTTTTTTACGTGCAGTGAGCAGCGGGAAATTTGGAGAGAGTGTCATACCTGACAAATATTCTATAAAAATTTTTACTTTCACCAAAATATTAAAAAGACAGTCAAGCATATTTAAATTTTTTATATCCACGAGTAAAGCTGATGTTGTTTCTGATCAAAAGAGATGCAGAGAAGATGTAACTGCACCGCTGAACAATTCTGCTAATCGGGGGGGTGTTTCCCAAAAGCATCGTTAGCCAACTATGTTTGCAAATTACATTGAATTGTTTTGGTAAGGACACTTCAAATGCGGCCTCCAAATGTGTCCTTTGTTTTCCCATGAAATGAAGGATACAACAGATGGATCCTTCGCGGCCTTGTCTAGCACGCCAGCGACAGTGATTTTTTTTTTGAGAGAAATTGCCAAATGACACTTTTAAAAGTAAGTATTGGGTTTCAACTTGTAAATGTAAACAACAAAACAAAAAAAAACGTTAAAGCAGTTCAAATGTTGACATATCTTACTAAGACGTGATACAGTATATCGTTTTATTATACGCAGAAATGGACCGTCGTGAACATATTTAGACAGTTCGTTAATCTGTTTGTTTTCAGACAGTTTAATATAACTTTCATAAAAGTCCAGTACAAACTGTCATTCATCAACGCCAGCTGTCACAGTTGCTTGGCGACAAGAACAATCATCCATAGGCAAGACTGTCCCATTTAACAATGCTCGTTCTGACCTCCGTGGCCTTCAAAGGATGCAGCCTCTGAATTGGGACACAGCTAGAGCTGAGCCCCCAACTGATATTGAAATTCTAAGAGTTGAACGAGATGTTGTCTGCACTAGTTTGCTCTATGGCACATTTTAGTCTGCTGACAGCAGGGGGGTTTGACACTGAGGAATATGATTTTCTGAAGTGTGGCTGAAGCCCTAATAGAGGAAGCTGCAAAGTCTGACACATTGACTTGACATTGAAATACCAAACAACTAAGTAGGTCAAAAAAAAAAAAAAAAATCCTCATGTTTCTGTCTATAATTTTTTGTTGTTGTTTTTTACTCATCAAAAAGACAAGACTAAAGATTAAATAAATATTTACTATTTATTTACAGCTTTATAATATTAATTATAATAATGCTCATTTGATTTACTTTTGCCATTATCATGTTTTGTTTCTTTGTCTTGTCTTGTTCTGTTTTCTAGTCATGTCTCTTCATTATTTGTTGTCATGGTTTCTAATTAGTGCTCACCAGTTCCCTGTTCTATTAATGATCTTCCTCTGCTGCCAGTCTGGGGTGCGTTTCCCGAAAGCATCGTTAGCCAACTATGGTCGCAAGTTCCGTCGTTATCAGCATAGTTCAACGATTTGATGTTTCCCGAAACCATCGTTCCAACGAACGTTCGCAAACAGCATCGCAAACTTGTGTGGTTGGAACGACAGCTCTCGAGCTGTGGTTAGAAGCATAGTTTCTAGTTTACATGAGATGTAGACTGAATAAATCCTTATCTTTAGCAAAATAAGCAAGCTGACATTCAGTACAACCCGTGTTATTTATTTAGAATACATACAAATGTAATTTACGTCTTTTAGTTTGTCAAGAGATTTAAAGCACCATTTTTGAAGACTGTGCATGTGCGAACATGCTCTACTATGTAAGAACGAGCCAAATATTGAGTCTGGTAATAAAGCAAAATAACTGCGAAAAATTAGAAATGGTCTTCAGATGCCATGTCTGTAACTTATATGACAAAATCTAGCGTTAATTCGATCTCAAACAGATTATTTAAAATAAGTTATTATAGTCCACCACGTGCGAGACGTCATAAACCAACGTGGTTGAACGATACTTTGCGACATACAGTTTCGGGAAACAGTCATGACTAGCTAGTTGATTTCTCCAACGATTCATCGTACTATGGTAGTTAAGCAGCGAGCTACAGTATATAGTTGTACGGGAAACGCACCCCTGGTATACAGCGCTCACTTTTTACAATCCAGTTAACAACAGATGGATAAAAACTAGTCCTGCTCTATGTTTCTTGTTTGATGGCTTCACTCGGAAATAGGTCCTCATACATTTACATTTATTCATTAAGCAGACGCTTTTATCCAAACATGAGAACAATAGAAGCAGTGAAACTAACAGTAGGATAACAATATGCAAGTGCTGTGACCCCTCCCACTCTAATCTAACGCAGTACATGTACTTTTTTTTTTTTTTACTTTTTTTATAAAGTGTTAGTATTAATGGATCAGGTGTTGCCGAAAAAGATGCGTCTTCAGCCGTTTCTTGAAAATGGCCACGGACTCCGCAGCTCTGGTTGAGTTAGGCAGATCATTCCACCAGCAGGGAACAGACCAGGAAAAGGTCTGAGAAAGAGATTTTGTGCCTCTTTGAGATGGCACCACAAGATGGCGTTCACTTGCAAAGCGCAAGTTTCTGGATGGCACATAAGTCTGAAGTAATGAGTTTAGGTAAAAGGGAGCAGAGCCAGTGGTTGTTCTGTAGGCAAAAGTCAGTGACGAATTTGATGGAGCGTCAACTGGCAACCAGTGCAATTTTGTGAGGAGAGGAGTGACGTGCTCTCTTCGGCTCATTAAAGACCACTCTAGCTGCAGCATTTTGGATTAGTTGCAGAGGTTTGATAGTGCAAGCTGGAAAGCTCCTGCCAGGAGAGCATTACAATAGTCCAGTCTGGATAAAACTAACGCTTGGACAAGGAGTTGTGTAACATGCTCTGATAGGAAGGGCCTGATCCTCCTAATGTTGTACAAGGCAAATCTACATGACCAGGCAGTTCTAGCAATGTGGTCTGTAAAGTTCAATTGATCATCAATCACAACTCCAAGGTTCCTGGCTGGCCTTGATGGAGTTATGGATGACGAACCTAACTGAATGGAGAAGTTGTGGTATAGTGTTGAGTTGGCCGGGACCACAAGCAGCTCTGTCATCAGCGTAGCAGTGATAGTAAAATCCATGTTTCTGAATGATAGATCCTATTGATGTCATGTACTGTATATGGAGAAGAGAAGTGGTCGAAACACTGAGCCCTGAGGCACCCCAGTAGCTAGATGTTGGATCTTAAAGGCACAATATGTATTTTTTTTGCTTTAAAAATATAAAAAATCACTATATCTATGTTATATATTTTTTAAAGTTGTGTATTTACATTATCCCGACAGTTCCAATTAACTTCTAAATCCAGAGAAATTAATATTTTAATTCGAAGACACGGACCGTGTCTTTATTTCCGTTTTGTCGCCGTCAATGCCGTCATATCCGTGTTGTCTCTGGTTTCCGCTCGTGCTGCCATGGCAACCAGAGCTATGACCCAGAGCCCTCTGATAGTAACCAAACTGACGCGGACAACTGTGTAGGTCGCAATGTCTATCTGCACGCTGTTGTTGTTTCGTTCAAACATTATGGACCATGGCAAGCAGACTTTGGATAAAAAAGGAGAACTAAACCGAGAATCAATATCAGCGCGGTGTTTTCGAGATGCCGAGAGCTCCCATAGACAGTATAGAAACGAGAGCTCCACGTCCGAGACTTCGACAACTCCTACATGTACTTTATTAAACAGGTGAGCACATTTACATAAAACTAATCAATATTATATAGTTCAACAATGATAAAAATGTTAGAATATGATCTGTATGTTATTCTAATGTTGATCTAGCTTACTGCTAGTCTCATACAGACAAACTAACGTTAACACATACATTTCAACACATTCAAATGCAGTTTAGTGTGCTAGTGTAATGTTAGACCAAGTGAAACAGTGCTGCATTACCTCACAAGTTTAATTTGTCTAATAAACTGACCTGTGAGTAGTAATTCTGCACTTGCGTGTAGTTCGGTAGAATGAAATGTCCATATTCCTTTTCTATCCGTGGGACTCGCATCGCGTGTGGACCTGATAGCTGTCTCTTATCAATCCCGAACTGCTTCATATCACAGTCATGATAAAAGCATCGATGTATTCAGTCATCCATAAACATTATTAGATCGGCCGGCTTGACGTTGACGACAACATCCATAATTCTTAGCATGTGTTGCGTCATCAAACTACGCCTTTGTTATTGTAAATAGGTTAGCGACCCCTAGTGGCGAAAAATTCCATATTGTGCCTTTAAGCCTGGAACACACCAAGCCGACGGTCGGCCGTCGGGAAGTTTTTGTGCATGTTGAATCGGCGTCGGTGAAAGAGGGAACTCTGATTGGCTGTTCAGCTTAGTGAACGAGTCAGTGCACGATAATAATAGCAAAACAGCGAGCAAAGTCAAAACGGTACAGATAGAAGGCTGTTCTAATGTTACGTCATCTTACCTGAGTGTTCCTTGGTGAAGATTTCAATATTAACACGAGAGGAGTGGAATAAAGGAAGTGTTTAGCAGGATTGATATTCAAAACGGTAAGCACGCACTGCTTTGTTTACGGTTTGTGTATCTGCAGCCTGCAGCGTCAGTTTCCCTTTTTGAATGACGAATATAGACGAATATATCTGCAGAAATAGACAGTTGTCTCATTTACACGCAGGCGCAGAACGCGCATTCTAGCTAACAGTCGGCTGTAGTTCTCTCGGTGTGTTCAAGTGCAGCTTTTTACCCTGACGCGAGGCGACAACACAGTCGGCTTTCATCAGCGCTAGTTCGTCGGTGTCGGCTTGGTGTGTTCCAGGCTTTAGACACGTCACCCCTCCATGACACCCTAAAGGACCTACCTAAGAGGTAAGACTTGAACCATTGGAGTGTGGTTCCGGAGATGCCCTTCATCTTTAGGATTGATAGAAGGATCTGGTGGTTAATGGTGGTCAAAGGCAGCAGACAGATCCAGCAGGATGAGAACTGAGGATTTGGAAGCTGCTCTTGCCAGTCTCAGAGCTTCAATTACAGAGAGCAGGGCAGTCTCAGTTGAGTGTCCGCTTTTTAAACCAGACTGGTTGTTGTCCAGGAGGTTGTTCGGTGTAAGAAAGGAAGATATCTGGTTGAAAACAACTCGTTCAAGTGTTTTCGCTGTGAATGGAAGAAGGGATAACGGTCTGTAATTTTCCAGATGTGCTGGATTTAGAGTGGGTTTCTTAAGCAGTGGGGTTACCCGAGCCTGCTTAAATGCTGTGGGAAAAGTACCAGTGTGTAGAGAGGTGTTGATGTGCGTGAGTGCGGGTACAACTGAGGAAGAAATGGCTTGAAGTAGATTAGTGGGAATAGGTAGTAGGGCGATTGGAAAGGAGGAGTTTGAAAACTTCTGCCTCTGAAAGCAGAGAGATGGAGGGTAGAATGTGTGTGTTAGCTGGTAAGATGTGTGTGTCAGTTTGTGGTTTGGTAAATTGGTTTGGTAAATTGATGGTGGTCGTTTAATTTATGAAGAATGTGGTAAAATCGTCAGCTGCTAGGATTGATGAAGGAGGAGGAGGAGGGTTGAGAAGAGAGGAGATAGTAAGTCTAACTTTTTAGCAGTAGATATATTAGCAGAGAAGGAAGAGAAGAGGGATTGATAAAGACCAAGGTCAGTAGGATTTTTTGATTTGCACCTCTTCCTCTCTGCACCCCTGAGTTTAGAACGATGTTCGCGGAGAACATCAGATAACCAGGGGGCATACTGGTTATCAATACAATACAATAGTAAAGTTGGTCGCAACTTCCCTATCATGCTGATCACATGAGCAGCCTCATGCTACAGATAATCACTAATGATGTTGTGCTTCTGATTTGGAAAAACAGCACAACAATGTGAGCGGGAAATTGCTTTTATACACCAATTCAGTAAACCAGAACTATGTTAAATTATTTACATTTTAGATGCAGGGTTGGCAGTTACTTTTTCTGATTTTGCTTCACCATAATCTATTCTGATTCTACACAATGTGTTTAGTTGAATGAATGATTCAATGACTGACTAATAAAAACAAGCTGAGTCATGCAAACAGTGAAAAGTCCCACTCCTGTGGTGGTCGTTTATCAGCACTCTTGGATCACCTCAGATTCGGACGTACTTTATCCTGAGCTGATGATATCAAAACACTTTGAGAGCATCTATGCCTTGCTCTTAACAAGAGACCTCTAAGCCTCTAATGTACCTAGTATAGCCGTTACAGTATATACCAGGAGGAGAAGGAGTACATAAGAGGCCTCAGTTCCAGCAGCTTGTAAGAGTCACTGTGTGACGCCTCACTTAACTAGTGCACTGGGGGGATTTTCCTCATGGTGGTTCATAGATGGCATGCAGGGAACTTTATTACCCTGCCATGAAGAATGCAGCTTGGCATCTAGAGTTACCACGGGATTTTTCACACAGAGCCCACAAACACGATAAGCGTCATTTACGATGTATCATGTCCCCATTCTTTTTTTTCTTTTTTTTTTGCCATGGCCAATTTTGTCCCTATCACTTTATGAAATAGCTCACAGCAGGGATTTATCTAATACAGAGGAAGCATCTCCGGTTGTTGAGCAGTTTTCATTTCATTCATGATGAGTGGCAGTACAGAGACGATATTTTTTTTTTCTTCTAATGTTTCGTTGTTATGAGTCACGGAAAATAATCTCTCCAACACACAGCTCTCTAAGCAGTCCAATACAGTCTGTCTTTTTGTCAAACATTGAGACTTTAATTGTGACCTTGTTATGTGTATTTGCGATTTATATCTCACAATGTGCCTTTGTTTCTTTTAATTGCAAGTTTATTTCTCATAATTGCGAGTATATTTCTTGTAGTTTGCAACATCTTGTAATTGCGACTTTCCTTGTGTCCAAATATGCCTATTTCCCCACAGTAGTATGTACCAGTAGTAGGTGAAAACAATGTGTTAAATGAGCAGTATGTCTGAATTCATAGTATTCATAAGACAGTAGGCAAAAAAGTACCCAGATGACCTACTACTTCATGAGATTTCAAAGTCCGCACATTATCGACACTTTACCATCAAATGAGGCCATGGGAGAGGAATTGTGAATGGCAGTGAAGCAATAAAATTACACCACAGGTTAAATGACAAAGACAATGTCCTGATTTCATTCATACTATGTGGAAAATACGTTTGTAATGGTAGCAAAGTAAGTAGTTCCCCATCAAATGTAGTAGCTATTCAAACAGTAGGCTATGTGATTTCGGACGTAGCTTCTGTCTGATTTCTGATTTTAAGCTTTATTTTTTAATATTATTATTTTTTTAAATACTAATTTAGGTAGAAGCATACAGATTCCTTGAAGGGACATGGTGATGGAAAAAATATTTCAATGCTTTTGTGTTCCCTCGCAAACACTTGTGTTCCCCAAGTAACTTTGCGTTCACTTGCAAAGAATTAAAACGATTTACATGCGAACACAAAGTTTCTATGTGGACCCTTGAGAAAAATAAATATACCAAAATTTATTTGAAATACATTTATTTTATGCTAAGTATACTACAAACACATTTACATATTGATGTACTTAATTTAAATACCCTGAAATGATACTTTTGGTATACTAAATTAATATTCTTAAAGTCTGCTAAATTAGAACAACTAATTTTGTACTTAATGCACTTTAGTTAACCGTAAATAGTGTTGTGGTCCAGCTAAAGATACTTAAGTACAAAATATTGTGCTAAAGTGGAACTATTGCAAGAATACTTTAGGTACACTTTAAATATCTTGCATTTAAAGACTAAAATTATACAGTATCCTTACTAATAGTGATATTAAAAGACATTTTAGGCTTAATATTAAGTGCCTTAAATATTAAGTGCATCGTGCAATAAAGACGTTCTCCAAATAAAGTTTAATTATGATATTTATTTCAGTAAGTCTCAAGCGATATATCAGTAAATATGTTAATGGGTTTGTAGTATACTTAGTATGAAATACGTTTTTTTTAAATACATTTTGGTACAGGTTTTGTTTTTCACTAGGGGACAGCAAAACATTTTCAAGAGAACGCGAAAGCATTGACTTATTCTTTTTCTCTCCCATCTCTCTTTTTTTTTTTTTTTTACAACCATGTCCCTTTAGAGGCTCCATAGAAGCAGGATTTAAGAGAATCAGTTGAGTTTCTAATGAAAATAATCTTTCATAAGAGGCCTTTTGTGATTTCTTGCAGCTCCACAACTTTGCTATCAAATTGTATAACTAGAAGTTTTGGGCCTTCAACCAACATGTTATATAATTATATATAAAACTTTAAAAAAGGTTTCATGAGGAATGTACTGCCATGTGGAACTTGAAATAAGTGAGCTCTAAACTTTAGTTTATATTTGTTCATTTACATTACTTTTTTTAACTACAGACCCGTTTATCATATTTCTCAGCACCCTAAAAAATAAATATCACATTGCTGATCACATATTTCTTTAAATTATATATTTCAGGCACTTTTGGCTAATACATTGCTTTGCTATTCATAAATCATTCCACATGGTTTCCCACCGCTGATCCGTTGTCATTTTATTTCTCTTCCAAACCCCAGTGCCAGGAAGCTGCAATATATATTTTTTAAAAAGTGTCTTTACAAGACTACCAGACTAATCTTTCAAAAGCATGAAAATCGATGCCCTCCTTGTCCCCCCTCTGCATGAATTATTCACCGTCTCACACTTTGCTTGGCGAGTGCAGAGGACTGATCTAATATGCCGTGACCCACTAATGTTAGAGCAGCGAAAGTTCAAGGCTTTGCCAACATGGCATTAAATATGTGTTTAGGACAAATGGAGGCCTAAAGTAGTGTGGACTGTGAAAATGTAGGTATTTGAAACCGATGCAAGTGTAGTCAAGTGATGCATTTTGTAAGTTTTAACCAGAGTGGTGCCTTTGTGTAGCCTGGAAATCCAGACCTAAATCTGAAAGATTAATGGTCTGGCGTCGACTAATGAAAATCGTCCAGCTCGAGGGGCGGCACCAAGCATGCATTTGAAAATCTCACTGCACGCAATTGGATAACACTACGACCAATCACAACAATAAACCCCATACGCTTAGCTACCAGCGGAGCTAACTGGTAGATTTAACTCTTACCGTATCCGGTCGGCAAAACAGCAAAAACGTCCTTCATGCAAAGGAACGATTCGAGCGCCGTCTTCTGTTCCTCTTTTAGAGAAAAAGGCAAGTCTAAATCTTTCATTGTAGCGGCCAAAGCCATTTCAAACAAATGGTGTTCATCCATAGCCATCTTGCAATGTTTAATGACTTCGACGTCATCTGTCGTCATCTGATTAGCTCGCCTCTGGCCCGCCTATATCACATAACCCGATGTGATTGGTGCAGCTCAGATAGAGGGGCATATTTAATGAGCATCATTACTCCACACCAGAGTAACTCGCTGAGCAAATTCAACTTGTGCTCTAGCGAGAACTCTGGATTACCAGGGTAGCCTTTGTGCAGAGTTTGTTTGCTTTGCCTGTGTTCACACACATTTTCTCACACATAAGGGCACAGCGACATTTACAGTATTAATGTTAGATATGGCATGAATACTCACTTCCTCTGAAGATCATGTGGCATAGTTTTCATTCCCAAAACTTCTGGATAATTAGGGGGGAAACACACACACACACACACACACACACACACACACACACACACACACACACACACACACACACACACACACACACACACACACACACACACACACACACACACACACACACACACACACACACACACACACACACACACACACACACACACACACACACACACAAACAACAATGGTAACCAAAAATGAGAAATGCTGCCTTGGCAACTAGCTTAGATTAGTAAATTTGTATACATTATAGTATATATAACAAGCGCTCAGGAAATATAGGACACACACACACACACACACACACACACACACACACAGAAATTAATATTCATTTGTTTGATAAAACAAAGACATGGGCTTGCACAAATTTACTCACCAGCTCCATACAAAACTTCACAGTAGATCCAAAATCGTGGATTGCATAGTATTCTTCAGAGTCCAAGAATGGTGGTTTCATGGCCTCTCAGTGTTCTCTGATCACTCACTCCAATGTTCCTTAAAACTAACTGGAAGTTTTAAACTTTAGTCTAACTAAAACTAAAACTAACTCAATCTTAAAACTTGCTGACAGTAGGGGTGGGCGATATGACCATATCCACAATATGTGATATTTTATTTCACAACGATATATAGCTTTTTCTAGTTTCAAATGTCTCAGTATAAGGGTTTCTCTCACACACTCCAAATAACAAATGCAAATTCTGATCAGATAGCACATATAACCAATACTTTAAAATGGCTGTATGCCATGAGTGTGTTTGTGAAAGTTGATGGGTGGTTTTGGGGGAGGATGAGCTTAAAGAATATGTGTGATTTTTCTTATCTCTGTTCATAATATCCTTTGTAAAGCAATTTGCATCAACTGGTGTGTGGGCAGAGGCCTGAAACATTCAACCTGCAGTGCAGCTTCGTACTCTTTAAAAGCAGACTATGCATTGTTTGATATTTACTTAGCTATATATAGTTTGCCATGTTTGTATCCAGAATTACACAGTTTGATTGTAAAAATACACCTAAATATAAAACTAATACGATTTACTTTAAAATTTACAAAGAATAATGTTAAATTGTTAGTATGAACATAGACCTTTAAAATAATGAGCTACATATTACAGTAAAGGATATTTTTGTAATTTTACATACAATTTTTTTAATGTAATTTAAGAAAACAGAGAAAATACTGTACAAATAATACAGTATTTTTCCTACAAAAAAGAGAATTACTGTAATTTGACATTAACAATTTAATACTTAAAATAAGTCAAGTTGTTAATTTACAGATTTTGTTTGTAATTTTACAGAGTTTTGAATATAAATTAAAATAACGGAAAACGACTGTCAAGTTATTTTACATAAAAAAAATTTTCATAGTGTGAGGAACCAATGAGGAATAGAATACATCATGCAATTGCTATAGCCTACGTGGGCAACCTTGTATAATATTTTATTTATCCAAAATCAACTCTCAGATGATATCTGGAACTCAAGAACTTGCTCACAGCAATTACTGGCCCCAAGATATAGAGTAGAAGAGGTTCATGAAATGAAATACTCTGCATTCTCTCTTTCATTACATATTTCATCAGTACGACCAGCAAGAGACCAACAATAAGTACATTTTATGAACCTCTACTTTCAACGAGTATCACTTTGACTATGCATTTCCATTCGTTTTTTGGTTCCTTCTTGTTTATAATGGGGTGAATGAAAGCACACATTCTCAAAGGGGCCCATACATGTGCTGGTATGACAGAAATTGTCCATGTAAAACCAGCACATCCAACCATAAAAAACAAAACAAAAAAAATATTCATGCATCTTATCAAAAATGCATTTCTACATAAACCGCTGATTGCAAATTACAACTCAAAGTGCTAGAATGTGTCACTGATTTTTTATATCAGTGGTCTAATTAAAGAGGCATAATAAGGTGTGAGTCACTTGAGATCACATGACCTCCCGAATACTCACTTGTTCTTGGTATCCCGTCTATTACCTGACACTTTGCCTTATTAAGTATAATTTAATGTTAACGATCTGCTAATAATGCATTTATACAATACAATACAACAGTGCCCATCCATTTTCTTTTTCAGCAGCCTTGATATTTCCCATTGGGAGTTTTTTTTTTTTTATTGTTAAAGCATTATAAGTTATAAATCAGGCCAACCAGCTATGAGATGAATCTCTACATTACAAGCAAAAAGTATTTGAAAATCAGACAAAAAGAATCATGGGTAATGTAGTTTTTCATCAGGAATTCTGCAATTAAATACGATTATTTAAAAAAGATTAAATAATGTGGGCTGATAGCTTCAACAGGAGCATGCCATAAATGAACAACCTCGTAGCTCACAGTAAGTCTGTCTTCAAAAGTTTATAAGTTATTGTTACAAAATCAATTCCCTTATGGAGAAAATGAATGGGATTTTTACTGCAATCTATGGCATCGGCAGCAAAGACTATTGCTTTTTGCCGGATAAAAAAAAAACTGGATGTTTATGTTTGTTGTCTAAGATCTGTATTGAGAAACATCAGTAAAAAATATATTAAAATGTTTTGGCCTCATTCATTTAGCAGGTATAAGTCAAAAAATTATTTTCCATATTATGACCTTTACTCACAACTTCAATTCAATCTGTCTTAAAAAAAAAACAAAAAACATCAAACTACTTCTGAGACCTTTGTCATCTTTTCAGTGTTATTTTAGTATCATTGATATACTATTACAGTATTTATTCATAATTTTAATTAAATTTTTGTATTTTTCATTTTATTTTTTGTTAAAGCTTAAGTAATTTTGAAGTGTTTTTGTCATCTTTTATTTTAAATAATTGTTAATAACATAATATATATAAATAAATCTACTTTTTATTAAGTTTTAGTTTATTTAGTTTTAGTTATTTTAGAACTTCAGTTTAAAAGTTTAAACTAAACAAAAATGAGAAATTCTGCCTTGGCAACTAGCTTAAATCAGTAAAAAAAATTATACATTATACTATACATAACAAGCGCTCAGGAAATATAGGACACACACACACACACGCACACAAACACACACACATACACACATTTATTTATATATATATTATCTTTATAAAACACTGCACTTGAATTCGCTTTGTGCAATGAGGATAAACTATAAATAAAGAATACAGCAAGGCATTGTGTGATTCTTCCACTCTGATCACTCTAACCCAAATACTTGTTTTTAGGACATATGTAGGACCAAATTTGGGCCAGTACATTGCCTGCAGCGCAAGTCTTTCTTGCTTTACTCTATCAAAAGCAGAACGTCCAGGACTTTTGCTCTTGAGTGTCCTTTAGAAGATAAGCACATTACAGCGCTCCAAAGAAAAGCAGAAGCTTATCAGTCTCAAAGACAAAGGGTTCATTTTAGCCCAAGTGGATGTTGGTGAATTAAGCAAGGTCACAAGAAACAGGACTGTTCTGAGCGGCTTCCTTCAAAATTTAATTAGCAAAAATCTGACATTCCCTTTCAAGGGAACTCGCGTTGCGTCGAGATGATGCTGTGGGAACGCTCTGCGTGATTGCGTCGAGAAGCACTTGTGAAATCAGTCCAATGGCGTATAGGCGGGTGACGTCATGGCAGGAAGCTATAAAGCACACCCAGACCAAACATTGGGTGTTTCTCAATATGCGTTCTTCAGCGATCTTGCGTCCTTGTGTTCTCGTTTTACGTCATCATTAACCGTCGAAGTTCAGACCCAATTCTCAAGAACGCAAGTACAGAGGACGCATGAAAGAACCCGGATGTGTTCTTGATACCGAGGATGCATCGAATGCAGACTTGAGCTAGTACTCGCCTGGTGTCCCAGAAGTCATTGCGGCCGGTTCCGAGTTCGTTCTTCCAAGGAAGCTTGGCAAGACCGGTCTCCACGAGAACACAAGTCCGTTCTCTGCGTTCTTGGAATTGAGAAACAGCCATTGTCAGCTTCTGTGTCTTCAGCAAGCGCTCTGTGTGAAACTGTCTCTGTCTATTTATTGTTGTTTGTTGTTTAACCACAAGCATATATCTAGACAGGAATATAATGGCAAGCAAACAGCATTTTGGATCATGTGTTCCTCCCTGCCCTCGCTTCATTACGAGTGGGGACAGACGCGATTTATGTGTTGTTTGTTTGGGAGTGGAGTGGAGCATGCACGGTCAGCTCTAGTGAAAAGGGTCTGACAGTGTTCATTCATAAATTCCCGAGGTGTAACATATGCACTATCGACAGTTTTAGCTCTGCTCCTGTTGGCTTTCTTCTCGAGGGAAGAAAGTCAATAAAGATTATTTGGCCCGGATCTCGTGTTTGCCGAGGCAGCGTGTAGATTACGGGTCTGGGACCGCTCTGGCTCTGGGCTGAGGCCCAGGGAAGGAAGACTCCACCCCCGAGGTGGTGGAGCTCATATGGAGTTGCAGACGTGGCTGTACTGCGTCTGTACATGGTTTGCCTGATTGTTCTACTTCCGTGAGTTCTGGAGAACAGAGTTATGGAAAGTGTGGGTTTGGCCTCTGAGGGGGCCAAACTCATAGACTCAGGTCTCTCAACTGAGGTTGTTGAGGAGACGATAACTCTAGAGCTCCCTGCACAGGAAACAAACCGGTTTCCTCCGTGGTGCGTTGGAGCAGGAGGAGAATGGCAGCTTTGTAGCCTTGTATTAGGGGTGGCGGGCTGTTCCTTTCCGCACACACTTGTCGGGTTTACAACCTAGTTTTGGGCTTCACTCCTGGGTTTGTTGTTCTCGCCTGATTTCACACAAGACAGGCATTGGTCACTATGGTGGTGTTGGTATAGATGTTCCCACGCGAGTTCCCTTGAAAGGCTGTAGAGGGAACGAGACATTACGTCACCGTGCCTGTGATCGACCTATCAGAAGTTGACAATGTTTGGTCTGGGTGCGCTTTATAGCTTCCTGCCATGACGACCCCCGTCTATACGCCACTGGACTGATTTCACAAGTGCTTCACGACGCAATCACGCAGAGCATTCCCATAGCGTCATCTTGACGCAATGTCTCGTTCCCTCTTCAGGCTGTGGGTTAGATTAATTCTACTCTATGCATTTTTTCCTTTGTCTGCATTTAACCAGGAGATTAATGTGTATTAGGCTCATGCTGAATACCCACTGTTTACCTCTGAGCTCTAGCACACCTTAATCATTTTCCTTTAAAAAGAAGAGAAAAGACAGTGAGTGGTTTTCTAAAAAAAGGCACACAATGGCAGTGCACCACTAATGATAATGCAGGACTATCCTCAGGCTCAAGATAAAGGCAAAGATTCTTGGATTTGTGTTGAGCTAAAACAGATTATTTTAAAAGCATGAGCTACTGCCACCTTATCTCAACATAATAAAACGTGAATTCACACGTCTCTGCTTAGATCAGGGGTGTCAAAGGAACGACCCACCTTTAAAGGGGCATTCCACCCATTTGAACATTGTTTTTTATTTAAAGTGGGTCATATATGTAGTCGAAATGTAAAATAAATTTTGAATTTGGTGCCTTCGTGACCGAGGAAAGACAAAAAATAACTTCAGGACGCATTTGTATGAAAGACAACAACTCCCACAATGCACCACATTGCACAGCTCCGCAAGCCACTCCCACTAATCCAGAAAGCGCATATCTGCCTATAGAGCTGGTAAGTCCCGCCCCTTCCGTAAAACCCCGCTGGACCTCAAAGTTGAAAAACCGTCAATGCAAGTGAATGGGAGAAAATAATTATTTTCTGGTCCCGTTTGAATTGTGCCATGAATGTGAACATATGTTGTCTGTGAATTTTTTATATAATCTTTCATGTTACGAGTTTGACAGTATATGGTATGATTCTTCGGCTAGCAGTTGTGGAAGAGACATAACGAGAAAGACTACATGTCGCCTATGTGTCGTCACCCCATAAAGTTGACTTACCCGTGGTTTTCGCCAACCTCAACGATTTTGTCCTCTCCCTGAAAGAAGGCGGTGAAGTGCACCAAAGACACACAGCCATGTTTAGCGGGATCCGTGAGCTAGTGTCCGTGTGCTAGTGGTGGTGGCGTTTCAAACGCGTCGAAAGCAGCGATGAGTTGTAGTCCACAAAGTGCTCTCACACAAAGTCTAACCGTATCAAACTTCTACCCGCTAAATTGTAGCATTCTTCACACGAAAGATTATATAAAAAATTCACAGACAACATATTATGTTCACATTCATGGCACAATTCAAACGAGACCAGAAAATAATTATTTTCTCCCGTTCACTTGCATTGACGGTTTTTCAACTTTGAGGTCCAGCGGGGTTAGCGGAGGGGACGGGACTTACCAGCTCTATAAGAGAAATCACTCTTCCGTCTACAAGGCTAGCTACCACCAGAGCTTGAAATTCATTTCACATTCACACAAAATGTCTAGTTAGTTGGCGAACTCATTACTCCTCGTTTGTATTTCTTTCGAAAAGGTGAATTATTGCATGGTACCTGGATGTTCAGTCAGAACATATGCGGTGCGAAACTAGGATAGTTCTCAACACAAACGTCCGTGTCCTCGTCTGATTCAGAGATTTCGTCCAGGAGAAATTGTCATCGTTGTAATTCTTTGCCGCAGACGGACTCTATCTCTATGTTCGTAGTTGCATCTTACAGTCTATGAGTTGCATAGTGAGATCACCGGCGCCACCAGTCCGCCCTAACTCGAGCCAGTCCGGGCTCCTCGTCCCAATATTATGAAGCTGCAGACTCGGAGCCTGCATCTACAGTCCCGCACCTTTTCGAGACAGCGCCTCCTGCTGTTCAGAAGATCGTATAACACCCTTATCCAAATGCCATTGAAAACAATAGGATACAGTCTCGTTTTTAAAGTTATCCAAATAAATATTTGCGTTCCCTGCTTAATACATGTGCCAAAAAAACGTATTGTGTTCTCTGACTAACAAATTACCCAGTAGTTTTTGAGCGTGGGTGTAATTGAAAGAAAATTACTGATGGAAGGGATACAATTAGCCTACTATGGAAGCTTGTTTCCGCCACTGAATAATAAATAAATAATAATAATTGCGACTTTTTAATCTCACACTTCTGACTTTTTTTTCCTCACAATTGCGCTATATCAAGTCAGAGTTTTTGACTCTTTTTTTTCTCAGAATTGCGAGATATGATGTCAGAATTGCGAGAAATAAAGTCGCAATTGCGAGATATGAAGTCGTAATTCTGAGAAATAAAGTCGCAATTGCAGATTGAACTATCTTCTGAAAAATATTATGTGATAGCCTATTATATTGCTACGTTTTTTTTTTTTTTCAAATTCCAATTTTTCTTTCAGTTCAACCTATAATGGTGTAATTAACATTATACCATGCTAACATTACAAAACCTGTTTTTTGATATTTTGAATGCAAAGCAAAACTCAAATAAGAATAGACAAAACACCAATAATAAACAATTATATACTTTATTTAACGATCACCTAAACATCATCTTGCTGTAAACAGGACAAAGCAAAGAAAAAAGGAAATAATTGTGTTAGTGACTTTACTTTTCGTCTTCAATTGCATTAAAAACCTCCTCATTTATAAGTCGCTTTGGATAAAAGCGTCTGCTAAATGAATAAATGTAAAATGTAGGCTAATGCATAAGGTAAAATAATTTCTGGTAGGCGAATGTTCCTTGTTTTTTAATTATTTTTGCAATCACTCTGTCAAATTCCTCGACTTGACATTAAAAGATGAATGCCATTGTCAAAAATATTGTGTAATAATAAATAATATTTTTTTGTAAATGCAAATTACAAGCATATCTAGGCTGATAAGTCGGGCCACGGAGGAAATGGCTGGTAACAACTTCATATCAGTTCAATTAATCTTGATTCATTTTAATACTTACGTTTTATAAGAACTAATTTAAGTAAAAGAGGCGAAAAAACATACATTAACGGCTCAAATTTTGTTACAAACTATCTTTACAAATATTAAATGGACTATTCATATGTTGGTGTATCGATGAGCTATAAAGTAGTTTGATTAAAAAAGAAACCGAATGAGGTATGATTCGCTAAATAAAATTGACGATACTCACGTTCTTCACGTTTATCCGATCTAATTTGATAGGAGGCGCTGTCTCGAAAAACGAGGGGTCTGAGAATGCGGGACTCTGGGTGCGGGACTGTAGATGCAGCAGGCTCCGAGTCTGCAGCTTCATACTACTCCCTCGTCCGCGGCAGGCAGGTCTTCTGCCTCGGCTGCTCTTCGCTATAATGCGGCTTGTAAAGGTAGCCACAAACACCTGATTCAAGCATCAGACTTCCGAAATCCTCTTCTTCTATATCATATTGAGCACTCTCCTCCGCTATTGTCATAACTTTACATCTGTCTCCACAGCGCCTGTTAGCTTGGCTTCAAACAAGATGGAGGATATTGCTTTCAGTTTCAGAGAGTAAAGTCCCACCCACTGATCTGTAATAGGTCTGTAGCGTGAGCGGGTCCCGCCCCCTGGGAAAGATGAGGAACTAGAGCTTGTAGTCTCAACAGAAATCCCCCCCTCTTACACTTCCTCCTACAATGACGCAAAATGACGATTTTTGCGTCATTGTAGGAGGAAGTGTAAAAGGTAAATAACGGATTTCTCCCGTCTCAGGGGAAAATGAGAGAGTGTTGCACGACCATTCAATAGTATGACTGGGTTTCTAACAATGCAAAGCTTAATGCAAATGGGTGGAGTGTCCCTTTAAAGTTTGAATGTGTTGCTCAGGAAACAATGACATGGATAGATACAAGAATTTCACATTGTACTAGTTATTACTTACTTATATTTTACTAGTATCCATTGCCAGACTCAAATTTGTGAAATCGATGGAAACATGTTGAAATATGAAATATAGACAGGTAGGCAACCTTTCAATGCTAAGTAAATATACATGTACGACATGAGGATGTTTTTATGCTCTTTAATATAAAACACAGCACAATATAAAATTACTGAGTGTTTACACTCTAAGATGATGAATATTACAAAGTTTAGACCAGTGTTTACTGTGAAATACCGTGTTTGTGGATATCTGCTCAAACAATGTTTCATATAGTAAATGGTAAATGGAGTTTGAGACACTTACGATGTGCATTTGAAAAGCAAAACGCACCAAACATTACATGTTTTACTCCAAACTCACTTCATAAGTGTTTGAAAAAAATTCTGTTTGGTTTGAAGTGGCTTCTTGAAGTATTCTATATATAAATAATGCTATGTTGATTAGAATTGTATCACAAATATACTTTATGAAAATACCTGAGATGGTTTGAAGAACACAAATAAACCATACATTGTCGCAGTCATGTGTTTATTATGTTCATATTTAATAAGTCAAAGCATTTCTATTATTTTATTTTTTTCAGCTACAGCAATAGGGATATCCTGGAATGTCATATAAGTCACACTACTTCTGTGAGGCATATTTGGGCTTTATGCGGGAGGGTGCCCTCCGGCTTCCAGTATATTTCTTTTCTAATGATTTATAATTGTAAGCCGTCTGCAATTTTTCCCCCAAAAATAAAAGTTTTCTGTAAACTACAATTATTATTATTTTATGCAGCCCTACAAGTAGGCACAACCAACCTGGGGTCCGTTCTTCGTACGTCGCTAACTCACTTAGCTCGATTTGATTGTTGGCGATTTGGCATGATCTTGGATTGTTTGGTTCTTCAACGCTCATCCTGGGGGCTGTTCCATAAAACAAGATTAGAGTATAAGCCAGGCTTATTTCGGTTAGTCAGACTTATTGTCGGTGGATTCTGTTTCATAAAGCAAACTTAAAATAGTTCAAACTCAGTTACCCTGGCAACTTATGCTGGGAAACTAGCCTGGTCCAGGGCAGGCTAACTGTCAGGCTAAGCCTTAGTTGTTACACAGATCCTCTAACACTGATCAACAAGAACAGAATGATATTACCACTGACACTCTCTCATACCATTATTGGACTTTATTAACCTATTAGTCCAAAAATAAATACACAGTATACAGAAAATCAACTTAAATAAGGCTACAATGATAAATTAGACAATATAGACCGATAGATAGATAGATAGATAGATAGATAGATAGATAGATAGATAGATAGATAGATAGATAGATAGATAGATAGATAGATAGGCCTAAATACAATATATATACTACAGGTTTACTTTTTTTACTGGCTGAATGTTTTGTGCCCAAGATTTAATTAGATTGTTTTAAAGATTTATGAATACATTTATCTCTGGTTTTGTTTGGCAGCTGTAGTACATGTTTATGATTAGAAGAACATTAGAACACAATCTAAAAAAAGCTTTGTAAAGCAGAAGTTAAAATCACAAAATTAATAATAAATAATTACAAAAGCAGAGTATACATTTTACTGGTAAGATGAATCTGAGCTTAGTAATTGACAGTATTAGCCTACATTTGATTTACCCCATTACAATAGTCCCTTTACAGTTATTGCTATCATAAAAATATACACACAGGTTTAAAATTCTAAATAAGGCACATCTAATGTCCAAATAACAAATATTTTAGTATATATATATATATATATATATATATATATATATATATATATATATATATATAATGTACTTTATTATGTCTTTCAATTCAAACACATTTAACACAATTATAATTGACAGTTCCTTTAAAGACATCATATTTTCCCCCAATAAATATTCCTTATTTTTCCTTCTACTTTTTTTCTTTTGTGATAATACCCACCAACACATAGCCTAAAAACACACATGATTAGAACAATAACCAAAAAGTACATAGTTAGACACTTTTACATATGTTAAGGGGGAAAAGACAAAAAACAATAAATAAATAGTAATAAAAATTTAACATTAACATATTTATATCAAACTCTTATAATGACACATAATTCCTAATAGTTATTCAAGTAATATTATTTGAATATCAAACATTCAATATTAAATAAGTAAATAAATAAAATAACAAATAACTAGAAATAAAAGGGAGGGAGGGTTATATAAAAATGTAGTTAATGTAGGCTAATATATATTCCTTTATTTTATGGAATATTCTTTAATTTTAGAGTTGCACATATCTTTTCAAAATGTATACATTTGCTCTTAATTTAATGTTATCCTCTCCATAATGTAGGCTACTTTAGAAACTAAATCTACTCATTTAAAACTGGGGATTCTTGCTTTCTCCAAAAAAATATTGCGTTAAAAGCTGTAATTCTCAGCATTCTAAATAAGTATACATCATCTTTATTAAGTAGCATAGGTCCTATACCCCAAACTATATTTTGTATCTCTATATATTTAGTTTCTTAAAAAAAATCTTCCCTGAATTATAGGCTACTTCACTGAAGCACTTCTGTTCGCTAGAAGTTCAGTGCAACTTATCCAACATCCTAAAGATAAATTATTATAATTAGAAGATATTTCTAGTGTTATAAAATATCGCATATTAATTTTCCAAGCAAAATGTATATTTTAGTCAGAATTATTGCGCTCCTATTTGGCGGGCATGCGCGCCGCAGCGCTCGTTCAATATGAAAATTAGCAGCAAAATGGATACATTTGCATGACTTTCGAACATTTACAGATGGAGAATATAACTGTAAAATGTAAGTTTTGCACTGAGGGGGAAAAAAACATGTTACAAACGCATAAAACAGCACAAAATATACGCTGTTTGATGGTGGATCGATTTGATCCACGATCGACCTCTAGGGCTGCTTAAGAAACGCGTGCATACGCAATTATCTAGACTAGATAAACCTGGATCAAATTAGTGAGATTGCGTGAGCTTCAATTACCTTTTATGGAACCACTTTAGCCCCAACTCATTTGTTAGGCTCATTCAAGTCCGGGTTTGGAGTTTAATCCCCGCTTTTCTAAGTGTCTTTTATGGAACAGCCCCCTGGACTTGCTGTCATAGCAACATGTGCGCAAACTTAAACCTGTCCGGGAGCAGGCTTATTTCATGTTAACAGGATTAGATCCCGGCTTCATGATACGGGAAGTCCAGCGCAGCGCGATAGTGCACTTTCTTTCGATATATATTTTTTCTCGTGATTCGTGAGATGGGCGTTTTTTGTCGCTTTTATGGTTAAAAAACAGGTTTTTTTTTTTTTTTTTTTTGGGCATTTCCACACCACTAAAGACCCAATGTTGTAGGCTAAAGCAGTTTTTTTTTTTTTTTTTTTTTTTTGGCTATCATGATTTTTTATGAAGATCATACAATCATGACCATGCCGATTACAGATAGGTAACTCAGGCTTCACTAACGTGATTGGTACCATAGACTATAGGCTACCATAGACTGCCATCAAGGCCTCAATGAAGGGGATTATGTGAACAGAAAGAGGGTTCACAATGTAAATGTGCAGCCCAGTTACTATTGTGATTCTTAATATTCCAGATTAGTAATATTATATCAAATAAAAAAAAAGGCAGTTGACTAAAATCTTCCATATCACAAATGTGAAAGCAAAATGGCCAGGATCTGTGCATGACTTTAGAATTTTCAGAGATTCACATTTATGCACATTATTTGAAAGTGGTAAGGACAGTTCCACAATTAAATATCAAGCTCACTGTATTACATACACTTATGCTGATCCTAACAGAACTGCATTTTTTCATAGGTGATTATGACATGTTCCTGCCTGCAGACAGGTGTTTTATGACCCCATTCCCTGACCCAAACCAGTTACAATGCAGCTCTAGCCAGGACACACAAGGGCACACAATGAAATGAACTTTGGCTAACTAAAGGGAAGATGTCAGTGTCTGAAAAGTCTGAGGGGTTGCACACCTGACAGGGCCTGGGACATTGTTGCATGTACCATATTACACAACATTGCCCCCCCCCCCAAAAAACACTTTTCATTAAATGTTTAATAAAAGACACATATGCTTAGTTCCTTGAGTTTTATTTCAATTGTTCTTTGTAAAGAAAACCCAGTGGTCAAGTGCCTGCAACAAGAGATATTAGACACATGCCTCATGCAACAAATAAAAAGGAAAAGTTGGCTATACACTGCCCACCTGTAGGCCTATGTCTCCTCTGTCTGTGCAGACTCTTCTGTAGGCCTTTCTGTAGATGTGGAATCCTGCAACTTATATTGCAGCCATAAAGCATACAAGTATAAATTAAGTAAAGTTATTAATGCACTTGCAGGTATAGGCTAGTTCCTCCATATGACAGTTATCTGAGAGGGTTTATTCACTGTCCAGTGCAATGGAAACAAATGGACATTACAAAGTCTTTGTAAAGTCTATCCTTTGGAAAGTTAGAAAATGTCCACTTACTGCACATATTTCAGCCACCACTTTCTTGGGAACAGATAGTGTTGGTGTATTATGTAAAAGTGCACAAAAGAGGAAAACACAATGTCATTACAATGAACTACACTGGGGAAAAATGTGATCAATAACTCATGGCAAAATATTTTTACATTACCATAAGTTTATCAGTTTTCACTTTCACAAGTCAAAGCAATTCATCATTACTCAAGATTTAACAGTTGAAATGACTATACAGCCTTAATTTAATGCAGCAAAAACTATTTTACAGTGTAGGCTACTAAGATCTTTTCATTTTTTTTCTCAGCCTTTTTCTTGGTTGCTTTTATAAACAGAACACCATTTATTTAACAGTGCCTTTTATAAAAGAGACTATAATATAACTAAAAATTACCATTATGTAGAATATTTTTGTACTTCACTTTTATTTGTTCCCATGTTCTAGTATGGTGACTGACATTACAATGCACAAAGTAATTATGCAATTATTAAAATACAAAAATATAGGCTAATAAGTGATAAAAACATCTAACATGGCCACTTCTAACGGATTTAAATTGTCTGCTACTTTTTGCCAGCCCTCTCTCCTGGCTTTTGCAGACTTTGAGGTGTTCCCTGGCGTTTTGATTAAACATTAAAATTCCGAATAAACTTCGACTATTAGTTCTTGCTCTGCTGAGGAGAAAAACTGTGCGCTCTCTTTGGCCACGCTGAGCAGCCAATAGCAGCGTTGCTGATCAATGTTTCTACTATCGATACATATCCCCTTTTAAACCAGCGCATGAACGCGCAATTATCTCAGATAACTCAATCCAGCGATACTAATCATATCCGACAAGTGTGTTCGAAGAACCGAGTTAGCCAGATCATGATTCGCACGATGGTATCATCTTGGATGTGTCATTTGATCTCGGATGTAATAAGCAACGTACGAAGAACGAGCCCCTGGTGTTCTTTATATTTTTTTGTGAATTTTAAATCACAATAAAAAAAATAATTAGATTTTTCCCCAAAATCGTGCAGCCCTGGTTGCTTCTGATATCAGCATGTTCTCAGTTGTTTTGTTGTTTTATACAGGAACCAGATGCCACTAATGAGTCCTGCTAACTTAAACATTCACACAAGTCTCTTCAAACTGTTTTTCTCTGAGAGCGCTATACCAACATCAGCAAGCGTCTACATGAACATGGTAAAAAAGAAAGAAAAAAGAAAAGCAAACACCTTGGAAATGATAGGTATGTTGAACAGGAACTGTTTCAGGAATGGCACAAAGGTGTGTGACTGTTGAAGTCTTTGTGTTTAGCTCAGTGTGCTCAATAATGTGTCTTTTTGTCCTTCTTTTTGTTACGTATATTTGGATATATTGTAAATAAAATCCAAACAATTAAAAAGCCATTCATTTATTCTCCTTACATTCTTTGTTCTAGTTCCCTCACAGTCCCATTCAGCTGATTTAGCCATATTTCTAACATGCAGTCAAACGTGACACTCAACAAACCCCTAGCCAGTTCAGATATTTTATGTGTTCTAGCTCAAGCACACCTGGTGCAACTAATGAAGCCCTTGATAGTTGCATCTGGTGTGCTTGAGACAACACCTGGGGCCTCATTTATAAAACTGTGCGTAGGATCCTTATTACTAAAAGTGTACGTTCGCCCGAAAGCCAAAAATGGCGTACACCAAAAAATATTCAGACTTATAAAACCGTTCGTACGCCAGAACCTGCGCAAAATTCCCTTTATAAATCCCAGTCAGCGGAAGATTGTGCGTACATGTGTCTCATCCCCGAAATAACCATATATGGAGCTTACAATGCCTATAGTTTTACTATGCATATCCTTATCTGCATATCATCTGCATATGCATATTCATCCACGTGATACCACATTTGGACAAGACATTAGGAAAATATGAGATACGGATGTGCCGTCACATTACATTGATACAAATCATATAGTAGCCTATCCTTGCCTTATTTTCGAATAAATAAATCAAATAGTGTAAAATACATTTCAGAGAAAGTTTGTCTCAATATTTTCCACTGGCCAAATAGTATTTTTAATGGATTTATATTTTTTTATGGAAACAGATAGGCCTTGTTGTGCATTATTTGGACGAAAATATTTTCTCAGACAATCTGCTATTATCATGATAAGCAATGCTCAATGTAGTTAAAACATTAAAACACAACATGCCACAGGAAAAGCGTTCAAAAGTATCGCATCCACTACAAATATTTATGTTTATTGAATATATATATATATATAACTTGTAACTTCTCAGTAATGATTACCATATGCAGTTTTAATAAAGTTGAATTAGCTAACCTATGTCATTTTTACTCTTCAAAGTGTACACTTGCAGGTGTTGATTATAATGAATTTACTGTTAGGCCCATAAATAATAATAAGGATAAACAATATTTATAAAGTATATAATTATCTAACATATGACCAAATAAAAATTATCCCCCATTTAGCATTTTATGTTTTGTGGTTATCTATATCTAGCATAAAAAATTTCAGAACGTCGTCTCTCAGTTGCTGAATGTCGCGCAGCAACGTTGCTACAGCCCTTTCACGTCTTACAATTCTACGTTGTTACAATGTTGCGAGCACGTAGACCGCAACGTTGCCATAGTAGAAATGCAACGTGCCACAGACGTTGCCACAACGTAAATGTGTTTGCTGGGGTACGCCTCTTTCAGGACCTGTTTTGTGCGTACACAACGGTTATAAATGAGGCCCCTGTTTTGCAGATCTGTGCTGTTGTGAGGGATTCTATTCTATTAACAAAATTAAATCAAGTCACATGCAAGAACCAATAAGGTTTGATGTTACTGACAAATTACCATACTTGAGTTGGGCTTTGTATGCATACGTTAATAAACTATTTGATTTGAAATATTGATAATGAATAAAATAACAAAAAAAAAAAAAGGCTGAAAACCTCAAAAGTAAAAACAACAACAACAACATATAATATAATATGCCTTATATTCCTCAACGAGTTTGACAATATTAACTTACACCCAAGAAAGCCATTTTAGAGCTCAGCTCATGTTACCAGCAGCATATTTTCCTGTGAGAACCACCATAAATAAAAGCCAGATGACATGTGTCGTGATTTGGCTGTTGCATCAATTCTCTCCCTCACCTGCTAAATCATACTGGGATTGGGACAGATGTACAGGAACAGGAGATGAGATTTCCTGGCCCAATTCTTCCCTCATGACTGCTGTTACATTACTGTGCTAACCACTTATTAATGCTGAACGTTTAATGCAAATATTTTCTCAGCAGCCAGTCACAGAAACAAATAATAGCACATGCAGAGCAAACAATAATGCTGTTCAGGATTCAACGGTGAGCTGTGGAGATTCTGACAGTGTCCTGAATGCATTATGGAAGCCAGTGCAAGTCAGTTCAAACAAGCGAAACAGTTAACCTTCTGAAAGAGAAAAATTGACTGAGATGGAGAAGAAGATGAGATCCTGGTGAAAAGACAGGCAATAAACAGAATGGGAAAAATAAGTTAAGAGGGGAAATGGAAGCCATCCACAAAACAATAGAGAGAGCATAAAAAGGGTGGAAAGGTCTGATAATAATGGGTGATAAGAACAGGAGAACTGAAGAAGAGAGCTGGCTGAGATGAGATAGCAGGAAGCATTCTGCCTGTCAGGATACAGATGAATGTGAGAGGAAACTCTCAATGGTGGGGCTCACAGCTGCTAGCGTTTATTGATCTGCAGAGAGCTGCGTGCTGCCAAATCCATCCGACATGTTTGACAACTCTGACACATCAACGTCGTGTCGAATGCTGCGTTCAATGCAGGGGATTTGAGGATTTCAGTTTTATAGGGCTCAGCTCCTTAACTGAGTTGGTGGCTCAGAACAATATTTCTTGCCTTACGTGTGAGAGGTCCAGGTTTAAACTTTTCAAATAAGCTGTAAAAAGCTGAGTTTAAGAGCTCTATTATTCTTTTATTTTATTTGACCTTTTATTATAAAATTTTCATAATGGTCTCTGGTCTTGACTACCTGCGAACAAAGTATACTTTGACCCACCCTCAGACACTGTAGTTGTAGCTGAGGCCTGGAAGAGTTTGGTTTGTGTTGTCGGCCACCTTGGTACTTTTTGCCTACTGTTTTATGAATTCTGTTGTACATATTACTCTTTTCGCCTATATATAGTTGGGGAATATGTAATTTCGGATGCAGCCCATGTTTTTAACGAGTGAGTGAATCATTCATTCAAAGGATTGCTGTGTGTTGCTCAGAGATGTGCATGGATTAACTGGGATGTGGATTTGCTTGGAACTATTTTTGTTGGCAGACTAAAAATAGAAACTGGCAATGTATATAAAATATAAGTCCTCTATTAAGTTTGTGTATTGAACTGCGGTATAAAAGCAATATCACACTTGGTCCGTACCTTGAGGGTGGTATTTTGGTTGCATTTTATTTTGTGGTTTTAAAGTTAGAGAGTTTGTGTGAGTTATTGGAGAATTGAAGCACACATTTTGCCGAACATTGCCACTCCATGTCTCTATAACACAGCACACCACTGACTAGAGGAAATGGTTTCTTAAAGGTGCAATAGGTGATTATCTAGAGATTTTTTTTTTTTTATGCTGGTTGAAAGTATCCTCATATCCTGATAGCAATCACTATGTTAAGTGGTGTAAATGTATTTTCATAAATATATATCGTCTGTGGAAGGCGTAGGACAATAAAATGTTCGGTCAGAATGAAATAATACCATGTGTTCCCTGTCAGTCAACATGTGTTTGCAACCTTACTATCCTTCTGAACCGACAACAAGTGGCAAGTATCTACATTTCAGGTTTGACAGTACAGTTCTGTGCACTGCTGACTTTGCCCTGTGCAGACAATTCAGTAAGATTCGACTGTTTTGCCGATATGTCCTGATATTACATATGAATAAAGCTGAAATACAGTGCATTCTTTCCTTTGTGAAATGACTCCAGTTCAGGAGTTGACCTATTGACAATCATACATGTATGTATGCAAGCAAGTGCATCTGTTTCTCCCCTCACTGTTCTGTAAAGATTCTCACCATTGAATGACATATGATGTAATCCATTAACGTTGTCTCTGGTCGTCTCGCTTCTGGTCTGTGAGTTTTGGAGGAGGCGTGGCTTTGGACGGTGATTTGCAGGGAAGGTGGGATTGAATGCTTTCAATGCTAGCAGGCTAAAGTTAGCATTTCCCAGATCGCCCATTTATGGTTACACTTTTTGTGTAACTAATGTTTAATGTAACTAACTTTAATGTAACAACCTTTAATGTTGTTTACTGACTAGTAAGGGAAGAATTGAAACTGATAGCTTCCTGCAGCCACTGCAATTGTGAAAAAAGATAACATCCTTACATATTTTTGTGGGTGCTGACAACTGGGTTATTGCAGTTTGTAGTGGTAGCTTTACTGTTATCACTTTTGTTGATTGTAATAATCTGGATGAAACGAATATGGAGAAATCATGTTACTGATGTATGGAAAAGGTTATGTTAAGTGAAAGGTAAAAAACCCAAGGTTGGAGGCATGATACAATGAGAAATGACTGTATAACATGACGTCAGAGATGCTAAGAGTACCAGAGAGTGGAGAGGGTCAAGTGGCGTCATTTCTTCAAGGCCCTGATGTGGATCTGTGTGAAGAGCTTGTGTCATCCAGTCAGTGTTGGCTGATGAACTCGCCTTGGAGGAACCTTCAACAGTACATTTGTTCATGTCACAGATTGTGTGACAGTCTTGGCACTGTCTTCACATTGAACCACTAAATCTATTGTAATGAGCGATATCTATTTGGTGAAGACTTGGCCTGTGTTGTCCCTGTTAAAAAAATAAAAAAAATAAAAAACAAGCTGGTCACCAGCATATGTTGTGTTTTGGATGCTAGACAATAGTATATGGGCATAATACAGAAGGTAAAGGAGTGTTTGGAAAACCTGTTTGGAAATGGTACTTTTGCAAAAAAAAAAAGAAAAAAAAAAAAGGCATAATTCACCTTTCACTTGCTCACTTGCTCAACCAGCAAGATTTGAATTGAACAGCCTCACCAATACACTCTCACAAGAACTTGTAGTACATCTTGTCAGAGATAAATGTCAGAGATATTTGAATGTAACTCTATCGCCCCCTTGAGTACGGAGGTTTGGTACCATCGGACCAACTGAAGAGCATAAACCAAGTATGTTCAACTCGACAGCATGTTGGCAGTGCATTGGCCAAATGCTTGCAACTGCGTTCACTCACCTTTAGCAATTTAGTCCTAACCATATCCCTACTCCTAAACCTAACCCTACTCATAACTTATCCCTAAAATCAGAGGGAAATGATAGGTGAATAACACTGATGTAGAAGCACCTAACCCTGGTTGTAAGCCTAAACTTGACATAAACTTTAAACTTGTCCCTCAAATCTGATTGGTTGTTGTTCCAGGATCAACAAAGACATTGATCCAGGAACATGTTGTACTTGTGGAAATCACATTCACCCATTTATACTAGAAACAACATGGGTATATTAAAGATTATTATTTATTTTCTCTTTTGTTTACAATCCCTTTCCTGGTTTCTCTTACTAACGCTTCATTTCCACCGAGCGGTACAGTACAGTACGGTACGTAATTTTTGCCGTTTCCATTGTCAGAAGATGTGAATGGTACCCTAATTCCGAACCGTACCACTTTTTTGGGACCCTTCCGTTAGGGTACCTAACACAGTAGTCTGGTACTAAATGGTGGAGCTAGAATCACTGCAGAACGTTGATTGGTTGACAGAATCGAGAATGCGCATTCTACAAGGGGAATGAAAACACAAGCCATTTTTTCATACAGTTGAAATACAATACCGTTTCTTCTTGTGACAAACAGCCACATGCCGAGAAGCAAGAACAAGATCTGCTGTATATCCTCCATTGTTGTTTACTGTGTCGCTTTCTTCTTCGTGTGAGAATGACAACGATCGCTAATTTCCGGCATACACCACGCCTATTGGTGGTGTAAATGCAAGCCGAATCAGGGTTTACCATCCTGAATCATACTGAACTGTCCTGTTCTGTCCTGTACCGCTCGGTGGAAACGAGGCATTAAATGCCCCAATTTCATTTGCTCAGTCCTAGTGTGCTATCGGGCCCTGATTTATAAATGCCTGCACTGATGCACAGTATACTGGTAGTCATTGAAGCTGCCTGGTGTTTGTAATATGTGTGTTCATGAGAAATGTAAGTTTATTTGCCTTTTGTTTATATTGTGTATCTTTTGCTTGTGTAATTTGAATAAGATTTATATTTATTAAATTGTTTGTATTTCTTTTCTTGCCTAGAAACCACACATAATGCACTCCATGTTCATCTGCTTTGTTCTACCTGCTTCAATGGATTAATAAAGTTCAATCAAGTGGAATTATACTGCCGGACTCAGTGTTCTGAAAGACACTCCTGCTGGAATTATACCAGACATTTGACATTTCCTCCTTAAGCCTATTCTCCTGTACAATGGCTATGCCAGTCCAAAAGCTAGACCAGCACCAAACTCACACTAACCAGAAGTTCAGGGTCTAAGCTGAAACTTTCAGAAGAGGTGTTTTAGTGTAGCTCTCTTTGTCTCTGCGCATGTGCAGATAAACTAAAACATCTTCACTACATAAAACCACCAGTAAAAGAACTCTAAACGGCATTCACTCAGGTTTTGAAAGAGTCTCACTGAGAATATTTCAGCTGCTTTGTACTACAAAATGCTCACTGAAACTATTCAGCTGGAATGGACCTCTGAATAGTGAAGACCAGCTACGCTCAAATACTTTCATGGCTGACTGAAAATACCTCTTCAACCTGAAGGACAGACTTAAATGCTTGGATTTGATGCAGGATAATTCTTTTTTTATTTAATTCCATTTATTCAGTGTCACTTGTCAATAACACAAATGAGTAGAAAATAATCCATCAGAGCAGGTCAAGTGTGATTAGACTCTGACGAAGGGATTTGATGAGAGTTTTTTTTACAACAGTTTTTCATGACAATTGAAGAGTTGTTCAATTTCTGGCTTAAGCAAAAGCCAGTTGGCATATGTGTGTCCATTTGTTATGAATAGTATGATGTTTTAAAACAAGTGCACAGCACAAGTTTCACCCTCCCTTTCAAAAAGCCTTGCTAAGTGTTCCCACAATACTCTGAGGACGACCTTAAGGAGAATTTCATGTTCCTGGCTCTGCACTTTTCAGCTCAAGTCAATAGCTCTCCTTGCCGTTTCCCATCCAGCCTAATTAAAATATAATCTTCTCTGCAGTGGGCTGCTACAAGGAAAAGGCAAGGGACGGAGATGGTGGTTTCTATAAATAACATCTGAAATTAGCGTTATTGTGGGAGATTGCTCACTCAGAGTACAATAAAAAAGACCTGGCTGACTGTAAGGCATGGGGGCCGGGGTGATAGAACTAACCTCATTTACTTGTGAAATAGAGTGAAACAGTTTCTGTCAAGTCACTGCTTCCCTTTCTCATGCAATGCACAACTTTTGGAATATTTATAGAGGACTGAGCAAAGAAATGTAGCTGTTTTATGTAATGTACAGTTGAATTGTGTTGCTGGTGTTATACTTTAGCCAAGGTTTTAGGTAACACTTTATTTTACACTGACCTTGTTACATAAGTTACATGTACTTACCATAATACAGTAAATTAGGCATAGTTGCATGCAACTTACCCTCAAACAAACCCTAATCCCACCCTAACCCAAAATGCAATTGCTTTCGCACAGTGAAACTGCATACGATATTTAGACTTGTTTTTTTATTATTCCATTGGCAAATAGTAAACTTTAGTTAGATTTATGTTTAAATCAAGAAAAGAAAACTATTTGCCAAAGGGATAAATTAAACAACAAAATTGCTTCTCAAATAAATACTTCTTGCTTTAAGAATGTTTAAATAGTTTTATTGGAAACCGAGCAAAACATTCCTGACAAAGAAAATAATTTTTGTAGTGGAGTACTGCTTCATAAAGTCTTAATTATATAATTAGCAGCTAACTCTTACCAGCTGAGCTCCAGTGACGTATCTGCCTTGAGTTTTCATCAAGGGTATTGTGGTGATGAGAGTGATTGTGGTATAATGGTTTGCATCATTACTTTAATATCATTTTATTAAATGGAATTACACTTTATGATTGGATTTTAAATCACAGAATCCAGCTAATTCTGTTATTTTCTAATACTGTGTCTGTAAGGATCCTTTTGCTGCATCCTTTCAGTCCAAATGAATAAAAAGCTTTGACAATATTAATGCACACTGGCAGGTGTACCTTTTTTGTGGAGATGATTGACAAATTATGTATTCAAAGTCAAAAATCTTCACAAGATGTTCTCTTTAAACTGGGACATTCTATTTGACGGTGATTTAATTGTTCATTCCTGTAAAACAAGCTCACAGATCCTACAGTTCATCAGAAATGAACATTTTAGAAACTGCCATATACTGAATATATGTACAGAACATTCTGAGATGGATGGAATAACTTCACACTCTCAATGCTCTAAAAAACAACAACATTATTTTAGAAGTAGCCTAATTTTCTCTTACTTGCATTCCAGTATTAATAAAAAAGACATAATTTCCAAGATAAAATGGATAACAACAAATTGAATTCAAGTGAAAAAATATCCACAGTAGCTCATAATGACACTTTGATTTGCAGACTGGAAAATACAATTTTAAGCTGATTATACTGAGCTTCCCCACCCCAAAATAAACCCACCAGCTCTTTGCAATCCTTCAGATTTATGAAGCTTTACTTTACACATTTGTTTCAAATTTGTCTTTTCAAATGTGTATATAATCACACCGTAGGTGACGGTGGGGTAGGATTTGCCAGAAGTTATAGTGTCTCTAGGAAGCATAATTTTTCTCTGTGGCGAGAAGCAGGGTGGGGCCGAGAGCTGTGGGAGCGGAGCGAGGCCAGTGACCAGTGGCCGGTCTCGAGTCCCATGGAGGAGCTCCAGAAGGAATTAGCTGTGTCCCAAAGCTGAATGCCACATTCAAAGGCCAAATGCATCACAGCAGAGGCTGCATTTAAGGCTCCTTCAAATTCAGCCTCGAAATACATCCTTAATTTCCCGGGCAATAAAGGATACAACCAGAGATGGTCTTATTATTGGGAGATGTAAGGGTCTGTGGCTCAACCATTAGAGCAGTGGTTCTCAATTCCAGTCCTCGGGACCCGCTGCTCTGCACATTTTGTATGTCTCCCTTATTTAGCACACCTGAACCGGATCATCAGCTCATTAGGAGAGACTCCATGAACTGAACTGAGTGTGTCAGATAAGAGAGACAATAGCCGCGTTTCCACCGCAGGAACTTTCCCCAGGAACTAGGAACTTTGGGCTGGTACTCGATGTGTTTACACCGCAGGAACCAGGGTCTAAATGAAGTTCCGGGTAAATATTTCCCCATCCGATAGTCCCTGCTCACGAGGTAGTACTTTTTCAAAGTTCAGGAACTTTCAGGGGTGGGACTTGTGCGCTGCACAAGCTGATTGGTTGTGTTCACGCCGCATTTTGGTTGGATGACTCCACGCAGCATTTTCTTTATTTTTAACCTCCCTTTTAAAAAGTGGCTTCATGCAGTAAAGTTGTCTGTCTGCAAATATGGAATTTAATAAAAAAAAACTGGGGGACGGGCGACGAGTTTCAGGCTTTATTATTTGGGTATTTGTGGAAGAGGAAACTTTCTGCGCGTTCGTCACAGCTAGCCATCTCACGGCCAATGTCCGCAATAGCTGATAACATACAATTTTATATCTAACGTTAGCATTACGAGCTCTGAACACGCTTTATCAGTGCTCGTCTCTTTTATGCCACAGCTTTTAATATTAAGTCATTATGTTTACACATTGTCATCTATTGCAAGGCAAACCATGTTACAAATTTACTTGAAATAGCGCATTGAGGTGTAACAAACAACTATTTACAAGACTGTCACTATTTATGATTGATAGACGGGGTTCAGGCTTTTTTTAAAGAGTATTTACGCAAAAGGAAATTTTTGCGCGTTATTCCCAGTCATCTCACAACGTACCTTGTCTTAATTTTATACGCATACAAGCTTTCTGAACACGCTTTAGTATCAGTGCTCGTCTATTTTGTTATGTTAATTACCTCGTTAGTAAACCAATAACTGCAACACAGTTTGAATCTCCTCCAAACTTATAAATGTGGCGCTCAAAACTGATTACTGTCCGTCGCAGACTGGGAGGAGCAGTTGCGCGCAGTTTACCTTCCCGGTACTTTAGACCGCGGTGTAAACGCAGAAAGCAACCGGTCTGGGGCAAAAAAGGTTCCTGGGAAAAAAGTTCCCGGGACAAATTGTTCCGGGTAATTTCGGTGGAAAAGCGGCTATACAAAATGTGCAGAGCAAGGGGTCCCGAGGACTGGAATTGAGAACCACTGCATTAGAGAGTGTAACTTGGATCAAGTGTGCCTTGATAACCAATCACATTACAGCCTTGACGTCATTGCATTTCATTCAGAGTTGTGTGACAGTCAATCATTGTTAGTGGAGACCATAGAAATGAATGAGAAGTTTCGTAACTGAATCATATCTATTGTGCAATTGTCTGTGACTTCTCTTAAAAAACAACATATTTTTTTGGTGTAAACTCTACAAATAGATCAATCCATAATGAATGTTTACTGTAAGAGCAAACATGTTGAAGATTAGCAAGATGGGCTGTCGATTCATTAAATGATAAGCCATTTTCCCACAAAAGCAGTTTATTCAGCGACAGCGTAGTGAAGCCTCTTCTCCATTGACGTCTATTAAAAAAAACAGCATACCACAGTGTTAGCATTTTTTGCTAACCTTGCAGGATACAATGATACAAATGTAAAATTAATAATAATAAAAAAAAACGTACTACCGTATTAAAAACGTTACTAGCATGAGCAGACATGAACATTTCATGAACAAAACCAGGTTCTGTACATGGCAGACAGGGGAGCGTAGTCAAAAGCCGGGTGATAAAGGTCGGTAACCGAAATCAGTCCAGGAAACATCAACAAATCCAGAGGAGCAAAGAAACGAATGAGACTAAATATGAATGAATGAGACAAATCAAAGGAAAAAAATAAACGGGTGCGCGAGTGGTTACAAAATAATTTTTCCGCTGTCTGTTTAAGGAGTGCTGAAATGCTAATTACTCATCATTAAAGTAATTTTGACTTCATTATGGCTTATAACTTATAAATGTAAAATATTTGTCATACCTGACCAGAAGATGTTCAACACTTTTCCTAATGGTAAGTTGATATCTGAATACTAAATGAATACTAAATGAAATATAGCTAACGTTAGCATACACTATACTATGATTTACACAAGATCGCAAACTCCATGAATCATCAGCTAACGTTATTATGTCCCTTCAGTTAGACAGAACAAATAAATGTCACATTAGACAAGGAAGTTGTAGGTTGTGTTTGAATAATTACGTATCTTATTTAGCTGAGGTAAATTAAACGCAATTCTCTCGTATCCTTGCTCGATGAAGAATGAGACGGCTGATTTTCGCGCTTCAGGGCAGTGACGAGTACATATGTCGTCCAGTGGTTGTCCAGACACATTAGGCACAACCTTAAGCAATGGCCCTGAACGGTGGTTCAATATCAACATCGTGATAACGCTGTAACAACCTTCACCACACAACGTAGTTATAGCAACCTTTTGGCCATGTTGTTAAAACATTGTTTGAAGGTTGGGTACGTTGTGCCAACGTTCTGTGTTTGCTGGGTCATTGCATTCTAGTTTGTTTCTATGGTTGCACATCAGTTCCCTCGTTAGCATTTTTTTTTTTTTTTTTTTAATACAATTTCTTTTGCATTTGAATGGAATTGAATGGAATAGTGCATGTTTATACTGATTGTATATTTGAAATGACAACTGTTCACATATTTCCCAGTGATTTAACTTCACCCCCTTGACATGACACATCTCGGAAGATGTACCACTTAAAAAAAAAAAATCATCTGATAGATCCTGGCATATCATTATAAGGCCCCCTATTGCTTCTCTTGCTGTACTCTAAATCCAAGATCGACACCATCCTTGGAAAAATCTAAAACAAAAGACAAAAAAAAAAAAAAACAATCACACTGAGCCATGATTCTCATATTTATTGTTGGGTTGATGGATAACACTGCTCCTTAGTCAAGTGTTTGTTATGCCTGTCTAACATAACACCGCCTCAATGGGCACGATAATAAAACATTTACAGAGAGAGTAGGTTGGATTTTTTTACACACCAGCTGAGTTGCCAGGCCAGTAGTTTGCCATGTCACTTTGTAAAGAAACACTGTACGCCTATAAACTAAATATGCATGCACATGACATTATTTTTTATACATATTCATGTTTTTGTAGTTTACACGGAGACAATAATAGTATAGTTTAAAAAAAATTGCACTTTGAACACTTTTTTGAAAGTTTGCTTTTTAATGTCTGCTACAGACTGTGTAATTTCGGCAATCCTATAAGATCATTACAAATACCACTGTATGACATGCATGTAAACTGTATGATGATGAGACCTATTGAATCGTAGGCTACGAAGATTCAAGTTAGTATAGAAGAATAAAACGTCATCAGCATGTGCTAGTGGTAAATAGAGCAAGAGGAATCGAACTTTGACAATTGGGGTTTTTATGTGCGCTGAAAAAAGTGGAGGAAGTGAAAGATGAAAATATGGAGGCGTCATGGCTTGGGAAAAGAGGCCAACTTGGCATGTCAATTTTGCAAATGGAGCTTGAGAAAAGTAGTTTTAAGTTTTACTGCCATGTCGTGTTGATCAATACGCCATTTAATGTTGCATTTCTATCAGCTAGTCAGTAGACGTAGGTCGTAGCAGTAAACACTGTGAGATGATCATGCTTCTGACACTGTCAGAAAATTATTGCAGGCTATCTTTGGTCGCAAGACCGTGACAACGGCCATCTTTGAACCTCTCACACTGCACGACGTAGGACCACCGTTTAAGAGCCACGACCACGTCGTTAATCGTACAATGTGTACTGGGCATAATGCTCCCAAAATGCTGTTATCGTGTAAATGAACAGCCAAAACGCACAAAAATGGCCCATTGGTTCAGTTCATAGAGCTTTCTCTTTACGAGCTGATGATCTGAATCAGGTGTTTAAATAATGGAGACATACTGAATGTGCAGAGCTGTGGGTCTCCAGGACCAGGATTGAAAACCACTGAGTCATATATTTTACAGATAACAAGCAGTATATAGATTTTACATGTATGTTTGCGAACCAAATACTTTTCATTAGATACAGCAGGGATGCTAAAAATGCATTTACTTTTGGACCTGAGGACATGTATACACTCCCTCTTATGTTTATGGAGTCCAAATAACATACCCGAGGCTGTGAGGCTGCAAGTCTTCCCACTCACAGCACACACACTCACCCGCCAAGCTAACCTTAAAACCACACCACATAAATCAATGAAAGGAAGCCTTCTTTATTTTGTGTAGATCCTTATGGTGACTGTCACACTTCAGCTACTATTTCAGGCTTGGCGATCTCTCAAGGTACCAAAGATTAAAGCAGAGTGATGCGGTACAACAGAAGTTTCGCTTATAGCTAACCACTAATGAGCCTTTTTCAAACTTTACTTTAGTTTAGGTCTCGGCTCAGTGCTGTCCCTATACTTCTATTATAAACATCTACAGGCCGGGCTGGCACAGACTGACCTCGGGCAAGAGCAAGATGATGAAACCAGAAGATTTCAGGCAACCTGAGCTGACAAGAAAACGACACATTGTGCTTTTGTAAGGAACGAGGGAACATTGTTCTGCCGTTAAGACTCTGAAACACATTACAGATGCAAAAAAAAAAAAAAATCACTGATATATAGAGAGGTTAGATAACCCAAAAAAAAAATATATATATATTTTTCAAAACTCATCTGTGAATGTGAATGCCAGGAACAGATGGCATCTTGGAAATACGTGAGGGAATCGTTTGAGTATTCAGACACACTGTACTATGCTTTATACCATAGAGATTGCCACTGCAAAACCCACTTTCAGAGCAAACTTGTTAAAATGTCTTTCTTACTGTACAGTACTACTAAGAACAAGTAGACAACATCTGCATGATTAGGGACTCCATATGAGCTTGAAACACGGACAACTTTACGTGTGACATAAACAAGATTTTATTAACTAGACTAAACACTTAAACTACTTAACATACACATACATACTTACATACATGCGTACAGTTTACCAAGGGAAAGAGAGCTGAAGCAGAATACAGGAAAGCAAGACGTTATAGCATTGTTTGAAATTCAGCAGATCAACAGCCTTGAGCAAACCATCAGTTTAGTTCTAACACTCCCTTCTTTAAAAGGGGTAATGATACTTAATGTATCAAACAATGAGACTAAGTTTGATACTTGCATGTCTCGCCCATTTGAATTAAACTGTCCTGATGCAATTTGTTGAGGCTCCAGTTGATCTTTGCTGATGTTGTCTTGATGAGAGAGAACCAGTGGGAGTCAGAGGATCTTTGGTGAATGGAAAGACAAGGTTGCAGCCTGGCACAAGCTTGGGGGTCCTTAGAAAACTTCTAGTTCAGCATCATCTTCACATCAGGATTCCAGAAAGGAACTAAGAGAGTAAGAGGCATGATCTTGTGATCAGTGATTTTTATAGCATGAAGATGTCACCCTCTGGAGGTGTGTGAGCCAATAAGAAGTTGTTCACTCTGGAGGGAATTTCTGTACAACCTTTCTGTTCCAAGCAGGCCTTTGAACATGTAATTTGATTGGGTGTTTAACAAAATAATCTTCAAGATTCCTATAATACTAATGCGTCACAAAGTTAGCAAAATGTAATGTAAATGAACAAATGGGGGACGAAGATTAGAGTTTATAGAGACTGAACATGCTACACATGATTTTGGTTAACCATAGTATGCAAGTCTGAAACATTAATCCAAAAGAGTTGAATGAATACATAGACCAAACCACATAAAAGGAAAATCATGAGATGGGAAAATTAGATACATGTTTATACATTTCTCAAGTGGAATATATAGGATTTAAAGGGTTTATTTCTCCTTCTCAGCAAGTCACAACTCTCTGCAAATTCCTTTTGGGGTTGTAAAACTCTTATCAGTCTCAATGTGTCCTGTAACAGGACACCGCGTTCTGCCAGTGTGTTAGCCTCATTTGGAATGTTAATTTTAGAGGAAGTTTCATAGACCTTTGTTGGGAGAGTGAGTTTGCTGGATTATTCATTAAATATAATGAATAATTAGTGTGTGTCTGATTGGTCCAGATGCTACGGCATGCAAACATTTCTGCCCATTTTGGTGTGTTTGTCAGCCTCTGCTTTTCTGATACAGACTGAAGCGCGTGAGTATCCTGTATTATGCGTCCAGAGAACCTGACACACACGGAGTGGAACATTTTGAGCAGGACCGGAGAGCACAGCGCACACACAGCAGTCGCTTCGAATTTGTGCATCTTCGGAAGTGAAGCCATGATCCGTAAAACATGCTTCGCCAGAGTGCAACCTAATTGCTGAACATGGCGGGGCGGCATATTTCCAGCTTAGCCTATATTTTCAGCCTTTTTTTCTTTCTGCCAAAAAACGGAAAAGCCATTTTCGGCCGATAATTTTCGGCGCATCCCTAGTTTATAGGAAAATAAAATCAAAGGCGCCTTTTACCCTGGGGCGCCCTCAGCCCCGTTGTACCCTTTTTATTTGTAATGTTAAAAGAATTGGTAATAGGGTTCCATTAGTTACTGCAATAATTACAAAAAGTTTGACAGAACCGACACTAGAAACAGATGTGACATAACCTGTAAATTGAAGTACAGTACGGTTTGTCACCTACAACAGTAGTCCCACTTAACTTCAGTCAGAATGCTTTTGACTTTCCAGCTAAAATATTAATAACTGCTATAATAAAAAATATTTCTCGTCCCAAGAAAGAAAATCAGGTTTGTAGTGTCATCATGTGCTCTTCACAGCTGAAGGACCAAACACTCAGTGGTCTTAGTCATCCTCATCCCAAACTAACCCGTGCAGAGTCAACCAGCTCTTGTCTGCCAGAGGCCAGAAGCGTACGCTTGCCCCCACCATGATTCTGATTATCTCTCATCTGAGCTCGGTGCAAATGCCAACACTCAAGAGCATACTAATGGCTTCTGGAACAATTCAGTGTGGAAATCTGACTTGTCTTCTTTGTCTAACAATATAAGTCTGTTACCTTTAAACAGTTGTCCATCCAAGATGAAAGTTGTTCCATCATTTACTCTCCTGTTAATAATCAGTATGAGTTTAAGTAGATGTTTAGCAGAATGACCAAGCTGCAATTTGCCATATTTTTCAGGTTTCACAAAGCCATGCAGTCCACTCAAAAACATTCCAATTAGAACCAAAAAAGATTTAAATGCAGAACATGAACCTTTTTAAGTTTAACTTAAGTTCTCTATTCTCTATTTTTGGAACAGAGATGGACAACATAATCAGTAGCTATGGAAACAATCTGACACACGAGAATAAAAGAAACAGGAATTAAACTCATGGAAACACAGAGGGACAAGCTAAAAGTCCATGGAACTGAAGCTTATAACAGAACTTAACTCTAAAATAGTTACTATTTACTCTCATACTATGGACTTGTGGTACTTAGTTCCATGTACAGTACTGTGGTCCTTTAGGAGCAGCTGTTACTTGCTGTCTACTAAGTTTTGATGTTTAATAAAATATATATATTTTTTTCACTGAAGTAATCCAGTAATATGTGATCTTTAAATTGTTATCATAAGGGATCACCCATGTATAAAAACTGACTTACACTATTTCAAACTGATGAATTTATTCTAGACACTGAGAACTCCCAGCCGAACATCAAACGTCCAAATATGCATGGAACATTTTCCAATTTTGTAATTTCATTAAAATTTTAGAGGACTGTTCTAAAAAGTTAAACTTGCCATTGGGAATCATTCTGCACAGGAATTATCCAAGAGCCAGGATTGCTTTAGATCCAAAACTAGTTTATACAGCTACAAAACACTGGCTTTCCTTCAAAAAAAAAAAACTTTTCTTACAAGAGCAGTAAAAGACCCTGAGAAATTGTCGGACTTGTTCAGGTTTCTTTCTTGTGGTTCCTATTAAAACGGGAAGTATACTGTAGGTGGGACTTTTTTTTTTTTTTTTTTTACGTTTCCCTTATTTGAGCTATTATAGCTTACTTTATCTGCTATAGAGTGCTGCAGGTATATTGCATTTTTCTAGGCCAAAACCCAGATATGAGTTTGCATTTTAGCACTCCCATTGTCCTGAAGTCATTTCGTTTTTTTTTATTGGGTTTTTGGTTAAATGCCTGAAATAAGGTCTGTGGGTATTTTCACGTTTTGTCCTATAAAATGCATCAGTAATATCACCTTGCAGGCATTACCAACAAGTGGCTAAACGGGACTACAGAGGCTAAACTTCATCACAATGATCAGGTACACTCATCTACTGACCAGTCTGCTTTCACAGCATCGTTGTGTTTATAACCATGCACTTGCAAACTATTTTAACTCAAACTTTAATGGAAAATGTTTTTAAATAAAGCCTAAAAGAGCTGTCGGAAGCTTAATGGTGGTGATATTGAAATCATGCGGCCGTGGTGTAGCTCATTTATAGCCAACGTTCAGCTTTAATCCTGCTTAAATTAGTGTGTACCCTCATCCCAAAGCCCAGAGCCTCACATCTCTATCAAACCGACAGACTTCAAAGTAGTGATTGTGAAGCCTTTGTGTAATTATAAGGGCTTGAAATAGAGGAAGAAAAGAAATGAATAAAAGCACTACTGTAGAATGGACCTGAATCTGCCGCTGTGGTTACATGAGGGAAAATAATGAGGTTGGTCTGAGGGTAGGGGAGGTGACTTGTTTGTTGTAATGTACCAGTCGGAGTCGGGTGTTGAATGAAACAGCGCTGTGGATTCTAGTATCAGATGAAGCGGTCTGTGTTTTGTACTGACAGGTTTTGTCCACTGCTGCCACCTTGCATGCACAAGAACACACAAATGTTGGGTTTCCATGTTTTATGGGGACTTTCCATAGACATGATGATGTATACTGTACAGACTACTCTACAATGCATTTTTACATAAAATAAATAAATAAATAAATAATAATAATAATTTAGTATTTAGATTTATAAGCCACTTTCCTCATGGGAACCCCCCAAAAATGTATAACTAAAATAAAAAGCTTGCTTCTAATGTGTTTTTTCTTTGTCTATCACTCATTGTTTCAACTGTAACATACAACAAAAATGTGGATTTTCATATCAAGTATAAATATGGAAAGCATTTAACTTCGATTAAAAAATTAATTGAGATTAAACCAGTGAAGAAAGAAAATGAATGACAGTCTGACAGGTTACTCATTACCCTCTTGTTATTATGGTTACTCATTAGTCCCCTCGTTTGCATCGCCTGCGCTTATCCACTTATCTTTGTTTGCTCTTAGTATATGCCTGTGTTTTTCGTTAACCTGTGGTTCTCGTTAACGTTTGCGTTTAGTATGGTTTATCTTCTGTTTATTCCTGTTTTTTGAGTTAGTTAAATTGTTAATAAATTCTAATGCATCTGTCTTTGTTGTGCTGGCTTACCCACACCACAAAACGTGACACTGACAGGGCTGACAGAATAACCATTTAACACTTCACACAAGTTTTAAAATCAGTAGCCAATTTGTTTTTCTGGTTGCTAGCTCTTAAATCTACTTATTTTTAAAAAAAATTACCGGGGTGCGTATCCCAAAAGCACCGTTAGGTCGCAAGTTCTGGTCTCAAGTTCTGTTGAATTGTGTTGGTACCCAGACAGCAACATAGTGTCGGCCCAGATCCGGCCCACATCTGGTACACGTGGATTCCACACCGCCCAGATGTGGGCCGGATCTGGGCCGACACTATGCTGCTGTCTGGGTAGCGATGGAACTTGCGATAATAGTTGGCTCCGGGAACCGCATGATCTTGTATAATCTTATCCATAGAAGGTCAAAATTGGAAATAGAACCTTCAGGATGAAGACTCTGAAGTCTGGGTGTTACACTATGGGTACTTTTGGTCCTTTTTAGATGTGTTCCACTGAGGAAAGAAAGTCATACAGGTTTAGAACGACACGAGGATGAGTACTCCTCATGTGTTAAGGATATTACTCTAACACCCATATAAACAAAATGCATTACAACAAAAGAAATGAAGAAGCCACTCAACACTATATTAAACTCACCCCCACACTATTTCTCCACTTCACTTTGGTAATAACTCTCAAACTCATCCGCAATTCATATAATATCAGACATGTTTGTCTGATAAGTTAAGCAAATTAGCATATATATTACACTATGAGTCAGAAAGTGACAGAGACAGCATTAAACGCTGGTCAAATATATAATTTCAGCCCTTACAAGTGAGTAGAAACAGTTTTTTCTTTTTTTACGAATATTTTTTCCACCTTCTGTTTAAATTCACTCCCTGGTGCCATGACTGCCAGATGGTTCAGTTAGCAAAAGGTGCACAATACTTTTAGTATTTCCTGTGTTGACAGCTGCTTCTGTGATTTGTCTGGGATGCTGTTTTCTTTTCATTTTTTGGTAATATCATCCTGTCGCTCTAATGAAATGTGTTTTTGGGGCAGCCGTCATGTTGACAGGTTGTTCTGACTAGCAGGTGCAGCCCTACAGATGATTTATGGTGCATCAATCTACTGACAAACATGTGCTTGGAGTACTAAAGAAACAATTATCCAGCCTGAATATGGCTAATTTGCTGCAGAAGTGCAATTTTGCTCCTGTCAGTTTGACTAGGTGACGTGGAAACACTTGCATCCGTTAATAGGGGTGATGGAAGTCACACCGAACTGTTTCTTTATGTTTTACATCTACAGGTCTGATTACACCATGATTTATTTTGGGCTGAGGTAGTACGTGATTCCAACTGCTGATTGGCATGAGTTTTTTATTTTTTTATTTAAATGTGAGAATGTGTATACAGTATATCATGACAAATCTCTGAATAGTTTAGCATGTTAATGAATATGACAATGTTAATGTATTTGGTTTATGCATAGATCTGCTGCTGTTTGAGTATGGACTTGCTACTGCTAATAGATGCACATTCACACTGCTGTGAGCATGTAAGATGCTGCAACATGATTAGACATACATGAATTCAACAGCAGAAATAGACAGGTGGAGCTGGGGGAGGAGGAGGGTTTCAGAGGAACTACAGGACCAGCTTACAGCATCATAATATATATGAGAGTTTGCATTTTAACACTAAATACAGACCTAGAAATGATTTAGTGTGCTTTAAAATACAGGTGTAAAGTGAAACATAGGTGAACCAGACAAACAGACTGACATTTTGTTAAAGGGGTCATATAATGGTACATGCACTTTTACAAGTTGATTGTACTGAAATGTGTGTTGGCAGTGCCTGTACACAACCATCATATAATGATAAAAATCCATCCAGTGTTTTTTTTTTTTAATTTCCTTATATGTTTTCCCCCGTCTCAAATCAAGCTGTTTGACTGTGTGACGTCACACGGTCGGACGCCCCTCCCACGATTGTTAATTGACAGCAGCGTTTCAACACAGACCCGCCCTGAGCGAGCTGTCATCATAGTCCGCATTGTTGATACGCTGGAGCAGAATGGCGTCTAAGCGATTGTGGTGTTCTGTTCTTGGGTGTAATAAGGAACACAGCAGTCATTTTGATGTTCCTAAATCCGAACCGCTGAAGACGCAGTGGCTGAGTTTTGTTTTCGAAGGGAATATTCTCCACGATCAACGTCAATGCTTTCATGTTTGCGTGAATCATTTCACACACCAGACTGCTTTATGAACGAGAACATTGAAAAAGGTATTAGCTCCTTTCTGAATATGTGTTGTTTATGTGCCTAATGACTGTCATAGTCTCACAGACTACTTATTTTTTAAACAGATCAGTAAAATTTTAGTGCTTCAGCCCTGACAGTTATACCTAACACTGCATAGATAACGTTACGCATCACGGACAAGCCTACATTTACCGGAAAAATTTTTTTTCATGACAATTAGCTGTAACATCAATCTGTCAATGAACTAACGTATATATCAGTAAACACTTAGCGTTCGTACCTCACTACTCTACCCTGCCAGTACATACAAAGATAGATCAAAGTGACATTACGTTAACCAACCATTCAGAAACGTCTTGTTCGAGCCTTAATTGTCGAACTTTTCCGGGTCCATCTCCGGTTCAAATTGAGACGGTTGCACAGATGTGTCCTCAGAGACTCCCGCTGCCATTCTTTCTCCAAAATATACCCTCAACTATTGTCAAGGCAACACTCCATGTGTATTGTGTCAAAACACCCACAGAACAGAGGGACGGGGTGAGCAAAGCTCATTATCATTTAAAGACATATGCACTTAAACGGTGTGCTGAAAACAGAGCTGTTTTTGACCAGGTAAAATTAGTGTTTTCTTACAATACTAATGAGAATTTTTAATTAAAGTAAATTACAAACTTTTCATTTAGACCCTAAAGAATCATATTAACTTGTACAAAAATGGCATTATATGACCCCTTTAAGCTGTTGTTGCGGTTTCAGCTTCAGGGATATTTGATGGATTACAGTTAACGACGTTTGTCAAACAGAAACTCGTCTCCAGTTGTCTGAAGTGTTGACAGCTGATTACAAGGGATCAACACTTTACAGCAGAATTGAATTCGGTTAACATCACTGATCATTATTTTCTTCTATATCACTGTAAAGCTGCTTTGAAACAATCTGTATTGTATAAAGCACTATATAAATAAAGGTGACTTATGCAAATTCGCCATGCTGGCTGACCAATAGAAAGCTGCTTGCTTTGAAAGTGTGTTTCTGTGTGAGCTGTGCTTTATTTCTACACTACTGACAATGGACAATTCTTTTTTCTATGTGACCGCACCTTAACATGTGATCATACTGGGACGTGTGTTAACTTAGGAAGAAGTGCACTTTGAAGTAACTTTGTGTTTTACCAAAACACACTGATTACGATCGAAATCACAGTTGCCATCCGTATTTTTTTCCGGTATCCGTTTAATCCATTTTTATTCGCCTTCTTTTTAATTTGCTTGTCGGCCACCTAACATGAGCTGATGTTCGAACATATTTGTGCGCGACACTTTGCACTACAGAGAAATTGACGAAATAACATTGGGTTACATTGGGAAATTGTGTGTTACAAACACAATTCACAATGAAGATGAGAGGGTCAAGATGAAATCCTAACACAATTGGTCACAAGACACATTTGACCACTTGTGGTCAGATCACCAAAAGCGATTGAGTCATTTCAGGTCACATCATTTGTTTTTGCTTCTAGAAGCGTATGCTTTTAGTCCTGAGCTCTTTTACTTACTCTAACTTGATTTGTCTCTTTTTTTTCCAGCTCACATGGCTCTGCAGATGTTGGCTGATACAGATGATTTGATTACAGTATGTTGTAACATGTAGTGACAGGCATCCAAAATCCTTATGCAGCCTGAGCATCAAATACGCCACTCTGTCATGCATTGGATTTCTAGGCTCTTAACTCTGTGTCACAGCCACCTGGCTCTTGACAGATTTCCGTTGTCAAATTCAGATATTCCTGCAAAGTCTCTCAATAAAGCACGCCATAGCCAGAAAGGAAGTAGCATAACTAAAGAAGTTCAGGTAATAAATTGTTTAGTTAAATTAGATTACATTTCGCCAGGCTGAGGGTAAGACTTGAAAGTCATGACAGTTATAGATGTGCAGTTTTACCACATCCAAATAGTTTTTGCATAATTGGGAAGATGCCACCAACTTTATTCCAGTATTGTGACGTGTTTCAAAGTGAAATGACTTACTCAACAAGAAAAAAAGCATGGAGTGAGACTCGACTTTATTCATTTGTTGCTGAGTGGATCGTAAAAAGTGAGTGTTGTATACGGAGTAGAATAAAAGCAGATCTCAACACGACTGGCCTAACTGCAGTGCAGCCTCATATATGTCAGAGCAAGTTATGAAATTTTGATTAAAGATTAAGAGGTTAAAAAAAAAAAAGCCATGTTGCATTACCTATTAGTACTCATTACATAATGAACATCTTTAAAAAGAATTTGAGAATTTGAATGGTTTGGACTTAACATGGCGTGTTTAAATAATGTAGCTTCTGTGAGTTTCAGCAGGATTTTATAATGTTTCTTCCTTTTATTGTGATATTTTCATTGTTCTCTACCCAGCCTTGATGGTTTCCTGTGCCTTGTTAGCGAGTTTGGGGAATGTTGTAACACTTTAACATCTGTAACATCGCTCTCTCGCTCTCTCTGTTTGCACTATTCATCTCAAACTTTGATAAGTTTTTTTGAATCTGCTACAAGAAGTTGTTTTAAAAGCAACAGAATAAGGCTCTCACTCCCTGGGTGGCTTGTAAAATTGTTAGAAAACATGGAATTTGTTCAAATGCTGTAGGCCTACATCGATTTATCAATTTTTTTTGTAAGACAAAAAAAAGCTATTTTTAGCTACTGTAGTTGGAGCTCCTTTGATGACAGAAAATGTGAAGTATCTTGGGGTGAACAATTAGTTATTCTCGCTCTGCCGCTGGTTTAGCACTTCTTTCCAAGTTTGTTTTGTGTTTTCATCTAGTGAGACTGAGATGAGATGTCGGCCCTGTTGGGGGATGGGTCCTGCAAGAAACCAAGCAAACTTTGGAGTAATCGTACTGTATAACTGAGATGGCACATGTTACAAGCTTAATTAAATCCTGCTCTGGTCAGGAGAAATTTCCAGAAAATCTGATTTCCACTTTCCATAATCAATCCCATTTACTTCTATTGAATCGCAATGTGATCGCATTAGTATTCATAAGCACACATACCTTTCATAGAACGTAGGCTACAATTATTTTTGACAGACTTTAATTTACAAACCAATGCAGAGATGTATCAAGGTTATTACAGTTAACTAAAAACCTGAAAAACATTTTTATCCATTGAAATAAATAACTATTAACTAAAATAAAATGAAATAGCTTATTTTATTTCAGCTAGTTGGCAAGGCAAGATTTCTCATTTTCATTCATTTTAACTTGATGTACTAAAATAACCAAAACTAAAACTGAAATAAAGATTAATAATACAAAAAGACTATTTAAATTATGACAACTCTCTGAATAATTTTAGCATGTTATTTAAAATGACAATGTTAATGTATTTGGTCTTGGTCTAGATCTATGGACTTGCTTCTGGCAATGCTTGCAAAAAAATAAAAAATAAACATCAATCAAAAGATTAACATAAACTTTAATAGTACATAAATGATACTAAAATACCACTGTGATGTACATGGGTTTACAGATCCATGGAATATTCAGTTCATGGAATTCATTGTTTCATTTTAGTGTAATTTAAAAAATAAATAAATGATATGAATTGAATGTCACATTTAACTCGAATCAAACCTGTGAAGCACTGATGATTTATTGAAAGATATTAATCAGCCATATAAAGAGTACAAATGACTTCACTTTTATATGTCCCATTTGTATTTCATCTATAAATATAAATAAACACATACAAACAAGTAGAAAAAGTCCTATGGGATTTTATACTGAATGTTAAACTCAGACATCAGAGGATTCAAGCTGCAAGAATTAGATTTCAGATGCTGTCAATATATTGATATTGTTTGCTTTAGTGCCTATCCAGAAAAAAAATAATAATAATAATTCCAGGAAAATACATTTAATAAAAAAAAAAAACGAATGAGATCACCCTGAATTCATTTAGTAATATATATGAAAGAAAATATATAGTTGTGTAAATGGTGAGGACAGTACACTGCAGAGTTGAGGGGGCAGTGTTGTTTTTTGTATACTGTATCTTTGCTCACCTCTTTTAGAAGGAATCCATAATCAATGAAAAGCTTTCAGGAGAGCAAACCAACCTCTGTTAACTGAGCTCTGTAAAGTAGGCCAGAAAAAGATGTTATGGAATGCTACTAATTCCTATCAATGTTTTTGTTGTCCTTAGAGGTTCAGCCTCTTATCCACTTAAAATGTTAGTCAAGGTTTCTTGCTCCAAAGGCCTTTGTAATTCAGTTTTACACGACCATTTTCCACCCTTTGCCTGACCCTTTAGATTTATTCAAAATGTATTCAGTGTTAAAATATGCTAAGCTGTGGAACAAGCAATATTCAGTTAAAATGCATGAGATTGAAACAAATTGGATTTATTGATGCTAAATGTATAATTCTGATTATTATGTATTTAAAACACAAGATGATTCATACTATTACAGAAATTCTGTTGTATTTATGAATGACTAACAAATACACATCACATTAAGTTTAATAGTCTGTATATGTTAAGACTTTGTAATCCAAATGGATGGAAATATGCGTTACAGTTTTTGCTTTGTTTGGTGGACGATTATTTCTTTATTTGGTCCCTGTTTCCTCTGTGTAGTTCCTGTCTCGGTAACGCTTTAGATTACAGCCCGAAAAGTACTGCATAATTAAAGTCGTTTTACAGTGTAACTTTCGGTAATTAGTGTACCTATAAAGTACTTAAGTATAAGGGGAAAATATGTAAAGTTTGGGGAATAAAGAAGTAACAACCAGGAAAATTTAAAAAATGTAAGTATTATATAACTAAGGGGTACTTATTATACTATTATGATACAACAATCTTACATTTGGGAGCAAATTGCTGTAAAAATAAAAATGGCCACATTTTACAGTAACATGCTGTTTTCCATTAAAACAGCAATATACTGTAGAAAAAATGCATTCTGGGTGATATTTGTCATTTTCGAGAAAGTAGCCTACAGGAATATACTGTGAATTAAAAGCGCTCAAAGTCGACACTCAGAGGCTGTTTTCCAAATCACACCCTATACCCTCATTCACTATTCCCTACATTAGTTCACTAATATAGTCCCCTTGACTGAGTGAATCATTTCATAGTTAATTCAGTTAATTTTCTAAGTTAATTCAGACACTGATTAACACCTGCTGTTAACAAGCAGAATCACTGAAGGAAAGAGGAGCAAGAAGAACAGAAAAAAAGATTAAATCATCTGAAGATGAAATACATTAAATCTCTGAAGATCTAAGCAGAGGAGGATACAGGATTACCAGGTTCACTTCTTACTGACCAGTTTGACTTTATTTCTGTCAGACGTCTACAGAAGGTCTTATTAAAAGGTGACAGAGGTTTAGATGTCATTTTATTTTCATTTGATGTTACCATGATGGTGATCAGTGATTGCTTTAGTTGGGCTCTTGACCCTTGATTTTTGAACAATATTTTCTTCTTTGGCTGCATTAGCTGTGTCTTTAAAGTAGATTTGCTATGGCAAAAAAGCTGAAAGAAATCAGGATCAGATGACAATGGCTGTTTGTTAAAGCTGCCGTCGGCAACATTTTTTTGATCATATTCAGTGAAATCGACACTATAAACCGAAAGAACAACATAAATAAGGTGGTTTTAGAAAGAAAGAAAAAACGAGCTTCTAACTCCACCTGGAGCGTGTTATTTGTTTTGCAAAAATCCACCGCTCCCGGATCATCGGGTCAATTCAGCGCAGGGGGGTGTGAGATCTGACTGTCAATCAAAGGTCGTGCACACGCCACAGATCCCGCTCCCCCCTCGCGCACGTTACAATCACATGCACACGCCTGAAGTTTGTGCAGTAACGCGGAAAAGATTCCAATTCCTCGGTTAACCTCAAGAGCTAGGAGGTCAGAGCTTGCAACATTTCTTCTCGACAGGTAATTGTGCTTTATCAACCATTTACTTTATGAGTACTCCATGGTGTTGATCGATGCTGATGAGACGGGCGCGTTCACAGAAAATCTGGTGCACACGCACTGACCCTCACGAACTAGATGGGAGGGTATTAGTTGATAGTCGGGGAGGGGCATGAGAGTTGTAAACATTCAAAATTTTGGCTAAGTCCACTCAATCTTCCAGGGTTGCCGACGGCAGCTTTAATGATCACAATCATCATCTAGTGGTCCAATTCACTGATCTCATTTATTGCCGAATGTATTTATTTGGATGATGTTTTATTATTATTGTGTCACTGCGATTTGACATCCAGAAAATATGAAGGATTTTAATAAGTTTATTCTTAGAACATTTTGAACATGTAGATCAGCCACACACACACAGACATCAATAATCGATGTATGAGTCTCAACAATGGTGACAATCATAAGTTTCATGTTGCAATGCAAGTACCAGTATAGAACAAAACAATCGTCCATGACTCCCAGAATCTATTGCAGCATGAATAAATGATGCAGATGAATTGTCTGGTTATTTTGCTTTAATTTTTACTTTTTGCTTTTATTTTTGCTGTTGGTTGACTTTTGACTTTTAGTAGCGTATTTTGTGATGTTCAGATTTTCTGCTATCTTTTTTGTTGATTGTGACATTGTTGACATTCATTGGCTGATTCTTGATGTCTGTGTGTCTATAGTTCACCACATTTTTTTGAGAGACTGATGAGTTGATGAAATCCATCATAATTGATTACGCAGCACTGCTTGATCTTTTGCTGTAGTTTCACAGTGTAGTAATATAAAATTAAGCTGTATTAAAACAACACATTTTTGATAAGGGATTAGAGACTGGATGTGATCGGTGATCCAAACATTATGTGATTACATCATAATCAGCAACACCTGATCTCATTTGTGTTGCCTTTGTTTCTGCCACAACAAATGTTTAAAAAAAACACAGTTACAGCAGCCAAAAAAACAACGACTAATGTTAAAGTCAAGGATAAAGAGCCCAACTAAAGCAAACACTGATCACCATAATAGTAACATCAAATCAAACAAAACAACATTTAAACCTCTTTTAATTCTCAATAGGAATTTCTGTAGACGTATGAAAAACAAAATTAACGTCAATCTGGTTGGTAATAAGTGAAGCTGGTAATGCTATTTTTTGGAGTTGTTTAATCCTCCTCTGCTGAGATCTTGAGAGCTTTAATGTATTCTGTATCAGAAGTCAGTTGTAGTTCATGTGTTTCGCTTTTTTATCTTCTTCTTGTTCCTCTGTCCTTCAGTGATTCTGCTTGTTAACATCAGATGTTCATCCATAATGCTCAATCAGTTAATTAATCACTGAATTATATCATTAACTTCAACACTGCTTCAGTGTTACTCCTACACTCTGTAGTGTGGACATACAAGTGTCTATTTAAAACTGAAGATTTTGCAGTGGGCTTAAAAGGGTTAAGAAGTGTTTTATGTGTTTTTGCAAAAGATGATATAGGAGAGATCTGTTAGTTTAATTAGTTTTGTGGGTCACCATTGTGCTGGAGAGTAGAGCCTGTGCTTCAGTCAGTGATAAGCAGAGAAACTCTGATGTCATGCTGTATGTTGCTGTCACAGATGGAACAGGAGTCAGACAGGTGGTAAGTGAAACGTAACTTTATTAACAGAAACACGGATCCAGATGGAGAAATGGTGCGTATGCAATAAGCAGATTATCAGACTGGAACTTAGCTGGTGAAATAACAAAGTCTCTTTGCAGATGACGGCTGGATGATCCTTGGATGAAGACAGAAGACAGTAAACGGCTGACCAGGTTTCAGATGAAGACGAAGGATAGGTTTTCTCGGGTAGGTACAAGGTGAGTAGCATGATGGAGTCTGTATGTAATGTAATGGTGAGTGCTGAATATAAAGGGGTGAGATGACGAGGTGTAGGTGGTGATGATAATTACTCAGGGGAGAGTGAGTGCAGGTGTGCAGGTGCGCCAAAGAGGATCCTGGGTAATGTAGTGCAGAGACAGACGGTGAAGAAGGTGGTGAATGTGACAGTTGCTTTATTTAAAAGCAGTAACTGTGTAGTTCCTGATGCAGTGACAACCTCCTTGCTAAGTACTTTAGCACATGCATGCGTGCTGTTGTTCGCTATACGAACTGCAAAGATTTTAGTTAAAGTCATGTTTTTAATGAAATTCACTATTACACATTAGGTGTTTGCAGTTTTATATTAAGAGATATTAATTTTTAGTGGACTCAAATTAAGTCAGTTCACAGTACTATAAATATAAATACTAGTTTTTGAACTCGAACTGTTTGAAGCAATCGGTTTCCCAAATGATACCTTCCATTGTATTTTTACGGTAACATACTGTAAAAAGGGAGAGCTGTAAGTTAACGGTAAAGGGCTGTGAATTAGCAGTACATTGCTGGCAACCACAGCTGCCAGTAGATTACCGTTATTTTACAGCAAAATATTTTTTTTACAGTGTGCGTACCTTTTTGTAATAATGGTTTACCAATACATATTGTGTATAGGCATTTAAAAAATGATAGGGTACATATCTATGCATTTATACAGTGATCTTTTTAACAAAAGTGCACTGAAACCTAAAACTATTGCAACTTTTGCTTAAATATTGGGGAAATATACTCTTGTTTCTTGTAGTGGTGCTTGTTACCCTCTTGTTTCATGTAGTTACAGGGTAAATACAATAAAAATACATACACACACTATAATATCACTGACTCGGAAACCTTTATTTGAAAAACAACTTAATTCAGAACACTTATTTTCGTTTAAAATTGCTATTTTTAATCAACAATTCATTTCAAATCCTGAAGCCTTGACAGAAAGTAACCCCCATTTTTTCTCTTGCTTGGCTTCTTCCTTTTGTTCCTCTTCTTCTTTTTCTTTCTTTCCACTGATGAATGTGAAGAAGAGATCATGTCTCTCCATCTATGCAGTACACACAGAAATACGTCCTCACCATTTACTCATCTTTTACCCTCATGCCATCAAAGATGTATAAGACTTTCCTTCTTCAGATTAACACAAAGGAAGGTTTTTAGAAAAAATAAAAAAAGATATCTCTGGGAATACATATAATGCAAGCTCATGTGTTCCTAAAAGTTGGAGCATCGTGCAATAACTGTAGTAATCCACACGACCCCAAAGGATGGATCATTGTCTTCTGAAGGGAAACGATAAGTGTTTATAAGAAAAAATACAATATTTTAAACTTTTTAAACTGTAGACTATCTCTTCAGACCAACTATAATAAGTTGTTTTTCAAATAAAGGTTTCTGAGTCAGTGATATTAGATTATGTATTTTTATTGTACTTACCTTGTAACTACATGGAACAAGAGGGTAACAAGCACCACTTAACCTGTAACTACATGGAACAAGAGTATTTTTCCTGGTATTTGAAAAAATTACAATAGTTTTAGCTTTACTTGCCTTGAAACATATAAGCCCAAACTTAAGAGACATTGTTCCTGAGACATAGTACTGTTTTATCAGTGTTATTTATATCTTCTTCATCTTAACATGCACACAATATACAATTCAAATACATAAATATTAAATTTAGACCTAAATATTTTTTGAGTGTATTTATTTATTGTTACATTTTGTAAAATGAGCTGATGCGTTGAGATATTCATCCTTGTGGTGATTGATTTTGGAGCAAGTCACTTTGGAAACTTCAGTAAATGGTCTTTTTGGACCGAGGAGAGAGTTTTGAGTCCTGAAAATTACAGCATATTACACAACATGACCTCTTTAATAAAGCAGCATTTGTCCAAATTTGTGAGCATCCCACACATGTAGTCATTTTAAAGCTCAGGGGAGTATTTTCTGCTATGAAGGTCTTCATTAAACTGTGGGTGTGTTAATGCACAGTTCTTACCGTTTGTGTGCACAGAGCCAATTATAGGTTATATTGACAAGAAAGCAGTAATCTGAACAGATGGAACAGGCGTGAGCATAAATCATTTCAACACCTACTGTGCTGTTTACCAAATATGACATGTAATGTCAAGAGCTTTTGAATCACCCGTCACATTATATCTATTTTGATGTACAAGTAGCATGATGATGTTTATCAGTACAACTGTATATAACTTTTATTGGTCTTGGATGGATTTTACAGAGCCAGAGCAACACAAAGTGCAAACAAACATTCCTCCTGATATTTCAAGAACTGGTTCATTATCCCTTTTAGGACTAAAATGTCAGCATTCAAAGTAATATAGCCTGATTTATATTACATTTATGCATTTGGCACATGATTTAATCCAAAGTGGCTTACGTAGCATTAAAGGTATACATTTTATCACTTGTTGCAAGAGGTGCTGAAGAAATTGATGGCTCTGGTTGGATTTGGTGGATGGGACAGTAGTAGAGCATCCATTCATTAACTCCCTGTAGATACTTCATGAACCCTGAACCAATGGGCTTCTTTTTCCAGGCACCTCAGGCTGGGAGCTAATTAAAAACCTGGCTGATAGTATCTTCTGCATTTTTAAAGATTGCTGTAGATCTATGATGCCCACCTGCTGCTCTGCCTCACATTGTTGTATGACTTTCTTCTGTTAAACAAAAGAAGATATTTTGAAGAATATTTCAACTGTTTTCATGAATACAATGAAAGCAGAGTCTAAACCACACACAAAAAAAATATATATATATATATTTGTATCTTTCATTGTATGGACAAATTGACACTTTTACATATTCACCCATTGCATTCTAACGATATAAAGAAACATTAAGACATGCTTAACATCGAGCAGTGGTTATATTAGACTGCATGACAGTTAACTTTGATTTCCAGAGAGATCATAGACGGGATTTTGCCTTCGGAAAAGCCGCCTCTGCAAGTTTTCAACACTGCTTTATTTTTTCCTTACCTTATATTAAGCCTGTTGTTTTTTCCCCACACATTCATTTTAGAGCTCACTGTGAATCATCACCTGGAGGGGAATAAAGTGATAACCTGAGTCACATTCACAGAGTTTAAATGCAAAACAGTGAATATTCACACACAAGTTGGCTACTTGTTTGCTTACATATACATATATAACGTATAATAATAAAAAAATTATAATAATTAGGAAGTATGCTCATGCTGTCTTTGTCTCTGGCTCACTGATTTTCATAAACACGGTTACACGCAAACACCTTCAGTTGAGCTTTTCTCTTTCTCTGAATATTAATGGCCTTTTAAGTGAAAATGTGATCCAACTTAATGTTATTCACCTCTGCATATTCAAAAGACAATTTTTATTCAATCCTGTCAGGAAACACTGATTTATTGCACCATAAGCAAGGCAGTGATAAAAAAATGAATAGAATTAATCTTTTTAGGAGAGTTCCAGAGCTTCTGCCCAAATTAATGCGTCTTACTGATGTGTGATATAAACAAGGTAAAATGACAGGGAACAGGAGGAGCCGGCAGAGGGGAAACAACCCGATCTCACGGCAAACAGATTTTAAGAAACTTTGTAAGAAACAAAAAAACCCTTTCAACCCCCTCTTTCTCACTTTGTAAGAAAGAGGGGGTTGAAACAGTAAAGTAAAAGTCTTTTCATCCTTTCACGATTATAACAAACTGCACTTTTTAAAAGTGTCACATAGAGAACTGTCTGTTCCCTTAACTAGGAAATATAAAAAACTCCCAAACCCATTTAAGGGTAAAAATTTAATTGATGTTCAACAAATAAAAAACAAATATAATGCAGATGAACAAATGATAAAGCTCGGGTTGCTGAATATTCGATCCCTTTCTTCAAAAGCACTTATTGTTAATGATATGATTACGGACCATAACATAGATGTGCTGTGTTTGACAGAAACTTGGGTAAAACCAGACAATTACATTACTTTAAATGAGTCCACCCTGCAAGATTACTGCTATAAACACAAGGCTCGTTTAAAAGGAAAAGGGGGAGGTATTGCTGTAATTTAAAGCAATATCTTCAGTATTACTCAGACGTCTAGTTTCATATATAATTCTTTAGAAGTGATGATGCTTTCTGTAACGTTATCTAGTGTAAGTGATAAATCCCGTTTGAGATTTGTGCTGGCTACTGTATACAGGCGACCAGGGCACCATACAGATTTTTATCAAAGAATTTGCTATTGCTAGAATTTGATAGATTTTCTATCAGAGTTATTTCTGGCTGCAGATAAAGTCCTAATCGTTGGTGATTTTAATATCCATGTAGATAATAAAAAAGACGCATTGGGATTACAGACATTCTAAACTCTATTGGAGTTAGACAACACATGTCAGGACCTACTCATTGCCGTAATCATACTTTAGATCTAATCTTGTCACATGGAATCAATGCTGATGCGATGACATCTCAGATCATTATTTAATCTCATGTATACTTAATTTAGCCAAGGTTGCAAAGCCGACTATATGTGTTATAAATATGGTAGAACTATCACTTCTGCCACTAAAGATTGCTTTATAAATAATCTTCCTGATCAGTTTCATCTCGTCAGCATCCCAGATAGCTTAGAAGAACTCGATGTTGCAAAATAAATGATTGACTCTCTCTTTTCCAGCACTTTTCCAGCACTCCATTGCGCTTAAAGAAGATTAAAGGAAATAGTCCAACGCCGTGGTACAACGAGCAGACTCGGGCCCTAAAGAGAGCAGCCAGAAAAATGGAGCGTAGCTGGAAGAAAACAAAATTATTTTTTAACAAAAAAGGTTTTTCACATTTCGTTGAGAGAGAGAGCACAATTGCGTACAGAAAGGCCTTAAAAAGAGCTAGATCTGCTTACCTTTCAACACTTTTAGAAGAAAACAAACACAACCCTAGATGTTTTTTAACCCTAAATTAACGAAAAATAAAGTTTCAACACCGGACATTTCCAAACAGCACAGCAGTAATGACTTTATGAACTTCTTTACTTACAAGATTGATAATATTAGAGAGAAAATGATAACTATGCAACCGTCTACTACAGTATCGCATCAGAAAGTGCATTGTATTCTCCCTGAGGAAAAAATTAATTCATTCATTGCTATAGGAGAGGAAGAATTGTCTAAACTCGTTAAATAATCTAAATCAAAAACATGTATGTTAGATCCTATACCGACTAAGCTATTAAAAGAGATGCTTCCAGATGTCATAGATCCTATTCTTAATATCATTAATTCATCTTTATCACTAGGATATGTGCCGAAAACTTTTAAACTGGCTATTATTAAACCTCTTATTTAAAAAAACGCAACTTGATCCTAGAGAATTAGTCAATTACAGGCCGATCTCGAATCTACATTTTCTGTCAAAATTAATAGAAAAGGCAGTATCCACACAACTATGTTCCTTTTTAGAAAGAAATGGTATCTACGAGGATTTCCAGTCAGGATTTAGACCATATCATAGTACTGAGACAGCTCTTGTTAAAGTCACAATTGATTTGCCCTTATCATCCAATCGTGGTTGTATCTCTCTATTAGTGTTACTCGATCTTAGTGCTGCATTTGACACTATTGACCACAACATTCTTTAGAATAGACTAAGAATGGTTCAAATCATACTTATCTGACCATTATCAGTTTATAGCAGTAAACGAAGAGATGTCATATCGATCAAAAGTTCAGTATGGAGTACCACAAGGCTCAGTACTAGGACCGTTGCTGTTCACCCTGTACATGCTGCCCTTGGGAGATATCATTAGGAAGCATGGAATTAGCTTTCACTGTTATGCTGATGATACTCAGCTCTATATTTCTACACGCCCCAACGAAACGCACCAATTCACAAAATTAACAGAATGCATAGCTGATATAAAAATTTGGATGACTAGTATTTTCCTAATACTTAATTCTGAAAAAACAGAGCTTCTAATTATTGGGTAAAAAACCTCTGCATGTATTAACCTAGAATACTGTCTAACACTTGATGACTGCTCTGTCAAGTCTTCGATCGTCGGTTAGGAACCTGGGTGTGCTCTTTGATACCAATCTTTCATTTGAAAGCCACATTTCTAGCATCTGTAAAACGCATTCTTCCATCTTAAAAATATATCTAAATTACGACATACACTCACCTAAAGGATTATTAGGAACACCATACTAATACTGTGTTTGACCCCCTTTCGCCTTCAGAACTGCCTTAATTCTACGTGGCATTGATTCAACAAGGTGCTGAAAGCATTCTTTAGAAATGTTGGCCCATATTGATAGGATAGCATCTTGCAGTTGATGGAGATTTGTGGGATGCACATCCAGGGCACGAAGCTCCCGTTCCACCACATCCCAAAGATGCTCTATTGGGTTGAGATCTGGTGACTGTGGGGGCCATTTTAGTACAGTGAACTCATTGTCATGTTCAAGAAACCAATTTGAAATGATTCGAGCTTTGTGACATGGTGCATTATCCTGCTGGAAGTAGACATCAGAGGATGGGTACATGGTGGTCATAAAGGGATGGACATGGTCAGAAACAATGCTCAGGTAGGCCGTGGCATTTAAACGATGCCCAATTGGCACTAAGGGGCCTAAAGTGTGCCAAGAAAACATCCCCCACACCATTACACCACCACCACCAGCCTGCACAGTGGTAACAAGGCATGATGGATCCATGTTCTCATTCTGTTTACGCCAAATTCTGACTCTACCATCTGAATGTCTCAACAGAAATCGAGACTCATCAGACCAGGCAACATTTTTCCAGTCTTCAACTGTCCAATTTTGGTGAGCTCGTGCAAATTGTAGCCCCTATTTGTAGTGGAGATGAGTGGTACCCGGTGGGGTCTTCTGCTGTTGTAGCCCATCCACCTCAAGGTTGTGCGTGTTGTGGCTTCACAAATGCTTTGCTGCATACCTCAGTTATTTCAGTCAAAGTTGCTCTTCTATCAGCTTGAATCAGTCGGCCAATTCTCCTCTGACCTCTAGCATCAACAAGGCATTTTCGCCCACAGGACTGCCGCATACTGGATGTTTTTCCCTTTTCACACCATTCTTTGTAAACCCTAGAAATGGTTGTGCATGAAAATCCCAGTAACTGAGCAGATTGTGAAATACTCAGACCGGCCCGTCTGGCACCAACAACCATGCCACGCTCAAAATTGCTTAAATCACCTTTCTTTCCCATTCTGACATTCAGTTTGGAGTTCAGGAGATTGTCTTGACCAGGACCACACCCCTAAATGCATTGAAGCAACTGCCATGTGATTGGTTGATTAGATAATTGCATTAATGAGAAATTGAACAGGTGTTCCTAATAATCCTTTAGGTGAGTGTATGCTTTCAATGAAAAATGCGGAACAGTTAGTTCATGCGTTCATGACATCAAGGCTAGATTATTGTAATGCTCTAGTGAGTGGTTGCCCTGCACGCTTAATAAAACAAAGTCCAGTTGCTCCAAAACGCAGCAGTTAGAGTTCTCATTAGAACCAGAAAGTATGACCATATTAGCCCCGTTCTGTCAACACTGCATTGGCTCCCAATTAAACATCTTGTAAATTTTAAAATATTGCTGATTACTTACAAAGCACTAAATGGTTTAGCTCCACTATAGTCCTTCACATCTATTGCGATCTCAAAACTCTGGCCAGTTGATAATACCTAGAATATCAAAACTGACTGCTGGCAGTAGATCCTTTTCCTATTTAGCACCAAAACTTTGGAACAGTCTTCCTAACATTGTCCGGGAAGCAGACACACTCTGTCAGTTTAAATTTAGACTAAAAACACATCTCTTTTACCTGGCATTCATATAGAACATCATACATTTATGTTATTCAAATCAGTTAAATGATTATTAGGCTGAATAGATTAGGTCATCCGGAACCGGGGACACTTCCTATAACACCTGATGTCCTCGTTACATCATAAGAAGGATGGCATCTACGCTAATGTTAGTTTTTGTGTTTATTCCAAGGTATACTGAAGTCAGCCGGATCCGGGCCGTATCCAGATCAGATGGCGGACCTGCGCCTGGACCCATCCATGACGCATCCCTGAGGTGCCAGCCTCATCAGCCCTGTGAAGCTACTTTGATACAATCTGTATTGTAAAAAGCGCTATTTAAATAAAGTTGACTTGACTTGACATGATCAGCGTCGGCCAATAGTGAGCCTACATTCTGACGTTGCGCTGCACTGTTACACTACGTGAACTTACGTCAGAGGCCCACAAAGAAGAAAATGAATAGTTGAATAAAGTAAAAAAAGTATTCTCGTCGCTTGATAAACTTAAGGTTGAGCCCCTGTAGTCACTTGGACTATTTTAACGATGTCTTTACTAACTTTTCTGGGATGGCAGATGTCGATTACATAGAAACCTATGAAGGAGTGAGCCAACTCTCAGATTTCATCAAAAATATCTTAATTTGTGTTCCGAAGATGAAGGAAAATTCTTACAGGGTTGGAACAACATGAGGGTGAGTAATTACTGACAGAATTTTCATTTTTGGGTGAACTAACCCTTTATAGTCATGAAAGTGAACTCTCTTGAAAGTACACTTAAGTGGCGTTTTTATTTCATTAATATTGCAGAATATAACATTAAGTGCACATTCAATAAAATTAAACACTACTTTTTCAAACGGTATTTATAGTATATAATACGGTAATACTCTATCATATCTATAGCTGACCTGTATGCAAATTACAAAGTGACACAGTCCATAATAAGGACTAAACTTCAACTTTAAGTTTAAGAAGTTTAAGCTCTTTTCTTGGGAGCAGCTCCCATGTTGTACCACATTTGTCTTTTTCCAATTTTTAATTGGTGCACATTCACATTGACTGTTGCCAAAGCACTCTGTATAACACTTAATTTCCTCAAGGAGGTTCTTGAAGACTTCTTGAAGCATGTTGTGTTGTGATTGTGGGTTGAATTTGGTGGGGCGTCCCAGCGTAAACAGATTGTCAGTGGCCTAAAACCTTTCTCCATTTGTGGTTATTTTACATTAAATCAAATGGAGATTTTTAAATAGTTCGGAAACTTGATGTAGAGATAAATCTGCATTTTCCCCACAAGAAATTGCCAGCGAAAAAAAACGGTATCTTTGCTCAGGCGCTGGGTTCTCAACACTATCAAAATAAAAGTCTCACACACATTACTTATAATACTCCCTGCCACGGAGGCTGGTCCTATGCTGACCGTGGCCCACACGCCAGCGTGGTCCCTGCCACTGCCGTCTTCATGTTTATTTTCACGTTTATGGTCATGCTATGTTTATCATCAAGTCTAGTTTAAGTTATCGTCTTGTTTTGTTTATCCTGGATAATCTTTAATAAAATTGCACTTGGGTTCCCAATCAGTACGGTACGTCCGTTCCCTCCTTCAGGGAACGAGGGTTACATACGTAACCGAGATGCTCTTCAAGGGCGCCTCTATTATTTGATTTTGTTACTTTTATTCAGCAAGGATACATTTAATTGATCACAAGTGACAGTAAACATTTATAATGTTACAAAGAAGTATCAGTTTCAAATACATAAATAAACAAACAAATTAATAATTAGCAGCACAATCAAATAGAAAACAGGTATTTTAAATTGCAATAACATTTCACCATTTTCCTGTTTTTAATGTATTATTTTGATCGAATAAATGCAGCCTTGGTGATCATAAGAGACTTCTTTCAAAAACATAAAAAAATATATTACTGACCCCAAACGTTTTAATGGTAATGTTAATGTATATTATTAACATTTGACATATGCTTTTATCCAAAGCAACTTACATTGCATCGAATGTATACATTTTATTAGTTCATACATTCCTCAAAACTTTGTTTCAAGTGCCATGCTTTCATTCAAATCTTTAAAAAAATATTTTAATATAAATGGGTTCTTACAGAGGTTAAATGTGACTTTGTGAGGTTATTATTTGGTTTTGTTGATTTATGTTTATTAAAGTGTTTGTGAGTAGGTGTTAAAGAGAAGGCCACTGATGACTAATGCAAAGTGGGTGCCACAACTTCCTCTTATGTCGGTCGACACATACAAGAGTCCCATCAGTGTGATGACTAAGATTGGACCCATCCAGCTGAGAAGCTTCAAGCACCTCCTCAGAAACCTCTCGTGCTGTGTTCTAATCAACAGTGGTCCCTGCGTTTCAAAGTACAAAAAAAAAAAAAGGCCTGTCTAATTATTGGAAAAATATATATGAGTGTGTGTAGGTTTCATCTGAATGAGTCGCCCTGTAAGCAGGTGCAACCCCTAAACAAAAACAATATTTACGTATTTAATTTGTTTCAAATTCTTAAAGAATAATATTCTTATATATATAGCACGTTCAAAGCATGGTTCTTTATGGAACCTTATAAAAAGGGTTCCATTTAGCACCTAAAAGGGTTCTGCTATTGTTACAAGCCGAAGAACCCTAATTTGGTACTGTTTGGAACCATTTTTTAACATTTTCACTGTGTAGATGATATTACATTTAAAGTGCCCCTATTATGCTATTTTAAAGCTTCCTAATTTTGTTTTGTATGTCTCCTATAGGTTTACATGCATCATAGGTCAAAAACACTTTTATTTTCTCATAATATACATTGCACATCTGCACATTTTTCAATGATTCTCAAACGACTAGTCGGATGAATCAATCTCTCTAAATCCCTCATTTCCTACTCTGCTCTGATTGGCCAGATGGCCCAGTCTGTTGTGATTGGTCTACTGCTTTCAGCCCATGTCAGAACCTAGTACCATGGCTGAATTTCAGCTCAAGAGGCTTCCTCAGTCATCAACGATTGTACACACTGTAAAGACAGTAATGATGGCGTTGATTTTATCATATCGCATATTTTATCAGCGAGTCCGATGATGAAACATCGGAAGAACTAGTTATTCAACCTGAACCTCCATCACAAGGACGACTCGAGCAGGACGTTTCTCAGTGATACACTACTCAGTTTGAAGTACATTATGAGATGTTGCAACTGTAATTCCTCACCATCAGCATTAACATGTGGATGTGTATATTTCTAATTTGTTGGAGTGCACAATAATTGGAATGTATCAATACCGGTGCATATGTTCGCCCAGTACTAACGTGAATGACTTATGTGACAAAGTTTGTAAAACAAATCTTGCTCCAACCTTTATTTTTACTCAAAGCAGTAAGAACGACAGACAATCTGCATTAATAGACACAGTAATAGTGGCCCACAGCTGATTAGCAGAAGTATTTCAGTAAGACAGTAATAATGTGAGTTAGCCGGTTAGCCTGGAAAATTACACAACATAAGACACAACACTAAGTATGTTCCACACCCGGTAGAAAAAAAATATACATCATTAATTATTCATACTTGGTTGCTACAAATAAATTGGGTACTGACCCATCTTTCAAGAACAAGCGTTTTGTAAATCCCGAGTTGAACCCACGTTGAGATTTGAGGAGGGCAAGTTGTTCGCAGGCAGACAGCATACAACATAAGCGGGCGTTACGCAAATGTCTTTGTGATATCTAGTTATAACTGTTTCCTTAAACTCACAAAGGAATTAGCTATAAATCTGTTTTTTTTTTTTATAGGGTGGGATACACTAACTATATGTTGTTTGAAGTACACACTGGAAATGTTTATTACCAATCTTAACAAATCTGTGACATGCAGAAAAAAAACAGTAAATAAACACTTTTCATTCATTGCATCTTTTTCTCTTTCATAACCCTTTCACAGACACCCAAAAGATCTTACATGTTTTTCCACTCAAGAACCAGCAACATATAAATGAACGTCTTATCTGTTTTTGCTTGATGATAACAACGAAGATGACGGTGACAAGGATAGTGACGTTGAAAGTTCCTTGACCACACTATAGAAATCAATGTCCATGAAAGCTCAGGTCCAAGAATACAAATCCCAACTCATCCCAGTGCCAACCTTAGTGTTGATACAAAATCACATATGTGGTATAATTCAGCTTCAGGATCCACAGCAGTGAGGAAGTGATCCAGTTTCAGGATCCACAGCAATAAGCCACATGGCCTCTAAACTCATGTTCAGACAAGGGTCCAAATAGGCATGTGCGACAGAAAGACAAATCCCACAGAATGTAATTCCTTCTACAAAAAATAATCACATTAAGAAAATAACTATTCATACATCAACCAGTCAACATAAGAAAATAAACAATGCTTACTTCCGATTGAGCATCAAACTCTCAGTTTCCCAATCAGGACTATTGATTGTTTGGATTTCATAAGGCATGCTTACTCCTCCATTACAAATCTACTACTTCTGCTCTCTACACCTGTTTTATACCTAAGAGTATTACTCCTTGTTGCCCCCTCAAGGTGAGTAGTATAATTACAATATGAAAAAAAAAAAACATGTTAACAGGTTTGACTGTTACATAGTGACGTAGAACTGTATCGCAGTGGTATTCAAATTACAGATGACTCAATTAGGCGATTCAGAGATGATTCATTCTTTTGGGAGACAATATCTTTATTTATTGTGCACTTTCGACTTTTCAACTTTGTAGAACTTTTAAGTTCACAAACACACTGCTTGAAAGGGAATAGTCGAAAAATCTCTTAAAGTATAGAAATCCTTTAAAGTATATTATTTTTGTAATAAGCACTCGTTTTAAAAGTAAAAGATTGAATGACATTTGAATACTTGGCAGGAGTCATATGAGCTAGATATTATAATGATTATACAGCACTTTTGCATTCTTTTGAAGGCACAAAGAAAAACAATGAAAAACAAATCTCCTTTTGCATTGCACAGAAGTAAGAAACTCATACAGTATGGGTTCAGAATGACATTAAGGTGAGTAAGTTATAATGGAATTTGCATTTTGGGATAAACTATTGCTTCAAGTCATTATACACTGCTTTTTCAGGAAGGCCTATAGGAAAACAAAATAACAATGATTCATAATTCAAATTCAAATATGGGCATTTCCTTTCTATAAGCCCCTTTCACACAGCGCTTTGAACCCGTCAAATTGCTGGCAAATTGCCAGAACGCCTTCTGTGAGAACGCAAACACGACCCGGGATTGATGCCGGGATCGATGCCGGGTTGGGGACCTAGTAACATTGCCGTGTTCAGTCCCGGAACGCGCGCTGTGTGAACAAAAGCCGTAATAATGCCGTGTCGTAGTGATGACGCTGAAGCCGGGATCGTTCGCCAGCTGTGAAACGGTACGTAATGCGCAAGTTTATGATTGAATCAGAGAAAAAATGCACAAGCGTAGCTTCTAGAGAGAGAAATCGCAGCTCATAAGCAAACGTAAGACGCTGCTGAGACATTACAAGTCACATCGATGTCACATGTCTTTACGGGATTTTTACGGGTTGTGTGTGAACGCACTCTCTGATTCCAGAAAATCACTGGCAGTGTGAATGAACCAAAATCAAACAAACCCGGCTCAAATCCTGGGTCACTTTATCCGTGTTTTTTCCGGAATATCTGTGTGAAAGGGGCCAATCGTGAATGTCCAAAGGGGGATTTAAAGCTAACGACGAAATCTCATTTAGAGCTATTTAAATCTTTAAATGCCGTTTTCTCAAAATGAGTTTTTTGTCATTCTCCAGTACAAACATCTCAGCCTATGTAGCACCTGTGTACACCAAACTTTCCAGTTATACACTTAGCAGTATTCTGAAGATATTTTCAGAGGGATTTGTTAATAAATCATTCCTGGCCTGATTTATGTGACATTTTAATAAAAAAAACATGGCGAAAATGAAGTTTTTATGGCTATGGACAGTATATTTTGATCCCCTAGGTCAGTGGTTCCCAATTCCAGTCCTTGTGACCCACTGCTCTGCACATTTTGTATGTCTCCCTTATTTAACACACCTGAACCAGATCATCAGCTCATTAGGAGAGACTCCATGAACTGAACTGAGTGTGTCAGATAAGAGAGACCTACAAAATGTGCAGAGCAGTGGGTCACGAGGACTGGAATTGGGAACCACTGCCCTATGTAATGAAAGCATATATCCTGAAATCCCTCTGAGTTTTTATTTTCATCTTGTGTGTAAACAAAATGAAAAAATTATTTTGCACCTGGCTTTATCATATGTTCAGATCTATCTACCGAAAATATATGCAAAATCGTGCATATTTAATGAAATAATGCCTAATTTGCATAATTAAACATACAAATTTCAAAAACTTGTAATACATTTTTTTATATACTTGTGTAAGTAGGCCTAATCAATTGAGGAAGTTTCATGGTGATATCTATTATTTTAGAATTGTACCCTATTCACCTGTATTGTCTCGCCTTCATGTTTCAACAGAACCCCATTGTGGCAAACAGATGGAATCAAATGAGAGATATATTGACATTCATGAACAATATTTCAGATGCTAGGCAGACAGTTCTGTTTGACTACAGATGAAAGAGGCTTTGAACTCCCTAAAATTGCCACATGCTTTGATGACAACTCAGACAACAAGTATTATCATATGCAGAAATACAAGAACATGTTTTGTGAGTATATAAGGTATTAGTATTCACTTAAAGTGTTTTAATTATATATTTTATGTTGCTTTCGGTAGACCGAATTGATTAAATCAGAAGCAGGACCCTATATGGAAAGCCATGCACATTTACAATATTTTCTGAAGAAGAGAGCTATCTGAAGATTAATGATCTTTCACCTCGACTCCATCAATTATGTAAACCCTGAAATTAACATTGAGTCAGACTTTCACATTCTCTGCAAATGCTCCTGACAGTTTAGTTCATGCATTTTTCAGGCCACTTGAAAACCCAACCATTATGAACAATGTACTCAGAGAAACTGGACGAATAAATGTGGGAGTTTGTGAGAACTTAACCACTGATTGTGTCTCCTCGCTCTCTTTTCAGAACTGTTTAGGATTATGTGCTCATCCCTAAGTGACCCATAAATCCGAGCAAGGCACTTTATATAACGCAGACTGCATCCAAACAATCCATATTTCATGCCGTTGTCATGGTGCTATGGATTGTAAAGGCAGAGTCTGTGCAAGATAACGGCAGATGTGACAGTCATACAATGGGGTTCAAAACTTTGAGACCATTTCAAAATTGAATTTAAACTTGGAAAATAAACAGAAAGTCATTCTGAAATTGATGATAATTTGTAATGCTTACCATATAATTTGTCATGAAAAGAAAAACTTGTCTTTAATTAGAAAACTGCAAAGCATTTTTTACGAGTGGTCTATTTGTTATAATTTCCAAGGGCTTTCTGATGTTTCGCTGCCAGCAAATCACTTTAGTAAAAACTGGCTCTCGCACAGCTGCAGAGAGATCGTTGTGTGTATATGTGTGTGTATGTGAATATTTAATGCAGATCCACTGTTGTAGGTCAGATCAATGTGCAAATGCATGTCACTAATTGAGTTTTGGGGCCAGTGAGACCGTAAAATGCAAAGTGCATTAAAAAGATGTTGTGCTTTCATTTTCCATGCATGTAATCACATCATTCTGCCTGCAGGCTGTACGCGAAGTGTGCAAATCAGATGATTAAGGACTCATGTTGTGTCTGTCTGTAATATAAAATGATTATAGCTGCAAATAAAACAAAGATAACAGGATATGTCTTAAGGAACTTTGATTGATTGATTGAAAACTTTATTAATCCCGATAGGGAAACTGGTTTGCCACCAACCATACAGCCCTCAAACACAATACACAACTAACAGACAGATAAATAATTCTGCATTAGGAGACTAATAAAACCTGATTAGGAGACACAATTTGAAGTAAGATTCAATTTCACAGTTCACTGTAAAAAATTTCTAACCCTCCCAAATCAAAAATTTCAAGTGACCGATAACATCTAAATTTTTCAATCGGCCCAAGTGAAATTCTGTAAATTATAAAATTAAATGTACAGATTTTCACATGGGCCAATTGAAATTTACAGAATTTCACTTGGGCCAATTGAAAAAATTTGATGTTATCGGTCACTTGAAATTTTTGATTTGGGAGGGTTAGAAATTTTTTACAGTGTTCAAAAATATAAAATACACTATAAAAGTAAATAATTAACAGTGTTGGTTGAAATATCTGACCGCTGCGGGAACTAAAGACCTTCTCATGCGCTCACTAGAGCACCCGAGGCATTACCAATCGCTCGCTAAAAGACCTTCTGAGTCCTTTGAACAAATTGTGTAGTGGATGGCCTTCAAAAAGCAGGACAATTTTTAATTTCGAACTTCTGCACTTCTCCACAGTAACCTCCAATACATCTGGGTTAAGACCGATAACTGAACCAGCTCTCTTGATCAGCTTATTTATCCTATTTTTGTCCTCAACAGATATACTGCTGTAAAAAGACTGAATCGCCCTTCTGTAAGCAAGATCATCACCCTGATTAAGTAGACCCACTAAAGCAGTGTCATCAGAGAATTTTTGTACCCAGCAAGATGGCTGACTATGCCTATAATCAGCAGTATAAGTGAAAATAAAAAGGGGGATAAAACTGTACCCAGATGTGCTCCAGTATTAGTTAAAATGGTATCAGAATGTTTGTTACCAATCCTAACGAACTGTGGTCGTGCTAAAAGGTAGTCTAGAATCCAGGCAATGGTTGTATTATGCAATTTAAAATCAATTAATTTATTAGCTAAAATATGTGGCTGTATAGTATTAAAAACACTCAAAAAAAAAAAAAAAAAAACATGATCCTAACGGAACTGTTAGTAGTTTCAAGATGACTGTAAATATTGTGAACCATAAATAGTAGTGCATCATCTACCCCCACACCCTTCCTATAAGCAAATTGCAAAGGATCCTGAAAGGCAGACACATGCCTAGTCAGATGATCCAGTACAACCCTCTCGAAACACTTCATAATCTGCAAAATCAGATTAATTGAGACAGTAAAGATCCTTAAGACGTATCCTTATGATCTGTAAAGTTGCCTGAATCGTCCTTTTTATTGTGGCATTACTTTTCTTAGTAAATGTACTATTGGTTATGAGATATAGATTCTTTACAGAGAGTCACATCAATTTGCGGTATTGTTGTGCGGATTGTATGAAGGTTATTGATTTTACTGGTGTTTATCTTATGCAGTCATGTTCAGAAAATGATACTGTCAGACAAGACTCATGCTAAGTTAAAGGGCCAGTCAGTTGTTCTTTAGCATTAGCAAAAAAAAAAAAAAAATAGCATTAGCATCGCTAGTTATAGAGAGTGTTCTACACAGTAATTAACTTCCTATACCTGTCCATGTCAGCAAACGTTTGCAATAAAGTTGAGAAAACGGACCTATTCACAGCCGTGTAAATATTTATTACACAGAACAAAAAAACAACAACCTCAGAACAAGAACAGAATAAAATCGAGAAATGACAATCATCTGAGAAAAGAACAACAACAAAAAACACGGAGCTTAGACCAAACTAATCAACAAAACAAACAGCAGGTGCAAACGATAATCAAACAACGAGAAACCATAGAAACTAACTGAACTGAACTAAACACGTAAAAAACCCACCTAAACAAACAAAGAACACAGACTATCCTTCACAAACAATAAAAGAAGTAACATGGGCATCAGGATAGAGGATTTTCATCGTCATCAAATCTTTACAGCTTGTGTATGGTACAGTACAACGGAGCTTAAGGCACACCGGGTCAAAAGGAACATTTGATTTTTTTCTCCTCCAAGCCACTAGATGACACAAGAACTTACAACAGCACTTTCCTAAACATAAATTTGTCTGATACTTGATGTGATCGCGATCAGCAAAGCAAAGTTGATTCTGTGCTAATTTCTGTGGAAATTGGTCTGCCGTGATGGATGAGCTCGAGCCTGCAATGAGGACGTAGAGTGACATCACCCCAGAGTCAGATCCATACAGAGAGCAGTGTTGCCAACTTAGCGCCTTTGTCGCTATTTTTAGCGACTTTTCAGACCCCTTTAGCGACTATTTTTCAAAAAAGCGACCAGCGACAAATCTAGCTACTTTTTGGACAAACATCAGTAACCTCCAAATGTTGCCAGCACAGTCCTGCGAGCGCGAGGTTTGCGTTCTTGCCGCCACACACCTCTCTCTGCGTCTACCCTGTTCAGTGAATGGCTGAGAGAGGAGCAGCAGCACGGAACAGACGTGAATGAGCAGTGTTGTTTCCACGGACTTATCACTTATCTTTTGTTTTATATTTAAAGAATTTAGTTTGACCATTTTATTTTATTACTTGTGCTTATCACTTGTAATACTCACTATCACAATGCTTTAGTTCACGATCATCAGTTCCCGAACTCTCTCTTCAGATAATTTCACACATATAAAAAAAAATAGTCATTCAGCTACTCGGTTCTATTGTCTGACAAAAAAATATAGTAAATGAGAACAGCTTTATTGGACATTCGGCTATATTATATTATGTTATATTATATTATAGTATAGTATAGTATGTTATATAAAAACACAGTATGTGAGCATGATTTTAACGAGAAAAAACATTAGGCAGGCAGAACGCAAGTACGCCGCTATGACGTCATGAATATGCTAATTAACGTATGACGTCATCTAGCGACATTTAGCGACTTTTAGGGGAGGCGTTAGCTACTTTCCTTTGAAAATAGTTGGCAACACTGACAGAGAGTCTGACAAGGTGTGTGAGCCCACAACACCAAGGGAGTGCTTGTGGTAGGGCTGTAGTACTCGAGTCCGGTCTTGGACTCGAGTCCGGACTCGAGACCGTTTTTCTATGGTCTCGGACTTGTCTCGGACTCGCTGGTATTCGGACTCGGACTTGTCTCGGTCTCGGCCACTGGTCTTGCCAAATATGGCTTTTGGTCTCGACCGAGTCCAGGAGTCTTTATTATGTTCCCAGTAATCACACATACGTCGCCGCGATATTAAAACAAAATATTATTGGAGGGAAAGTGAAACACTGGCCACTTAATAACTATGGGCATTTCGGGTCTTTTTCGTGAGCCGGCTCGTTTCACTCAGCTCACTGAAAAGAGCCGGCTCTTTTTCGTGAACGGGCTCGTTTGATCAGCTCACTGAAAAGAGCCGGCTCTTTTGACTCACAAACGGCTCTTTAAAAAATAAATGTTTAAATAAACTCGCTGAAAGTCCACCGCTAGTGCAACGTGAATATTCACATTTTTGATTGTCCATAACACCCCGAAAACTAGCCTGCTTGCCTTGCACATCTAATTAATGGGCAAAGGTTTCCGACTTTTTTTCTTACCTTTCTTTCTTTGCCTATTCCACGAGTGGTAACGTTAGGCTCCAATGACTGGCTGTTTTAAAATATAGCAAATATCGAAACAAAATAACCCAGCTCATAACTTGCAGGTTTGCTTAGTGGCAAACTTTTTTCATTTGATTGCTTCAGCCGCCACCCGCCTGAATTTAATTAAAATATTATTTTTCGTCACGTCATCCGCCCGATCTGCGGTTTATCCGCATCTCTTGTGTGTGTGTGTCTGTGAGTTGGCTCGGCCTTCCCTCATGCAGTTTAATTGGTTGACATCGCGTGTATGATTGACAGGAACAGAATGTGAGGCTGATCAGACAGTCGAAACGAATGTGTGTGCTCCTTTAGGCCTACATAATTTTTTTTTTTTTTTGAATTTGAATTTGAATTTGTCAATTATTTTAAATAAAATTACAATTATTCATTATTACATAGTGATTTAATATCTATAGGCTATAGCCTATATTTTTTTAGCAGACTTTTTTTTTTCCTGTCCTGGACTCGGACTCGAACCTCTTTGGACTCGGTCTTGACTTGGACTCGACTAGTCCTGGTCTTGGACTTGTCTTGGACTCGACAAAGGTGGTCTTGACTACAGCCCTAGCTTGTGGAGTTCGGGGCTGGATGGAAAGCCCCACCCACAACCCTACAGCTTAAGGTTTTTAATCAAACCTTAAATGATTATACCTTAATTGTAAGTGCTTTACATGTGCTTTGGTACCTTGGTCAACATCAAAATAAGTGTAGTTCTTTAAAGCATGACAAAAGAATATAAAAACAAGTACACTTTCAAGTACAGTATTTAATTGTTATTAATAAAAAAAAAATATTTCTTTATTTTTCACAAGGGTATTTATGACATACTTGGATTGGCATTTCATCAGTGTACGTAAAAAAAAAAAAAAAAAAAGCTAATATATTTTGAAAAATTATATTTAGAATGTATATTTCAAACATAATGATTTAGCATGATGTTACAGCTTAAACAAACATTAAGGCCCATTTCTTGTGTGGAGCAAGTTTGTACACCCCTACATTAGACAGGGTCAATTTTCACAAAATCAGAACCCCGAAGGCATTTTGTGATTATTGATATTGTACAACTTTTCCAGGGGGGATTAAGGGGTGCTGAATCCAAATCTGCTGTATATGAAGCTAAAAAATGTCCCAAAATGCCTCAAAATTTAGAAATTCAAAATGGCCGCCACCACCAGGCTGAAATCTATTTTTCAGTATATCTTTTTGACTAAACAAGGTACAAACATGAAATAAATGTGCTTTTGTAAGTTTTCCTACATGGGCAATTCAATGCCATATTCAGATTTGATAAGTAATGTGAAGAAACAGCTTAGATATTGCAAAAATACTTGATACTATGAATATTATTATTATTATTACTATTATTATTGTTGATATTATCAGGGTACATTTACTTGCTTTGTATTTTGTTTTGATGTCAAATGTACAAACAAATACAAAAAGTTACAAACTTTAATTAAATGTTCACAGGTTTTCACACATGGGGAATTTAACATCCTGTCCTGATTTAGATCAAGTGTCAATAATCAGCTTGAAAATCACACAAGTATAGAGAAAAAGGTGGTCATTATTGATAAGTTGTCAATCAAATAAGATCCAAAAGCAGGAAGATCCATGGGTCATGGTGATATTCATTGAACTATATCCCAGTAGAAGTTACAGTGACAGCTTATTCACAGTCCTCTTCAATGTTCTGGCAAGTGTTTCCTGCAGTTGCATGCGTCTATACATTCCATGCGACTCTTTCTGAATAATAGAAGAATAGAATAGAAAGATTACAACCAGTACAAGTACAGGTACATTGGAATACTCTACCAGTCTATCATATTTGTACATTCTTGTACACAATGATCAACATCAGCTAATTCCCTATACACATACCTGCAGCTGCAGCGTTGGCTGAGCCACCCTTGGTACACCCACATGAAGTGAACTCCCTGCAGGCTTTAGACATAGGTGGCAGAGACATTAGCCGTGGCACTAATTGACCTTCCTTGTGCATCCATCCCATTTCATCCATTGGGAGGAAGATCAGGATATGGCAGGTGAGCTTGGTTCCAGATTGTCGGTTGATAGTCTGAAGGCATGATATGAAACTTCACTGCATCTGAGGTTGGAGGCAGAGTCTCTTGTGGATGCCCTTTGCAGCCACTTGAGTGGCATGAAATGTCCATTTCCGTCCAGAGTGTATTCGTTGATGTCAACATTGTCCGCTGAGAAATGAACAAAGTGACCCTTTACCAGATTTTGAGGAACAACGGCACCATCGTCCCCCATGGTCCCCAAGGTTGTCTTAGCCAGTTCAGTGTCAAGTTTGATTACCTCACGGTAACTCATAACATGACCTGCCTGGTGAAACATGTTCACCAACTCCTTCAAACATGTAGCTTGATGAAGGGTACTGGCCAGTCCTATGTGCTTCGGAGTGAGGAACTTGTCTCCACTAGCTGTGTACATAAGATCCTATGCAATGCTGAGGACTCTAAGCTTGGATGGAACCAAGACGGTACGAGGTTCATTTCGAGGCTGATCATGCAGTACAACAAAGTCGTATATGCCCTCAAGACGATCAGCTATTTGTTCCTTGAAGGAGTTCCTTGGGCTTAGAAATCTAGATGGTATATCTAATTGAGCCTCATTAGCTAGTGTAGAGTACCGGTCCCACACCTGTACAAGATCCAGAATATACGCTTGATTTGCTGATTGTTCAAGTTCTTGGCAGATCCACTCTAATGACATGTCTGTGCTCGGACTCCATGCGTTTGGTCCTACGTTCAAACCTGGTCTTGCAAGTCATGTGATAACTTACTTCTGCAGCTATAAGATCATTTACACAAGCTAGTCGCACTCTTAAGAATGAATGTACCCATCTCTACATGAAAGCCAGGACATCAAAGGATCCAAAGAATGTTCCAGTCATTCGCAAGACATTCGCAAGTTACTCTCTGATGATCAAGTGGACACACTCCTTGCCTTCCATGCCATTACTGGCTGTGATAGTGTGTCTCAGTTCAACGGTCACGGAAATAAAACAGCCTGGCAGGTGTTCGAGCAACATCACACTGATCTTACTGGCCTTGGGAAGGGCCCTCTCACAGAAGATATTGTGAATTCAACAGAGAAATTCATCTGTAAGATGTATGGTGTGCCATACCATGCATCTCGTAGGTTGATACACAACAAAGGTTGAAATGCAACAAAGCAAGAGTGAATTTTTTTTTTTTCAAAGGTCGTCCACAAGAGACTCTGCCTCCTTCCTCAGATGTAGTGAAGTTTCATATCATGCGTTCACACTATCAAGCAACAATCTGGAACCAAGCTCACCTGCCACATCCTGATCTTCCTCCAATGGATGAAATGGGATGGATGCACAAGGAAGGTCAATTAGTGCCACGGCTAATGTTTCTGCCACCTATGTCTAATGCCTGCAGGGAGTTCACTTCATGTGGGTGTACCAAGGGTGGCTCAGCCAACGCTGCAGCTGCAGGTATGTGTATAGACTGGTAGAGTTTTCCAATGTACCTGTACTTGTACTGGTTGTAATCTTTCTATTCTACTATTATTCAGAAAGAGTCGCATGGAATGTATAGACGCATGCAACTGCAGGAAACTTGACAACACTTGCCAGAACATTGAAGAGGACTGTGAATAAGCTGTCACTGTAACTTCTACTGGGATATACAGTGGGGAGAACAAGTATTTGATACACTGCTGATTTTGCAGGTTTTCCCACTTACAAACCATGTAGAAGTCTGTAATTTTTATCATAGGTACTCTTCAACTGTGAGTGACGGGATCTAAAACAAAAATCCAGAAAATCACATTGTATGATTTTTAAGTAATTAATTTGCATTTTATTGCATGACATAAGTATTTGATAAATCAGAAAAGCAGAACTTAATATTTGGTACAGAAACCTTTGTTTGCAATTACAGAGATCATATGTTTCCTGTTGTTCTTGACCAGGTTTGCACACACTGCCGCAGGGATTTTGTCCCACTCCTCCATACAGACCTTCTCCAGATCCTTCAGGTTTCGGGGCTGTCCCTGGGCAATACGGACTTTCAGCTCCCTCCAAAGATTTTCTATTGGGTTCAGGTCTGGAGACTGGTTAGGCCACTCCAGGACCTTTAGATGCTTCTTACGGAGCCACTCCTTAGTTGCCCTGGCTGTGTGTTTCGGGTCGTTGTCATGCTGGAAGACCCAGCCACGACCCATCTTCAATGCTCTTACTGAGGGAAGGAGGTTGTTGGCCAAGATCACGCGATACATGGCCCCATCCATCCTCCCCTCAATACGGTGCAGTTGTCCTGTCCCCTTTTCAGAAAAGCATCCCCAAAGAATGATGTTTCCACCTCCATGCTTCATGGTTGGGATGGTTCGGGATGGGCCTGGACATGCGCTGGCTTGAGCAGGGGGACCTTGCGTGTGCTGCAGGATTTTAATCCATGACAGTGTAGTGTGTTACTAATGGTTTTCTTTGAGACTATGGTCCCAGCTCTCTTCAGGTCATTGACCAGGTCCTGCCATGTAGTTCTGGGCTGATCCCTCACCTTCCTCATGATCATTGATGCCCCACGAGGTGAGATCTTGCATGGTGCCCCAGACAGAGGGAGATTGACCGTCATTTTGAACTTCTTCCATTTTCTAATAATTGCGCCAACAGTTGTTGCCTTCTCACCAAGCTGCTTGCCTATTGTCCTGTAGCCCATCCCAGCCTTGTGCAGGTCTACAATTGTATCCCTGATGTCCTTACACAGCTCTCTGGTCTTGGCCATTGTGGAGAGGTTGGAGTCTGTTTGATTGAGTGTGTGGACAGGTGTCTTTTATACAGGTAACAAGTTCAAACAGGTGCAGCTAATACAGGTAATGAGTGGAGAACAGGAGGGCTTCTTAAAGAAAAACTAACAGGTCTGTGAAAGCCGGAATTCTTACTGGTTGGTAGGTGATCAAATACTTATGTCATGCAATAAAATGCTAGTTAATTATTTAAAAATCATACAATGTGATTTTCTGGATTTTTGTTTTAGATTCCATCTCTCACAGTTGAAGAGTACCTATGATAAAAATTATAGACTTCTATATGTTTTGTAAGTAGGAAAACCTGCAAAATCGGTAGTGTATCAAATACTTGTTCTCCCCACTATAGTTCAGTGAATATCACCATGACCCATGGATCTTCCTGCTTTTGGATCTTATTTGATTGACAACTTCTTTATCACTAATGACCACCTTTTTCTCTATTTTCCTTTTTCTCTTTTTCTTGTGATTTTCAAGCTGATTATTGACACTTGATCTAAATCAGGACATGATGTTAAATTCCCCATGTGTGAAAACCTGTGAACATTTAAAGTTTGTAACTTTTTGTATTTGTTTGTACATTTTGAAATCAAAACAAAATACAAAGTAAGTGAATGTAGCCTGATAATATCAACAATAATAGTAATAATAATAATAATAATAAAAATACCAATAATAATAATAATATTCATAGTTAAAAACAAGTGTTTTTGCAATATTTAAGCTGTTTCTTCACATTACTTCTCAAATCTGAATATGGCATTGAATTGCCCATGTTGGAAAACTTACAAAAGCACATTTATTTCATGTTTGTACCTTGTTTATTCAAAAATATATACTGAAAAATAGATTTCAGCCTGGCGGTGGCGGCCATTTTGAATTTCTAAATTTTTAGGCATTTTGGGACATTTTTTAGCTTCATATACAGCAGATTTGGATTCAGCACCCCTTAATACCCCTAGAAATGTTGTATAATATAAATAATCACAAAATGCCTCCAGCACTTTAAATAAGCACATTTTCAGAAATTCTGCCTAGACTAATGTTCTTAATGAAGCACATTACTAAATCAAGTCCCTAAAGCAAGGATTTCAAATACTTTTTAAAAAAAAAATTTAATAAAAATTATAGTCCATAAATGATGCAGATCATGTGTTCGAACTCACAGTGCTAAACATTAATATTTAACTACACTTTTTCTTTCATTTACAAAAATAGAAATGCCATGTGTCACGCTACGGATGGACTTAACACGTGTAAAACCCACCCAAACAGACAAGAAACATAGATCACCCATAATAGTGTGAGAGTTCCAAGAACAAGACAAGATCAATATTGACTGAATTATGAAGTATGAGTGAAGTTTTTTTTTTTTTTTTTTTTTTTGATAAAACTCTTATAGCCTATACGTTTTATCTGTCCTATTTCTCCTTTCTCCTTTCTGCCTCGTCTTACCTAAGGGGAAAAAAGTGTTGACAGTAGACTGATAACATCAGATGTGGATGTGTTTCTGGTCAGGGCAATTGTGACAACAATATGACAATATTCATTATTCTGAATGGCTGAAAATGTGTTAGATATCGATGCAAATAAAATAAAATAATGTCATTACTGATCAATTGATCAATATAAAAATAAATAAAATGTTTACATACATTGTATTCAGTTTTACATACAGTAATATACTAGCATAATTAAACCTTTTTTTTGCGCTGATTCGCTGGTGGTTGGAATGAGACTAGACGGCTGTGAATGGATAGCCTTTATGCCACAAATAACATAAACTGTATATAAATGTGGTTTTGACAACCAAACTGGCACGCTGGAAAAAGTCCTGGTCCTCCCGGCCATGCCTGAACTCAGCTTTACGTTCGCTCAATTTTAAAGCAATACAATGTGACAAAAGCGATATTGCATTTAATGATGCCACACTAGTATCAGTTGGAAAAGACCCTGTTACTGGAAAACAACACTGTTTTGAAAACAGCTAAAGAACTTCCACACAACTTAAAAATTAAGTAAAAATCAAGTTACTGTCATGTGTTTGTTCTGTTTTGTTTTCCTGGTCTGTTCTATTTTGTCTTTGCCTCTGGTTTGTTAATTAGTTCGGTCATCCTCTGTCCCCTTCCTGTTTGTTACGATGGTTTCTGATTTGAGTATTGTGTTCAAGTGTGTCGTGTAAGTCATTTGTTTGCTGTGCATAATAAGCTCTCAGTTTCCTACTTGTCCGGTATTAGTCATGGTTAAGCTGTTTAGTTGTGTAATTTCTCCTGTGATTCCTGTGAAGTCTTCTGTTTGTGAATTTAAATAAAACTCCATTGGATTTCGATTCCTGCTTCCAGTGAGTGTCTGACCTGTACAGCATGACAGATACATTAGTAGCACCACTATTTTGTTTACTCGCAAGCCTGGCTTAGAAAGTAGATCACTAGGGTTTGAAACAGAACCCTATCATTTTATCTACAATTTCATGTATGTAGAATTCAAACAGCATTTGTACTTTGGGCAATAGTATATGGATTAATAGAGGATTAGGCCTATTAGTCCCTCACCTTATCTCCAGAGACAGCAGATTCCCAGTCTTTTGCTTCAGTGGAGCACACCACACTCTTATTCCTCTCCCAGTGGCGCTCAACATCACAGAAAAAATTATAATAAAAAAAATCAATATATAATAGTGAACTCACAAAGAACATCTCTGGGTTATATTTCCCATCACTGAAAGAATTCTCCCATGATATATATATATATATATATATACACTGCTGTTTAAAAGAGTAATTTATATATATTTCTATTTCAAATAAATACTGTTATTTTGAACTTTCTGTTCATCAAAGAATCCTGAAAATAAATGTCATATCTTCCATATTTACGCAGCACAAAAATGTTTTCAACATCGATAATAATAAGAAATGTTTCTTGAGCAGCAAATCAGCATATTCTGAAGGATCATGTGACACTAAACACTGGAGCAATGATGCTGAAAATTCAGCTTATCTCAGGAATAAATTACATTTAACAATGCATTAAAACAGAAAACAGTTATTTAAAAAAGTAATAATATTCCACAATATTGATAATATTAGGGTCCCACTTTATATTAGGTGTCTTTAACTACTATGTACTAACATTTTAATTAATAATTTAATACAATGCATGCACTTATTACATACATTATTTTACAATGTACATATATTTTAAAAAATGCATGCCTGTAATTACAGCTGTAATTAATATCTGTAATTACATCTACAATTACTCTGTTAAGCCTTCCCTTCCCTTACCCCTTAACCCACCCATACCATCAAACTTGTCCCTAACCTTACTTGTATCCACCTCCATAGCACCTTTACAACATGAACACAATTATTTGTATATACATTTTTTTTTTTTTTATGCAAGTACATAGTAGTTAAGGACACCCAATATAAAGTGACCAAACCATTAGTTCTGGTCCTCTAATTTGATTGACTAAAGTGCTTTCCACCAGGGCTGATTTTTAGTATTTAGTAGATATTTAAAATATTTAGTAGATATTTCACTGTTTGCATCACTCTAAGTCTGTGTTTGCAGTGTTCTAGACCACAGTATTAAGCAGTGTGGATGGAGCTTTTGAAGGAGTTCTGTGATTCTGCCTGGAGAAAGTTTTTCAAAAACAAAGCATTTGTGTTTTCTTTGCTTCATGAATGCTCAAAGCACCATTTCCTTCAGCTGTCAGAACAGGAAATTGAAAACCCGGAGCTGGAGCGGTCACAAACTGGAACAAATCACAAAATGTGGAGTGATGGAGCAAGGAGGGGAAATTGCTGTCACTCTAATTGCTGTCACTCCACTCAAAATTGGACTCAAACCCAGTTTGTAGGTTGTTTGTTGACACACAAAGGGATGGTTCACCTTGTCACAGAGTCAACAACATCGACAGCACCAGACCTCACACTCCACCCACTCGTTTCCAGTCACCAGAGTACTAATCACAGTCACCTGTCACCAATCTTCACTGATCATCACCCAGCACTATATAACTCTTCCCACTGCAGTTCACCATTGTCTGGTCTCATCGTTCCCTCAAAAAACACTAATCTGACTCCTTAGGCTGCATTTACACTGCAGGTCTTGATGGCCAAATCCGATTTTCTGACTATATTTTTTTGACGACCCGCTTACATCATCTTTTAAAAGTGACCCGTATCCGATTTTTGCATTTACACTATACACTGGTGAAACTACCAAATGTAGACGTTCTGACCCGGAAAAGGAAGTAAAACAGCACGAAATACAATGGATGCAGATGCAAATAAAATAATCCAGTGTTTTGCTTTCCACAATATTTTGAAAAGTCAACAAAAAAATCAGCAAAACATTGGTCTCGTACGGCGGAGAAAAAAGAGGAGAGCCCTTGTTGCAGCCTGGGCGAATTTAGCGATGATCGCTGCAACACCGGTTCAAAGGGAGGTTTGGATGCGGCAAAGGACTCAAGACTGGTGGGATCGCGTTGTTGGAACCTGGGGTCAAGAACTGTGGGTCAGCAGCTTTCGTATGCGACGAGAAACTTTTTAAATGTTGTGTGTGCGGTTGTCACCAATGCTCTCTTACGAGGACACAACATTTCGCCAGGCAATCTCAGTGCAGAAGCGCGTTGGAGTTGGACTGGGGTGGCTCGCGACAGGAGCTGGTTATCGAACACTGGCACATCTGTTTGGTATAAGTGATCACTTATACCAAACAGATGTGCCAGTGTTCGATAACCAGCTCCGTCGACGCATCAGTATGCCTAATAGTCCGGGAGTTTTGCCATGCCATGTGAAATGAGATGATGCGTGAGTACATCAAGCTGCCAGAAGGTGAGGAGCTCCAAACCGTACTTCTAGGATTTAAAAATCGCTGGGGTTTCCCTCAGTGTGCCGGGGCTATAGACATATCCCAGTCATCGCTCCACCTGAGAACCATACGGATTATTTTAATCGCAAGGGATGGCATTCTGTGATCTTGCAAGCAGTTGTGGACCACAAATACTGGTAAGGACATACATAACTTATATTGATTTGTCTCCCTGGTTGTTGCTATGCCTTTTCCCATGTTAATGTGTTATTACGTGTTGTCTTTCATTTGTTTCTGTCACTGTCTTAACTCAGATATCATGTTTTTCTCTTTATTAATGTACAATTAATATCTCCACCCCACTAGTTTCAGGAAGTGTTCACGACTCCAGGGTTCTTCGTAATTCTATTATACGAGAAGGCAGAAAGAGGAGTCCTCTTTCCAAACGTGAGTTATTTTTTCTTGTAAACTCAAATTCAGCCTTCAATGTGTGCAAAGCATACATAGTATACAAAGGTATGTACATAAACTATACTGATCTATCCCAGCTTTATCTACTCACATATTTATTAATCATGCTAAAAGTTATTGTCATGAAGTATGGATCAATGATATTGACGTGCAATTATATAACTTAAAACATTTACATAGAAGGTTTTTGTCCAGGATATCCCTGTACTTGGCTGCATTCATCTTTCCCTCGATTGCAACCAGTCGTCCTGTCCCTGCAGCTGAAAAACACCCCCACAGCATGATGCTGCCACCACCATGCTTCACTGTTGAGACTGTATTGGACAGGTGATGAGCAGTGCCTGGTTTTCTCCACACATACCGCTTAGAATTAAGGCCAAAAAGTTCTATCTTGGTCTCATCAGACCAGAGAATCTTATTTATCACCATCTTGGAGTCCTTCAGGTGTGCTTTCATGTGTCTTGCACTGAGGAGAGGCTTCCGTCGGGCCACTCTGCCATAAAGCCCCGACTGGTGGATGGCTGCAGTGATGGTTGACTTACTACAACTTTCTCCCATCTCCCGACTGCATCTCTGGAGCTCAGCCACAGTGATCTTTGGGTTCTTCTTTACCTCTCTCACCAAGGCTCTTCTCCCCCGATAGCTCAGTTTGGCCGGACGGCCAGCTCTAGGAAGGGTTCTGGTCGTCCCAAACGTCTTCCATTTAAGGATTATGGAGGCCACTGTGCTCTTAGGAACCTTAAGTGCAGCAGAATTTTTTTTGTAACCTTGGCCAGATCTGTGCCTTGCCACAATTCTGTCTCTGAGCTCTTCAGGCAGTTCCTTTGACCTCATGATTCTCATTTGCTCTGACATGCACTGTGAGCTGTAAGGTCTTATATAGACAGGTGTGTGGCTTTCCTAATCAAGTCCAATCAGTATAATCAAACACAGCTGGACTCAAATGAAGGTGTAGAACCATCTCAAGGATGATCAGAAAAAATGGACAGCACCTGAGTTAAATATATGAGTGTCACAGTAAAGGGTCTGAATACTTAGGACCATGTGATATTTCAGTTTTTCTTTTTTAATAAATGTGCAAAAATGTCAACAATTCTGTGTTTTTCTGTCAATATGGGGTGCTGTGTGTACAATAATGAGGAAAAAAAATGAACTTAAATGATTTTAGCAAATGGCTGCAATATAACAAAGAGTGAAAAATGTAAGGGGGTCTGAATACTTTCCGTACCCACTGTATCAAACATTTTATACACATTACAATAAGAAAAAAATGCTCTTCCAAAAAAAAAAAAAACACACCTACAGTTTAGTCTGACCTTGACATTCTCCTTAATACTAAGCCTGAAAACACTAGAAAACATGTCATCCTGACTAGTCAAAAACTAGAACAAAAAAACTACAAGATGACTTACTAGTCATCCTCTGAAGGCAGGGGTGATGAAAATTGTAACTCGGGTATGTTTGAATTTGGATTGGGGGAACTGACTGGCTTAGAGCAGATGCAGCCCTGTTGAGGGTGGAGGTTGAAGGGTGGTGAAGGTTTTTGGAGGTGGAGTATCAGGAGGTAGGAGGGGTGTACGATTATCTGAAAAGAATGGAGGGTAGGAATAGTGAAAGGGACCAGCAGAGACATAATCCTGGTAAAAGGGGGGACAGGGGTGGCCATCATTTTGGGGAAAACTTGGGCGTGTGTGATCCTGAGTAAAGGGACCAGGGTGGGAAAAATCTTGACTAAACCTAGGTGGGTGAACCTGATCTGGGTAATAGCTTGACCCTGTGGCATGGCCTGGGTGAGGTGGTGGCTGGTACGATGGTCTTCCCGCAAGAAACTGTGTAAACAGTGTCATCATCTTTAATTCGTGGGCGTGCTGGGCTGCTTGCAATTTAAGCTGTAGCTCAGTATCATCTGCCTGAGACAGGGCTTCTTTGATGGTCTTTGAAAAAACATCCATTGTGGATTCAAGCTTATTTTTTCACTTTCTACGTGTGGTAGGTGCACCTGTAAAAAGCAACATGACATCATGACTTTGCGTAAACATACACGCCACTTTCAAGTCAAAAGTGGCGTGTTATTTATACGCATTTTGAGCTATCCGCGTGTATGTTCACGCCGAAACGAACCGTCATCTTCCGCGTGTATGTCTACGCCGTTAAATGTCCGAGCGAAACGGAGCAAAATGTACGTGAAATTAATCATGTTGGTCCCCTTTGGAAAACGTGTAGATGTCACAGTTTAACAGCCTCAGACGTGAATCTTACACGTACCATTATCCCCGGACGTTTGCTAATCCTACCATCTAATCATAACCATTTCTTAAAACTACGTAGGCTACAATTATAAAGAAAAACAACAGACAGACAAATATAATCACAATAATTTATTTAATGAGAAAATGTCAAAATCGGTACCAAAAGTTGTTCACGTGACGATGTGTCCTCTCTGGCAGTGGTTTTGTATGAGGTAACAGAGCAGAATTTAACTTATTAATTCAAATCCATGAAAATGTTAATCCGTCTTCGGTTCGGTTCACTCTGAGGGCTGCCGCCTGCGCGGCAGTGCGCGCTTCATTTCAAATGTGAATGTGCATGACGCAATCTGTGACGAAGCAGGCGAGGCGAGAGCCAATGAGCGTTTGATATTACTGCCGTAACCATAGTAACCTGTCGTAACGCTTCTTGAGGGCGCAATTTTTGAATTTGAATTCATAACAAGCGCGGGGTTTGACGTTTACGGTCAAGATGACGATTACTGGATAAAGGGCTGAGTTTGGATCTTTTTCTTGCAAATAATGGATTCTGAAGGTTTGGATTACATCAAGCTAATAAAATTGGTGTATTTTGTGAATCGATGTTGTGTTGTAAGGTTAATTATTGTGATTATACATTTTAATATTGTCCATAAAATGGGTATGTTTAGGTGTGGGAGTACAGTTAAGGGATCTTACATAATCTATACATGGTATTAACCCCAGTGACGGGTAGGTTTAGGGACGGAGTTGGGGTAGGTCATATTTATAATGTAACGTTAAGTCAACGGCGTTGATAAACACGCTGAAAAGCGATTATGCGTGTTGATAGCACGCCAAAAATGGAAATCGAATTGGCGTGTCATACATACGCCATTTCATGAGATCAGCCTGGTAAAAAGACAAATGTTTTTAGATAGTGAGCAATTTGTTTGTTGACTACTTTATCAATTACTGCACTATGAGTGTTGACCAATAACATTATAGCTGTCTTGCTGTAATATTTATTTTTGTAAAAAAAAATATGTACTTTACACCGTGAATGAATGAAATTACCTATTTGTAAAAAACAAACAAAAATTTAAATTACGGTTATACAAATGACTATTAATCCTACCTGGTGTACTACGGTCCGGTTGATTTGAGCAAGGTGTTGGTGTTGAGGCCCTTGTAGGTACTTCTGTGGTGCTCACACTGGATGAGGCTCTCTCATTGAATGATGTGGTATCATTGGATGAACCACTGGTCTCACTCGAGGCGGTCAAAAGATATTAGATATTACTCTAAAGAAGTATGACTAACTGTGATCACATGTTTAAGTCTAGAGTCTATGATAACAAAAAAATAAATGTAATATAAACAACTGAAGTAAAGGCCTATTGCATATTATATAATATTGAAGCATTCATCAAATTAGAAAGTCATGTTAGCTATCATACTTTGTAATGAATGATGGTAGCTGGTCACATCCCTTGTATGTAATACTGTAATTGCTAACATTTTTTCTAATCTGTCGATTGCTGAAACAACTTTAAAATGCTAGACTATCTAAAAAAAAAAAACTTTAGTTTGCCCTTACCTGGAACGTTAATGTTCTCACACTCCGGCTCTTCACAGTCCACTGATGAAGCGACATCATCTTCTGTGAAGCTATCTAGTAATTCGGGTGGTTGGCAGCTTGGCCTGTCACCCAAAATGCCTTCCATTTGGTCGAAGAATGGGAATGTTGCACGGCTATTTCCACTCTTATTGTTGTGGTCTTTTATCGCTTTGTATTTGTTTTTTAAGCTTTTTATCGCTTAAAACCGTGCCTCCCCATATCTCGTGAAATGTCTTCAAACACGGATTTATTTCTGTAACAACCCTGCATTTTTGCCTGCACTGTCTCTTCGCCCCACAGACTTAAAAGACATGAAACCTCCGCATTGCTCCACTGTGTGTATCCTTCGTCCTCCATCGCGCCTATAATAAGTCATGTGATCTCAGTTGGTGGTGTCCACCTGAGTTGACGTCACTTTTTTAATAACGTACGACTCGCATTTACTGGGGAATATCCGATTTGTCTGCTTACATGGCACACGCAAATGCACGTATCCGATTCATATCCGATTTATTACCACATATGTGTGAGGCCTGAATCCGATCTGAGAAAATCGGAATCCATGCGGTTTTTTCCTGCTTACACGTTCACCGGTCATATCCGATCTGTGCCACATGAGAGGAAAAAAAATCGGAATTGGGTCACTTGAACCATGCAGTGTAAATGGGGCCTTAGAGTCCTACTAGTGCAATTAGCACGATACCTACTTCTACGATTTGTCTTCAGTCATCTGCATCGATCTCCATTTCCGAACCTGCAACAGATAAGACCTTTACTCATCCAGATATCCATCCTGAACACTTATTCATTAGTTACTCACCTGCTTCCATCGTTGTGATCATATACTTCTGCAAATAAACCTGTTGATTATTCTGTGTGATTCTGCATTAAGAAAGTCCCTTACAAGCGCTCTACCTGCCATCAACCTTCATCTTCACCCAAAGTGAATCTTTGCTCCACTTCCATCGAGAGTCCAACCACCACAACGCAGCATGAAAATCCTCTTGCATACCGGGCGTTCCAGGATGTCTTCAGCAAGCAGTTGGCGACCACACTACTACCTCATCGGCCATGGGACTGCGCAATCGACCTGCTGCCTGGGGCCACCCTACCACGTGGTAAAATCTATCCCCTGTCCATCCCGGAACAGAAGGCCATGGAGGAGTACATCGAGGAGGCTCTTCAGCAGGAGTTCATCCGTCTATCTACTTCCCCTGCCGCTTCGAGTTTCTTCTTTGTGGGTAAAAAGGACGGAGGCTTGCGCCCCTGCATCGATTATTGCGCTCTCAACTCTCAAACCGTCAAATTTCGCTACCCTCTTCCTCTGGTTCCAGCCTTCCTAGAGCAGTTACGTTAAGCAGTTAAGTTGGACCTGTGGGGCGCATATGACCTTGTTCGAATCCGCAAAGGTGACGAGTGGAAGAACCGGGTTATGCCGTATGGGCTTTCCAACGCACCTTCCGTCTTCCAAGGGTTCATGAACGTGGTGTTCCGGGAATTCCTTCACCGCTTTGTCATTGTGTATATAGACGATATTCTCATCTATTCCCGGAACCTGGCCGACCACCGCCACCACGTAACGCAGGTCCTACAGAAGCTTCGAAAGTTCCACCTCTTCTTGAAACTCGAAAAATGTGAGTTCCACCGTGACACTGTCCACTTCCTCGGGTACGTCACTGATCAACACGGCATAAAGATAGACCAGAGGAAGGTAGAGACGGTGGAGAATTTGCCACAACCCACTTCCATCAAGGAACTCCAATGCTTCCTGGGGTTCGCCAACTTCTACCGTCGATTCATCAATGGCTTCAGTAAACTCAGCTCATCACTTTACCTCCTTTACCTCCTTACTGAGCAATGGGGCCAAGTCTCTGTCCTGGAACCCCGAAGCTAACACCGCCTTCAACCAACTTAAGAAAGCCTTCAGAACCGCTCCTACCCTCATTCATCCCAATCCAGATCTCCCCTTCGTCGTCGAGGTGGACGCCTCCACCAATGGGGTAGGAGCTGTGTTATCTTAGCGGCAGGGTGAGCCTTCCAAACTCCATCTTGAATACCTTTGTGACGCCAAAAGATTAAACACCCGCCAGGCACGCTGGTCTCTCTTCTTCACCAGATTTAACTTCACCGTGACGTACCGACCTGGAACAAGAACCAGAAAGCGGATGCACTCTCCTGGTCATACCATCCTGAATCCATCACCGCACCTCCAGAACCCATTCTCCCTCCAGCCATCATTGTTAGCCCGATCCAGTGGTCCCTCGACGACCAAATCGCCGAAGCCACAGTCAGAGCCAACTAGTCCCTCTCCCCATTCCTTATCGACCCTGGTCGCATTTTGGAGTGAACTTCATCACCGACCTCCCATCTTCTAATTCTCACACCTGCATCCTCGCCATAGTGGATCGCTTCTCCAAAACCTGTTTATTAATCCCACTGCAGGGACTACCCACTGCCTTCGAGATGGCCGAAACCCTATTCCAGCAACTCCAGAATTCCCGAAGACATCGTCTCAGACCGCGGCCCTCAGTTCATCTGAGACAAAATGAATGTTAATTCTCCTGTAAATTCTTACTGAAGCTTCTCTTGAATCACAGACAGAGCTAATTTAAATACTCACTGTAAATACTTAAATACTCAAAAATACATAACTCACTGTGTGCTTGCATGAAATTCCCTTGAGAAGTATCTGCAAATCAGCAGTTTTAAACCCAATTAAACCCACATTGGAAATTCACTTTTGTCACAGCACTGAGCCTTAGCTCTTCTCCATCACTCTCCCAAAATGTGTTAAGTTTGGTTGCACTGAGCCTACAGCTCATGGACCAATTTAAAACTTAATTCACTCAGCGCCAGCCTTCCATCATCCTCTTCTAATAACCACGACGAACGCAGAAAATGTGACATCTTCCCGGACAGACAGAGAGATAATATTCCTCCCCCAGCCTTGAGGGAGAAGTCAGAGGCTGAGATTGAGTCGAATGCTCTCCTGTTGGCAGGCCATACTGTAGCTCATGAAAAACTGGCACATTGGGATGGGTGAGACACGAGAGGACCTTGAGCCAAAAGTGGAGCAGACTGAGTCCCAGACAACAACGATGGCAGGGGAAATTAAGGTTTCTGAGACAGCAGTGATAAAGGCTTCAAAACTCCTGCAAGGATTTTACTTTTGGGTAACAAGTCTGAGGGGTGACCTGCTTTCAGAAGCTTAACAGAGGATTAGATGGATGGCAGACTTTGAGGCAGGATTTTACTTTGTGTTTTTATATAAAAAGTAGTTACATTTTGTCTATCCGTATAAACGCTTGTTGTCTTTCTTGACAGGAAGGAAAAAAATGCCTATGATAAGGAATACATTTTGAACTACATATTTTCCAGTTTACGGGACATTTTGAGTCACAAATATGGTCTCGGATTTACTTGGACACCATTTTTCACTCAGAAATTGCTAGTAAATTTATCAAATAATTAGAAAGAAACAGCAAGTGACACACTGAATTAAATGTCAAGGGCCCTATCATACATACGGCGCAATGCAAGTTTTTTTGCCAGTTTCAGCCCTACGCAGTTATCATTTTCATGTCCTGCGCCACATTGTTTAAATAGAAAATGCATTTGCGCCCATTTGTGCGCCCATGGGCTGCTGGTCTGAAAACAAGGTGTGTTCAGGCGCATTGTTGGCGCGTTGCTATTTTAAAAGCAACTGAAATAGACTGCGCCATTGACCAATTGAAACCTGGTCTTAAGTAAATAACGCAATATTTTTATTTATTTAAAGAGCACATTATGCAATATGCACCTATAGGCGGGTCCACAACGCGCATACACTTTATCCCATAGATGGTCTGCTTTAAAACCGCTTGCAAATTCCACCATGTAAATAGCGAATCCGCCATAGCGTGAGCGCAACTGGTTTTAAAAGCATTGGGAGATGAGACTCTGATTGGTTTATTGCACGTTATGCTCAAAACACACCCATTACTCATTAAGAGAATAGAGAATAAGCCTTTTAGACTATGCGCTGGGCATGAAGACCATTTGTCCCGTCGTTAAACTAGCAAAAGTGGATTCGGACTAAGTGCGCTTGCGCCGTGAGCTTTAGACCATGCACTTAGATCATTAAAATAGGGCCCCATATGTTGAAGTAGAAAGACTGATATGGTTTACTTGTAAAACTTACTCCATTAATCTTTGCTTTATTTGTAACCTGAAAATATATTTTTTTACAGTGTACTACAGTTGAAACTACATAAAAACATGTTTGACCTACAGAATTTCTCCAAATGCTGTCCCAACGAATAAAAAACAGTTGTCTGAACAAAGAATTTCATATTGAACAATATTGCAAAAATTTTAATGCAGGGGTCAGCAACCTTATAGAATGTTGAGGGATAATCGCAGTGCACACCTCCGGTCATGAAAATGGTTTGTCGGATCTGCACACTAATGCAGGTTAAAATCTCACTCTTTAATAGTACCTCAAAATGTACATTCGTAAGCAAATTTGAGAGACTTTGATTATCCCACTGAGTGCCAATGTTGGCACAGGTGCCATAGGTTGCCTATCCCTGTGTTAAGGGTATGAGTTCCCAGCACCCATTGTTTTTTCATTATTGTTAGTTATTTGTTTTGTTATGATCAGAGCATGTAACATGGAGGATATAATACTGAATTTGGTTCTTTGGTTCCCTATATGCTGTTGGTATATGGTAATGTAAATGTTAAACATCTAAACTTATTGAATGGCATTGTCAACCAATTGTAGTAAGATTATTGGAATTGAGAAGATGCAATTTTCATTTTTGGGTGAACTATCCCTTAAGTCAGTGGTTCTCAATTCCAGTCCTCGGGATCCGCTGCTCTGCACATTTTGTATGTCTCCCTTATTTAACACACCTGAACCAGATCATCAGCTCATTAGGAGAGACTCCATGAACTGAACTGAGTGTGTCAGATAAGAGAGACATACAAAATGTGCAGAGCAAGGGGTCCCGAGGACTGGAATTGAGAACCACTGCCTTAAGTCAACATATATGCTGTCAAACTCCCAAAATTACAAACAAGCACCATGAAAGTAGTGCTAGTCTTCTATAAAGAGATCTCCTAAATTTCATTAAAAACATAATAAAGCTTTCTCATTTCCTTAGAAGCATGAACAGCAAACCAGTTATTCAAATTTTTAAATAAACAAATTGAGCAACAAAACTCTCCGCCATCTCATTTTCAAGAAAGCTCTCCACACTGCAAGCACACAGTCACAGAATTCAAGACTTTAGTGAATGCTTCATTATGTAAACAAAGCTGTCTACAATGCATTATGAAAAAAATGGAATTAGAAGATGTTAATGCAACAAGAATAGACACATTTAGAATGATGTTATTGACACTTGTAATTTCAATTATTTTTCGATTAATTTTGCAGCCCTAATACAAACTCTCTCTCTCTATATAAGGGATATGGAACGTATGACAATTTCATTTCACGATTATAGTGACCAAAATTATCCACGATTATCAAGGTTTTGTTAAAATTAGATTAAAAATATTCAAAAAGAACTGATACGCACACTGAAACCATTAACAAGTTTTATGTTTGAAAATCAACAAACAAATAAAATTAGCAGCTCTATGCTCTTTTTTAAAGCATAAACATGAAATGATTGCTACCATTGCCAATGGTCGCAACAAACAACAAAACAAATTAACAATAATACTTGCAGGGGGGCTGAGGCTTCCTACTTGAAGAATGGGCTAGTATGACAGCACCAGGTGCACAGAAGAGACCGCACGCCAATCAGAATCACTGCAAATAATGACACAGCATTAATGACAATTAAGACTCAAGTAAGAGTAAATAAGTAGTTTGCTTAAAAACTACTCAAGTAACTACGTTACATATGCTAAGTACTTAAGCATTATTTTTCTATTGTTACCCAAAATGGGGAGATGATAGTGATATGGAGCGCTAAACACTCTCATGTCATCTGTTTCATTCTGGAAGCCCAGTACTGATTCATACCTCACGCAGAAAGCCCACAAGTGAGATTCAGAGATGTTTAAAACTTATGACGTTTCAGGGAATGCCTTATGTAAGGGATAATGTAGAGCGAGGCGTTTGTTATAGCGAATACAACCCCGACAGGCTGATCAGGACCCCGACGCAAAGGGGTTGTATTCGCTATAACAACCGCCTCGCTCTACATTATCCTGCTTATTACATGGCTACCTACCAAATAAATCAATAATTTGACATAAAATATTGATTTAAAAAGGAGTTTATTGATTTAAAAACGATTGTATTGCTTCCGCTAAAGAAAATAGTCCGTTCCGTCTCTACGGTTAGAATCCTGCGTCCATAGCAACGCTCTGTTTTTCATGGCAACGGTGTGTTATACTTAGCAGCGGTCTGTTATCAAGAAATAACAGACCGCATTCTACATTAGAATTCAACCAAGCCATGTAATAAATGGATATAATGACATGCAAATAGAGACGTTTTGACTGATAAAACATGAAGACAAACACATCAAGCTATCTCAGGTATTTTCATAAGAATGATGTATGTCTTTAAAGGGATAGTTCACCCAAAAAGGAAGATTAGTCCATGATTTACCCTGAAGCCATCCTAGGTGTATATGACTTTCTTCTTTCAGACGAATACAATCAGAGTTATATTAAAAAATGTCCTGGCTCTTCCAAGCTTTATAATGGCAGTGAATGGCTGGAGAAAATTTGAAGCCCAAAAAAGTGCATTTACCGCGAGTTTCCAAAATCATGATAATCAAACACGGTTTTAATGATAATTAAATTTCAAATGATAATACTAACCCTCAAAACATTTTATCGTGATTTATCATGAAACCGATAAACGTTCCATTCCTAATATACAGTATATACAGTATATACAGGCACTCATTTAGACTCATCTTTTTTCATATATATATATATATATGAAAAAAGATGAGTCTAAATGAGTGCCTGGCAGACTATTGGATTAGACAGGGCAATGGTGGATGTGTTTGCTGTGTGGTAGTTTTGACAAATGACACTGCATCTCCGGCCTGCTGTACTGCACCAATCAAATTATCTCAAGGTGACATGCTGAAATGCTAATATCTCGGTCATCACTGCAGAAGGTTTTTTGGAAGTAGATATTGAAAATGTATCAATTTACTGTACACTTCAGGATTCAAGCCAACTCTGAAATGTCCCAAACAATGCAATGAGTCTCCATCTGTCCTTTAGTTTAACTTCAATGAAAAATATATACTCAACTTTCTGTGTAATAATTTCTGTATTTAAATTTCTGTGTAATAATATATATAGAGTTTTGGCACTGATCTAATATTTACAGTAAAAAAACAAAAAACATATATGTATAACTATAAACCTATTAAACCTATTTATCAAGACAAACTTTTGAAATATAGGATTTTATGAAGCAACACAAAAAACTGGAATGAACTACTCAAAAATTCCTACTGAATAATACACCTGTAAGAATAGACACAAATAGCACTTTCTATTCCACAAATCTGACTGAATCAACACTATTGGTGTCCCGTTTTGTCTGAGTTTGACTTGTATTCTTATGTAGCCAGCGGCGTCAGGTACTGAGGGAACTGTATGGAACAATTATATAACATTCGACTACGCCACCCGGTATATACCGGGAACTATCAGCCCCAACTCAAGGAGCGCACAGGTTCGTTACCAAAATAAATGGGTGAGCAGAGAGACATAGGCCAGGGAATATCAATGATGAGGCAGTTTTATTCAAATACAAAAGTTAAAATCATCAATACATTAACAAGGGCTCAATATTCACATATCAAAAAGAAAAAACAAACACTTTACAAAACTTCAAAATAAAGAAATAAATACAAAAATACAAATACACAAGAAAGCTTAATTAGGAGGGAGATGGCCTGCTGTGACCCTCAATTCACACAACACACTTAATATCCACACACACCCGCTCTGGTGAAGTCAGGTCACTCAAACACAGCACTCAATGTAAACCCCGTTAAACAGCAGCTATAAACCCCTCCTCAATACACTTTCTTCGTCACGTTATTTACGAGAAAAAAAGAAAGGACACCGTCAGTTCACAAACATTAAATAAATAAAAATACACAAACAAAACATATAAACTAATTAAACTTAAACAAAGGAAAATAAATTACATACAAAATACGCAAAAATGAGCACAAGACAAAAATAAAGAAATCTAAATTAAAATTCGAAACAAACCAAAAGACACATCAAAATAAAACAAACATGCCACGGTCGGCCGCACACACACTCAAAGAGCAGAACAAGTCAGCGAGGAAACAGCCGCGCTTCCACGTTAATTCGCACACTGCGGCGAGGAATCGTCCCAGCTCGCTGTTATGCAAGTTCAAGTTCGCTCCAACGAAAAGACGACAAAACTAAGCCCAGGCAAGACAGCAGTGCGTTACGTCAACAGACGCGCATCTCTTCCCGCAATATAGAGGTGAAACCCTTGCTCTCGTCACTCAAATCGGAAACGTTCTCAGCGCAGCACTATGCGTGTTCGCTGGCCTCAACATACCGCCGGTTGCTCGTCAATGAACTCAAAGCCCGGGGCAGACTGTGCACGGCCGCACAGAGCCGAGACAGCACTTCATACTCTCCATTCATAAATGGCGGCCTCCGTAAAGGGGCGGTACGGGTGTCGACGACGCATCCCAAGTGACAAAAAACCTCCCCATTTTATACCATGACACCAGACTGTCGATAGGTTCAATGGTTTCACATGACACTGGCCAATAATCAACACAGATACACTTCACCCTGCTACACTTAGTTGGTTTTGCACTGTTTCCTGTACTGTTTCCTTTGTTAGCTTTTGTTAACATGAAATGTTTTGATTTGTTTATATGTAAATATGTTTATAGCAAAATAATGCACTGCACCTGTCTCTCATTTCGTTCATTGGTTTGTGTTAAAATATATTAAGTCTGTTTTGTTTTAGTCTTTGTTCTTTCTTCGTTGCATATAGCTGGTTGTTCTGTTCCTTTTTTTGTTTGTTTTTTTTTTACAAGATTGGGGTTTATTACGGTGACCGGGACATGTTCGGTTCACTTAGTTTTGTCGTGGCCACAACATATAAACTTGTGGGAACGGGATAATATGTTGTTGCCACGAGATATTAATTCGTGGGAACATCATTTTAAGTCATGGGAACGTGATAAATCGGGGCCACAAGATAATTTTGTTGAGGTAACGACATCATGTCGTGGCCACGTGATGTAAAGTCGTGGCATCGAGATCATATGTTGAGGGAACGATATATTTTTCTCATGGCCACGACTTCATATTTTAAGAGAACAACATATTTCTCGTGGCCACGTAGTTATGTAGTTCTCGTAGTTATGTTGAGGGAATCACACCGGTCAATACTGTAACCATATAGCCATACAGCAGTCGGAGATGGTGATGACTGATGAAATAACATTTTACTTTAAAATAGGAATGTCATATAGTCATTCCCTCAACATATTAATTTGTGGCCACGAGAAACGGATGTCGTTCCCTCAACATAGATCTCGTGCCCACGAGATATGATGACGTTTCCACGACTTAATATCACGTTCCCACGAGTTTATATGTTGTGGCCACGACAAAACTAAGTGAACCGAACATGTCCCCTCCCGGTCACCGTAGTTTATAACTAGTTTCTAGTTGTTACGGGAAGTGAACAGAGGAGACAATAGCAAGTAAAACGAACAACACGAAGAACCAGACTCAGAAAATGTAGGAAGATCATAGGAACAGTCTCAGTCTCAGCAACGGTGAATCTCCCAAACGAAGACACAGGCTGGAAACACGGGGACCCAAGGAGGAACAGGAACAGTCCTGGGAACATCTACAAACAACGATCTGACAAACACAAGACGCACGAGGTGAGTATAAATAGGCACTGGAAATGAGAATCATCTGCCGCTGATTATCCCGGAGGATAATCAGCGACCACGCCCACACACATAAACACAACGCAAGGAAGAGTCAATGAATTCATCAACCGTGACACTAGTTAACTAAAACTAAAATCATTTAAAAAAAACCCATTGAAATAAAGTATATGTTAACTGAAATCAAATATGAAAAACTTAAACTTTTCAAACTTTTTTAAGGCAACAATTCTTAATTTATTTTAAAATGAGGTAGGCCTACTAAAATAGAAAAAATAAAAAAACTGGGTAACACTTTAGAATACTGTATCTTACTTACTGCATAACTAATAAGTAATTATTGAAGAACTAATAGGTAATTATTCATTAATTACTTCTTCACTACTGTTAACTACTAAGGAAGATGTGTTAACTAATCAGTATGTAATATATTTTTATGATTGTGTTAAGTAACAGTTAGTTAATCAATAAATAATGAATTCTGTCATAACTCTTGAAGAACTACTACTAATTATCTACTAATTAAGGTTCAATAAAAATAACTAAGAAGTAACTACTAATGAACAGTCATACAAAACTAACCTCAGATTAGTTTTTATATTTTATATACAGTACTGTGTGTGTCTGTATTCCTCAGCATAGAATGCCATTGAGTAAACTCATGTTTGAGGCAATGACTGAGGGAAACTGAAAATATAGGGAACTTATTAGTAATTCATAAATAATTATCAAATAATTCTGCAGGAATTACTTAGAACCTGGAACAGTATTCTAAAGTGAGAATATAGGGAACTCATTAGTAATTAATAAATAATTATCAAATAATTATCCAGGAATTAGGCTACTTATAACCTGAAACAGTATTCTAAAGTGAACATATAAGGAAATTAATTGGTAATTAACAATTAATTATTAGATAATTCTTCAGGAATTACTTGGAACCTGGAACAGTATTCTAAAGTGAGAATATAGGGAACTCATTAGTAATTAATAAATAATTATCAAATAATTATCCAGGAATTAGGCTACTTATAACCTGAAACATATTCTAAAGTGAACATATAAGGAAATGAATTGGTAATTAACAAATAATTATTAGATAATTCTTCAGGAATTACTTGGAACCTGGAACAGTATTCTAAAGTGAGAATATAGGAAACTCATTAGTAATTAATACAGAATTACCACATACTTCTGACTCAAATCAAACTTACTGTAAAAAACACATTATTAACGGTATTATCTAAACCTTTGTAAAATAGATAAGTTATCATACATTATGATACATTTTGCTAATTAAATAAAAAGTTTGCTTATTTGCAGATCAATATATAGCCTAGTAAATGTCTGCACTTATCTTTCTTATTAGTGCTGAAGAATGACTAAAACTGGCTAGAAAATAAAATAAAAAACATTGATCAGTGCTTTTTACTTTTCAAGTAATTACCTTTGTACATTTACTAAGCTAATTTTGAAAATGAATAGGCCAATAGTTTATCATTTTACTGGAGTAATATTTTATTGGGTTATCTGTACTTTTACTCAAGTACTTGATTTGTGTACTTCATCCACCACTCCACTGCTAAAATAAAACGCTTTATTGTAGTAACCACTGTGTATGACTGTTCATTAGTAGTTACTTCTTAGTTATTTTTCTTGCACATTAATTAATAGATAATTAATAATAGTTCTTCAAGAGTTATGACATAATTCATTAGTTATTGATTAACTAACTGAAACTTAACACAATCATACAATTCTATTACATACTAATTAGTTAACACATCTTCCTTAGTAGTTAACAGTAGTGACTTAAGTGTTAATAAATAATTATCTATTAGTTCCTCAATAATTCCTTATTAGTTATGCAGTAAGTAAGATACAGTATTCTAAAGTGTTACCAAAAACTGAAATAAACAATTTATAAAAACTATATAGGCTATATGTGGCAAGGGGGCATGGTTTTATCACCTGTGTCTCATTGCAGTATTTGACGTGGGGAGAGAATAAAAGCTGCTGGCTGGCAGACAAAGGGGAGAGAGACTACCAGTGGACTCGCAAGCTGCCTTATTGTGTTGATGTTTCAGAGTTATTGTTGAAGTGTGAGCCACGCTAGTGTTTTGCTTGTTTGGAAAGTGTTAAATAAAGAGACGAGTCTGCCTTAGCCGACCCTTCCTTCTTTCCCGATGCTTTTACAGGTAATTTATTGTAATCTAATAGTTTACATCCATTTTTTTTTTTTTTGGCCAGGCTTTCACAAGAGTGTGTGCTGGTGGTGCACAGCTTATCGTGAATGTCAGATGGTAAATCCACCGGCCACCCCAAAAGTGGCATTGAGCCCATTATTTTAATGCAAGTCCCCTTCGAACAAATTGGTATCGACCTCATCGTGCCATTAGAACAAACCACACACGGGCATTACTTTGCATTAGTTCTGATGTACCATGCAACACTTTACCCTGAGGCAGTTGCGCTCTGCAATATTTCAGCAAAAAGTGTAGCGTATGTACTGTTTCGCATAATCTCCCAAGTAAGAATCCCCAAAGACTCTTAGGGCACGCCGTTCATGTCACGCACTTTGCGCAAGCTTTACAATTTATGGGATCAGCGTCTACTATGGGATTTTTTTTGTGCCTTTAAAATTGAACGTAACTTTTAAAGAAATGAATGAAAATATAAATTGAAACTTAATAAAATGTCTTTGAGACCAGAAAAAAATTAATCGCAGGGAACATTTTTGACTTTGTTTTTAATACACTGCATGTTTTACTAACTGTTTTCTCTTTTTTTTCTTTCGCTGATCTGTACTTTCAAATGAGAGTTTTCATTTACGCTTCTGAAGTTTTCGTTTACGCTCTCTGAGGTTTCGTTCGCCATTCAGGCACATAACTCTTGTGGGGACGGGCTAACAGTGATGTGTTCTCGATATTGCGACAGAAACTTTTAACTCTCTCTTTTCCAGCACTTTAGACACAGTTGCTCCGTTGCGCTTAAATTTTTTTTAAGAAAATAGTCCAACGCCGTGGTACAATGAGCACACTCAGGCCCTTAAGAGAGCAGCCAGAAAAAATGGAGCGCAACTGGAAGAAAACAAAACTAGAGGTATTTCGCATTTCATGGAAAGAGAGCTCGATTGCGTACAGAGAGGCTTTAAAAGCTGCTAGATCTGCTTATTTTTCAACCCTATTAGAAGAAAATAAACAAACCCTAGGTATTTATTTGAAACAGTGGCTAAACTAATGAAAAATAAAGCTTCAAGCCCAGAAGCTTCCAAGCAGCACAGCAGTAATGACTTTATGAACTTCTTCACTTATAAGTTTGATAATATCAGGGAGAAAATTATAACTATGCAACCGTCTACTACAGTATTGCATCAGGAAATGCATTGTAGTCTCCCTAAGGAAAAATTCGATTCATTTATTGCTATAGGAGAGGAATAATTTGCTAAACTCGTTAAATCATCTAAATCAACAACATGTATGTTAGACCCTATACCAACTAAGCTACTGAAATAGATGCTTCCAGAGGTCATAGATCCTCTTCTAAATATCATTAATTCATCTTTGTCATTAGGATACGTACCAAAAACATTTAAGCTGGCTATGATTAAACTGCTTGTTAAAAAAACACAACTTGATCCTACTGAATTAGTCAATTACAGGCCGATCTCGAATCTACCTTTTCTGTCAAAGATACTAGAAAAGGCAGTATCTTCACAACTATGTTCCTTTTTAGAAAGAAATGATATCTGCAAGGATTTTCAATCAGGATTTAGACCGTACCATAGTACTGAGACTGCTTTCAATAGAGTTGCAAATTATTTTTTCTTATCATTCGATCGTGGTTGTATCTCTCTATTAGTGTTACTCGATGTTAGTTCTGCATTTGACACTATCGACCACAACATTCTTTTAAATAGACTCGAAAATTATGTTGGCATAAGTGGAATTGCATTAGCATGACCGTTATCAGACCGTTATCAGTTTGTAGCAGTAAATTTTCAGTATGGTGTACCACAAGGCTCAGTACTAGGACCGTTGCTGTTCACTCTGTAAATGCTACCCCTGGGAGATATCATTAGGAAGCATGGCATTAGTTTTCACTGTTATGCTGATGATACGCAGCTCTATATTACTTCACACACTGACGGAACTTATCAATTCACAAAATTAACGGAATGCATAGCTGATATAAAAAAAATGGATAACTAGCAACTTCCTACTACTTAATTCTGAAAAAACAAAGATTCTAATTATTGGACAACATTTTTTCTCACGTAATAATCTAGAATACTGTCTAACACTTGATGGCTGCTCTGTCAAACCTTCTTTGTCGGTTAGTAACCTGGGTGTGCTCTTTGATACCAATTTTTCATTTGAAAGTCACGTGTCTAGTATCTGTAAAACCGCATTTTTCCATCTTAAAAATATATCTAAATTACGTCATATGCTGTCAATGAAAAATGCAGAACAATTAGTCCATGCGTTCATGACATCAAGGCTAGATTATTGTAATGCTATTATGGGTGGTTGCACTGCACGCTTAATAAACAAACTACAGCTGTTCCAAAATGCAGCAGCTTGAGTTCTTACCAGAACCAGGAAGTATGACCATATTAGCCCGGTTCTGTCAACACTGCATTGGCTCCCTATTAAACATCTTATACATTTTAAGTAAGCAATAAGGTACGAGAGGCTGTGGTGTATCGTGAATAAGTAACGGCTGAAGGCAGGGACGGATTGACAATCTGTGCGTTCTGGAAAAGTCCAGAACGGCCGTCCAACCGAGGGCCGTCGCCCGGCCGTCGGCAAAAAAAAAAAAAAAAAAAAAAAAAAAAAAAAAAGTGTAATAACTCAATATGAACAGACAACAGCAGGGGCACTAATACGATCACATGCTGCTATGTGAAAAAAAAAAAAAAAAAAAAAAAACCGAGGAAGAAGAGTCGGCCTAGCCAGTTTGTGATTGGTCCCCGGATTCCCGGAATCAAATCGCCGGCAGAATGGCAAGCAGGAAACGTAAGGAGAAAGGTGGATGGGAAAAAGTTAAAGAAAAGAGGGCCAAGTCTCTCGAGACTGATGCAGCAAAGTGTAAAAAGCTCACAGAGCTTTTTGGTTGCAGTGCAACTGCCAGCAGTACTACATCGCTTAGCCAGAGTCAGACTGAGACTGTAGAGGACCAGCAAGTGGAAGCTGAGCCTGAGGCTGAGCATCCACAGCCTGATCATGATGAGGAGGGACAGACAGATTTAACTTCACATCAGCAAGAGGTCCTGGTAAGTGCCAGTAGTAGCAGGACACAATAGGCTGCATTTATCCCTATCTTAGCGAATTGCATAGTCAGCTAGCTATCAACATGGGTGTGCATGGGGTGGAACGGTACATGTGTATTCATTTTAACCGAATCGGTACGGGCGTCACGGTTCAGTCAGTGCATGAATTTACACGGAGAATACACGATATAAAAATAAATAAAACTCGCGTGAAAATTAATGTAATGCGGAACTACTGTTAGAGTCGAGAGAGACGTGATGTGTGTGTGTGTGTGTGTGTGTGTGAGCGCGGCCGCGATCGAACAGTGGAAACATAAAAACAATACATTTTACATCATTTTGTTCATAAAGGACATCATTCAAACTGCAAAGTGTTTGCTTATATTTGTGTACACTCGCAATAAAACAAAACATTGTGCTTTTGTCAAACTGTAAACTCTTGTCAAACTGTAACCTACAACTGTCATTTAACCAAAATCTCTCTCTCACTCACTCACACACACACACACACACACACACACAGTTTAAAAGCAAAAAATATTTATCCAACCCCATTTAAAAACAGTCTGTGGGTGTCATCTTTTGGACATTCATTGTATTGCATTGGTTTTCATTTGTTTCATTCACATTGTTGTATATGAGAGGTTGTAGTGAGCTCACATTTTCTGCTAGAATGAAGACTAAGATATTGTATTAAACGGGAAAACATCAGGCATGCATTGCTACCATTCTAAACGTGCTAACATACAAGGAAGTGGGCTTAATAATTAAACAAATTTTTGTTTAACCAAAAAAATCCTAGCTTGCACTTTCTGTCTGTCTTCCATCAGAGTGCAGTTTTTCCTTGTCTTTCATGTTTGTGTTTACTATTGTGGAATTGGCAAAGACCTGGTGGTTGTTTGTGAAAGCTTCAAAGACAAAATGAATAGGGCCTAGCCATTTTCATTTCACAGCCTTAATATAAATCACAGTGTAATATGACATTGACAAAATATTAAATGGGTTATTCAATGCTAATTATTTAACACAAAGCAACACATTGCATCAATAAAAGCTAATAAACTATCTTTAAAATCATTTTTTTATTCAGGTTGAAGATAGTTGCAGTACAAAAGATGACAGGGAGAGTGCAGGGAAGTGCGAGGATGTCCCAGGATGCTCTACATCACAATATTTCAAACGGCCCAAGTCAGATAGTCACAGCCTGAAACAATTTTTTGCTAACCACCCTCAGCAAAAGCCTAAAAACCTGTCTCTACAGAGAGTGTTCAGTTGTAAAGATGGTACCAACCGCAAATGGCTCACATACTTTGAGGAGAATCACACATTATATTGTACAGTTTGTTTAGCATTTGCCAAGCCAGGTGAAACAAATCCCTTCATAAGTGGAATGCAGGACTGGAAGCATGTCAGTCAACGAGTAGAGGAGCATGAAAGGAGCAACATGCACAGGCTGTGTGCTGAAGCTTATTTTTTATGGGCATCAAAAGCAGATATAGCCAGTCTGCTTCATGGTCCCCAAGTAGTGGCCCACAGAGATCAAGTGCGGAAGAGACGGCAGGTGTTGGAACGTATTGTAGACATTGTTAAGGTCATTGGCAAGAGAGGACTTAGCTACAGAGGGACACAGTCTGAAGCAGCTTACACTCTGGATGACATGAGCATTGATCATGGGAATTTTTTAGAGCTTATCATTCTTCTTGGGAAATATGATATATGCATGAAGGAACATCTCACAGAGTGCATAGAAAAAAGCAAGAAGATGCATCAAACCCAGGCTAAAGGTCGAGGTTCTGTTGTGACATTTCTGTCAAAAACAACTGTAATGAAAGTCATATCTACAGTGCTGCAGTTAATTCAAGAGACTATAGCAAAAGAGGTTACTGAAGCTGGGATGTTTTCAGTGCAGATTGACACAACGCAAGACATCACATCCCAAGATCAGTGCTCGATAGTTCTGAGGTATGTCAAAGACACAGTACAGGAAAGGCTTTTTGCTGTGGTGAAATGTGAAGCATCTACTGGACAATATTTTGTTCAGATGCTTGCAGATGTGATTGAAAAATGTAACTTGGAAATCAGCAACTGCGTCAGTAATGCCACTGATGGTGCATCAAATATGCAAGGAAAATACAGGGGTTTTTCCACACTGTTGTCCTCTAAAGCGCCAAACCAAGTGCATGTATGGTGTTATGCACATGTGCTAAACTTGGTTCTGGCTGACACAACTGAAGTGTCCCTCTCCAGTGGATCGTTGTTCTCACTATTGAATGATATTGCAGTCTTTTTCCGTGAGTCATACCAAAGGATGAATGTGTGGGAGCAAGGAAGCCAGGACAGTCGACACAAGCGCCTTTCCATTATCGGAGAAACAAGGTGGTGGGCCAAGGATGTTGCTTTGAAGAGGATTTTTGGGTCCTTTGGAAAGCCAGACCAGTGTGTCTACAATGACGTCCTCAGGACACTGGACAGGTGTCAGGGCCAGGAAAACCTGAAAACAACAGCGCGTGTCAAAGCAAAAGGGTACTTGGAGGGTTTAAGGAGATATGAAACAGTTCTAACTGCTCAGCTTTTCCTTAGGATTTTTGAAATCACAACACCACTCTCAAAATACCTGCAGACACATGGTGTAGACATCTTGTCTGCTCACCGAATGGTTCTGACCACTGAAGATGCTCTGAAGAAAATATCAAGAGATTTTGAGTCAGTGAAGAAAGATGCTGATGTTTTTGTTCTGTGGGCAAATACAACACTGTCTGAAGAGGATTGTGACCTTGAACTGGAGGAAATGCTTCCAGAGAAAAGGAGGAGAAAAATTAAGATGATGGCTGGTGAGAAGGCAAGTGATGAGAGCTTCACAAATGCCAACAGTGCCTATGAAGCACAAGTTCATAACCAGGTGATGGACACAGTCACAGAGAGCATCCATAGGCGCTTTTTAACCCATGGTTCCCTCTATGCGGACTTGGCTCTCCTTGATCCAAGAAACTTTACAGAAGTTTCTTCATCAGGCTTGCCTGATACTGCATTTCAGGAGATGAGCAAATGCTTGCTCAGGTTTGATAGCAGGGCAACTCCTGCTAATTTGCAAAGTGAGCTCAAGTGTCTGGCAGCCCAATGGCCACGTCTTAAACAATCTGTTCTTGAGGAGTACCAAGTCAGGGTAGCAGAGGATGACCCAGATGTTTGGGAAGAGGCAGAAATAAAAAACAGCACCTGTAAATCTTGCAAAGAATGCCCAGTGTGTTGCTACCAACTTCTTACACGGTACAACCTCCTGACAGATGCCTATCGCATCCTTGGCTTAGGCTACAAATTTCTTCTCACTCTGCCTGTGACACAGGTAGCTTGTGAGAGAAGTTTCTCTGTATTGAAGTACATTAAGAATCGCTTAAGGAGCAGAACTTCTCAGGAACACCTGGAAACATTCATGTTAATGGCCACAGAGAAGGACATCCTCATGTCCCTTGACAATGACCTCATAATAGACAGAGTTGCTGAGAATAGTGCCCTTCTCAAGACACTTTTACTTCCCCAACATTAAAGGTGCTGTAGGTAGGATTGTGAAAATCCAGGATTTAGCCAAAAAACTTGAACATCGGCAACTTCTCAGTCTCTCCCCCCTTTCCGCTAAAGCCCAAAATGGTTTCCTAAGCCCCCCACCCCTCCACAAGGGAGAATGAATGCGTGTGCATGATCAGTGATTGACACGCAGTTACAGTAGATACCCCTCCTAGCCCTGATGGGTGCATCTGACTGAAGAGGGAGATGTGGATTTTTGCAAATCGTACCACAGGCTGTAGTCAGTACTAGAGGAGTAAGATTTTTTTTTCTTTTAACTACCTGCTTTATGTAGTTATACTTGAACACAGGGTCAGTTTCAGCAAATATGACAAAGTTAGTTTTATAAGGCTTACCTACTGCACTTTTAAATTTGCTTTCATTATATTTGAATAGTTATATGTTATAGTATATAGTAACTATATGTTTTATATATACAAGTGGGGTTTTTGTAGCCAGTGACATTTCATTTTTTGTATTTTATTTTCAATGCAGATGGCATTTTTTGTTTTTTTATTTCAAGGCTGAGGGAAGAGGAATTAATAAACACAATTTTATTATCATCATTGGTTTTGAGATGTTACTTGTTGTGAATACCTTGTCTGATAGTCTGACAGTATTGTGGCATAGTATCAGGACATCCTGGCTAGTGTCTGTTGCGCACGGTTAGGGGCGAATGGCCAGATGATGGGCCTATTTGGGAGAAAGTCCAGGGCTGTTTTTTAGCCCCAGTCCGTCCCTGGCTGAAGGGTGTTGTTAGGGTGTTGTTTCTCTCGCGAAGCGGAGTGCCTGCAACCCCTTCACCCGTTACTTATTCACGATACAGCACTTGCCTCGAGTACCTTATTGCTTTTATAAAACGGTTACCACAAAATATTAAAGTAAAAAAAATTAAATAATTTACAACACAATATTTGTGAAATTTCCTCACACAATAGGCATAGCTTATCTCTCAGCATGAGGAAACGTTTATTTTTTTGTTTATTCCATTATTTTCTCTCTGCACTAAACTAAATATTTACATAGCCTAAATAAAAACACAAGGGCACATATTTTGATAGATAACAGTTAGGTCTTTAATCTATTTTATTAATGTTATTCATTTAGTTGCTAAAATGCTGCCTAACAAGAGATACTTTTTTTATTGTTGTTTATTTAAATTTATTTGAACATCTCCGTTTATTGTGCATGCATTAAATATTTGTCTCATTTCAATCAGCTCCACTGTGGTGATATTTAACGCGGTTCTCTTTAGTTGGGGCTCAGCACTGTCAGCAGTGTTTTTAAACACTTTAGCCTTTTTAATTCTTACGTTTTTTTCTCTGTTTATGTTGATACGTGTGGTTGCTAAGGGTGTTGCTAAGGGCGCAGTGGTAAATAGAACCGTTGGGTGAAGCAGTCATAGCCGTGTTTTATCGTGAATAAAGCACAGCTATTGACCAATCAGAATCAAGGATTGGAACTAACTGTTTTATAAAATATGATAATATAATAAGCACTAAATGGTTTAGCTCCATAGTACTTGAGCGAGCTCTTAACGCATTATAGTCCTTCACGTCTATTGTGATCTCAAAATTCTGGCCAGTTGATAATACCTAGAATATCAAAATCGACTGTAGGCAGTAGATCCTTTTCCTATTTAGCACTAACATTTTGGAACAATCTTCCTAACGTTGTCCGGGAAGCAGACACACAGACACACTCTGTCAGTTCAAATCTAGACTAAAAACACATCTCTTACCTAGCATACACATAACACATTATAGACTTTTATAATTCAATTTTAGGCTGCATAGTTTAGGTCAGCCGGATCCGGGAGCTCTCCCCATAAATCCTGATGTACTTGATACATCATAATAAGGATGGCGTCTACGCTAATATTAGTCTCTCTTTTTATCCGAGGTTTACCGCAGTCCTCTGGATCCAGGCCGTATCCAGATCCGATGAAGGACCTGCGCTTGGACATGATGACAATGCAGTCCTGAAGTGTCAACCAGTCCCTCCCTGTTTACTGAAGTCAGCTGGATCCTGGCTGTATCCAGATCAGATGGTGGACCTGGACCCATCCATGACGCATCCCTACAGTGCCAGCCTCATCAGCCCTGTGAAGGCCTCATCGACACGACCAATCTGACTTCCGACCTGTAATGCTGCCTGGATCAAAATCGTACACTGTTTGCTCATTGGCCACAGGAGAACTGGCCCCCGACTGAGCCTGGTTTCTCCCAAGGTTTTTTTCTCCATTCTGTCACCTGATGGAGTTTTGATTCCTTGCCACTGTTGCCTTGGCTTTTGGCTTGCTTAGTTGGGGACATTTATTCAACAATATTATTGATTTGCCTTACTTAAGGTGGACAATGACGCAATTTTCTTCTAGAAACAAACTTTGTTGTATTATTTTCATGTTATCACTGTGAAGCTGCTTTGATACAATTTGTATTGTAAAAAGCGCTATATAAATAAAGGTGACTTGACTTGACAATATCATAGTAACATTACCCTTATGAAAAGAAAATCTATTTCCCAATATATGAATGATCAATATATTTAAATGGTTTAACAGTATATTTGAAAATATACTAAATTGGGACAAAACTCAACCTATAGATCACCCTAAATTAATTACCGTTATGTGTCCGATGTTTAAAGAGTGATACCATTGTGCAGCATTTACCAAAGTAAGTTGGCCGAGTGAATCTTGCTGAGTGGAGGCAGGACAAATTAGCATATTCACAGTATCCCGCGTATACTAAATGAAACTGTCACAAACTACTGAGGAACGAAGACACAGAAATAGGTTAACAATGTTTATTGGACACGTAGTGCAACGCCACAGAACAAGAAGGCTCGAGGTCACTTCAGAATTACTCGCTGGGGTAATGGGTACCTTGGCCATGGCGCAAGCGGTACATCCCTGTACATACCGGGAGGTATCCTGGGCCATACTGGGCCACCAGTAGCGTTGTTGGAGGAGTGAGAGGGTTTGTTGGCTGCCTGGGTGTCCAGAACCCGGAGAGGTATGCACCGAGTCCATGAGGGATTGGTACAAGCGGGACAAAGCATCTGCCTTGAGGTTCTTTGATCCAGGACGATAGGTTACGGAAAAGTTAAAGCGAGTGAAGAATAACACCCATTGGGCTTGACGAGGATTCGACCTCTTGGCATCTCTAAGATACTCTAGATTGTGATGGTCCGTGATTACCTGGAATGGGTGGTTAGCTCCCTCCAGCCAATGTCTCCACTCCTCTAATGCCAGTTTAACCCTCTGGGGTCGACAAACGCGCCCGCGCGTTTTGCTGGATTTTCTTCACATTGTAGCACAATAAACTTAAATTACTCCGTCATTTATGGTCATACAGAAAAAAGAAATATAAAAAAAGAATCTGTGATATTTCTACTTTTGTATGTGTCCACATACAATCAAATCAAAACATTGTGCTGTTGTAAAATAAAGAAAATAAACAGGGTGTGCTTTCTGCCTCTCCGTCGCGGTGAACTTTTTTTTCTTGAGCACGTCTATAAACTGAAACAAAACTCAGCGAATACTTGTCACACATTTATGAGCCATATACCTTTATAAACATTTAAGTGTGTACTTTTAAATGATCGGATTCAAACTGAAAACAAATATTCTCTGTTTAAGTCATTTGTATAAAACCAACAAGATGTATAGTATCTCAAACGCTTGCTCATTATTTTTAATTTGACCACGCCCACGCGCGCAAAAGAGATTGACATGCAAATCTCCACATGGAATGCGAACGCGATCATTACCTCAAAAACAAAGCACCAAAAAACTTCACAAGTCTCTGCTTTTCGTCGAGTTTGAAAGACGTGCCGTGAGCTTACATTGGATTTACCTCAGAAGAAGAAGAACGCGATTTGAAGACAAGAAAGATGTAAGGTAAGAAATTCTTACTTATTAGTTTATGTTATTGTTGCATAAACTTCACATTGTAGTTGAACTGTTGCTAGATATATGGTGAATATTATAATATTTAGACCCGTGTTTACTGTTAAATACTGTGTTTGAGGATATCTGCTCAAACGTAGATATATATAATATGGTAACCATAATGTTTCATATTTTGGAGCATGCTGTGCGTTTGAATGTATCATATTTTGGAGTGCGATCGCGTTTGAAAAGCAAAACGCACCAAACATTAGGCTTCATGTTTTTTCTATTATCTCATTTCATATCATCATAACGAGTGGAAACATTTGAAGGAACATGATAATCAATATATTTTTCTCTAACATGGTTGTTACTGAAATCTTTTGGAAGATTTATAGGCTGCTATAGGTTATTGTTTGTTATTATTATTTTATGCAGCACTGCGCATAGCCTATGCCTACAAGGCACAACAAACCTGGTGTTCATTATATTATATATTGTTGGAAACATTTGTGTGTGTGTATTCTGTGAATTTTAAAAAGCAATTTTAACCAGAAAAATCTAAAATGTATTCCCAAAATCGTGCAGGCCTAGAGTTTCTCTTTATCAGTATGTTCACTTTTTTTTTTCTTTCAGGGCCCAGATGCCACTGAGTCCTGCTGACTTCAACATTCACATGTTGTATATGTGATGTTCCGTCTCGCCATTGGACTAGTTGACAGACACACGTGCTTCAGATGCAACCAAGCAGAGGCGGAAAGCGTCATCGATGCAGTGCGAGTTCCCAATTGAAGTAATTTTGTATTATTACCATTGACGAGTTTAATTTGACATCCCAATTGTGGGTGACCTAACATTCTGGTTTTTTTTTTGTTTTTTTTTTATATATAGATTAAGCTTAAAAGCAAAGTTAACATTTAGAAGTTAACGTTGCATCAAAGCATGATTAGACCATGAAAATACAATTCATCAAATACAGAATTTGATCATCTATTATCATTACTATAATACAAAATACCATCACTATAATAACAGATTACAGCTGACCTTTCTGATTACATGCTTGTTCTCACAACAGACACTGCAAGAAAAAGGGACGCACTTTAAAATCTGAAAGGTCATCCTGCCAAATGTGGCTTTTTGTGACATTAATAATAATTGTGTCCATTTTTTTCTTTAAAAAAGTGATGATATATCATTACACTTTGGATAAAAACATCTGCTAAATGAAATGTTTATGTTGTGGAATATATATATATACACTCACCTAAAGGATTATTAGGAACACCATACTAATACTGTGTTTGACCCCCTTTCGCCTTCAGAACTGCCTTAATTCTACGTGGCATTGATTCAACAAGGTGCTGAAAGCATTCTTTAGAAATGTTGGCCCATATTGATAGGATAGCATCTTGCAGTTGATGGAGATTTGTGGGATGCACATCCAGGGCACGAAGCTCCCGTTCCACCACATCCCAAAGATGCTCTATTGGGTTGAGATCTGGGGACTGTGGGGGCCATTTTAGTACAGTGAACTCATTGTCATGTTCAATAAACCAATTTGAAATGATTCGAGCTTTGTGACATGGTGCATTATCCTGCTGGAAGTAGCCATCAGAGGATGGGTACATGGTGGTCATAAAGGGATGGACATGGTCAGAAACAATGCTCAGGTAGGCCGTGGCATTTAAACGATGCCCAATTGGCACTAAGGGGCCTAAAGTGTGCCAAGAAAACATCCCCCACACCCCATTACACCACCACCAGCCTGCACAGTGGTAACAAGGCATGATGGATCCATGTTCTCATTCTGTTTACGCCCAATTCTGACTCTACCATCTGAATGTCTCAACAGAAATCGAGACTCATCAGACCAGGCAACATTTTTCCAGTCTTTAACTGTCCAATTTTGGTGAGCTCGTGCAAATTGTAGCCTCTTTTTCCTATTTGTAGTGGAGATGAGTGGTACCCGGTGGGGTCTTCTGCTGTTGTAGCCCATCCGCCTCAAGGTTGTGCGTGTTGTGGCTTCACAAATGCTTTGCTGCATACCTCGGTTGTAACGAGTGGTTATTTCAGTCAAAGTTGCTCTTCTATCAGCTTGAATCTTTCCTCCATCAATAATTAATTAACAATTATGCACACAATATAATCAAGATGCCAATTTAAGGGGAAAAATTCAGACTGTCATGATGGAGGACAGACACAGAGATAAGTCACACAGAGATTTATTGGAACATCCACAGAAGAGATATCAAGCAGGAACATAAGGCAATCCAACACAAACAAACTGAGCACTTAGATTCAAACTTAAAGGGCACCTATTATGCCCCTTTTCAGAAGATGTAAAATAAGTCTCTGATGTCCCCATAGTGTGTATGTGAAGTTTTAGCTCAAAATACCCAACAGATAATTATTTACAACACGTTTAAATTGTCACTTTTGGGGAAAAAAACCATGCCGTTTTAGTGTGTATCCCTTTAAATTTAAGTGAGCTGCTGCTGCCGGCCTAGACGGTGGAGCCTCACAAGCTTGCACTCAGAGCCATGACAATCTATGGTGGCCCAGTAGTGCATAACACAACGAAATTTAAAAAGCAAACATAAGTTCACAACACAACTAAATGAATCCACAACACAACGGAAATTAGCCACAACACAACAGAAAATGTACAACACAACGGAAATGAGCCACAACACAACGGAAAATGTACAACACAACGAAATATAGCCGCAACACAACGGAAATGCTCCTGACCACTAGTGGGCTCTTGTTCTATAGAGTCGGCAGTCTTAATATAACAGTACCACGATTAGTTTTAACAGTATGTAACCATTGTATATCGACATAAAATATTACTTCAAAATCACCAACAAGAATTATAGCTGCGTATTTATACTCGAGAATGCTTTGCACAGCGCATGATCCCTAAGGGAACGTCTGGCAATTCCACCAAGTGGTTAAAACATATAATTTATTATAAAAAAAAAAAAAAAACATTTGGTGAATTGCAGAATTACAGGAAGGTATTGGCACAATTACACCTGTAATAAGTCAGTCAGGTCACTAGGAACCTACCACAAGCTTTGGGACATGAAAAAAAAAGAAAAAAGAAAAGCCTTTAGGTGAATTACTGTAGGCCTAATGTTTTTTATAAAAAAACAAATTGTGTACTGTGCATACAGGGAGCTATTGGCACAATTTCACCTGTTGTAAGTCAGTCTGGTTAATAGGAACTACAACCTTTGAAACATGACACACAAACTTTTATTATATTACAGAAATTTCCTAAGAAATAATTGTTTACTGTAAATACATTAAGGGAGGTATTGGTAAAAAGTCACCCTTAGTAAGTCAAGCTTTGGATTTTGAACATGTCTGTTTTTGAATGTTAAAAGTAATTTTAATTAATACAAATTATATGTTTTAACAACTTGGAGGAATTAACAGACGTTCCCTTAGGGATCATGTGCTGTGGTAGCGTGTCAAAGCATTCTAGATATGCAGCTATAAATGCACGTAGGTGATTTTGAACTAATAAATGTCGATATACAATGCTACATACTGTTACAACTAATCGTGGTGTTGATATACTTTTTAGACTGCTGACTCTATAGAACAGTGGCATGGAAAACTAACTTGATTGCACTTCGAGAGCCCTCTAGTGGTCTGGAGCATTTCCGTTGTATTGTGGCTTTATTTCGTTGTGTTGTACATTTTCTGTTGCGTTGTGGCTCATTTCCGTTGTGTTGTGGATTCATTTCGTTGTGTTGTGGCTTAATTTCGTTGTGTTCCCAAGGACCGGTGTGATCGCCGACGTGGGTGGCCTCTACCCCTGGGTGCAGGTCGATCTGGGTGGTTGCTGTGGAACTCAGACAACAAGGTTGGTTCCAGGATGTTGTCTCATGGCACCCGAGATCTTTTTTCGGGTCCATAACCTTCCCAGTCGCTAAGATATTCTTTAGCTGTGCCAGACCCTGTGGGAAGAGAAACAAGAGAAGGGCAGTGAGGTTTCAGGAGGGAGTCATGAAAGGTAGGAGCAATTCTGTAATGGCAAGTTCAATCAGTAAATAACTGCATTGATTTGTCTCTGGATTGTGAAGGGACCAATATATCTGGCACTCAACTTACGACAGGACAGCCGAAGGCGAATGTCCCTGGTAGAGAGCCAGACCTTTTCTTTTAGGTTTGTACACAGGTGTTTACAATACATAAGTGAAAATAACTGTACAACAACATTTGGATATTAGTAATAATAATGATGATGAAAATAAGCAAAGAAAAATAAGCAAAATATTTACAGATCAAAGATATATCAGATAAATAAGTAAACCCAAGAGAAAAAGACACGCAATTAGTGATGCCAAAGAAAACAAAACTCAGTCTAAACCTTTAACCTAACTAATAAGAAATAAAAATAATAATAAATCAAATCTTCAGAGTAAAACGCCCAAACTTACTCTAACTAACCAATTCAAAACATACAGATGGCGTTCACTTTCTTACCTGGGACATATATAGAGTAGTCAACATTTGAAGTGGATCAAAACCTTTCATCAAAGTTATACATGAATTTCGAACATTACCCGTTCTTGTCTTGTCTTTTTTGATCCACTTCAAATGTTGACTACTGTACATCGAGTTACTTAGGTGTTGTGCTATGTAAGTCACATGACATTTAACCTGTCTACCTTATTCTTGGGCAGAGAACAATGCCATCAAAAAGCAGAAAGAGAACTAAAGGGGAAAAGTAGCAAAACAATATCCAAAACGAGATGGCAAACTAAAAGCAATAGGGTTAAGACTGTCACAGAACAATATTAGCGATACAAAAGAACAACACAAAGCAAAGCAGCAGGAACACCAAATTGTTAATTTTGGCGTCCTTTTCAATGCGGGCGGGAAACTTGATTGGCAGCAGAGGATTTGACGTCATGCCATTGATAGAGATTGACAGGTTCCTGAACCAACAGAAGATTAGAGAAGTAGAGCCTAAGAAAATGACAGGGAGCGAGCGAGAGAGAGAGAGAGAGAGAGAGAGAGAGAGAGAGAGAGAAAACACAAGCAAACCCACAGGGACATAACACGGCCAATCTCGGTTTGAGCATTTGCTTGAGGGTTGTAGCTGGATGTTAAGCTCACTGACACACCGAAGAGTTTGAAGAATGACCTCCACACCCTTGAAATAAACGGAGGACCAAAGTCTGACACAACATCCTCAGGTAGGCCATAATTACAAAAGACGAGGTGGAAAAGTGTCTCTGCAGTTTCCATCGCTGTTGGCAACCCCTTCATGGGCATCAATCGACGGGCCTTTGAGAATCGGTCAACTGCCATGAGGGTGCATATGAAGGATTCTGATTCAGGGAAGTTGGTAAAGAAATCAACTCCTAGGTGACCAGGGATGGTGAGGAATGGACAATGGAAAGAGTTTCCCTTCGGGCAGGTGTCAGGGAGCCTTGGAGATGGCACAAGTAGGGCATCCTTGAACATACCGATGAACTTGAGGTCATCCATGCATTTATGATCCATGCATTTGTGTCATTATGGCTCAGTTATTGCAATTCTCTCTCTATTGAAATAAATAAATCAAATATAAATCATCTTCAGATGGTTCAAAATGCAGCTGCCAGACTTCTGACTGGCACGCAGAAATTTGATCACTTCTCCCCTGTATTATGTTCTTTACCCTGGCTGCCGGTCTAATTGTGGTGCACTAATATGCATTAATTCATGCTGAACTAATTCACAGATAATCATGTGTTAATTTATGACTCATGAAGAACTAAATTGTTAAGTATTATGTCATTATGTGTCAGGATTTTGCCCCGGCAGCTTTGTCTGTTGTGTCTTTGTTTAATGTTTCCATGTTTGTTTTGTGCTTGAACACATGGATTTTATCTTTGTTTATGTTGGTCATGTGCCCCCTTTGTCTTGCCTCATAGTTTCCCCTTATCATGCCCCCTCGTTTAGTCCTTGTCTAGTCCTTGTTTCACTAATTGTGCTCACCTGGTCCTCGTTTGCTCCAATCCCTTTACCTGTATATTGTGCTTCCTTGCTTCTTTTCTTTGCTGGATTGGTGTGTTGCGTTCACATATTAGAACTTTCTCTAATATTGTGTTCATACCCAGATGTGATTGTCCAAAGGTCTCGCTAGCTTCTTGTATCCTTGCTGTTTGTGCTTAGGGTTTTTCTTAGTCTAACTTCTCTTTATTATTTAGTTTTCTTGTTTTACTTGAGCTATTAGTTTTTGTTTGGTTCTGTCTCTTAGATTTATAGATTTAGTTTCTATTACTTTGGTTTTCTCTTTGATTTATTATATAGCCTGGGTTTACATTTATCTAATACCAAGCTTTCTCCTGTCGTAGATTTGTTTTACTTTAGTCTTTTGTTAGTTTTCTTCGCTTAAATGTATAGGTTTAGTTTTTCAGTCACTTAACTCCAGTGTTTGTCCTGCCTTGCACTTATTTAATGTTTTAGTGGTTTTGTTCTTGTCTTGTTAGTTTCTCCCCTGATGTGTTGAGTGTCTGCGTGTGTTCGAGTCCTGTCCTGGCCAGCCTTAGACTTTACTGATGGCTGGTTCCCAGGCTGCTCAATCCTGTACCGAGTCTCCTGTCTAGCCCTCAGGACTGTCTCTGGACTGTGCAACTGTTACACATTGTTACACTCTGTTGTTAATAAATCACCATTCACTGCTCATCTCTGCACTTGGGTCCTGTTATTTCCAGTGAATCCTGACAATTATGGTTCAAGTCATGGATTTCAATTTCCAACCATCTACAACCGGGATTCCACTGTGACATGAACTGTCACATGCAGTACCTTGTTGTTCATGGCACAGGAATAGATCAGGTTAATCTTGAGTTCTAGGATTGAAAGCTGGAGCAAAGAGAACATGCGGCCGGGTACTGCTACATTTGCAACTCATTAGTTAAGGATTAATTAAAGCAGACAACTGGAAGTTGAAGTACAGCTTTGACCAATTGTGGTAATTAACACATTAATTTACACTTTTAGTTAATACAATATGTTATTAAGGAATTAATACATTAGGTATTAATTATTCATATATTACTTAATCTATTAATCATATAGACTCTTTATTAGTTGATGATGCAGTAATAGATGGTTTAGGTCTTAATGAGCCATACATTAACACATGATTATATGTGCATCAGTTAAGCATGAATTAATGTATATTAGTGCACCCGTATTGTAAAGTGTTGTTTTTAAAGCTCTTAGTGGATCGAATCCTAAATATATCTGTGATCTTTTAAATCCAAACACATCCGTTATATCTCAGGGGTCTTCTGAGCAAAGATTGTCGATGGTCCCGAGATCTAGATTAAAGTTGAGGGATGACTGTGCTTTTTCTATTGTTGGGTCAAAACGGTTTCCCTCAGATTAGTTTAACTCTTAAGTTAAAAACCCATCATTTTTTTAGGTCTATTTTTAGCAAGGTTTTTGTACAGCACAGTGGTCAACTACTTTTGTTTTTGTTGTGCTCTATAAATAAATTTTGATTTGATTCGATTTGAACTTCCTGAGATATCAGGCCACCAATAACCTTTACGGAGGAGCGAGAGAGGGAGCCAAGGGAGTCCAGAGTCCATGACAGAAAAGCAAATGGAGGATGGAACATACATGTTTCCCTCAGGACCTCCTGGTGGAGCATGTTCGGACTGGCTTCTGCAATCTGATCATTGAGAGACCATTGGATAAGGCTGATAACTATGGAAAGAGGGAGTATCTTGTCTGAAAGGGCCAATTGAGGAGTCAGAGAAACGGATAAATAAGTAGAAGACCACATTGTCAAGCACATCATTACAAGGATGTCTTTATGATTCACTATATTATGTTTTCAGTATACTGCTGTATATAAAGTAATATATGTACTTCTTCAGCAGGCTAGCATATGTTTTTTTTTCCTCAAATGTAAGTAGCTAAGTATCTCTGCCAAGCCTGGGGATGATGGCCCTGGCCCGCACTTATTGTAGAGGTGCACACCCTGAGGGTGTTAATAAAACACCTGAATATTGGTAAAGCACCAGGATTAGCTGAATCAGCACACTGTCAAGCTCATAAATAACAGATTCCAGCCCGTAAAGATGCCATCACAGACTGCAAAAGTCACCCAGAGCTGCAGCATCGTTCTACTTCTCCCCCTTCTTTATTTAATGGAGGCAACCAATTAAGCTAAACTGTAATGAGTTACGTTTAAGATCAAATGGCTTATCCATATGTTGTTTTGTAGCTTGAACCTATTATATGAATATTGACCTGTAAAAGATTGCCTCTGTAAAACTCCCAGTTGTCTTGTGATATTTTGTGTCCATCATTTTTTTTTTACTGCTAGTCTCTAATATAAGATTTTATATAAAATAAAAAAACAATCTGATCAGACAATCGCATCCCTTCTTCCAATTATGTATGATTTCTCTTTTTCTGTGAAACACAAAAGGAGAAGTTTTGAACAATGTTCATGCTGCTCTCTTCCATACAATGAAACTGGATGGTGATCGTGTGCTGTCAAGCTCTAACAAGAGAAAAAACACCATAAAAGTTTCATAAAATATGACTCATGCACTACCTCTAAATCTACTGAAGTTAGACGACAATTTTTGTCTAAAGTTTAAGGACATTCAGCAACAAAGAGCTAATTTTGGTCCCACAGAAGAAAGTCATGCAGGTTACAAGAGACATTAGCATGATTAAACGATGATTGATGATGACGTCCATATTCTATTAAAGTATATCATTTTCCTAAGTACTATTTTTTAAGTAAAGTAAAGACAGAAAAATGTAATTATTAATATATTGAAATATGACACAGGAATTACATTAAAGTATATTTTAGTTTACCATAAATGCTTGTAAGTAATTTCAGCAGTTAACTTTAACCATATTTTAAAGACAACAGAATTATGAAATTACATATAAAGATCAGGTGTTGTAAAGCTCTGAAGAGCACAATAAAGGTTACATATTTCAAGTCTTCTAAAGCCATATGACAACTTTTGTTTGAGGGACAGACTAAGCTTGGACATTCAGCTTAAAAAAGCTAATTTTGATTTAAGAAGAAAAAAAGTCCGAGGGACGTGAGAGTGAGTAAATGATTATCTATTTTTTATTTTCTGTGAACTATGCCTTTAAAGCAAGTAAAAAAAAACAAAACACAAAAAACAATATTTTTTCTTGCTCTATTTTTAGAGGCAAAATCAAAGACTTGTTTGCAAAAAGTAGAGAGATTACATTTTGGCATCAGCACTTTTCACTGTGATTCCCTATTTGCTTTGTATCTGCAGAATATTTCTTGAATGCAATTTGATTAACTACTCAACTGTGACCTAACCTAAATGGCCTATTGTATAAAAATCTGTTTTAATGCTGACGCAAAATGAAACTCAGCCGAATAAGTGGGTAAACTAATTATCTCTCGCAAGATGCAATCCAGAGGTTACTGTCAATGCAAACAAACTAGAGTGAAGTAGTCAGCTAATTAATACTTTTTCTATTCTGAAGTCTGACTCACTTTGAGCTGTTTAAAGCAACTTTTACATTAAGAATGTCAGGAATGTTAGTGCCAGCCTTTGCCTGAACCGAAAACATGTAATGCCTGACAAAGCGAGTATTTGAATGCTCCTTAGAGATTATTTTTGCAAAAGAAAACCAATTATTTAGCATAGTGGGTTCTTATATCACCCTCTCTTGCCATAAATGATATCCCAGAAGCAATCATTGGACTTGGGCTTTGTGAGCAATATTCCTGTGGTTGTTATGTTTTCATGCCTTGGAGGTCAACAGCATTACTAAACCCTACTTTCCCACAACGTTTTAGACTCTGCATCATTTCTTCAGGTAAATTATTCATGCTCTTCTTTTCCCCCCTCTTCTTGGCCTTGCACGAGAAAAAGTGTTCTACCTGAATTAAAAACTCTCTCACAGAAGGTAACAGTGGTTATATGTGTTGAGGATCTTTATAACTGACTGTTGGCTTTATTTCTCAAAAAATGAGGACAGGTGCATTATATTAATGATACAGAAAAGCGGTAGTGCGGTCATATTTGTCTTGAATATAGAGGCAATGTCTTGAATATAATTTTGTCACTTCTGAATGATATCTATTGAATGTTTCTTTTCAGGAATAATTAAACATTGTGTATTACAGACTAACAGACTAATGTTGAATATTTGCATTAAAATGTACGTCACGTCATAAAGAGCTTAGAGGCAAGAAATGAAAAGAGAAAAAAAAAAATTCTGAAATGGAAAACATTTACAGTAACACCCACACAATGAAAGCCTTATTATATTGTATAGCTGATTCAATAAAAAAAATTATGCATAAAGAAATATGATTTATAAATGCAATGGTGTGATAATTACAGGTTTAAAATTAAGTTAAATTAAATATGAACAAAAGGCATGATTAAGATGAAATTTAAAAAAAGGGGAAAACTGTAATAAGTAGTTTACCTAAAGAAGAGAGAACTGTACTGTAAGTGTATTGAGCACTTGCTGCGTGTTTGTTGTGTATTGGTTTCATTTTCATTCTGTTCCCCAGTTAGTCTCCGTAACTGTTAATTAGTTCCACACACCTGTTCCTGTGCACTTTGATTACCCTCCCCTTGCATTTAAGCCCTGAGTTTCCTTAGTTCTGTGTCTGGTATCATCAGTGTTTGGTTGTGATTTATATTTAGTGAGATTCTCCTGAATGTTCCCTTTTTTATGGAAGCTTGTTTCCGCCACAGAATAAAACATTTTAAGAGATAATTGCGACTTTTTAATTGCGACATCTCGCAATTCTGACTTTATTTCTCAGAATTTTGAGATATAAAGTCAGAATTGCGTGAAATAAAGTCGCAATTGCGTGTTATAAAGTCAGAATTGCGAGATATAAAGTCAGAATTGCGTGAAATAAAGTCGCAATTGCGTGTTATAAAGTCAGAATTGCGAGATATAAAGTCAGAATTGCGTGAAATAAAGTCGCAATTGCGTGTTATAAAGTCAGAATTGCGAGATATAAAGTCAGAATTGCGTGTTATAAAGTCAGAATTGCGTGTTATAAAGTCAGAATTGCGAGATATAAAGTCAGAATTGCGTGAAATAAAGTCGCAATTGCGTGTTATAAAGTCAGAATTGCGAGATATAAAGTCAGAATTGCGTGAAATAAAGTCGCAATTGCGTGTTATAAAGTCAGAATTGCGTGATATAAAGTCGCAATTGCGTGTTATAAAGTCAGAATTGCGTGATATAAAGTCGCAATTGCGAGAAAAAAGTCAGAATTCTGACTTTTTAAGATGCAAATGCGACTTTAGTTTATATCTCACAATTCTGACTTTATATCTCGCAATTCTGACTTTATAACACGCAATTCTGACTTTATAAGACGCAAATGCGACTTTAGTTTATATCTCACAATTCTGACTTTATATCTCACAATTCTGACTTTATAACACGCAATTCTGACTTTTTAAGATGCAAATGCGACTTTAGTTTATATCTCACAATTCTGACTTTATATCTCACAATTCTGACTTTATAACACGCAATTCTGACTTTATAAGACGCAATTGCGACTTTATATCTCACAATTCTGACTTTATATCTCGCAATTCTGACTTTATAAGACGCAATTGCGACTTTATATCTCGCAATTCTGACTTTATTTCTCAGAATTGCGAGATACAAAGTCAGAATTGCGTGAAATAAACTCGCAATTGTGAGATAAAAAGTCGCAATTATCATTTATTTTTTTTTATTTTGTGGCGGAAACAAGCTTCCATACTTTTTGGACATATCATTAAAGACTGTTTTTTTTTATTTATTTTTTTAACTCTTTAACTTTGTGTGCTTTATTTCCTGTGCCCCTGCTGGCTCTGCCCAGCTCAAAGTCTCCTGTGTGTCTACAGAGTTCCCACCCAGCCTCCCTCTCCATCCAGTTCCTCGGCCCTGCCTCCACTGGTTTCCTTCATCCAGTCATCGATCCCCAACTCATTACCTCTAAAGAAAGACATGCAGCCATCATCGCTTTGCATCAAAATGGCCTCACATGCAAGAAAATTGCTGCAAAGAATATTGCACCTGAAAGAACCGTTTACCAGATCAAGAACTACAAAGAAAGAGACTCAACTGCAGTCCCAGTTGAGGACGTCCCAGAGTGTTCCAGCAAGCATCTCCTCCTGAGGAGTCAGCTATATAATCGTGTCACCACCACGGCCTGGTGTCTAGAAGGGCAGCAAAGAAGCCACTTCTCTCCAAGGAAAACATCTAGGACATGCAGGAAGTACACGGATTGAACAGCAGAGTCAAAGTGCAAAGATATTTTCTCTGATATCACAAGGCAAGAATGATAATGAAGTGGTTCGGAGGTTATTACTTTGAAATTTTGGATTCTTGGCCAGGCAAGTCCCTGGATTTTAATCACATAGACAGTGCTTGGTAGATCACTTGCAAATTGTAGTCAGTTACCGATTTTAAATTACATGAAAAAAAAGAAAAAAGTTCTGTTTTGGTTTAGTTTTATGTGTTCTCAGTTCCTGAATTTATTTCCTGTCTTCCTTATGCCTTGTCCACACGGAGACGCGTTTAGCTGTATATGTTAAAATGTTGTATCATATCGGCGTTTCGTCCAGACTGGATTAATCTGAAAACGACACCCTGATGTTTTCGTGTGTACAGCCAATCCGTATATTTTGTGAAACGATGATGTCATCATCCCACGTGTCGACCCTAGTCAGACACCGCTACGTCACGTAACAACTGCGGACTACATGCTCGTGTTCGTGCTGCAGAAGCTACTGAGCCTCTTTTATTTCTTTACTTATTTTTTACTTGAATGTATTTTTATTTTATTTCTTTATTTTACTTCTTTATTTCTTTATATTTTCTTTCTTATGCTATGATGCTTGTCTGTTGTCTGATTAAGACATTTCATATTTTGTGCCAGGTCATTTATGTTTGTTTATATTGTTCAATAAAGTTATTGGTAAAAAAGAAAGAAAGAAGAAGCTACTGAGCATATTATTATATATGTTGCGCTCAAGGTTTATGCGCATGCTTCAAGTCTTCTCCGTTTTTAGTGTATCTCTGTGGCAGAATTACAGCGCCACATACTGGTCTGGCATGTATACTACATCGTTTTGAGTCGCTTTCAGTGGTTCAGTGTGTGCGCAGACATTCCTTGAGATGATTCCTTTTTTTTTAGAACGAGGGGGAAAAAAAATAGGGAAGATAGGGAAAGCTCTGGCTTGATGTGAATGTGGCCTTAGTTGACCTAGTTTCCTAGTTAGGCTGCGTTTACACTTGCCATTAACATGCTATCACCGTGATCCAATCAAGCAGATAAGATCATAAGCCAATCAGAACACGTTGCGTTTACACCTGTCCACATCAAGTGGCTTCTGTATCTGGAAAACAGATTATGGGCCCTATTTTAACGATCTGAAACGCAAGTGTCAAAGCGCAAAGCGCAAGTAACTTTGTGGGCGGGTCTCGGCGCTGTTGCTATTTTCCCGGCGGGATAAATGACTCTTGCGCCGGGCGCAAATCTAAAAGGGGTTGGTCTGAAGTAGCTTCATTATTCATAGGTGTGGTTTGGGCGTAACGTGAAATAAACCAATCAGAGCATCATCTCACATTCCCTTTAAAGGGCATCTTGCAGGTTTTTTTCTTTTTTCAAAATGAATATAACCTTGTATGAAAATACCATATGAAAAGTAAATGCAGGATTAAAAATTGTTTTGCAAGACATAAGGGCACAAATTTAGTAGAAAACGTGACAGTTTCCTTGACCGTGTTGAAAAAACGCTTTTTTTTCACTATCGCGTCATATGACGTCACACGAGGGAGTCGTTTGCCGGCTCTGCGTTCGCTCAGTGCGGAGTAGGTTGGTATTCAGTTGGAGCGGTCATGATTCAGTGTGTTTTCGCTGGTTATTGTATTTCAATTAATCATCGTCGTGGTAAATGATTGTGAATTATGGCCTGTCAGGACATCGAGTCCACAGGTTTCCGAATAAGAAAAAGGACGGTGCGATCTCCCGTGCCAGTGTGCGTTTTGTGCAGCGTAAGAGACGGGACTTCACTTCTGCTTCTGCTTTGAAAAACGCGGTAGTGTGTAGCGTTCACTTTAGACCGGATGATTATAATCCCGGCGATATGTGCACACTGTGTCCCGGCTCCTTCATCGGGTCGCCCGGTGACGGCCCGTCGTCAGCATGTGGTTCGGCCGCCGGCGGGAAACATGACGCTCACGGATCCGTCAGAGATCACTACATCTGTTTTACAAAATGTGCCTTGTCTTAATTTAATTCATTAACATATCCTACATAAACTTGTAATGTAATGCATTTATGTGTTTGTTATTAGTCTGCAGCCGAAACTTATTATTATTATAAATATATGTTCTATAATTTATTTTTAATCTGTACAAACCGACTTTAATGTTTGTGTTGGCTGTTTCTACATATAAAGTTTTTATACAGTAAGACAGTTGTGATTGTGATCATTTTTTTTATTCATCGTCACCAAATGGGTCAATTCAAAGCCTTTATAAAGTCCCTCTTCCTCTGGAAACTGTCTCCTAATGGCTGACACACACAACACATGCAGGTAAGGGTCTAAATACTAGCTTTGCTATTGCCTGATACATGATGATAATAATCTGTACAGTATTGTGATCTGAGCATAGTGTTATACATATCGCCGGCTAACGTGGATACATCTAGCTGCTATAAGCTAACACTGTTCTCTCGCCCTGTTCTCCTCACACCACAACTCGCCATTGTTCTGTCTATAATCCTGGCCTGTCCTGCTCACTTGGCTTCATATCAGGTTCATAATTATATGATATCATTATAAATATCAATTATATATATCATACGAGTAAACATTTAGGCTACAATTCCCCCAGCTTTCCGAGCTGTCATTGCGATCCATTGCTTTCCTATTGTTTACTTTGACCGCTCTCCCTCGTGTTACGTCACTTCCGGTTCGGCGGTTTTCAAATGCGGAAGTAAAATTTTATCACAAAAACGACTCCAGAAGCCTAAATAGCGTTTTATAAGTAAATGTTTATATTTAAATCTAGTTCCTATGTTATTTTTCTATACATTGGCTTACTGGGTACTCTAACCTGCAAGATGCCCTTTAAGAGCAGACACACTTTTTCCTTGGCGTATTGCTATTATAACGGCGGATTTGCCAGGCGCGCGTCAAGAGGGGTTCACAGCCGAGGAGACCAACGCTCTCGTCACGGCTGTAAAAGAGAGAGAAGTGACATTGGGGATGGGAGAAACACACCCAAATTAGCTTCGGTTAAACAGGCATATAATAATGTGGGTAAATGTGTAAGCTAGATATATGCTTTTATAATAAATTATTATATTTATAATAAATTGTCTATCTATCTATCTATCTATCTATCTATCTATCTATCTATCTATCTATCTATCTATCTATCTATCTATCTATCTATCTATCGTTTGTAATAATATGATTTGCAAAAATGAAAACTGCTGCTTCTGTGTAGATTAGAGAATCACAGTGTATGAGCGTTGTGCACTCTATACATTATGGTCAAGCATGCGCCCTTAAAATAGCATAATGAACAACGCGCAACGCGCCACTGACTTTAGACAAGGTTTTTTCTGGCCAGTGGCGCAATTGTTTTATGGAACAGTAAAATAGCACCAGGGAACGTTTGCGCCGGAACACGCCTCCTTTTTTGCGCTGAACCACCCAGGGAGCGCAAGTTCATTCCCTAGTTTAGCGACGTGCTTCTGTGGAGGGAAAAGCGCGCTTTGCGCGGGTGCAAAATAGGAATGAAACATGCGTCGGTGTACAAAGTCAATTGCGCTGGGTGCAAGATAGGGCCCCAGATCTCGCATTCCCGCTAAAAAAAAAAAAAAAAAAAAAAAAAAAAAAGGATGGCTCCGGTGCAAAGTCGACCTGAAGCGGTGGGTTTTCTTTTAAAAACAGTTTTCAGTCGGGGGACATTTTACAAATCTCGCAAAATGAGGAGGATGAAGAGGCTGCAAGTACTAATAATGTGGATCGATGTCGTAATGGAAACGGTACTGAGAAACGTATGGGTCCGAGAATGTTGCCAGCTGTGATGGGAAAAATGCATGTGAAAAAATGAATGGTTCCGCAACTTTTGGATGCAAAGGCAAACATTTCAGTATATTTGCGATGTACTTTGCACTCGACTGTATCGCAAAACCACACAGCTCTCAGTTCCAGAGAAAGGAGGGGGAATAATGACAGTGGGCGGGGTTTTGTGTGACGTCTACCTGTGAATGCAGACAACGATGGCCGGATTGCGTTTACATTACACTGGATAACATTCCGATCAGAAGCGTGTTTACACTTGTCTTTTCAATGCGTATGTGGACAACATCCGGATACAGGTCGCATGTTAATGCCAAGTGTAAACGCAGCCTTGGGTTATCATAGCCTTGGCATGTGTTCATCTGCCCATTGTTACTGTAATTTACTCATTTATTCTGTGTATACTCCCTGGCTTGATCCGAAATCGCCTCCTATAGACGGTTTCATCGCACGCACGCGCGTTGCCGGGGTTACGCGTTGGCCCGAAGTTAACTTCCGGTCTGTGTTGTTTATCTATGTTGTTTATCGGTAATAATTATGGCGCCGACTACAAACGCAGTTAAAATAAAGGTGATGAGTAGACTGAAGTTGGGCTCAGGTTGTTGTGCTGTGGGATGCAACCTGACCTCTGGAACAAATTCCTTATCGAAAATAAAAATGTTTCGGTTTCCTAAAAACGAAGGGAGACGGCGAGCATGGATCACCGCTGTGCGAAGAGAGGCTTGGCAGCCAGGCAATAATTCAAGGATCTGTAGCACTCACTTCGTTACAGGTAAGAAACTCATGATAAGCAACAGATAATAGCTAGCTGACCAGTAACAAGCCTGCAATAGTTAACGTTATGTGTTTAACTAAATTGATTACTAGCAGCTACACACGTAACGTTAGCTGTAACATTGTATACATTCATTTTACACAGTAACGTTAGCTCAAAGTCGTAGTTGATACATTTTAGCTGCGCTATGATTTAAACTAGCGTTATGATACCTGATGTCTATCAAACATAAAAGCCACAATATTTTTCCATCAATGCTATAAAAATAAACTACATTATTTAACTAACAGTCACCTTTGGCTTGTTTCCTGGGGACATAAATACAATAATGCATAAGCTCTTCTAATGAAGCTTTAAATGAAGTACTAAATATGGACTTTTACTACATTTTCACTGACGAATTTACTACATTATCACTGATATATTTTATCTGTAAAGCCGCTTTAAAACAATGTGCATTGTGAAATAAATTTGACTTTGATCTAATTTCATTGTACTAGAAAGGCTACTAATATTTTTTTTAATCAAGTTTTAATCAATATCATAGAAATGCACATGAAACCAGTTATGGATTATGCAAAGCATGTATGTATGATGCTTAGGAGGTGCAATACTGTCAACACAAACTGTTTCTGTCTTTATTTTAGGTGCGCCATCAGTGGACCCATGCCATCCAGATTATGTTCCATCAGTTTTCGCTCATAAAAACACCATTGATGGTTCACAGAAGTTGGAGCGATACCAGAGGAGACAGAGGAGACCATCTGTGGTTGAGTCTATGGATTCACCTTCCTTAGAGGTCACCCATGCTGACCCTGGCCTGAAGAAGGATGCACTGCTGTGGGTACAGATCTGTCAATGGCAGACATTGACCAGCTACAAAATGAAAACATTGAATTAAAAAGAAAAATGGCTTTACTGGAGAAGAAACTGGAATCTCAAGAAAAACGACTACAAGATCACGTTTGGCAGTCCGTCTGATTTTATTTTAAATGATGACAAGCACACTCATTTTTACACTGGTCTACCATCTGCTTCTGTTTTTTTCACCCTCCTCACTTACCTGACAACAACATGGAACGCATCATCAACCATACTTACCCTTCCCGAGCAGTTTCTTGTGGTCCTGATGAAGCTTCGTCTAGGCTTAACTCATCAAGACCTCGCTTTTCGCTTCAGAGTGAGTTGTGGAACTGTCTCAAACATCTTTCATGAATGGCTCGATGTGATGGCTAAAGAGTTACAATGCCTTGTCCGGTGGCCATCCAGGAAAGATATCAGAAGAAATCTCCCCACCCTCTTCAAGACTACAGGTTTTCAACAAGTTAGATGTATAATAGACTGTACTGAAGTGTTCATTGAGAGGCCAACTAGTTTGCAAACACGGGCAGTCACATACTCCCATTATAAATCACATAATACTGTGAAGTTCCTTGTTGGTATTAGTCCAACAGGAGCTTTTACATTTTTATCAAAAGTCTGGGGTGGTCGTGCTAGTGACAAGGTTATAACAAAAAATTCAGGCTTAATTGACCTTCTTGAACAAGGAGACCATGTAATGGCTGATCGAGGCTTCAATTTTCCCGAATATTTTGCCACCAAATGTGTTCGTCTTCATGTACCAGCATCTACAAAGGGAAGAAAACAATTGACAGGATTAGAGGTGACACACTCTAGAAAAATGTCCCGAGTGAGAATTCACGTGGAAAGGGCCATAGGAAAACTGAAGACATTCAGAATTCTGCGGAACACCCTGCCAGTCAGTATGGTCAAACGGAGAAATGATAACAGTCTTTGCACAATAGATAAAATATTAATTGTTTGTGCAGCACTTACAAATCTGGGGAAACCACTTGTACCAAAATAAAGCAGGACTTAACCACAACTTAAAGGGACAGTTCACCACCTAAAAACCCTCATGTCGTTCCAAACCTGCAAGACCTTTGTTCATCTTCGGAACACAAATTAAGCTATTTTTAATTATTAGGCTGTCAATGGAGGGACAGAAAGCTCTCGGATCTCATCAAAAATATCTTCATTTGTGTTCTGAAGATGAACGAAGGTCTTACAGGTTTGGAACGAAATGAGGGAGAGAAATGAATGACAGAATTTTCATTTTTGGGTGAACAAACTCTTTAATTTGATACTTTTACCTACGGGATTACTTTTTTTCTTAAATTAAATATATTAAATTTTTTTCGTAAATTACATATATTAAAATACCAAACACATGCATTATGATATTTGTAGTGCTGAACTTGTATCACAATGTTTCAAATGGACTGTAATTATAAAATGAAATGATATATTCAGTAATGAACATCAACAAATATTGATTAACTGATTTATTGACTGATGAATAAAGTACTATAGACTACGATTTCCGTTTTTAATGTATTAATGTATTTGATGTAAAAAGTGAAAAAGCTTGGTGCTCAAAAAGGCAGGAACAACCTATGCTTTAAGAAAAAAAACTTTCTTGTAAAACTTATTTCAGATCAGCACTATTAAGATGCTTTTGAGACAATTTTCATGTAGCTGTCACTCAACTGCAGTCTTCCCTCTACAAATGCATCCACAACTTTTGGCAGCATGTGTTTAAAGTAAAAGCTACGTAGCCTTTGCATATATGTGGAGACAAAACCATTGTCATAAGGCACATCAAGTTCCAGGTGCTGTACTGGGGTCCAAATAACAAGACAGGATGTTTTCAGCCCGAGACAGTGCATCCCTAACTGTATCTGCCTGTAGTAACCTCTGGGGCCTTTTGGGTTCACAATGTACTGCCCGCCCTCCACTCTGATGTCTTGGTTTGTGGCAGTGAGTGCATCATTAAGGGATGTGCAAGCATTGAGTGTGATAGGGCATTTTACTTCTAGCAGCTTGTCATCAATGATGCCATCAGGGCTTGCTGCCAGCCATGGGTCTCCTGCACACACCACCAACCCTTTGTCCATCACTATGCAGCCCCTCTCCCTAATCTGCTCCTTAGCAAGTCCCTCGCTTTCCTTCCCATACCTTGTGGCCATATTCCCCTGGAACTTTGGGTAGAGGTGTTCAGTGATAAACTTAACCGGGTCAGTTGTCTCACGCTGAGGCACCTTGCTGGCTGTGCTTGCTGTTATGCGTAGCTTGCGCGCATCATGCCAGAGTGGTTCTATGCTCTGTTTTCTAGTGTTTCTCTCTAGTTCCACCACTTGATCAGGGTTCAGTTTAATGAAGGCCTCATAAAATGTTGTGCACTTTAGACAGCTCAGAGCACTACCATGCTCACTGTGGGGCTGAGCTAAGCTGCTGAACATGTTGAGTTCCTCTCCCTGAGCATCCTGTTCTCCCTGACTGCTGGTGAAATCCTGACTACCTGACTCAGAGGCTGTGTCTGTCTCACTGCTGTCACACATGACGGAAAAGAGAGCACAGCCTGGCACAACTTCCTAAAGTAAATGGTGAAAAGATCGTACCTTCACTGCTATATATATATATATATATATATATATATATATATTTGTATATGTGTGTGTGTGTGTGTGTGTGTATATATGTATATTTATGTATATGTATATATGTATCTTTTCTATATGTATCTTTATGTATATGTATCTGGTATAGTACTGAATCTTTTACATTAGACTACTTGATTTGTTAGAGATATATGAACTATAACTTACTTTCAGGGCTTTAAAAAGCTTTTTTGGTGACCCATCTGGATTTAGTGGGGGGAGGCAGAGGGGAGCTTGTAGCTTGATCTTCTTGCCAGGTTTCAAGAAATCACACTGAGCTACTGGTTGTGGATCAGCCTGAAAGGATATTTGAAATGTACATTATACATAAATATACATGATAATAAAAATAATTATTAAAGAAAATTGGCATATGTAGTGTTGTACAAAATACCACCAATTGTACACTAATATTTGAAAAGACTAGGATATAATTATTAAATATAATAATTGTTCAAATGCTCACCTTTTTAGTCACCCGTGACCAAACACTTGGTTTTGAAGTGACAGATGGGCCACTCTGGAGTCCATCCTGAACACACTGCTCCGCAGCAACCAAAATCGTACCCACATGGCTACACACCTCTCCATTGCTGCATAGATCCAGATAGACATTTTACCAACGGGATAAATGCAAGTATTGAAAAAGTGTATCTAAATACTATTGTAAAATGTAACGTTAGCTAGCCAGCCATACTTACCCTGCCATGCAGGTGCAATGTCCACTCTGGATTTCGCCGGACTTCTTCGCAATGATCCAGGCGGAGTAACTCTTTGAAAGCGTCTGACCCGCCTCGATTTCCCCGTAAACGACACAGGTATTTCCATCCGTGTGTGTAAGAATCATTTTAACTTTTCCGGAATGAAAATAGTTATAGGCATCCAAGCTGCGATATGCCTTGAACGCCTCCCTTGTGTACACACATTCCTTCTCGACTAAGTACTCAAAGATATTTACCTGACTGACCTCCGGTAAATCAGACAGGTCTGTAGAAAAAAACGTTTGCCTCAAGTTTTTGTTGAACGGGTCTGGCAGTGTAACGTTGTCACATTTAAGTTTGGCCAAGTAACGGCTCTTTTCTTCTATTGGTAGTCCCAAATAATACTGACTAGACATACTTGCTAGCTAATGTAATTTGCTTGTTTCTATACAGGTTTCTACAGAACTCTGTTGTTTGTTATTGATTCTACCGGAAGTTAAGTTTGGGCCACAAAAGCGCGCATGCGCAGTAACGTTTGTTTATGTTGTTGCCGTTGAAACCGTCTATACCCTCAAATAGGGCATTATTTGAGGGGAGCAGCCATTTGTAGTGGTGTCCAAAACCATAGTGGACGTAATTGAGTGCACTTATTCAATCCCACAATGCACTGCAATAACAAGTGTACAAACGATGTACGCTCAACGGCTGTCCGAATTCGCTCACTCGTTTTCATTCACTCCTTCAAGTGAACAGTATTAGTGGACTAACGTAAGGAATAGTGAGTGGCCCCTGTTCTGTTCTGCTCTTATGTCTATTAGTATGTTTTTGTTTAGTGGTTGTCCTGCGCATTATCTTTAGTGTTTTGATTTAGTGTTTATTAAAGTTGACTACTGCATGTAGATCCTGCCTCAACTCATCCCTTGCTGCAACCACAGTAATCCATTGATGTGACAGTAATCCATTACATTACACATTTAATTTAATATAATCTGACTACTTTTTGAATACTTTTAGTTTACGTTTGACCTAACTCATTTACCTCATTGATTTGAATAGGATAATCTTGTACCATACGGATATGAAAATACAAAGAAAAAGAAAGTATTTTATGTCCTTTGTTATCAACATGAAGTGCATTAAATATTGCATTATATTTATGACTGAATTTTATTATTGACCTAACTCAGTGGTTCTCAATTCCAGTCCTCGTGACCCACTGCTCTGCACATTTTGTATGTCTCCCTTATTTAACACACCTGAACCAGATCATCAGCTCATTAGGAGAGACTCCATGAACTGAACTGAGTGTGTCAGATAAGAGAGACATACAAAATGTGCAGAGCAGTGGGTCACGAGGACTGGAATTGAGAACCACTGACCTAACTTATTAACGCACAAATTGTGATCAACTCCAGTTACTATTAAGGCAAGAATGGATGGCCATCAGTCAGGATTAGGCCCAGAAGCTGATAGGCCCAGAAGCAAGGTAGAGCAAATTTGAGGTTATCTCAAAAAATGAACTTTCAATGTAATGTGGCTGTTGTAGACAAGGAGGAGCATTGGATCCGAATCCAGTAAGATGTTTATTAAACAAAATTACAAAAGTAAAACTAGGCAAAGGATTTTATCAAAAATAACTGTCATGTTCACACTGCCCCAACAGACACCTACAAACTCGAGCACCCACGGAAAAACATAAGATAATCTCCATTCATTTTAACCAATAAAAATACAAGATTGCAGCTTTCAGACACGACTTTCTTAAGGTCTCTTTATGACAACTGTAACGACTCTAAATACAAAAGGGTTCTACCCTTTATGGTTCATTTGAGACGTTAAATGTTGAGAGCGCATTATTGTACCACGAGAGTGAATCCATGTAACGAATCTCTTTACTCGCAAGCGGATTTCTTTCACTCGCACAAAACTTACAGGACATAAGTCTTCTAATATGTTTTCAAGTCTCTGTTTTCAAATATGGCTCTGCTCTTGCTCAGATTTTGTGTGTGCGTGCTCAAACTTTGTCCAGTGTGCTCTGGCGAATATCTCCTTGCTCTTGTCTTCTGGTTTGTCCAGAAACCTGTCAGTTTCACTACAAGAAACGCCGATTGAACATGTTCAGTCAGTTGAAAACAAACTCCAACCAACGCCAACAGATGCCGACAGGGGTGACACACTGATCCAACAAACTTCGACAGACTTGTTTGTTGTTGTTTGTTGGCGTTTGTCTGCGCGATGTGAATTGGCCTATTTACACAACAACTATGTTAAGTTGAACTATGTTACCTTGAAAATGCAAACTTTTGAAAACGGGTTTCAAAGTGCACATTTTTAAAACCGATACCGGAATTGTCTCCGTGTAAACGACAAAACGGGAATTTATGAAGACGGCGAAGTCATGCGTATTCAGTCTATAGGCGCAAAGTGTTTCTTTATAAATCTTAAGCCTTTCTTTACGGGGATTGTTTTGACAATGTTGTCGCCTGTACGCGAACACCACAAAGGAAATAATTGTCAATTTTTAGTACATTGTTGTATAAACGTGCCCCAAGACTGACTAAAACACAAGACGGCAATCATGACAGTCAGTAAGATTTAGTTTGGGCGCAGTACCAAACGTTTCCACAAGATGAAATTTATTTCCCATTCATTTTCAATAGGGTCACTTTTGACCATAAGGAGCACAAATGTGACAATTTTTATCAGGACCATTTAACCTTTACATATCATGTCCATAATTTTTTTTTTTATTTTTTTTTTTCACATAGCAAGCGCCAAAACCTTTACCAAATTACGTAACATTCCGATGAAGTAAAAAATAAAATAAAAAAAAAACGAAACTTAAATTTTTTTTGGTCAAAAATACTGAAAACACCTAACACCTGTTAAATACATTACATGACGTTTAAATAGAAATTATATTAAAGTATATTTTACCATAAATGTTTGCCACTACATTCAGCAGAACACTTTAACCATTTTTGTGTCAAAGTCAATAACTCTCTTATATCAGAAAACTTGACCTTTTGATACATGGCAATGTTAGTTCAGGTTTTTAATGATATTTATAATTAACTAACTTATAACATGTTTAAAAAAAAAAACCTTTACATCGAGATCAGGATGTATACGCTTTCAAACTTTTCTGAAAAATTTAAAAATAGAACAACCTCCAGTTTTGTTAATTTACGCATTTTGTTAATAATGATTATAATAATAAAAAATAATAATAATAATAATAAAAAAGAACCAGATAGGACAGGAGGAGAATCCGTGGGTCTGAGGATAAATGTGTTCCTTCATTGGTTTTTATGAAGGGGCAGACACCTTCTCAACTAGAGGCAAGGGTTGTTGTCCTAGGTGGCCCAGATCTGTCACAGCCCTGTTTGTGAAAAGATGCAGCACATGTGCTACACATCAAACCTGTTTCAGACTTTCTAGGAAGCTTAAATAAGAATTTATGGCCACAGTGATGGGATGCAATGGGAAGCAGGTGCAGCTTTCCCACGCTGTCAGCTGTGCTCCTGGTGCATGCCTATTATTCTGCATCAGCGATTATTGCAGGGTGGAGCTAAATAAATCTGGTAGATGAATGTGGGCATGCTATCTAGCCACACCAAACGGCTTGCTTTATATCTTTCACTCTATTGATCCTCGATTTGGCCCGGAGTTCAGTTCAATTACCCTCAATTGGACACAGGCAAATTACCCCAGCTTTCTGCTGTCCCCAAACTGATTGATAGAGTGGCCAGGAATACTGAGCGCATAAGTTATTAATGCCACTTTCAGCCAAATCCACATTGTCCAGATGAGCTATAACAAGCTTGGCATTTGAGAAGCTAGTGGGGCTTCCAAGGAATGGTCTTGGCATCACTGCTAAATAATCTGAAGCCTTGGGTGGGCAAGGACTGGACCTAAGGATCTCTCTTAGCGGTGACAGTATACAGCTTAAGTGGTTAACTGGTTTAATCTCTGGGTAGAATCTCTGCATAAAAATTCTTTCAAAGTATTTTATGACTTCTTTTTATAGCAAGTTCCAGATAATGAAATTTGACTAGTTGAGCTATGGAGTCAGCTGTAGGATGCTGTGATTATAAAATATACAGCTAGCTCTGATGCTTAAATTGAATTGACCCATCGAAGTTCCAAAATGCTGATATTTATACGGAGCTCCGCACATTACAAGCTAAAAAAAATTGGTTTCACTTTATTTTGATGGTCCCTTTAACACATTCTGTTGATTATAAGTATTATTGCAGCTACATGTCTTCTAACTCTCATTAGAGTGTTCGTAAAGTATCAGTAGACTGGTAGGGTTATAATAAGCTGACATGTTAACTATAGTTCCCTTGTTTTAGGTAAATTGTGGCCAGGTACTAATCCTTTCACACAATGTATTCATTCATTAAAACAAGGCATTAGCCCCTTTTACACATAAAGTCTTTACTGGTAAATTACCGGTAAGAGATCATGGGCCCTATCTTGCACCCAGCGCAATTGACTTTGTACACGGACGCATGTATCATTCCTATTTTGCACCCGCGCAAAGCGGACTTTTCCCTCCACAGAAGCACGTCGCTAAACTAGGAAATACACTTGCGCTCCCCGGGGCGGTTCAGCGCAAAGAGGAGGCGTGTTCCGGCGCAAACGTTCCCTAATGCTATTTTACAGGTTTAGAAAACAATTGCGCCACTAACCGAAAAAAAAAACAGTTTAAAGTCAGTGGCGCGTTGCGCATGTTATTCAGATGCTATTTTAAGGGCGCATGCTTGGCCTTAATCAATGTAGCGTGTGCACAACGCGCATACACTTTGATTCTCTCATCTACACACAGACGCAGCAGTTATCATTTTTGCAAATCATACATTATTACGAAAGATAAATAGATAGATAGATAGATAGATAGATAGATAGATAGACAGTTTATTATAAAAGCATACATCTAGCTTACACATTTACCCAAATTATCATACGCCTGTTTAACCGAAGTTAATCTGGGTGTGTTTCTCCATCCCCAACGTCCCTGACGGGAACGTCGGTGTGAACCGCTCCTCGCGTGCGCCTGGCAAATCCGCCGTTATAATAGGAATTCGCTTTAGAACAAGCGCGCCTGCTCTTAAAGGGAATGTGAGATGTCGCTCTGATTGGTTTATTTCACGTTACGCCCAAACCACACCTATGAATAATGAAGCTACTTCAGACCAACCCCTTTTAGATTTGCGCCAGGCGCAAGAGTCATTTATCCCACCGGGAAAATAGCAACAGCGCCAAGACCCGCCCACAAAGTTACTTGCGCTTTGCGCTTTGACACTCGGGTTTCAGATCGTTAAAATAGGGCCCCATGTGTGAACAGAAGCTTTTCTAAAATACCGGTTAAATTGGTTCCGGCTATTTACCAGAAAGGGAAGTTGTAACATTACCAGTAAATTACCAGTATTTACCGGTATGATCACGTACAACGTCAGGGTTGTTACACATTTCGTCACGGTCAATGAAAAAGTTCTTATGGAGATGACGTATTTACTCAGCGCTGTTTACAGTAAGCTTTTTTAATAGTTTTTCTATTTAAATATGCGCTAGATGGTCCGTTGCTCCACGTCTTCTTTTTCTCAAAGTGTCGCGCTCGAGACCCAGCCGCCTTTTCTCGGCGTTGCGGCTCTGCAGTTATAATACTATTGGATACTCCTGTTTTTAAGAGCAAAAACTCGTTCTGTTTGATTATCCCCTTATGCATGTCACTCAGATGTCAAAAATGTTATCTAATTTAACAGATAGTGAAACTACAGTGCTTCTCCTCATGAGAATGAAGAGAAAGGCGCAGCATTTAAAGATAATTTCTGATGACTGACATCACAGAATTTACCGGTATTTTGCTGCTGATGTGTGAATGGTCTCTTACCCGAAAAAAAAAAACAGAATGCCGTTGCTTCTGTGAACAGCATATTTGTGTATTTACTGGTAAAGTCATTCTAGCAATTTTACGGTAATTTACCGGGATTGCTGTGTGAAAGGGGCTATTGAATAGTACAACCTGGCAATGATTTAACAAAAACGAGATCAAATTCTTAATTTGTGCCCCTACAATATTGTTTACTTTTTTCTTCTGCACTTCCAGACATGCCCTGGTGCCAAAGGACATCCCTCTGCCCCCCTCTGGACCAAGGGGAACCCCCACCCAAGAACGCGATTCCAAACTAGGGGGACTTCGTGACTTTCTGGAACGTGATTTCAACTGGAACACGAAACTGGAACCCCTTCCCCCCCATTCCATTACGGTCGCTGGCCAACCTGAGAAATATAAATGCACACCCACCACCTCCCTCAATTCATGTGTAATGGCACCAGGGCCTGTGCCTCCATATAGGCCTACCCCTTTTCCAACAGAATAGTTCACGTTCTTGAGCCAGAGCATGTTCTTGGCCAGGCGAACTGGAGCCTGTCGAGAACCAGCCGAGTGACTTTGTCTGGCACTGTTATTTATTATCAACATAACTGGCAATATTGTGCCTAAATTAAACTTTTGTGTGACTATCATCTTATTGAAAAAAATATTAATATGGAATAGGCAAAAAAAAAAAATTATACTGCACTGAACAAATGACATTGTCAACCTACAGTACAGTTCTGGGTAGGTAAATTTTTTAGCTTTAGAGGTTTCTTATGCTCACCAAGGCTGCATTTATTTGATTAAAAATACAGTAGAAACAGTATTGTTGTGGAATATTTCAAAATATATATTTCAAAATGTAATTTATTCCTGTGATCAAAGTTGAATTTTCAGCATCATTACTCTAGTCTTCAGTGTCACATGATCCTTCAGAAATCATTATAATGCGCTTATGGTGCTCAAGAAACATTTCACATTATTGTCAATAGTTGAAAACAGTTCTGCTGCATGATATATTTTGTGGAAACCATCTTTTTTTTTTTTCAGAATATAAAATTTAAAATAACAGCATTTATTTGAAATGAAAATATTTAGTCTAATGCCATTCAAAAAAAAAAAAAAAATGGTATACCTGCTGAATAAAAGTATTAATTTCTTTGGAATAAAATTTGAACAGTGGTGTTTATGCAAAGGGCTCATAAAAGTTTTAAAGGGGAAAACACTTTAAAATCATAATGAATACATTTTAGGCTCATTGTAAAATCTTACTCATTGGCTATGACTCATATGGATAATATCAGTTATTTATGCATGGGGTTAAAAAGCTAAAGAACTGAATATAAAAGAGGTTGAAAGGAGATTGAATGGGTAAGATGGTACAGAAAATTAATGCTATGAAAAAGGTTATAAATGAGCAAATGACATTTTGGCACCATTTTTAAAGCTGTGTTTATTCAAGTTTTTTTGTGTAATTTGCTTAACGTGTGAAGAAAAAAATAATGGTTTGGTATTTATTCATGATATATCCCCATTTGACACATAATTACATAATTACAGTAATTCTCCAATAGAGACAGAGTGACACTGAAAATTGGTGGCCTGGGGGAAATGATTCATCATTTCTTATGAGTGCAAGTCTAATCAACATTTGTGTGTGACTGAATATTTTACTTCCATATAACATCATTCTCCAGGACACAAAGAAAATGAATTTCATTATTTCAAGGGTTTCCAAATGAGTGTCGACAAACCTGGGGTCCATGACATTATTGCAGGGGGTCTATGAAAATTAACTCTCTTAATATATCGTATTTCTTTTTTTATTTATGTTAGATGAACAAGATTATACAGGCACTCAGCATGACTTCCGTCTGGACATATTACTCTTTTCATGCAGGGTACTTTTCAGAAGCAAATTAAGAGAGATTTCTATATCCGAGTGATGGTTAAAACTAGAGTAAATCCTAATTAGGTAAAAAAAATTACAACTCAATCACATCAACATCTGTCATGTTGCAGTGTGTCATATCTGGAAGTTTCACTGATGACAGATAACTCTATCTACAACCTAAAAAATACACGGGACATCGGTTTGTGATTGTCACATCAGCTTATGTTCCAAGGATTCATAAGCATAACTAACTATTCCAATCAATCATTATTCAGAACACGTGGAATGTACTGTAGCGTTCAAGTAGAACTGACTACTTTTAGTGATAGATGATAGTCTTAGATTTAGATGATAGTTTTGAAACTAAAATCAGGGCCCACTTCAGGGCTCGGGGGAAAAATAAAACCTCTTTGTATTCCACTGAAGACAGAAAATATGAATTTGGAAGCACATGACTGAGTAAATCAAGTTCCCTTTCAAGGGAACTCGAGCTGCGTCGAAACGCTGTGGGAACTCCTCTGCGTGATTGCGTCATGAAGCACGTATGAAACCAGTCATGCAGACTGGAAACGTCATGTGACATCATCGACCAGGAAACTATAAAGCACACCTGAACCAAACAGCATCAATTATAAACACAACACTTTTGTTTTTGCCCCCATTTTTCATGAGCTGAACTCAAAGATCTAAGACTTTTTCTATGTACGCAAAAGGCCTATTTCTCTCAAATATTGTTCACAAATCTGTCTAAATCTGTGTTAGTGAGCACCTCTCCTTTGCTGAGATAATCCATCCACCTCACAGGTGTGGCATATCAAGTTGCTGATTAGACAGCATGATTATTGCACAGGTGTGCCTTAGGCTGGCCACAATAAAAGGCCACTCTAAAATGAGCAGTTTTACTGTATTGGGGGGGTCTCGTCACAGTATCTTTGTGCATTCAAAATGCCATCAATAAAATGCACCTGTGTTCGTTGTCCATAACATATGCCTGCCCATACCATATGGGCAGCCCTTTCATGCCCTTTCTAAAATCTATGTTTATGGTTTTATTTAATTTTGAGAAATTAAATGAAATATCTTTCTGGCTTTTTAGCTGTATAAAATACTATCTAAATCAATGTTTATGGTAAGAGCACTCCCCGAATGCTTCGTACCCTTTCTAAAATCCATGCTTATGGTAAGGGCATGTGCAGAGTGCTTTGTGCCCTTTCTAAAATCTGTACTTATGGTAAAATGGATCTGAAGACCGTTATTATTTCTAAGTAGGCCAAGAAGCCCTGACGCCAGTGGTGTCGGGCTCCTGAGGGTACACCCCTCCGTGGGGAAGACGGTTTTCACCTCATTATACGGTGCCCGTCTCCCCTTGGTGCCCTCAGGGGCCGGTCTGCCAACCACGCCTTCATGCCGGGGCGCAGAGGGTCCCAGCGAGTTTTTACCCGAGGGTTGCTCGCTCCCTCCGAGGAGGGCTCTAGAGCAGTCAGGCCAGTTGTTTCCTGCTGGTGCGCCGCTTCAGGGCACTGTGCCTGCTGTTCGAAATACACCCCTCCATGGAAAGGTGGTTTCCACCTCATTATACGGTGCCCGTCTCCCCTCAGTGCCCTCAGGGGGCCATTCTGCCAACCCCGCCTTCATGTCGGGGCGCAGAGGGTCCCAGCGAGTTTTTACCCGAGGTTTGTATGCTCCTGTGCCTGTGCCTGCTGTTCAAAATACACCAGAGGCCAGTCTCGAGAGACTGGTATCCTTAGTAGATCTTCTGGCAGATTGGAAACTTCTACCAAATATATATTTCACTACGTCCTGCAGGCAGGGTCCTACTCTCTAGAAGTAAAAGCTCTTCTGCAAAAGGAGGCTATAGAACGGGTTTTACAGCCGATACTTCATGGTCCCAAGGAAGGAAGAGGGGAGGTTTCGTTCGATTTCAGATCTGCGCTGTAGGGAAGCTCAACAAAAAATCAAGATGCTTACTCTTAAGCAAGTCGTGTCACAAATCAGGTCCGATGAGTCCAGGTTAGATCTAAAGGACGCATACTTCCACAATATCCATCCTTCTACAACACAGGAAGTTCCTGGGGTTCGCTTACGGGGGGGTGAAGCGTACCAATATTGTGTTCTTCCTTTCGTAGGCCAGCCACTGTAAAGCAGTTTAAAAAAATTGTTAGGTCTGATGGCAGCAGCGTCCAACATTATACCTTGTGGCCTGTTGTACATGAGACTATTGCAGTGGTTGCTCAGAACCAAGGGGTTCTTCCCGAGGGGAAACCCACTCCGCATGATCAAGGTCACGCGGTGATGCCTTCGTGCCTTAGTCATGTGGAAAGAACCTTGGTTCCTGTCCCAAGGGCCTGTGCTGGGTGCTCATTGTCGTCGTGCCACGATAATGACGGATGCTTCCCTCACAGGTTGGGGGGGCGATCATGAGTGGTCGCCCAGCCAAGGCTGTCTAGAAATGTTGGCGGTGTTCCAGGCTCTGAAACACTTCCTCCCAGACCTGAGGGGCCATCATGTGCTTGTTCGGTCAGACAACACATCGGTGGTCTCCTATATAAACCATCGGGGGGGCTGGTATCATGCCCCTTATACAAGCTGGCTCACCAGATCCTCCTGTGGGCCCAGCGGAAGCTACTTTCGTTGAGAGCGATATATATCCCAGGGTACTTAAATCAGGGGGCAGACATCCTGTCGAGGCAGGGGCTGAGGCCCAGGGAGAACTTCGGTCGAGCCGAGGCCGACCTGTTTGCATCCCAAGAGACCTGTGGAATCTGTGGGCTTGGCCTCTGAGGGGGCCCAGCTCATTAGTTCTGGTCTCTCAACGGAGGTTGTTGAGACCATTCTCCACTCCAGAGCTCCATCCACAAGGAAACTGTATGCCTTGAAGTGGAGACTTTTCACTTCTTGGTGTGAGGACACCAGTTGGACCCAGTTAACTGCCCAGTGGGTGCAGTGCTGGAGTTCCTGCAGGAGCGCTTCTCCACAGGTTTATCCCCCTTCACACTGAAGGTGTACATGGCGGCACTAGCTGCTTACCACATCACTTGGATTGGAGTATCTTCAGGGAGACACCCACTAATAACTTGTTTCCTTTGTGGCACTTTGAGGCTGAGGCTAGCAGTCCGCACGAGGGTGCCAACATGGGACTTGGCTGTTGTAAAAGAAGGCCTCTCCCTAGCTCCATTCGACCCCATTGAGGAAGTTTCTGAGAATATCTCAGAAATGTCTTTCTCCTCGCTATTTCGTCTCTCAAGAGAATTGGAGACATCCAAACACTTTCGGTATCTCTTTCGTGCATGGAATTTGCTCCTGGCATGGTATCTTCACCCTAAGACCAGGTTACGTTCCTAAGGTACCTACTAATACTGTAAGACCTAGAGAAATTTTCTCTAGGTCTGACTCCGGAAGTCAGACCTAGAGAAACTTTATCTGCTCTGCCCAGTTAGGGCCTTAGATGCTTACGTCCACAGAACTGTGGAGAAAGTCTGAACACTGTTTGTTTGCTTTGGGGTAACCACAAAGGGTGCCCGGCATCTAAGCAGAGGATGAGCAAGAGGGTGGTCGAGGCCATCTCACTTGCTTATGAGTTGGCCAGTCAGCCTTCACCTTTAGCTGTACGGGCCCACTCCTCTAGGAGTATGGCTGCACCAATCCAGGGGTGCAGGTGCTTTCGCCTAGATGTGTGCATTGATTTCACACAGACGGACACTTGCTCTTATGGCGGCGTGGGTATTAGCGTTCCCACAGCGTTTCAACACAGCTCGAGTTCCCTTGAAAGGGAACGTCTTGGTTACGTATGTAATCCTAGTTCCCTGAAGAGGGAACGAGACGCTGCCTCACCCTGCCATACTGCCGGCATGCCCATGATCGACTTGCTTCAGCATATCAGAAGCTGACGCTGTTTGGTTCAGGTGTGCTTTATAGTTTCATGGTCAATGACGTCACATGACGTTCCATCACGCCATTGGACTGGTTTCATACATGCTTTATGACGGAATCATGCAGAGGCGTTCCCACAGCGTTTTGACGCAGCGTCTTGTTCCCTCTTCAGGGAACTAGGGTTACATACGTAACTGAGACGTTAGTTCTGCCATGCAAAGGCAAAAGGCTAACTTCATTTTTGGTCGAAAATGAGTTATTGATATTTTTTCTATCAAATAATGCTACCTATCAGATTGTACGGTTATCTGCCTTTGTTTTACTGTCCATTCAAATTGAAATTACGGTGTAGCTTGTGTAGCTTGTGTACTTTGTACTTCTGATGTCCTCCAAAGCTTTGTCCTGCACAAATGCGGTCAGAACATTTAGTATGGTCGAATCCGCTCCATCGACAAACATGCAATATCTATCGCGAAGGATATATGCAGAGTTGACAGAAAAATGTTACACATGCTGTAGCAGATGAATACAACAAAGAACTAAAGCCCCGCCTCACCCAGTTTGGGTACCGGACCTGGTTGAAACAATCATGCACCTAGCTGGCAAAGTGCCAAAACTTCGCCGGCGCCTTCAGCACTGCCCTAAACACGGTCGAGCCGACACGGGACTAATATATCACAGGGAATGTTAATAATAAAGCACGAATTTTTGATTTTTATGTAGATAATTTTCATTCCTAAAACTTCTAATTGCCAGATTTCCAGTGTCCTACCTATAATTAATTTGGCGGGACAACTAAAAATCTTGAAAGCCATATTTCTCAGTTGGTATACCTCAGAGTTGGTATATGATGAAGGTATCATGGATGAATTTCATTTGATGTTCCTATGTGATGGCCTGTGTCTACAATTGCTTTAATTGTACCTTGCCGAAGCTGTATTTAGCTACTTTCCTAATCTTACACATCAACCTGTTCGGTAATGACAGAAATTAGGTTCAGGTTCCAAAATATCAAAACAGCCATTACATTTAATCCATTATAACATCTGCATTTAGCCAAAACCCACAACAAGCCAGTTGCCATGGTCACCAGAAATAGATGGGCTGGAATTCATGGGCGCATGAAAATCACTAGGAGAGAAATAACAGTGAGTGTCTGACCTAATAGAACCAATACAAAAGCACTTTTTCAAACATAGACAAGCATTTTCAGTATTCAAAAGTGTCATTAACTTTGGAGGTGTTAAACTTGTGTACAGTATAATGGGCTGGTGGGCTAGGAGAGAATATTTTCTTTCCTTTGCTTGCCACTCTTTTTTCTATTAAAATGAAAATGGAAGATGAAGTAAGATGCGTCCTTAATAGTCCGTGAGGTGGGCAGAAAATTGGTATCAAAAAGGGCACCAATTCTAATGTTTATTTTTCAAAACAGGCATGCCCCCTGACCACAAAAATTTATGATAGCTGTGCCATGTAGGTAGCTTAAGGTATGAAAATGACAAATTTTACATTTAAACGTGCTGAAAAAATCGAATTATGCAAAATAAATCTCAACATTGATAAACTGTGTTATATTGACATATCTGTTGCTTTAGATCTTCTCTTTTATGATGAAATATCACTGTGAAATGAAATAAAGTACAATAAAATCATATATAGGCTCTTTAGGACAGAAAATATACAAAAAACTAAGGAAAATATAACAGAATTTAGAAATTTTATTAAAGGGGTCATATAATGGCATTTTTGTACAAGCTAATATGATTCTTTAGGGTCTAAATTAAAAGTTTGTAATATACTTTAATAAAAAATTCTCATTAGTATTGTAAGAAAACACTCATTTTACCTGGTCAAAAACAGCTCTGTTTTCAGCACGCCGTTTAAGTGCATGTGTCTTTAAATGATAATGAGCTTTGCTCACCCCGTCCCTCTGTTCTGTGCGTACAGCGTTTAACCATACACAATAACCATAACGCGTTGTTCATTATAAACGTGGGATTATGAATTATATTGAGAATGTCGTACATAGAAAACACGCCGTAATGTACTCTGAGTGTAAAAATAGCCGTTTTTTTTTTTCCTAAATCCATTCTTGCCTGTTGCATGGAAGCATATACAAACTGGTCTTCAGTTTAAAACAATGAGTGAAAGCTGTACACCACTATGTTTTATACTGAAAAATAATCATAATAACTATATTATTGAAACAAGTTAAAGTTTTGACAATATTCCAACCTAGATATCACCAAGTATAAATGTTTTGGTACTAAAAATAATTAATTAAAAAGATAACTGACCTTACGTGGAATTCGCCAAATTTTGGGTTTGGATTTTTGTACCTTAAGCTACCCACTAAGAATTGCTATCATGCATTTTTGTGGTCTGTTGAATAAAAAAAGAGCAAAATTGGTGCCCTCTTATGATACTAATTTCTGAAATTTGGCGATCTGCCTCACGGACTATAAGAACAAATGTGAATTTATTGCTAACTTGTGACATAGATATACGTTAAGTTTGCATCATCCAAAATATTAATAAATATATAAAAAAATATAGTGTGTGTACACCCCTCCGATGGTGTGTGTATGATACATTTGTGGTGATTTATGGTAATTGTTGACTGAATTAGAATGATATCAATTGGAGGAAGTTTGTCACTAGACCAATCAAAGGGATTTGTGAGATATTGTTAACTTGTGCTCTGCTCTTGCTGTATCATCAACACAAGGAAGACACAAGTGTAATAAAATAATTTTATTAACAAAAGGATAGACTAGAGTAACAAACAACTGCTGAATGGATAGAGTGCAAAAGATTGATAAATGCAAATGACTGAGTTAGATGTTACTATTGCAATAAGTTATCTTATGGAACGATAAACAGTAGTTCCTCTCAAAGAAATACGGTAAACCTTATTCTGAATTCACCAAATCAATCAAGAGATTAATTGTTATTAACTGACATCAGCTATGCAAAATCGAATGCAAATTAAATAATCATATACTGACAATATACACTAATGCCAAGGTCTCTGAAAAGAGGTTTGGTAAAGTGATATTTACTTTCCGAGCGGTAACGTCTTCCACTTGCTGAGCTGGGCCGCATTGCAGTGGGAAGAAAGAAGTTGGAATCCATTTCACAGCCTTGAACTCAAAGTACTTGTGAACTTTGAACTCCTGGAGCACAGAGAAGGTCCTTATTCTGGAACACGCAGATGAAGGATCCTTGAAGTTGAAGGTTCTAACATCTGTGCAACAGATGATCCTTATAATCTGGATCTTGAAAAAGGGGGCGCTAAGCTTGTGGTTGTTGTCTCTGTTGCTGTTTTCAAACTCCCCAAATTCACTTCTTACAGAACTTCTTTGTTTCTCTCTTTGGAGCTTCAGAGTCTTGAGAGAGCAACTTCACAAATCCATAGAGTTGCACTTAGAGCTTAGCACATCTTGGGACTGGTTTGGTTTGTTCTCGTTTGAACCAGAACCAGAACAACTCTTTGTCTCAGGGAGAACCTTTTTAAACTCTCCTGAGAAGGAGGGATTTGCAAATTAGTGGCTTTCAGATTCAACGTTTGATTGGCTGATGCTGTCAGAGGTGGCCACCTTATATGGCCTCTCTCTGGCTTGAGGTTCATTTGCATAGCTTAAAGCGCTGTCATACTTGCTTGATGCGTATATACAAATCAACTCAAAACTGTTCTGATAAAATAAGTCTAGAAAAGGCTTATACTTAGATTATAAACATTAAGGAGAGAATAGACATTCAGTAAATGTGTATGGTCTATAGGTAAATTAAAAAAAAGGCTCTGGCACATCTTACCCCAGGGTGTGCTAAGTCCCATCTTACCCATCTTCCACAATCAGCATATCAGGTTTCAGTTATTGCATCATTTCCCAACACTCATCAGTAGTGTTCTATACTCTCTGTGGCCTTATAGGAAGAACCTGATGGAATCACATTGTTTTGTTTGCTATACAGAAGACAAATCAAGCACATTATCCCAACACAGTGGCAGTTACACTCTAATAACCACAATGCAATTATGCGTTGCCTTTTACAATTATTTTGGAAGCTGAACTCCCTTACAAGATCTAAGGAAGATCGTTTTCCAATAGAGTGCAATGAGAGGAATGCTTCCTGCGCTAATCAATGCATGGTCCGTGTGTCATTCTTATCTCTATGTGATAGGTGAACCTGATTTCACCAATTACAGTACAGCATGTTCCTAGATCAACATCTTAGTTGATCCTGGAACAAATTTCCAATCAACCAATCAGATTTGAAGGACAACCAGGGTTAGGTGCTTTACATCAGTGTTATTCACCTATGATTTCCCTCTGATATTAGGGATAACTTATGGGTAGGGTTAGAGGTAGGGATAGGGTTATGATTACATTTTCAGACAGGAATATGTAAAAAAAATATGTTGACTCAGGAGCATGTCTTGGTATAATCACAGTGACCCTATATGATCTATTTTAGAGTTTGTCTTGTAAAAATATTCTGCTGTCTTATCGTACAAGGTAATAAGACAGATATAATTATTCCTATTGCTGTTTGTTGCACCCTTGGATGACAGTTCAGCTAATGAAGGAAGCTTCTGTGATTAAAATTGTAATGATTTATTCTCTAAAGCTGTGAGTTTGTCCCCAGAAAAATGTAATTCGAATGTAAATGAGGAAATGTCATCCAGCCTCAGCCTCAGATGGCATCCACACCCACGGTGCGTTTACTGACTGTCTGATGCATATGGTGCACAAAAAGGGCAAGTGTTGGTTGAAATGATCAGTTATAATCTGATTGGCTAGTTTTATGAAACATCTGGAGGGAACGAATCACTGTAATTGCCAAACTTAGCAAGATTAGAATCATTAGATATTCTGAGTTTTGTTTGCGTAACTTGATACACTGAATAATACTTCATAAACTTTTTTTTTTTACTTTTTTTTATCCGTTACAGCCAAATGTATTGTTTTTTCTCATTATGTTTATGGTTTGCTTTAAATATTAATTTTTGATATAATATTAATGAAAACAGTTATTTTCCCTAAGACAAAAAATTATGTTGTTGTTTCAGTTTCATGTTCAAGGACTTTTAGTTTGTATGTGTTCTGCACGTCAGAAATCTGGTGTTAAATGACAAATCTGTTTCAATTCTGTTTTCCTGTGGGAAGTGTTATTTGCTAACCATGATTTTCAATTGGACTGATATAAAAATGCATTTTAGATAAATAACATGGTTGTTTCGTTTTTTTTTTTTTTTTTTTTTAATGTACTGTATGGTATCTATATTTTACAGTTTATTGTAAGTTATTTATGCATTTTTTTAATGCATTAATCATAAGCCTTTCACTGGCCTAGAGTTCAAATACAATTATACGAGTTTGGAACAGCATGGGGTTTAACCAATTATGACAGATGTTTCATTTTTGGGTGAACTACTTTCTAGTTTTTGAAAGAGATCATAAAACATAAAAAAATGTCTAATTCTCTCGCATCTTAATTAGCCAGAAGGTGAATTTGCAGTCACAATCCTCGGAAGGTTGACATTTGTCATTAAAGTTCTATTCAGCCAGATGATAATAGGAGTTCAGTCAGAGATGAAATGGTCTGGAGGGCCGGTTATTAATGTGTTATGTGAATACTTAGTGATTTATGATGTTATTCGATGCCTTGTTTGAGACTTCATACATCAAGCAAACAGTAATGGTGCAGTCTGTACAGATGCCTTTTTATATGTTTATTTGTTCCCGTGGGATACAAATAAATCTGGGATTTGGATCAGCATAAAATTGCAGAGCTAATGAATCCAGTTAACCACTAAACATATAGGCCCATGATTCTGATTTAAAATATTAAGTGTTATGATGCAATGCATGTATTCGTAGATATTCCTACAAAAACTAGGGTTTTAAAAATGTTACATTTTTGAGTTTGCATATCGACACTGATGCATAATATCAAAAATATGGACAACTTTAAAGAATGTCAGGTTGACTCAAGTGTTTGTATTATTGTATATATAAAAATATGAATTAATTATATTATTTAACACTATATAACAAAGTTACTGTATTTCCTATTTTAACCGTTTCTGAATGATTTCTATAGACTGGTGGGAACCATGAAAACACATACAAATAAACAAAATTGTAAATAAGTAAGTACACTTACATTCACTCTTCTGTTAAAATGTGTATTGTTTGAGCTGTTAAGTTTAAAAATATCTGTGACATTTTACAGGTAATGAAAGGTCTATTGGTCAATGTGACTAATTTGTGTGTTCGAATTTCTTGAATCCATAGCAAAATCTGCGTGGGGAATTTTCTTGACAAAGATTTAAATTTGACGTATTGCATTCACTTGCGGAAAAATAATCTACTCTGTTTTTCTGAATTAACGAGTTAATTATCTCAGAATTACGAGATAATTTTTCATGAATAAAAAGTTTTTGCTCTGTTTTTCTGAATTAATGACTTAATTATCTCAAAATTATGAGATACATTTTTCTTGAAATAAAATGTATTTGCTCTGTTTTTCTGAATTATTGAGTTAATTATCTCAGAATTATGAGATCATTTTTCATAAAAAATATTTGCTCTGTTTTTCTGAATTAATGACTTAATTATCTCATAATTCTGAGATAATTAACTCAATAATTCAGAAAAACAGAGCAAAAACTTTTATTCATTAAAAATTATCTCGTAATTCTGAGATAATTAACTTGTTAATTCAGAAAAACAGAACAAAATATTTTTTATGAAAAATGATCTCATAATTCTGAGATAATTAACTCAATAATTTAGAAAAACAGAGCAAATACATTTTATTTCAAGAAAAAATATCTCATAATTTTGAGATAATTAAGTCATTAATTCAGAAAAACAGAGCAAAAACTTTTCATTCATGAAAAATTATCTCGTAATTCTGAGATAATTAACTGGTTAATTCATAAAAACAGAGTAGATTATTTTTCCTCAAGTGAATGCAATACGCTTCCGTAGACTTGTCACACTATAATCTTGTTAACACACATATAGTTTATGTACTGTGGCAATACTGGTGTTAATTTTAAAATTAACAAGGGTTAAATATGAGGATCAAAATAATGCGTTTGTGGTAAACAACATTATACCACAAATGTTGTCGACAGAGCTAAACTGTCATGACAAATCACTGGAAGCAATAGCAGGTGAACAAGTGTTTATTAGGACTCAACACTCAATACAATGAATATCACTCAAAGTCAATGAGGAAGATCCTTCTCAGGTTGAACTCGCGAAGACGCTTCTCTGGCCACAGGGCTGACGGAATACTCAGGGGGATGACGCTCAGGCTCGGTCACACAGGGACTTCGATGGTCAGGTGCTCGGTGCTCAGTGCTCGGTGATCGGTGCTCGGGTGCGGTGAAACAACAGGAAAACATCCACAGCAGAAGACGACGACAACAACCCGGAAGACGGCACGAACAACACGAGGGACTGCAAGCAACGGATGGACACTGGAATGGAGAGATGAGTGAGTATATGTAGAGAATGGTAATGGGAAACAGCTGAGGAGGGGAAATGAGATGATTGCAGACAGCTGGAGCACCGAACAAACACGCGAGCGGGACAACGCCCACTCACGCAAACTCACAGACATGTAAACAAACAGTGACACGCGACACAGAGGAAACAATGAATTATCAACCGTGACAGTACCCCCTCTCCTAGGAATGCCTCACGGCATTCCCAGACCTCCTTACCTGTCGATTGTAATCATCGATAAGGGAGTGATCCAGGATGTCACGAGCAGGAACCCAACTTCTCTCCTCCGGACCGTAACCTTCCCAATCCACCAAGTACTGAAATCCGCGTCCCCTCCGCCTAGAATCCAGGATGCGACGGACCGAATAGGATGGTTCCCCGTCTACGAGTCGCGGCGGTGGGGGAACTGGGACAGGCGGATTAATACGTGAAAAAAACACAGGCTTAACTTTAGAAACGTGGAAGACGGGGTGAATCCTCCTGTACGCCGGAGGAAGATTGAGGCGGACTGCCACCGGACTAACAATCTTGGTGACAGAAAACGGGCCAATGAATTTAGGAGCTAGTTTATTCGACACGGAACGGAGAGGAATGTTCTTGGTAGAAAGCCACACTTTGGAACCGACGACGTATACGGGAGGCCTTGACCGGTGGCGGTCGGCCTTGGCCTTGGTGCGCTCCCGCACTTGGAGGAGTGTCTCTCGGGCCCTCGTCCAAGTACGGTGACACCTCTGGATGAAGGCGTGGGCAGAGGAGACCGCAACTTCGGATTCAGCACTAGGAAAAACAGGTGGTTGGTACCCTACACTACACTCAAATGGGGATAGGCCCGTGGATGACACTGGCAACGTATTGTGGGCGTACTCCACCGTAGCAAGTTGTTGACTCCAGGAGGAGGGATTCCTGGAGACCAAACATCGTAACGTTCTTTCCAAATCTTGGTTGGCTCTCTCAGTTTGACCATTGCTCTGGGGATGGAACCCAGAGGACAGACTGACCGTCGCCCCCAGCAATCTACAAAACTCTCGCCAAAATCTGGACACAAACTGGGGTCCCCTGTCAGAAACCACGTCTGTCGGGAGGCCATGTAACCGAAAGACGTGGTTAACGACTGCCACCGCTGTCTCCTTGGCTGAAGGTAATTTGGGCAAGGGAATAAAGTGGGCTGCCTTCGAGAATCGGTCCACCACGGTCAAAACTACCGTGTTACCCTGGGAGGGTGGGAGGGCGGTGATAAAATCTAGAGCGATGTGGGACCAGGGTCTCGAAGGCACCGACAGCGGTTGAAGTAACCCATCTGGGGGTCGATTGGACGACTTACCAGTGGCACAACTAGAGCAAGCCAAAACAAAATTGTGAACATCACGAGCCATAAGAGGCCACCAGAATCGCTGCTTAACAAGAAATATGGTACGACTCACCCCTGGATGGCAAGCTAGACTGGAACAATGACCCCACTGGATAACGTCTGATCGTAATCCCTCCGGCACAAATAAGCGGTTAGGTGGACACCGGATCGGAGGCGTTACCCCTTCTAAGGCCTTCTTGACCTTCGATTCGACCTCCCAAGTGAGCGCAGAGATAATTAGGGTCTCTGGAAAAATGCGCTCGGGAGTAGATTCGTGTTCGGGACGATCAAAAATACGCGACAAAGAATCGGGTTTGATGTTCTTGGAACCCGGACGATAGGAAAGAGTAAAATCGAAACGGCCGAAAAAAAGTGCCCACCGAGCCTGCCTGGAGTTCAATCTCTTGGCGGTTCTAATGTACTCCAAATTCTTGTGGTCAGTCCAGACTATAAAGGGTACCCCTGAACCCTCCAACCAGTGACGCCATTCCTCCAAAGCTAGCTTGACTGCCAACAACTCACGGTTACCAATGTCATAATTTCGTTCAGCAGGAGATAATCGATGTGACAAAAACGCGCAGGGATGCATTCTGTCGTCTGAAGGAGAGCGTTGTGAAAGCACTGCACCTACCCCCACCTCTGACGCATCGACCTCTACCACAAACTGACGTGATGCATCAGGGGCAATTAAGATTGGAGCTGAAACAAAGCGGCTCTTGAGTTTGGCAAACGCAACCTCAGCTGCGTCTGACCACCTGAACGCAGTTTTGGGAGAGGTCAAGGCAGTCAGGGGTGCGGCTAGTTGGCTGAAATTGCGAATAAAACGCCGATAGAAGTTGGCGAATCCCAAAAACCGCTGCAGGGCCTTGCGGGAATCTGGGATTGGCCACTCTACCACAGCCTTAACCTTGTCAGGATCCATCAGCATACCTTCAGCCGACACAATGTGTCCCAGAAAGGGAACCGACTGTGCATGAAAAACGCATTTCTCCGCCTTGACAAAAAGCCCATTCTCTAACAACCTTTGAAGCACTAGTCGTACATGTTGCACATGTTCCTGGAGAGACGAAGAAAAAAATCAATATGTCATCCAGGTAAATATATATGAATTGATCGATCATGTCTCGCAACACATCATTGACTAGTGCCTGGAAGACTGCGGGACTATTGGAAAGCCCAAAAGGCATAACCAAATATTCAAAATGCCCCCTAGGGGTGTTAAAAGCAGTCTTCCATTCATCCCCCTCCCTGATGCGGACCAAATGATAAGCATTACGCAAATCCAATTTTGTGAAGAGTGAGGCTCCCTGCAACCTCTCGAAGGCTGAAGACATTAACGGCAAAGGATAAGTATTCTTTACCGTGATGTTATTCAACCCTCGGTAATCAATGCAAGGTCGCAGAGATCCGTCCTTCTTCCCCACAAAAAAGAACCCCGCCCCCGCTGGAGAAGAGGAAGGGCGGATGAACCCGGTTGCCAGAGAATCAGAAATATATTTCTCCATAGCCTCCCTCTCCGGAACTGAGAGCGAATAGATCTTGCCCTTAGGCGGAGACTTACCTGGCAGAATATCTATAGCACAGTCATAGGGACGATGCGGAGGAAGAGAAGCAGCCCTTGACTTACTGAACACTTCACTCAGGTCCCGGTACTCCTCGGGCACGTTTGATAAGTCCACGGCTTCCTCCTGAAACACAGGGACAGAAACAACAGAACAAGCAGACACTAGACACGACTTATGACACTCAGTGCTCCAAGCTGAGATGGTTCTGCCTTTCCAGTCGATACGTGGGTTGTGCAAGCTAAGCCAGGGGTGTCCTAAAACTATGGGGGTGAGTTGTGAGTCCGTAATGTAAAAAGAAATGGTTTCGGCATGATTTCCTGATGTGATGAGGGTAAGTTTTTCGGTAGCTTGAAAGATGGCAGGTAGAGTTTGTCCGTTGAGCGCATTGACAGTAATTCTCAGGGGAAGTGTTCGGAGGGGAATCTGTAACTGTAGTGCAAACCGGTGATCCATGAAGTTACCTTCGGCTCCAGAGTCTATGAGTGCACTGCAGTGGTGATCCTGGGTAGACCATCTCAGTCTTACCGGGAGGATGGTGGAAGTGGATGAGGTCTTTCCTGCGGAGATCCCACCCGATAGTAGCCTCATACTTACTATCGGGCTGGGCCTTTTACCGGACAACTATGAGCAAAATGTCCGGCGCCACCACAGTACAGACAAAGGCCCTGGGATCTCCGCCTTTCTCTCTCCTCCCGGGAAAGCCGAGCTCGCCCCACCTGCATGGGCTCGGGATCGTGGGGACCGAACGCGTCCAGACCACTGGACCGCTGGTTCTCCATCCCGCCGCGAACCAGATTGGGTGACGTCCTCTGACCAATCCGAGACAGTCGGGCCTCCACTCTCAAGGCCAGATCCATGAGCTCGTTGAGGGAGGATGGGAGGTCCAGGGCGTAGATCTCTCTCTGGACACGTTCGGCCAGCCCATGCAGGAAATGATCCCACTGCGCCTCCTCGTTCCAGCGACACTCGGCCGCCAGGGTCTTAAACTCGATGGAATAATCCGACACGGAACGATCTCCTTGGCATAGATCCGCCAAGACCCTGGCAGCTTCCCTTCCCGCGACGGCTCGATCGAAGACACGTTTCATCTCCACCGCGAGTGCCTGGAACGAGGAGCAGCACTGGTGTTGGTTCTCCCACACTGCAGTTCCCCAAAGCGCCGCTCTCCCAGTCAGCAGCGTGAGCACGAATGCTACCTTAGCCTCCTCTCTCTCAAAGGTTCTGGGCTGCAATGAGAAATGCATACTGCAACGTGTTAGAAACGAACGACAAAGGTTAGGCTCACCGGAGTACAGCTCAGGAGTGGGCAATCGAGGCTCAGACTGGGAGAGAGGCACAGCTGGTGTAGGGGGAACTGCAAGTGCTTCCAGAGGTGCTGGCGCAGTGGGAGGTTGCAGCTGATGGAATCGCTGGGTGAGCTCGGACACCTGTGTGACAAGAGCCTGAATCGCACGTCCAGTCTCCCCCTGGTTGCGATCCTGTGCATCCATCCGGCCGATGCACCCGCGAATGAATTCCTCCAATGAAGCAGATGAATCACCCGCTGCTCCCGTTTCTTGGTCCATCCGTTCTGTCATGACAAATCACTGGAAGCAATAGCAGGTGAACAAGTGTTTATTAGGACTCAACACTCAATACAATGAATATCACTCAAAGTCAATGAGGAAGATCCTTCTCAGGTTGAACTCGCGAAGACGCTTCTCTGGCCACAGGGCTGACGGAATACTCAGGGGGATGACGCTCAGGCTCGGTCACACAGGGACTTCGATGGTCAGGTGCTCGGTGCTCAGTGCTCGGTGATCGGTGCTCGGGTGCGGTGAAACAACAGGAAAACATCCACAGCAGAAGACGACGACAACAACCCGGAAGACGGCACGAACAACACGAGGGACTGCAAGCAACGGATGGACACTGGAATGGAGAGATGAGTGAGTATATGTAGAGAATGGTAATGGGAAACAGCTTAGGAGGGGAAATGAGATGATTGCAGACAGCTGGAGCACTGAACAAACACGCGAGCGGGACAACGCCCACTCACGCAAACTCACAGACATGTAAACAAACAGTGACACGCGACACAGAGGAAACAATGAATTATCAACCGTGACATAAACACTTTCCCTGCCACTGATGGAATTTTCCAGCAATCCATGTTTTCACTGTTATAAAGGTAGGGGGTGAAATTATGCATCTTCTGAAAAAGTACAGAATCTCCGGATCAAATCACAAGCGGAGAAGCATTGCTTGCACGCGTAAAATAACGCGATCATCAACATTAAACAACATATAAATCAAAACTGCCTAATGTTACTGAAAGAAATGTCAACCCATGAAGAGGTACAGGACTGTTGATGGCCATCTACCTCATCTATGATATGATCATCGATCAGAATCTGATCCAGAAGTAGACTTTGACAAAAAATCAATTCTCTCTTTTTGCTAAACTTTTTGTCATTTTTTTATGAAACTTACCCACATTCAAGTGTTGAAACAAAAGACTGCATGAAGGTAGAATATACTTGTAACGCTCAAATCCACAAAGACGAAGATGATCATAAAATAACATAAGATTTATTACAAAATCAAAATGTCAAGCCAACATGTGAAACAGCGTGCTATACACGAACAACAACCGACAACGAACAGAGAAGAAAACAGAACTCAAGAACAGATACAAACAAGGTATTTAATCACACACAGCTGAACTAAACAAACTTATAATGACGGTGACCATGGTATAGGGCTGGGTATTGACACAAATTTCAAAATTCGATTCGATTTCGATTCACAAGCTTGCAATTCGATTCGATTCGATTCAATATTGATTATTTTGGATATCAGGTACAATACATTGCAAATTTTCTCAAGGAAAACAAATCTTTTAAGAACTATTATTGTAAACTATGGGAGTCAGTTGTAGCCTATAGCCTAAGCTTCATTAGCCTACTATAATATTGAAGGTAAAAATTAACTGATTGGTATACAAACACTTAAAATACACTTTTATTTATTTTTATAATAATAAAATTATATGAAATTATATAAAAATTTAAATGGTGGCTGTCATAAAAAACTTTCCAGATTTATTCAAACATACATTAAATATTGAAGAACATTAACAATTATAATGAATATGTAATATGGTGCATATATTTAACAAAATGCTCCTCTCTAGAGTTAATTTTTCTAGCTGACTGACGAGTTTATGGTCACTGGATATGTTTTTTTCTGAGGTAAATGTGACATTACATGACATTGTTTACTAACGTCTTTCCACTGTTGAATGAGCGATTCCATGTGACATGATACGGACTTGCGTAGAGTGCATACGTTGTACTCTATCTTTTAACACACTTTCAGATGCTCATTCATGTTTATTTCGCGCTGTAACTGGTATTATTAAGGCAGAAGAGAAGATCACGTGCGCTGCTGCTTCACTTATTAAGCTGAGCTGCGCCAGAGCGATCTCACGCCACAGCGTCAAAACGGTAATTATGTTTTTGAATTTCGTAAGAAAATGGACGTAATTTGAAATCTGAGACTTTGTTTCATATCAATAATAAAAAAGCACAAAGATTATTGCGATTTATTGGATGGGATGCCCGCAACAATGTTCCATTCATTCATCAACTGAAAACAGGATGACTGATCGATTCTTGGGATTTAAGAATCGATATCGTTTCGTAAAAATCTGAATCGATTAAAATCGAGAAATCAATATTTTTTACCCAGCCCTACCATAGTAACAAAGGAGGAATGGGAAAATTAATAAAGGAAAACAAGCGACATCGCTGGCACTGGAGACCTCTGCGATGCCACGGCGATGAGCATCAGAGGCAGAGCCAGAGTACACGAGGGCTGAGGCGGAGCCGGTGTGACGGAGGACAGAGGCAATGGTGAAGGGAAGGAGGAACCCGATGCAGCTGTAGGGGTGGAGGGACGGAGGGCAGCGGACTGACCGTAAGTCCGTAGTGGAAGAAGAGTGACGACTGACCAAGGGGGAGCTTAGCAGGACAAGGGAACCTGGTGAATCCGCAAGTCCGAGGGTCTCTGGTGGAGCCGAAGGTGGGAGGAGCCAAGGCGGAGCCGACAGGTCAACAGCCCGAAATGGAGCGAAGAGAACAGAGGCCGGAGGCGGAGACACAGGATCCTCTCGCACGGGCACTGGAGGTGGATGCACGACCTGCAGCTCGACGTCACAGGGACTCCCCAGAGACGGCGCAGGGTTGTAGACATCCGGAAGCGCCGGGGCTGGAGGACTGGCTGAGCTGAAGATCGCTGAAATGTAGTAGTCATAGTTTATACAATCATTAGTGCTGTCCAGAAACAGCGATGATGAAGGTACCGGGTGGGATAGGGTGGGAGTCAACACTTCCTTTTTGAAGTCTATCAGCCAGTCCTCATTTTCTTAACTCAGAAAAGTGTCGCGGGCTTACACTCCTGTAGGTCAGACTCATGATGGGGCTCCACTTCCGAGGCAAGGGTCAGCTCTGTCCTCTTCTCCTCGGGCTCTGGTTGACGCGTTGCAGCGGGTAGTAGCTCTCCGTCTGCGGGGGGCTCACACAACTTCCCGGTGGTGATTCGGGCTCTGGGTCTGCCTGTGGTCTAGTCTGGCTATCACCAGACCAAGCTCAATCTTTTAAGATTGAACTTTAATCTGGGGAGTCTGCTCTGTATTTTCTACTGCACGAGAGGTATGATCAACGGGCATAGTTCAAATGACTCTGTACACAATTGGATAGTCCTTCAACCAATCAGACCAACAATCCAGGTGACGTACTGTACTTTGCAGCAAAAACTCCAGGCAGGAAACGTGTCAACAAACGTGTTGGTTTGGAGCATTGATCAGAAATTTGGAGAAGCAGCAATGGCATCGAGCAATTTTTGCAGGTTGTGCAAAAAAAAAAAAACATGAAAGTGAGTGGTATTTACACCCACTCGAGCGATTTGATTGCTAAACTAAAGAAGCCATTGAGCATCGCCGAGAGGTTAAAAGGAATTGGATTGGATTAAACCTGCCAATAGCGCGCCAGGTGGATAAGTCAGTTTGTGATTGGTCCCCGCAAATTTGTAACAGAAGCAGGATAGGAGAATGTACAGGTTTCCAGCCTGAGCTGCAGGGCGAAATCAAATCGCCGGCAGATCGGGCTGGGTTTACCCAGTCTACCTGTGGTCTGGACTGGGGCAAGACACTCTCCATTCATCTAATGACGCCATCCCTCCAGTTCACATCAGTGGTGTCTGGGAGGTCAACGGGATGGTGATAGTTTTCCCCGATCCAGAACAGTGACTTCAGGGTCTCGTCGTCAAAGGGGCAGGTGATGGCTAGACGGCAGAACTCCTCAGTATATATATAAAAAAATCCACAACAGCAAATAGCGCTGCATAATCAATTTATGCGTTGTTCTGTAACGTGCAAATCCACAGAACAAGAAGATGGTCATAAAATAACAAGATTTATTACAAACTCGTTATGTAAAGCCAATATGCGAGACGGCGTGCTATAAACGAAAAACAACCGACAACGAACAAAATATGTTTCTTGAACAATGAACTGTCTGATTAAAGCTTGGTCAACCCCCTCGCAAGTTACTTCCAAATTTTACATGTGAATATAATATATGAATAAGATAACCCTAAAAAAGATGTACTTTTCCTCAATGAAGTCATCTTTAAACCACCATCATCTGAAATGATGTAATGTTAAATCAATCTCAAATTCTGAATGCATTCAAACACAAGCAAGTTCAGATCCAAATCTCAGGTTGCTGCACATGGCGCATGATTTTCTAGTGCAATATGTGTGCAATGCTCAATATTCTGTCCTACTCTGCAAGGTAGTTGCTGTGGGAAAGTGAGATAAACTCTGGGTTATTCTACCTTTTCCTCAGGCATTGTTGATTTAATCAAAGTTTATGTATAATTTATCTTTACTTGAATTCCTGAATGTTCAACGCTAACGCCTGGGGATGCACACTGTCATGGGACTTCTGTATTTGCGCTTTTGTAAACAGTCTACCTAACTCAATTTTCTAAAGGCAACAGAGGGTTGGTGTATCTTTTGATGTTTTGCCTATAATGCATGTATCAGCAAGGGACTGTACATCTAATACTCGCTATCCTAATTTTTTTTTGCAAGACCTGTACTATATTATCCCTATAATGATATGATCAGAAATCAGCATTTCTATAGGATTCAAACAGTTTTAAATAGTGTTCTTGCTTTGTAGGAATTGCCTGGTGTACTTGTCATGCAAGACTGTTGGCCCCTGTCATTGAGTCTAAAGTCAGTTATGCTTAACAAGTTGATGTGTCAAGTCATGTAAACATCTAAAAAATATATATATTTTTTTTTTTTCTGCAAAGGGTATAAGCAACCCTCATAAGTGGTTAAATCAAATCCCGACTGATATTTTAATCCCAAATCCCGACCTACAACAATTTTTCGCCATGGTTACCAGGCTTGTTTGCCTGGTTGATTGTCAGTTGTGCAACTAAACCCTGATAACTATTAAAAACCTTCTCATTATAAAACCGACAGTGCAGAAATATTGTGTTTACATGAGATTTGGTCTTAACAGATAAACATGCACATATTGAATAATCTGACAGACATTTACATAGAACAGTCGTGCTGGGTTTTGTTTGAAAAGAATGCTGTTTTTGGCATTTATGACATTCTACAACATTATAAAAAATATCAGGTAAGTGTTATGCTGATTTTGTGTGAGTGATATAAATATATATATATATATATATATATATATATATATATATATATATATATATATATATATATATATATATGTCGCCTTAGCCTTTCACATTGTCTGTCAGGGACATGGTCATAACAATTCTGTCATAATCTATTATTAACTCTCATTTTAATGTTCATTTTGAAATGATATAAAAATTTGACATTTAATAGCTTATGTTTTTGTTCACATTTCCATTTTTAATCACGCACTTACATGACAAGCATTTATTTATAGACTATGCGTCAATTTTCAGTTTTCATCATGGATGTTTGTCCAATAAATCGCAATAAGCTTTGTGCTTAGTTACTTTTCATATGAAACAAAGTCTCAGCTTTCAAATTCTGTCCTTATTATTACAAAATCCAAACAATAAATACCGTTTTGGCGCCCTTTAAAGTGGCCAAAGTGTGGCAGTCCACAGGAAAAGATCATCTCTTCCTCTTTACTGCGTTACAGCACAAAATAGACAAGCATAAACATCTCTGCATACATTGAAATAATTTACTGAAATCATTATCATGTCTCATGTAATTGCTCAATCAGTAGCTGCGTTTACATGGACACTTATAATCGGATTGACGGCTCAATCGGACTAAAAAACCTTCATTTAAACACCTTAATTGATCCGATTGAGCTCGATCCGAATGAAATTTCGATCGGATTGAAAGGGGTGGTTTATCCCTTTTGTAATCCGATCGAGAGAACATGTAAACACTTGATCGGATTGAAAACCGAAACTGAAAGGACTGCGCATGTGCGATGACGTTAAATAGCGTAATGACGTATGACGCGCGGAACGAGCTGTTTTTCCTGTTGAATAAAGTGTCATATTAATAAGTTTCCCGTCATTCTAAAATTCTCATTTCACTCGCGCGTCTGTGAAGTGAAGCAGGACAACGTCCCACCAGTCCTTGTTTTGGATTCTCATCCACAGACGTCTGGTTTTGGCCGCGGGGAGGGGTATTTTTACTGCGTGATCAATAAGCAGCACGGCAAAGCAGTTAATATGCTCTAAATTATGACCAGAGACGAATTAATATAACATCTGCTGTTTAAAACAAATACAGATCCAATAGAGGAGAATATTTATGCGCGAAAAAGTGGGAAACTCTGTATATTTGTGCAGTGTGCACATGTCAAAACATCAGATCCGATTTGAAACTTGTGACATATAAACGCGCGCATCAACCCGATTACTTTATTGATCATTCATGTAAACACCTTGTTCGGATTCATCAATTGGATTGATTCCATTCCGATTGTGTCCATGTAAACGCAGCTAGTGTTTCAACCATGGAAAGACGTCAGTAAAACAGCATTTAAACAATCTGTCACGGTATGTCATGCTCTGCTGCCAAACTGGAGTGCACTCGCCACTAACTGGACAGGGGTGGGAATTACATTTGCAAGTTAAATAGATCACTCTCAGTGTAATCTGTCAAAATGATGGATGGCCTTCAGATTTTTCCACCACTGCTAAAAAAATTCAGTCAATGACGGAAAATTTTCGGTTAACGCGACCTCTGATATCAGTGGCGTGCGGCCCACATAAGCTGCGAGTGCTCTGCATACCTAAGCCATTCAAGAACAAGCTGATTAGTATTAACACTATACATTAATATAAATTCCCTTGTTTGAGGCGTACCATAAAGCTTACATGATATAATGTTAGTAATACGTATGCCACTCTCAGTCATTTATTTACAAACGACGGTAATTTTTTTCAAATCTGTCACTCACTAGCCCCTTTCACACAGCGCGTTGATCCCAGGAAATTGCCGTAAAACTGCTAGAGTGCCTTCTGTGTGAATGCAAACACGTCCAGGGATTGATGCCGCGATCGATCCCGGGATGGGGACCTAGTAACATTGCCGGGATCAGTCCCGGAACGTGCCCTGTGTGAACAAAAGCCAGGACCAATGCCGTAAGGGGTGTGTCGTAGTGATGATACACGTGCCATCCCATGGGCCTTTCTATAACCTATGCTACAGCATATGGGGAACGAGCCACTCGGCAAATCCAGTGGCGCTACTGGGGAGTATGGACTCGTCTTCGTGTAGAAATGACGGAGAGGAGTTATCAAATCCTGACGTCACATGTCTTTACGGGATCTTTACGGGATGTGTGTGAACGCACTCAAAGATTCCAGAAAATCACTGGCAGTGTGAATGTACCAAAATCAAATAATCCTGGGACAAATCCCATTATTCATGTATTTTTCGGAATCTCTGTGTGAAAGGGGCTACTGATAGTTCCGGGTAAGTGGATCCACAGTAGCTTTGCCGCGTACGCTCTAATTTTATGGATCGTCATCATTGTCCCACGTTCTCTATACTAAATCAAGTGGAAAAAAAAAGGTCATAACGGAAACTATTTTCATAGTATTTTATTTTCTCCATAGGGACATTTTATTTTTAACAAAAACGTATAAACTGTTATAGACAGACCTACTGTTAGCAGACCTGCAACTATCCGAGGCTGTTAATCGTAGTCATAGTTTGCGTTTGTTACAGTCATCAATTTGCATTATTTCAACTTATTTTTTTAACAATTATATTTTGTATTATACTTACATTTATTCTAATGATATTTTATTTATAATAGGCTTCTAATATGTTATTAATTCTTAATAAAAAAACACTTCTGGCATACATTTGAGTTGACACCTGCCATGGTGTTCCCTTTCAGTCGCTCACGTTCGACGTAGTCGACGTGTCGACTGATTGGGATCACGCTAGGGAGCCTGTCATCTTCGATTATTGTAAAAACGAGCCAATAGACATTGGCATGCGTGAATCGCATCACACGCTCCGCCCTGCAGCGCGGGTATAAATACGGAAGTTTTTATATACGGAAATATACGGAAGCTGATCGGTCTCGATGTCTCTGAAGAGTACTGTTGTTTACAACGAGCGAGTGTGTCGGTGTTCTTCTAGGAAGACTCTCCCAGTGCTGGTGGTTCTACAGCATGAGTATAGCGGTGGATCGCGAGCTTTGAGCTCTCAACTGCTGTTTTAACAGCATCACATTTCTGTGTTGTTGATGGCTGGTTAGAGGGCGGAAAAATTAGTGCTTTACTGTTTCAGTTCACTGTTCAGTGTTGCCGCGGTCATTCCCCTGTGTGCTCCGGCACTGGTGATGGGTCCCATTTCCTGAAAGAGCAGCATGGGTGAGTTTGCATCTTTTTCAAGATGTCATTCCACCTGTGCGTTTCTGGATGCGATCGTTCCGTGTCCCCCCAAATGGACAGTCACAATAGTTGTTTCACGTGTTTGTGAAAATATATATATATACATATATATAGATATTCAGCACATTGAAGCAGCTTTTGTATATAGTTCATGTTCTCATTGCGAGAATATGACTATTGCGGTGTTGAGATCGAGACTCGCCTTCAAGCGTGTAGGTGGAGTCCCCATTACCACGCCCGCTACGGCACTGTGTGGGATGGGTGATCAGAGGACCATAGTGAGGCTTCCCCGCCTGGTAACAAAACCCTGTGGGCCCCCTCACTCCTCTATCACATCGCAGCTGGTGGAGCCTCCCATTGAGCACGCTGGTCCCTCTGTAATGGACCGACCAGCTGTTTTATTCTGGGCCCCTCCAGGAGACAGGATGTCGATTGCAGCATCGGAGGGTGAGCTGACCTCTGGAAATGATGACTCGGCTGTGTTATCTCCCTCTGGTCGTGTAACGTTGCCCAAGCCAGATCCAGAAACATCAGCTATGCTGAAACAGGCCGCCGAGGCTGTCGGGCTCAAGTGGAATCCTCTACCGCACTCTCTGCCGCTACCTAGAGACAGGTGTTAAACACTCAGACCCTGCTTCGGGCCGCCTTCGGGCCCTCCGAGTTGGGTCCCTGTTCTCCAGCCCGCTGCCTCACTCGGAGTATGTCTCTGATATCTTGGCACCCCTGTGTCGGCCCGTTGTAGCACTAAAAAGTGCTCCCGACCGACTCAGCCGTTTCCTTGTATCTTCAGACTCGGCTACACGATTCAGTTCGTCTGGCACCTGCCCATGTTCAGCGCTATTTATTACACCTCAATGTTCCGAATTGTGCCTGTTCCGTTCCTCCAGCCGAACCGTTCCTCCAGCCGATATGAAGATAGGCTTCTAAAAAAGGCCTGTTCTTCATTGTACCCAGCCTTTAGTGAGTTAGACCGTCAGTGATCTGTGTTCTTGATTTCGGGCCCTTTTTCAAGCTTCCGTTCAAGTTACAAACACAGTACGCATTACTAATGCTCCATCCCCGTGAATGGTCTGCAGCGTGGGACCTGAAGAACGCGTACTTCAGATCTCTGACATTCTGCAAACACAGGCCATCCTGTAGTCTTGCGTTGAGGGGTCGAAGTCTCAGTACAAGTTCCTCCCTTCGAGTGCTACATAGCCAGTTGGGTCTTCAGGTCAACTGGAGAACAGTAACTCGTCCACGGACTGAGGAGCTTTTTTCCGGTATGGAGGTCGACTTGGTTTACACGTTTCTCAACTGGAATGTGTCCGGTCGGTGCTTAGAAGTGAGAAAGGGTCCCACTGAATAACCTTCAGAGGCTCCTGAGGCATATGGTAGACACAGCCGTATATAACCGGTTTCCTCCACATGATGACCGCTTCAGCACTGACTTCATGACCGAGTCACTACGTGGCCGTGGCAGAGCAGCACGCTCCGTGTGTTAACAAGACTGGTCTGCTGCCAAACTCTCAGCAGTTTCTCTGGGCTAATCGCTCCTAGAACAAGTGTCTACTAAACACTAGGGGTGACCCCAAATAGTCGAAGATTCGATGCTTCGATTGGAGGAGCCTGATTCGACTACTGATCTCACTGTCGAATCTTAGCAGAGGTGTTATGAAACGAGGATCATGCCACTTTGGCTATATGATGGCGCTCATGTCTGATTTCACAAAGAACTACCGGTTTTCTGTCAATACGTTAATATTCAGCCTATTATGATAATGTTGTTTATAAAAATGTGCAAAGAAAGAAGCTTTTAATAAATATTTTTTAACGTGCGTGAATAAATCAAAACACCCCGTGACAGATTTAAGTTTCACTTTCAATCCGTGACCGACAGAGGAGCGTCTTGGCGGCAAGGATTTAAATCTTTAACAATGTCTGGGATAAGAAAATCTAAAGTGTGGATGTACACCATCAGAAAGGATATTCTCCCAGGCTGGATTGAGCATCAGAAAAACCATGATCTCACTTCTGCCGGGCAACGTTAACAAGGCCGCAATGCGTTCCTAGTAAAGCGTTTTCATATTTTAATTTAACTATTTTAGGAGATTAAGTCGTTAAACGTTTTTCACGTTAAGTGTTTTAGAATGTATTTTATCCGCGCGCACAAAAGACTCCAACGGACATAGACAGAGTGAAAGACTGGATTTGTTCTCTCGATCAGGTAGGGTACAAGTGATTTCAAAACTTTTCAGCCGGTTCTAATTAGATTTTTGGAGGCTGTGAACATTTTTAGCTAAAAAGACTGCTACTCCAGTTTAGCATTTATTGTTGTTTCTGCAGTTAAAAATACAAAGTTGAAAATTCTGACTAACTCTCGTTATTTTAATAAATTATTTTAATTTTATTTATTGATCTGTCAGGGTTATCTAATCTAACTATTTGTGGCTTGTGTTTTGAATATATGTTCCCCTGCACTTTAGGCATATTTTGCACACATTTTCTCCTCATCTTGTGACTTGATTCTTATTTATTTCGTTTTGTATTTTTATTTATTAGAAAGGTATATTCTGTTCTAATTTCCATCCATCCATCCATCTTCTACCGCTTATCCGGGGCCGGGTCGCGGGGGCAGCAGTCTAAGCAGGGATGCCCAGACTTCCCTCTCCCTAGACACTTCCTCCAGCTCTTCCGGGGGGACACCGAGGCGTTCCCAGGCCAGCCGGGAGACATAGTCTCTCCAGCGTGTCCTAGGTCTTCCCCAGGGTCTCCTCCCGGTGGGACATGCCCGGAACACCTTCCCGGGAAGGCGTCCAGGAGGCATCCGGAAAAGATGCCCGAGCCACCTCAACTGACCCCTCTCGATGTGGAGGAGCAGCGGCTCTACTCTGAGCTCCTCCCGAGTGACCGAGCTTCTCACCCTATCTCTAAGGGATCGCCCAGCCACCCTGCGGAGAAAGCTCATTTCGGCCGCTTGTATCCAAGATCTTGTCCTTTGTTCTAATTTAACTTAGTAAATTAATTGTTTATTTTTTCGGTGCATCGATGTTGTGCTGTACTTAGAGCCTGCTCGCACAGCCAGTAATTTAGCCGATTTGATTTGCATGTGAAATGTAAATCCTGTCTGCAGTGTGGCCTTTCTGGAGTTATTTATGTTATTTCTTAGTTTTATTGATGCAAAATGTATACATTTTCTTCTATATCTTTGTGTGATTTTCTGTACATCGCAGCTTTGAAATGTTAAAGCCCCGCCCCCATACACATGATTCGACTATTAGTCGGCTATAGGCAAGACTTGACGATTCTGATTCGACTATGAAAATCCATAGTCGGGGACACCCCTACTAAACACTAACTCAGGGGCCACGTATAACGGGCATGCAGTAAATAGGGGTTTGGGTGAACCTCCCACTGCATTGGCATTCAATTGCCTCAAGTTGTTAGCAGTTTCCTTGCTTGATGCCGCTGCTCAACAAGATTGCACTGCCCAGTACAGCGACGTTGCTCATACGCTTCCCTCGCATGTCACAACTCGCTCGGCACCTCCTCCTGTGGAGTCAGAAGCTTGTGAGGTCGCTTCGTCCACTTAAGTTCCGGCCTGCTCAATCGTGCCACCCAGGTGGCCTCACGACAGCCTGTTGCTGAAGAGAGTGGAGACTCCATCCCCAGGCAGTCCAGCTGTCCGGGATTCTTCGGGGCCGCACAGTTATATCTGTTGCAGACGCTCTGATCTCATCCCCTTTCCAGTTGTTTACTCCCTGAAACACGGAGACACTGGCATACAGCTGATGCCGGGGCCTACGCAAGATGTGTTAATTCCCCAGTGAGCCCCCTGCACATCACTGTGTTAAGTCAGGTAGAGAGGAGCAGATTCTCTTAGTTGCCCCGTAATGGCCCAACTAGGATCTCGTTCCTCAGACAGCCTTCCTGACTCATTCCTCTGAGACTTCTCAGGGATGGGGCACCATTGGCACCCGCACTGAACCTGAGAAATCCAGGTTCCGTTGCGGTGGTTCAGCTATCTACCTCTAAAAGATATGTAGATACTATCACTTCTGCGAGAGCTCCCTCTAGAAAAATGAGGCTTGCTTACGATCTGAAGTAGAATCTGTTCGTTGTTGGTGTTCTTCTCACGGGATGACCCCCGAGAGTGTTCGATCACTTCTGTGCTTCCTGTGCTTTTCTGTGCGTGGCTGTTCCGCTCCACCTTCAAAATTATGTTGCCCTTAAATTAACGCACATCATGATGCAGTAGAGCTATAGGAAGTACGACTTGATCGTCAGGTTCCTGAGCGGTGCAAGAAGATGAATCTTACTTGCGTCCCCTCTATACCTTCTTGGGACCTATCTCCAGTGCTTCTGCACTCTGAGACCTCCCCTGGGCACCGCAAGTAGTTGAGTTCAAAATTCAGTTTTTAAAGAAACAGTTCTCCTGCTTGTTTGCTCTATCAAGAAGGTTGGGGACCTGCATACATTTTCGGTCAATGAATCGTGCCTGGATTCGGGCCGGCTAACTCTTACTAATATGAGACCCCAGCCTGGATATGTGCCCAAGATTCCTACCTCTCCCTTAAGACAGGACCAGGTGGTGAGCCTGCAAGCACTGCCCTGGAGGAGGCAGACCCAGCTCTGACTTTTCTCTGTGAGTTTTTCACAAGATGCACCATGCCCACAAGTGTTGCTCCTTCCTGGGCGCTGACACGAGTGCTGACAGAAATAGAGCTGTGGGCTGGGCGACACCAGCACATTCGCTTGGAAAATAGCCTATGTGACGAGCCGGTTGCTTTCCGTGGGCTCCCTTCACACAAAGCCAGCTTCACCTTAGCCCGGTTTGTAGTGTCAGCTTGCTGCGCCATTCCCCTCCTATGGACTGGGTAAGTGCACCTTTTTGCTCCAGTTGATTTCCCTCTTCCGAACCCTGTTGAGTTCCTCCTCACCCCTTCGGTGTTGGACGTGGCAGAGCATCCAATGCTAGACCTATCAATTGTATGCATGGTAACTTGTGGGGTCCATATGTTGTGATCCCTACGGTGATCCCATATGTGTATTCTTCCATGGGTTGACTCCCTGCGGTGAGCCCGTGTCTTCCCTTAGCAGAGCCTGCTCTGCCATCACTGACCGGTTGCGTCTTCACCCTGTTATCGGCTGGAGCCACCTCATTGACATTCCATATGTTGTACTGCCCGCTAAGTTCACTCAGTCCATATGTGTATCCTCCACATGTTACCTCCTTCGGGCAGGATGGGGCTTCCGCAGCGTATGCCTTCCAACGAAAGGTACGCTTCCCAGTGGTCCTGTGGAACAGCAGTGACTTTCCTGGCCTAAGCTCTGTCCCCTCCGCCTCAATATGCGGGAGAATCAGGAGGCTTTTGTCTAGGCACTGGAAGGTGGCAGCACTAGTGGCGTTTTAATAGGGATTTCAATCAGTCAACACGTCGACTACATCGGATGTGAGCGACTGAAAGGGAAGGTCTTCAACAGCAGGCAAATGTAGGCTACTTTCAATAAATGCTCAAATATAGTAAACTTTTAGCTGTGTTACCATATGTTATGAGAGTGAACAACTGAGCAACTAACACTGTCTAGATTGAACACGCTTATTATAACCCATTCAACGTGCATTTTTGACATAACGCGACACCCAGCATACCTGGTTAAAAAAGTCACCGCTCGCCACTGATAATGTATATATAATATATAATATATAGATATATAGATAATGAATATGTACATCCAGCCAGTTGTTCTCTCAAAATAACCCCCGATAGGGTGATGACCATTCCTAGCGCTGTTGACGAGCCTGCGTTAACTGTTTTGAGCGGTTGTTACTATTGCACTATTGACCAATCAGAATCAAGTATTCCACCGAGCTGTGTAATATATATATATATATATATATATATATATATATATATATTGGACTCGATAAGTGCTGGTGTATGACCTCTCTAGCTTGAAGAATAGTGTAATTACTAGGCTAAAAGCTAAAGCCCAAAATAGACAGGTCAAATGTTTAGAGAGTGTTAGCTCTATTGACTACACAGAGGAAAATAAACACTAAAATATAATCCAGTGACTTTCATCTCTGAGAGCGGCATTTTACCCATCAGCAATAAAAACTGTAGGAGGACAGCTGTGGGCATTGCTGCAAATATTTTTGTTTGATTCAGTTCAGTTTTTATTTCAAGGCTGGTACAGACTGCCTGGCTGTCTCCTTGATCTTGTGAAAAAATGAAAAGAAAAATTCTGTTTTACAGGATTTGGTTGGACAGGAGGTTGAGGAAACGATGACATAATTTTAATCTGTAAGTGAATTCCTTTAATTAACTACAGATATCCTCAAAAATGTAATGAAGATTATCTAAAATGCTTATATATATATATATATATATATATATATATATATATATATTGTTGTAATTCATGAATATATATATATATACAGTCCCTGACAAAAGTCTTGTCGCTTGTGTACAAATTGACCTGAAGTGCCGCTGAAATATATTTCTAATCAAGATTTGTTTTCAAGAAATGGCTCATTTTAATCCCAACAGCTTTTGTAATAATGTTTCAGTGCAAAACGAAACTGTCAAAAAGTATTCTAATATTCACAGCTTGGTAAAGCCCATTGAGTCAATTTTTGCAAAGACATAAGTGTTGTCGCCTTGTCATATGAGCTTGACCTGTGACTAATAATGGATCAATTAGGTCTCAGGTGTGTATAAAAACAACCCCAGTACACTATACCTTCACATCAACTGCAACTAGACCTCTGCAAACATGCCTAAGATTCACCCTTAGACTAAAGTTTTGATTATCAAGAGGCTGAAGACCAGATCCACTGCTGATGTGGCAGACACCTTCAATGTGTCTCAGCGTCAAGTACAGAGGATAAAAAAAACATTTGAAGACACTGGAGACGGTTTTGACAAGCCCAGGTCAGGCAGACCCCGCAAGACAACTGCTCGAGAGGACCGTTTGTTGGCTCGAAAATCCAAGGCCAGCCCATTTTCCACTGCAGCAGAGCTCCACGAGACCTGGTCACCTGAAGTCCCTGTGTCAACCAGAACAGTTTGTCGGATTCTGTCTCGAAATGGCCTCCATGGTCGAATCAGTGCCCAGAAGCCAGCACTAAACAAAAGACAATTGAAAAACCGTGTGGCATTTGCCAAGGCCCACAGCCTGCTAAAAGGATGGACGCTGGAAAAGTGGAAGAAGGTGGATTTTTCAGATGAATCTTCTGTTGAATTACACCACAGTCGCCGCAAATATTGAAGGAGACCTACTGGAGCCCGCATGGATCCGAGATTCACCCAGAAAACAGTGAAGTTTGGTGGCGGAAAAATCATGGTCTGGGGTTACATTTAGTATGGGGGTGTGCGAGAGATCTGCAGGGTGGAAGGCAACATCAATAGTCTAAAATACCAAGAAATCTTAGCTACCTCTTATATTCCCAACCATAAAAGAGGCCAAATTCTGCAGCAGGATGGTGCTTCATCGCATACTTCCATCTCCACATCAAAGTTCCTCAAGGCGAAGAAGATCAAGATGCTCCAGGATTGGCCAGCCCAGTCACCAGACATGAACATCATTGAGCATATGTGGGGTAGGATGAAAGAGGAAGCATGGAAGACGAAACCAAAGAATATTGATGAACTCTGGGAGGCATGCAAGACTGCTTTCTTTGCTATTCCTGATGACTTCATCAATAAATTGTATGAATCCTTGCCAAACCGCATGGATACAGTCCTTCAAGCTCATGGAAGTCATACAAGATATTACATTTGGACCTCACAGCACCACTACATAATTTGCTGACATATTTTTGTATTTGCAGTAAATTTGTTCAATTTCTGTATAGGCGACAAAACTTTTGTCTTGCCAAAATTTGACCTTTCTGTCTTGATTAAATGATAAATCTTTTTTCAGTGAAACTAATTTATTTCAGTGCATTAAACATAATTTGGGAGGGTTTTAGCTTTTCATATGAGCTATTTCTAACACCAATTGATTAATTTAAAGTCAGGTTAATTGCAAGTGTTTCTACAAAATAGATAAGCGACAAGACTTTTGTCAGGGACTGTATATATATATATATATATATATATTGTTGTAATTCATGAATGCTTTCCAATACAGACCTAGGTTAGTATCAATAAGCAAATTAAAACTTTGAATTTGAATGTATTTTCTGCAACATTAAAGCCACCGAGCTGAATTACAAAAATTCTGCATATATTACAAATGCTCCTTTCGTGCACCATGCCTTCCTCAACTCAAACAAAACTCAACAGCTTTTACGGATGCTTGTGAGGGCATCAACAGGTAAATGTATGCTACTTTCAATAAAAGGTCAATCATATTAGGAATACTTTAGCTGTGTTGATATGTGTCATCAGAACAAGCAGCTGAGCAGCTAACACTCTGTCTACAGTGTGTCTACTACTTATTGTCTACTATCTACTGTCTACTACTTATTATGAACCCATCCAATGTATCTGCACCAGGTGCATTTTTTGACATTATGCGTTTCTCAGCATACACTCGCTCGCCACATTTGAAGTAGGGGAGAGCGGGGCACAACCTAACACATTTTGGTTTTGGCTCAATTATTTTAAAAAATTATTAAGTTAGATTAATCTTTTTTTTTTTTTTTTTACACAAGCAACATACTCATCTCTGCTACAAATGAACACTTAAAGTTTTTTTCTAGGACCTTCCATTTTTGTACAGTTGCACTGAAAGTGACAGAAGTGCAAATGTTACAACTTACCCCATATGCGGGGCTAATTGTAACAGACAGAGGGGTTAGTTGTAACACTTGTGTAACACACATAATTCAGTACTATTTTATCTGTATAGTTTGATATCGTTTGTACATCTGTATAGATAGATATCCATACATCCATCCCTCATCCAATAGTCCTTCTTAGATATAGGAAAGGGCAGAGTCCTGCAACGGGTCGGGACATTGATTGTGACATTCCTAAAATTCACGGGCGGGGATGCGGGCGGATAATGAACTCCTTGCGGGCGGGTAGCGGATGAAAAATATGTGCAAATATGTGTTTTAGTCGATATGACCTTTTGACCCATCACGTCACCACTGCGACAGTGCGACTTTCATTAATGCTTCTCATAGCCTAGTTGGAGCGTTGCAGGAGTAGCTATGGATGAAGTAAAAGTAAAGTTGGTGAGTGGAGTATATAAAAATGTTGACAACGAGTCTTTAAAGGCAACATCGGATGTGTGGAGAAAATGTGGTGTAATACGAGATCAGGAAAATAACATCATAAGCGACTTTGCGGCTTGCAAAACATGCCATAAAGTTTTGGCGATTGATAGCCGGAAGCTGGGCACGTCTTCTCTTAGGAAGCATGTCGAGACTTGCAGGAGCACAGGGGTTGCTAGTGCGACAATTGACAGGTACTTTGCCAAAGGCTACAAACCTCCAAGAGGGGAAGACAAGGAAGTGATAACACAATTGGCTGTGCAATTTGTGTGCCGAGACATTAGATCATTTGAGACTGTGCGCGGCGATGGATTTTTGGAACTGACACAGGGCTTAATTGACACTGGGGCACGAGCTGGCCTTGTGGACGCGCGTCAGCTTCTGCCCGATCCAACTACTGTCTCCCGTAGGATCACTAAATATGCTGAGGATAACAGACAAGGCATAATTCCGGAGCTGAGGGAACAGTTGACCGAGAGCAACGGGCCTGTGACGCTGGATTTGTGGACGGATGATTTCCGAAAAATTGGATATCTCTGTGTGACAATACATTACATTACAAGCAATTGGGAACTGCAGGAGCTAGTGCTCTGCACAGTTGAATGGGACAGCAATTTACGTAAAACAGCTGACAACCTCAGGCCAGCCATCGTCCAAGCACTCCGCAAATTTGGACTCGATGAGTTCTTTCCCAAACTAGTGTACGTAACTGACAGAGGTGCAAACATTGTTGCGGCCCTCCGCACAGCAACGAGATTGAGTTGTGCAGCACATATCCTGAACACAGTATTGCATACCACACTTGGGAAACCTGCTGGGGACGATTTGTTTGGCGAAGAGGTATCTGGTGTCATTGAGTCCGCTAAGTCGCTTGTGACTTACTTTAAGCAGTCACATCTCCAGAATCGTCTGCAAAAAACACTGAAAGCATCCGTGGAGACGTGATGGAACGCTTCACACAATGCTGGACTCCATTAGCAGCCAGTACGAGGCCATCCGTGCTCTTCTGGAGGAACGCGACAAAGAACACCGTTTAAACTGCATGAGCAAGGAGACTTTACATGACATTGTGCATTTTTTGGCATGATTCAAGCATCCAAAACTCCGACCTTTCACTTGACAGCTGTGTGGTTGGAGTGCCTCAGACGTCACCTTCAGCCGTCTTCTACCTACAGTCTGACATTGTCATCGCTTAAAGAAAAATGCCTCAAGATTTTAACTGAGAAATTTGAGCTGCATCTCTTGCACAAGCTGGCAATGTTCTTGCATCCAAAGTTGAAAAGCCTGAAGCTGCTGGCAGACCATGGTGAAATTATGGGAGTTCATAGCGAAGCACAGCGTCTTGTGAAAGGTAAGCTATTCAGTCACAAACTAATATATGCTACTTGTCTTTAATAATTAACAATTGCAAATTAATAATTTAGTGAAATATCCATGTGTCTATTTCTTTTAAATAGAACTCGAGGAGAAACGCGAAGATCTGCTACCAGGCCGCAGCATGTCGGCGGGCCCAGCTGTGAAGAGAGTTCGTTTGGTTTCAATAGTTGATTGTTTGTCAGACGTAGAGGACTCCAGCGATGACACTGTGTTGCCCGAGGACGAGGTCTCTGCATACATTGAGTTCAAGCCACCCAAGGGGGATCCTTTCGATGTTTTGTTGTGGTGGAAGGAGCAAGCGAAAACATTTCCCAACCTGGCAATGATTGCGCGGAATGTTCGAAATATGCGCGAATCAGCGCGATAAATCCTCGTGTCGGGTTGCGCCTATGGACGATATCAGCCTATCCAGAGATATTGTCAAAACAAGCATCAGCTATCAATATCAAGAAGATTTAGCATTTCCAATTTATATATTAAATTATTAGTAGACTATTATTATTATTATTATTATTATTAGGGAAGGCCTAGGCTACTTTTATTATTAAAGTGATAGGCTATTATAATTAAATTGCCACGCAACAATTTCATAGCGCATCACCGCATAACCAACGCGATGTGAGGATAATAAAATATTACATAGAAGCTTACTTCTCCTCATTGAAAATTGTCTAAAACATTTAGGTCGATTACAATGAATTATATACATATAATTAATTATTAAAAGTCTATGTCCGACCACTGCAATAATTCATCAATGAAAATTAAAAACAGCTTTATTTCAAAAACATTTTTTAACAATAAAAGAGGCAAAGTGTAGCCTACATCGCAGGTGGCTTGGAAGAAGTGGGTAATGGTTAATCCATTTTGCAACACGAACTGGAGGTAAGCAACAGTAATTTGTAGCTTTGAACTACAGAACTTAAATAGGCCGATCTCCCTTTTCTTTTTTTTTTTTGTTGTTGCTGCAGATGAAACTGTTTTCGCGCAGGCGCAGTGAGGGAAAAAACACTGCGTTTAGGGCAATCGGTTCGTAGCTCTGCTTCAACTGTGCGATATAGTCACGAGGAGCGACCAAAATTTCTAACATGCCAGAAATTCATCCGACCATCCGATTGCCGGTCGTGAGAGGTTAATCGCCTCTCGTTTCCCCGTGTACACTGCACGACAAACGACGCACGACAAAGCTGAAAATCGGCCCGATCCGAAAAAGAGTCGCACGAGTCAGAATTCTGCTCAAAATCGGACGAAAATCGCACAGTGTATGCCCGCCTTAACGGGCCAAATATTAACGGGTCTGGGCGGGTGCGGATTTAATTTTGATATTATCACGGGTGACAGATCGGATCTGGTGCTGAACTTTGCGGGTGGTGCTGAACTTTGCTGCTGGAGAATTGAGATTTCACGAGTTCACATTTACAAATAAGTCAGATAGAATAAATGCGTATATAAGATTTTACACAAATAAGTCGATAGAATAAATGCGTATATGACGTGCTGTCCGAGGAGAGGGCTGTGGGCTCGGTAGCCATACTCCCCCGTATTCCTGGTTGTGAGAGAACAAGACAAGAGTGAGGATTCGGGGTGGTGGAGGGATGCTGAAAAACTGTCAAGGAGTGTTAGGTAAGTTGACAGAGTGAATATGCTTCCTCATGCTGATAGATAGGGTAACGTTAGACATGGTATTGTTTGATGACAAGTTGATATTGGATTGATTATTTGTACGTGCTCCTCCCGAACTTTGTTTATGAAACATCATGTGTAGATTCCGCCATCGCGTCTGTTATAGAAGATGTCCACAGCGCATTCATTTTAAAAGAGGAACAGAGAGCCGCGACATTTTGTTGGTTGAAAATATGAATGAAGAACATGCGTCATTTACTCCGTTGCTCTGATTGGTTGTAGGTCTATCCAATTGAGTGCAGAGGTTTATTTTTTCCTGGTTCGGTTGAGACACACCCCATAATCAAATCTCTATGAAGCAGTATCAGACTCACATTCTGACTAGAATCTGAGTATGACGACGTCAGGCTAGTTTATTGCATGAAAAACAGGCTTTTTAATAAAAAATAACAAGTGATCAATGCATATACAAATGTGAAAAAAAATCATACTTTGACATTTAAATTCCAACATTGTTTGTGAATGTCCAACAAAGTTAAATGTGGCAAAATAAATATATAAATAAATACTCAAACCTGAAAAGTTGTGTGGCTCCCTGTTTTCATTTCATTATCATTGTACACTTGGCGGCTTAGTTGTAACACTGTGCTATAACTAACCCTGCTGTGTAAAAAATATTTGAAGCCTAGCTAACAGTTGCTAGGAGTTGCTGACATGTTTCAAAATGGTGCTATGTTTTATCCAGCAAGACAGTGATTAAGGTAATATAAAGTTAGATTTGGTGACGTACACACCCAACTCAGAAACCGAAAAAAAACGTATGATGAAAAAATTGACTTGCATGGTTTCAAAACACTCTTTGTCAGGGGCAGAGCTACGTGGTGGCGGCTGCGTTGGAAGCCGTTTTTGCATTAGGTAGAGATAATGGCAAATTACACTCGCTGTTTACAAGAACTTCCAGCGGTTAACGAGAATGATGTTAACAATATTGTGAGGCAGTTAACTGTCACACATAAGAGTAAGAAAGAGAAGTTCTTTAAATTATAAATTTCGAGCTACATCAACAACTTTGAGGGTGAGTATTCTCTCATATCGCGCGAAATTCGACTAGCGAATCAGTTTCTAAAATCGTTGTCTCCGTTTCTGAGAAAATGAATTTTATTAAAGTTTTGCCGCTATACACTTCACTATAGAACGCGCTATGCGGAAGTAAAGACGCCGGCTGAGATCCTACCGGAAATACGTCAGCAGCGTTCGTGCATAGAGCCTATTTGACGCTCTATTCGCGTTTGGTGTAAACGCAGCATAACAGGCTGCAATGTCAAGATTGCAATGCTGGAATGTGTGTGTCAAAGAGAGAGAGAGGCGCGGGCGCGATCGAACAGTGAAAACATAAAACCATACTCCGTAATTTTGTTCATACAGGACATCATTACAACTGCAAAGTGTTTAGCCTACTTATATTTATGTAAAACACAACATTGTGCTTTTGTCAAACTGTAACCTACAACTGTCACCCAACCAAAATCACACACACACACATTGTAGAGGAGATGTATACATAAGCTTGCATAATTTTTCCTCTTCGCCCGCCATTGTATTCAAACCTTCTTCTGTAAACAAAATATACTTGAATTAATGTACAATACTTGCAATGTCGCCCCCACCGACAACGCATAATAATAAATTGAATATTGCACTTAAAATGCTATGGTTTACCTAAATAAATTATCGCCTAAAATGACAAATTATATTGTCTTTCTGTCATTTGCACTAAAAACATCCCCGTCTCATGTTAAGGTCCCTAACCCCTCACATAATCATGACACATCGCACTCACACATTATCTAAGCACCCATCCCAATAACATGGATTATCAATAAGACATTATTAGTGTCCATAAGGAAGTTCAATCCATTGTTTATGGCCTGACGAGTCACGGGAAAACCGCTACTCTGAGTGACGAGGTGCATGAGTTTTAAAATAGTAGTTTTTGACAATCAAGTGCCACCCCAAATAAAAGACTGGGCCAAGCTGGCCCCCCCCAGAAATAATGTCCTGGCCACGCCCCTGCTCTTTGTCCAGAATCTTCACGAAATCTTATCAAAACTTTCCACAAATCCGCGGGAGACCGTCTTCTGGCAGCGAGAAAAAAGAGCGGAAACACAACCTGCTTGACCCTGACTAACTATGTAAAAGGTCCGTGTTACATTTAACCCCGCGTTAGGTTGTGCCCCGCGCTCCCCTACACTACAAGTGCACATTCATCACAATTAAGTGCACTTTTCCCACAAGGGCAAACAGAGCACAGCTGCATTTAGCCTACTGTATATTGTTCAGTTGATACTTTTTGTTTGTATCTTGTATTGTAGCTTTTTGCTACAAGCTACTGCTGAGTAGCTAGCTGTAGCTTAGCAAGCTACAGTTTTGAAGTAGCCTCCTCAAGATTATATTATTGAAAATGTGATCATTTTTATTAAATCTAACCTTAATTATAACATTAAACAATTGAAAGTAATACTGTGATCAACATAAGAAGTTAGCTTTAAAAAGGTTCCTTACTGAAGGAGTTGGAATGTTCCATGCTAAGCTGAATACCGACAAACTGTCACACCTGTCTTCCACACTTCCACTGCCACAGCACCCCTGTGCTTATCGGCCCCCTTTCCATGCCTGGTTTCCATGACAACGCTAATAAGAAGTGAAGAGGCTTCTCAGCTCCCTAACCACATGGGTCTTGCTTTTAAAAACCAGAATATTCTTGCAATAGCAGTGCTGAAAGCTGCGAAATGTTCAGCTAATGTTAAACATTGGTTGAGATGCCTGCTATTATGTTGTCTTTTTGATCAATTAAATGTCTTTCTTTTCTTTTTTCTTTATTAAAACAAAAACCTACCGCAAACGTTTCAATATAGTGTAGCCTATCAAAGTTTCCACAAAAAGCAGCAAAATCACTGACAGTAAAAATAAATATTTCTCTAAATCATCATATCAGAGAATGATTTCATGTGACACTGAAGACTGGAGTAATGATGCTGGAGTAAATTCTTAACTGCTATAACAACTGTAGTAAGGTGAGATCTGTTTACTTGAAAATATACTTTCAACATGAGAAATGTTTTTTTAATGCCATTTTTGGCTTAAAATAACACCAACATGCTATTCAATTACGCTTATTCAACTGCCTCAATAAATACTACTGCTTACAATAACCCTCAGGCAAAAGGATTGCAATTGACTAAATGGTCTTAAGATGGCGGTCAGCACATGATTACTGTCATGGACTACAGAATAAAAGACATTTCTCATAAATCCCAAAAATGATTATCTCAATTGGAGGGATATTCAATTTTTACAAACTTACTGCTCATAGCATGTTCTATGATTGTTTATTATGAATCCTTAGAGAGTCAAAATTCACATTTATCTATTTTGAAGTTACACAAATCCATTTAAGAATGATTAGTCTGTTCTATGTTTAATTTCATGCCATATGCATTTCCAGACATCTAATAAAGCAGGGCAGCAAAGAATGTCCTACAATTGGCTGTGGCTATATTTCTGTTTTGGTTTAGGGATAGGGTTAAGCACTCATAAATAATCTTTAATGTTAATGTATTTGAATAGGCATATTTATTAGAATTTGCATTTTACATAAATTAGGAATAGGCTAATTTGCTCATTTCAATAGTCCACTAAAGACATTCAAACTATAAGCCCCTTTAAAGGCCTTGATATACTTAAGCAAAATCGAAAAATGAATTGGTGTGATGTCATTTCAAATGAAATCGGGCCAAAATGAGTTAATTTCGGGAGTTCGAAAACAGCTTACCAAAGTGAACATTCTGGAAAAGTTCACTTTTTTTTGTTAATATTTAAGTAAATATTTAAAACGACAGTACACATGACAGTGTTGATGCATACTGACTTAAGTAAATGGATAAAGCATGAAATTACAGATAGTAAATACCTTATATGTTTAAACAAATTAATCAGAAAAAATAACAACATAAGAACTTATGTATTTCTTGGTCCTATGCAAAAAATAAAACATCTCATACCAAATCACTTGCTTCGCTCTGGGATACGTCAACCGCTGTCTTTTATGATCAGATTGTATATGTGTGGGAAGAGAAATGCATGTTGCCCTTGACCTCCCGATGCTCATCTGCTGGTATGCATACTGTGACCTCAGCATCCACTGTTTTATGATAAATGTTAAGATGTAGGAGTTAGTGTCAGTGTTAGCCTGTAGCTAACAGTTCCCCCATTCCCTTTAATGTTTACCTCGTGTGTAGGTCCCCAAACAGGACCATGGTCTCTTAATAGATGTGAGACATCTGAGCGAGCGAGAGTGGGTGGACAGTCCAAAAGAGTGTGTGGGCACCACTCACAACAAATTACATATTCAGTCAACCACCGCAAGGCAAATGTGTCATCAAAAAGTAAAGTGCCTCCCCTGAGGATCAGCGTGCCTGTCGATAAATGTGAGTTCGCTTTACTGTATAGGCGTGTCAGGTTACAGAAACTGTACAATTGCAAGTAAGGCTTGAGTAATGATGCACTTGAATAAAACACCTTACACCAGCAGCCTCAAACCCTTGTGAAAAAGAAGTACACTTTAGCATTCTTTATAATTATTAAATAAATAATATACTTTAGAAGAATATACTGATAACACTTCAATTGAATGCTAATTACAATTAAATGGAAATGTATTATAGTTTAATTTTATACTAAATGCAATTAGTTGAAAATTACATTACAGTTGACTCCACTACACTCAAGAAAAAAGTGTGAGACTGTGTGAATTGTAGCCTCAGCTTGCTATTATCAGCTGACAGGAGTGTCACCGGTGTGTCTTCTTCTGCTGCAGCTCTTCTGCTTCAAGGCTGGACGTGTTGTGTGTTCACAGATGCTCTTCTGCTGATCTCGGTTGTAACGAGTGCTTATTTGAGTTAATGTTGCCTGTTACTGAAAATCCCAGTAGATCAGCAGTTTCTGAAATACTCAGAGCATATATATATATATAACAAGACTTGCTACTGCCAAAACATACACGACTCGCTGGGGTGAGCAAGTAAGACATGCTGCTGCTGTACTACATGAATTACCTGTAGCAGATCTATACAGGTGGAGCTGGGGAAGGTGGAGGGTTTCTGAAAGCACACTGCAAACTGCTACAGCAAACGCTGACCAATTATTTGAAAGTTGAATAGCAAGCTCATTCAACTACTGATACAGCAGGAACCAATCAGCTGTGCCCTATAAAAAATAATGTGATTGCGAGCAGGTTGAGTTAAGGACCTATCAGCCTGCGCCATCTAGAGTTACATGACAGAACTTTGTAAATTTAAGCAATCAGAATATTTCAGAAACATGTTTATAAATTAAGTGTAAGACTATATATATATATATATATATATGAAGAGTTCAGATGCAAAAGCCTCTAAGTGCCATCTGAAATTGTCTTCTAGAATGATCATTTTTATCAAGCTCGTATATTTAAGTTCAATGATTTCTCTTTGCATTGCGCAAATTACCTATTAATTGTCATTTAAGTAAAATGACTTAACTTAAATATACAAGCTTTATAAAAATGATCATTCTAGAAGAAAATTTCAGATGGCACTTAGAGGCTTTTGCATCTGAACTCTTCATATATATATATATATAAAGCTCAATATAATGACTTTGCAGGCACATGATATTCAAAAGGTGAATTGTAGGAGAGCCGAGAAGAGTATACTATCGATTTCCCTGTTTCGTCGTGATTCACTGAAGTGAAGAATATTGGCATTGCTGCCAGAGGAAAAAAAAAATAGATTTGATTATCAAGATTATTTTGTGGACGTAAGTACAAAAGCTGCAAAAATCCATGGAAAATTATATCCAAATAGTTTATAATCAATTTTGGTTTGTGTTGCACATCAGTGATACACAGAAGTGTGAAGAGTGTAATAAAAAAAATAAAATAAAAAAAAAAGTTATATACAATATCTGCCAAGCACAAGAGACGACAAGTGTTTTAACATATAATATTGTCCTCTACAGTGGAATCAACATATTGAGCCACAGTGTGCATAATGTATACCAGTATTTCTTATTGGACTGATATACAATATAAGCGAAGCTTTCAATGTACCATCTGTTATGTCATTGGATTTAAACGTCCAATATTGCAGAAAATCCAATTAATTAGTAGATTTCTCAATAAGGCATGACTGACAGCCACCATAACCAGGCACAATCTCTTTGAACTGATGCATGACTAATGCATGTCAGCAGGCAGGACCATTGCGATAGCTGAGGCTCTCATCTGAGAAATCACACCACACAATAACAATGATGGCTGCTCCCAGGGTGCTTAACTAGATGTCCTGTCAGCAAGCAAGAAAATTCATATCCTAACACTTCCCTGCTGATGGGCCGTTGGGTAGTCTGAGAGCATGTTTGGGTGAACAGATGTATGAGCAGACTGCTCTGCTAAATCATCATCGTCCACAAATTAGCCCAAAGTAAATGTGAGGCATAAATACTTTCTGAAGGCTGGATTTAATGTGATAAAAATTTGTTGATTTATTATCAAACTGATGAAACATATATAGGGAGAATTCACTCAAAATTAATTGCAGCCACTAATAGTCTCATTTATTTATATGTGTTTACATTAATTAGTATGCACCCTGCTAATTAAAGTAATTATGCAAATTAGGCAACTGCCCAAACACGCCCAAAAATGAACCTGAACACAATTTGCACAGCCTCGCATTAACATATACATGGAGCAATATATGCTGTTGACCAGACATTACAGTTTTCTGGAGACAGATTAGGATGATTCTAAGGGCCCTGGTCGGACAGGGGGCCTGTTTGGCGCTAAAAGGTTTATTTTGAAATCAAATCATCTTCAAAATCACTTGGCACAGAGCAAGAATGGAGGCCACCCTTCTCTCCTTCATCTTGGCCATGGGGGCCGTTCCTCGCTCCCTGGGGTCGGCCACGGCTGCCGCTCCTCGCCAACTCGTCTCAGCCTGGAAGGCCATTGCGACCATAGAATGTGTCGCTTACATCACTGGCAATGCCATAGTAGCCATAGTTCCCTCTCCCTCTTCCGGTTTCATCTACTACACCCTGGTTCTCAACAGTGCTGGGCTGCGTTTCCTGATAACGTTGTCTCTTAGCGCGCTACGAAGACTCTTAAGGTATAACTTAACTAAAGGTATACCATTGCTAGGCTTGTTCCCCGAACCATACCTTAGGAAGCTGCTTAAGATATACCTTCTTACGTGCAATGTTACCAGGTGCTACCAGGTGCTGATGATGCTGAATTGGTTGATATCGATGGCTCGAGAATCAATTATTCTCTCGTGCAGGGGCTGCTTCACTGTATTATGTGAGAAAGTGGTGTTCTTGATAAAAGAAGCACTTTAGAAATAGTTGAAATTGCATTTATTAGGACTCATGGGATATTATAAAAAATAATCCAAACTATAATAGCCTATAATAGCCTAGCCTACATATTTAAAAAAAAAAACCAGTAGGTACTATTTTGGCCTGGGATTTTTACGCGGTTTGGGTGAGAAAAAACACTGATATTATGGATTCGGACGGCACTAAAATCACAGACTTACCCCTGTAAATGTTTAAATCCGAGCCCATGAGAAACAATTAGCGTCCGAATAGGACTTAGCTGACAGTAGCCGATGCTTTCACTGGCCTTTAAAAGTGCTCTTTAATTAAATTAATAATATAATATGTATATAATAATATAATTAAAAATCTAACAACAATCAGTGTACTGACAATTTTATTCTTTGCACATATGACTTACAGAAGGTATACTTAACTAAGAACGTTTCGGGGAAACACGTATTATCGATAAAGTACAGCTTAAGGTGTAACTTAAGAACGACGTAGCATTAAGAAGGTTTCGGGAAACGCAACCATGGTTACTTTGTATCTCCGCCTGCTTCACCTTGATCCCACGTTTGGCAGGCTCTCTCAAGACGCCTCGTTCTGCCAGCACCCCCATGGTGTCCTGCTCCACCTGGGTGGTCCCCAGCTCAATCTTTCCTCCGTCTTGTCCAACCCCTGTGGTCATGCCCCAGTCCCCCTCATCTGACACATTCAATTCAATTCTTTTCGGAACTGAAATGAGCTGATTAATTGAATTAGGTGTGTTAGATGAGGGAGATAAAGTGTGCTGTGGTGGGCATCCCCAGGACAGGTTTAAGAAGCACTAGAGCAAATATCACCTGGATTTAGTTTAGTTTACTTAAGCCCTATCCACACGGGATTAGTATTACCCCTGGACCTCTGTAATTAAGAAATTACCCCCTGACGTCTGTGTTTTTGGTGGCTCATTCACACGGGCAAATAAATGTTCGTAATTCCCTCAAGTTTACGGACTTTACAGCGTGCGCCCACCCATTCACACTTCACTAGCTGAACGTGCTAAAACGAAGATCGCGCTGCAGTATTGCAATTCAAAAAAAGAACTTAATTAAAACCAATTTATTAGAGAAATATATTATATATATTATAGAATATCATATTATTGTATAAATATATAATATATCTTCTTTTTCTTTTATTCTTTGTCCATATTTACAACAAGCCTGCCTGAAGAAGGTATTATAAATACCGAAACGTCGCGATAGGCTTGTTTTTCTATTCATTTTATTTGGTTTATTTCATTTTATATCATTTTTACTCTTTCACACTTTGATTTCTTGAGATACTTACAGGACGGACGTCTTTAGAGGCCGTGTGAGACAAAGAAATGCTCCACGATACAGACTACTAAGTTACACTACCACAAAAAGCGTCCAAACTTTCCAAAAGAGCTTCCATGTTGCGCCAAAATGCTTAATTTGACGTTTCCATGACAACGGTCCGAGTTGAGCTTCCGGATCACGTCTTTACTGTAGTTTGTTTTCTCTTTTGCAGCACTTCATAGTTTTTATTGGAGAAAAACTATAATCGGATTGGAGTAGAGCATATCGAGAGATTTTATTGTTAATATAGTTTTAATACAGACGTAAAATGGACTGTGAAACGGCACATAATGGTTATTACGTTCTTTAGGAAACGATCGGCTCACAGAAAAACAGCCCAAATCACAGACATGGGGATTCGCACGGGACTGGTATTATCAGAGGACCCCTGTGTTGGCCGAAATACGGTAGGTAATTTTCGGGGGAATTTTTACAGACATTTTTACAGACATGGCAGATTCGCACGGGATAAAAATCACAGACGACCTCTGCGATTATTACAAATTACCGGAGGTCCCTAGGTAATACTAATCCCGTGCGAATAGGGCTTTAGTGGGGGAAAAAACAGCACAGAAGTAATACCATATGAAAAACTGACACAGTTGCTTAGTGTGTTCATCTCTTAGTAGGGGTGTGACGAGATATTGTGCCACGAGATCTTGCGAGATTAAAATGTGACAAGATTTCTCGTTGAGGTGAAAAGCTGTCTCGTGATATTGCCATGACGTGTGTGAGGATGAAATTAGGATAGAATATACCACCGCTCTGTTTACATTACGCCTCCACTGTCGTTTTGCTTTTTATAGAAATAAAAACCATTTAATTCAGTTAGATAACGGTCACTTCCAACACGTTCTCACACCCAAGAGATGTTGTCACCATTGTTGAGATTCATACGTTGACTGTTGATGTCTGTGTTTGTCATCGTAGTTTAAGTTTTCATGCTCATGTTTGTTAAAATCTTCTAACTGATTGTTATAATATTGCTGGATCTCATGCTGCAGTAACACAGGGTTTGTGATGTGAATATATTAATGATACAACACAATTGCTAGATTCTAAAGTCATCAGTGAAGCAGTCTATTTCATGATGATTATAAAACCATCAACAGATAACCATCATCACCTGATCTCGTTTCACTTTAGCGTTCTTTGTTGCTGCAAATGTGTTTAACAAACACACTGTCATAGCGGCCAAAAAAGACAAAAGATATAATAAGAGTTAAGAGCCCAACTAATGGAAACACTAATCACTGTTTTGGTGACTTCAAATGAAACACATTAGAGTTAAAGCCATGTTAATTCTCAATAAAAACTTTTGTAGAAGTCTGACAGAAATTAAGTCAGTCTGGTTAGTAATAAGTGAAGCTGGTAATGCTGTTTGTGGAGTTGTTTAATCCTCCTCTGCTGAGATCTTCACAGATTTAATGTCTTCTTTTCTCTTCAGTTGATTTCATCTTAGACTGTGGCTGAAGTCAGCTGTAGTTCTTGTGTTTCTGCTCGTCTCTTTTTCTGTTATCTTCTTTCCTTCAGTGCTTCTGCTTGTTAACAGGCTTATTAAGGCTGAAATGACTCCATATTTAATATATACAGGTTTTGCGGCTCAGATAAGGTCCAGTTCTGGTTTATTTCTTTGCTCTTGGCTGACATGTGGCATTGCTATGGCCTGATTGTGGCCCAGATCTGGCAAACAGGAGTGAGCAACCCAAGGGCAGTCATTCCACGCTGCATGTGGGCCAGATCATCATTCCACATGTGCCAGATGTGGGCCGGATCTGGGACGTCACAATGTTATTATGTGGGTGCTTGAAGAAAAATTTGGTCTCTATTGGTCTGTGAATATTGAGAGAGTACTTTGATTATGGTTGCTTAAATAAGACAACTGTTAAACTGAGAAAACTGTTATTCATTTTTATATATACTGTTTTTATTTCTATAATCAATTTGTGGAAAGGAGTTCAGTTAGGAGGTCAAAAGTTGTAGAAGCTCATAAATCATGTAAAGTTCTAAGGTCTGAAGAGACTCATGAATTATATAGGAGCTAAAAGCCAGTCAGCTGAGTTTGTGGCAAAACCTTTCACAGTGCTTGAGTATTGCTGTCTTTCAGTGCATATGATAATTCATACTAAGGAAGTAGAACTGAAATGACATTCATTACAAGATGATTAGTTAAAACATCATGTATTTCGTCATTGAGGATTTCTTAAAAAATACTGTGTAAAAATCTTGTCTCGTTCAAGTGAACTCTATCTCGTGTCTCGTCACACCCCTAGTGTTTTGAGAAACAACTGGACAATGGATAGATAACATCACAGACCAAATGAAAGGATTTTGCATGGTGAAGAGAGATAAGGATAAGCCAGCAGGACAGAGTTTACCAAAGCAGAGCCCAGATAAATTGAAAACAGTGGTGGATGACTGACTGGCCACAAAGACACTACTGCAGCTGTCATTATTTACTCACTCTCATTAGGTATGTTTCCATCACCCTGTTTTTAAGCGCATTTTGAAGTATTGCATCAGAAACAAGTAATGAAAACACAAAATTTATTGAAAAAAACATCCCTTATTTCACAAAAAAAAAAAATTAAGCTCGTTTCAGGTGGTTTTTGACCTGTGCGAAAAAAGAGTTAATGCGAATAATGGAAACACAGTTACCGAGTAAATTCTGACGTAGTGAATTCCACTGATGGTGTTTTATTTACTGTTGGTTACTAGGTTACCAAAAGCACCCTCATCACACCTAATTCGCAGTTGTTGTTTTTTGTTTGTTTTTGCGAAATTTGAAAAGATTTGCTTCAAGTTTGGATGGAAACCCAGTAATATTTTTTTTTTAAACCTATATGAAGTTATTTTATTCTAGGAAAAAATAAAAGAAGAATTTCTGATCAAGCACCGAAAAGGACTGGAAAACACCCTAAAAGTACCATAAAAGCCATATAATAACTTTGAGCAAAGGTACTAACTGAAATGTATTCACTGAACATCTTCGTCTCTGCTGCAGGTCTCACCACATGTTCACAAATGCAATTAATTGTGATGTGGGAGTGCTACTACAAAGTATACTAGATGAGTAAACTTTTATGACAAACTTTGATGTTGGCTTATTGATAAAGTCTGGTCTGAAATAGGACTGGGTAGAAAATATTGATTTCTTGACTGTAATCGATTGTCATTTTGATGAACCGATTTCAGTCCCAAGAACCAATCTTTTTAGTCTGTGCTGCTCTAAGTTGATGTGGGAATAAATTGTTGTGCACCTCCCATCCAATAAATGGCAATACGATTTGTGCTTTGTAAATTTTGATATGATACAAAATGATCCCTTAAATCATCCTTTTATGTGAAATAATAATGAACATGAGCCTTAATCTATTTGGCAGCATCAAATGGGCTTGAAATTAAGATTAATAGTTTTTGCCAGCATAAAAAACAAGGGAAATGTTGATTGGACATGGGATTCTTAATACATATTTACCCATATTTACTCAAAGTTCTGAGCTTAAACAATATTTACAATCATCGAGTAGCAACATATGGAGTGTGCATTGGCACAACTCAAATGCTGTGAGGCACACTATCATTATGCACCATGTAATCTACAACCCCAAATCAGAAAAAGTTGGGACACTGTACAAATTGTGAGTAAAAAAGGAATGGAATAATTTACAAATCTCATAAACTTATATTGTATTCACAATAGAATATAGATAGCATATCAAATGTTGAAAGTGAGACATTTTGAAATGTCATGCCAAATATTGGCTCATTTTGGATTTCATGAGAGCTACAAGTTGGGACAGGTAGCAATAAGAGGCCGGAAAAGTTAAATGTACATATAAGGAACAGCTGGAGGACCAATTTGCAACTTATTAGGTCAATTGGCAACATGATTGGGTATAAAAAGAGCCTCTCAGAGTGGCAGTGTCTCTCAGAAGTCAAGATGGCCAGAGGATCACCAATTCCCCCAATGCTGCGACGAAAAATAGTGGAGCAATATCAGAAAGGAGTTTCTCAGAGAAAAATTGCAAAGAGTTTGAAGTTATCATCATCTACAGTGCATAATATCATCCAAAGATTAAGAGAATCTGGAACAATCTCTGTGCGTAAGGGTCAAGGCCGGAAAACCATACTGGATGCCCGTGATCTTCGGGCCCTTAGACGGCACTGCATCACATACAGGAATGCTACTGTAATGGAAATCACAACATGGGCTCAGGAATACTTCCAGAAAACATTGTCGGTGAACACAACCCACCGTGCCATTCGCCGTTGCCAGCTAAAACTCTATAGGTCAAAAAAGAAGCCATATCTAAACAGGATCTAGAAGCGCAGGCGTTTTCTCTGGGCCAAGGCTCATTAAAAATGGACTGTGGCAAAGTGGAAAACTGTTCTGTGGTCAGACGAATCAAAATTTGAAGTTCTTTTTGGAAAACTGGGACGCCATGTCATCCAGACTAAAGAGGACAAGGACAACCCAAGTTGTTATCAGCGCTCAGTTCAGAAGCCTGCATCTCTGATGGTATGGGGTTGCATGAGTGCGTGTGGCATGGGCAGCTTACACATCTGGAAAGGCACCATCAATGCTGAAAGGTATATCCAAGTTCTAGAACAACATATGCTCCCATCCAGACAACGTCTCTTTCAGGGAAGACCTTGCATTTTCCAACATGACAATGCCAGACCATATACTGCATCAATTACAATATCATGGCTGTGTAGAAGGATCCGGGTACTGAAATGGCCAGCCTGCAGTCCAGATCTTTCACCCATAGAAAACATTTGGTGCATCATAAAGAGGAAGATGCAACAAAGACCTAAGACAGTTGAGCAACTAGAAGCCTGTATTAGACAAGAATGGGACAACATTCCTATTCCTAAACTTGAGCAACTTGTCTCCTCAGTCCCCAGATGTTTGCAGACTGTTATAAAAAGAAGAGGGGATGCCACACAGTGGTAAACATGGCCTTGTCCCAACTTTTTTGAGATGTGTTGATGCCATGAAATTTAAAATCAACTTATTTTCCCCTTAAAATGATACATTTTCTCAGTTTAAACATTTGATATGTCATCTATGTTGTATTTTGAATAAAATATTGAAATTTGAAACCTCCACATCATTGCATTCTGTTTTTATTCACAATTTGTACAGTGTCCCAACTTTTTCTGATTTGGGGTTGTATTATAACTGGTCCTGTCTTCTTATCCAAACCCAATGCTATTTTCCAACTTCAAACTAAATTAGCATATTTGTTGCCAGCAAGCACAGGTATAAATTAGGCTGTTTTGCCAAAAGATCCCTGATCCCTTTGCAGCACAGTGGCAATGTTCAGAAGCCAGAAATTGTTCTGTTATTTATGTAATATTATGTAAGGCTGCAATAAAGAGGCCTATTAACTGTGTAAAAGGCATAACAAAACAGGCATATATCGATGAAATATTGCATTTGTGCCATGTGTATGACATATTTCACTTGTTTTGTCTGTAGCTTGTAATTAGCCTGTGTGCATAATTGGAATAATGAGTTCCTGAACAAAGAGGGGGTCAATTCAAAAGTCACTGTGAGTATGTGGTGTGACCACCCAGCAAACAGAGAACATTGGCACAACGTACCCAACCTTCTAACAACGTTTTGGCCAAAAGGTTGCTATAACTACATTGTGTGGTGAAGGTTCACTCTAAAAAGAGATGTGTTAAAAAACAACACACAGCATGTGTTGATTAGGGTGGTCCTTATTTTTAAAGTCTCCAATTGTCATGCTCTTAACCCTTTAAATTGTTCCTTTATATAAGAAAATACAGCATGTCAACTTTTATGGCAGTAACATAATAATTACTGGGAGCTCAATAGCTTTAAACTTTCTGAGATTTTGATGATTTTTCGTAAAAACAGATCATTTGAATTGGTATTGTACCTGGCTAGTAAAATTCCAAAAGAAATCTCCATAAAAGCATCTAATGCACCATATATTCCTAAATATGTATTTTAGATACATATCTCAGTTTACTTATTGTAGAAACTAAATCCAAATTAATCCATCCATGTTTAGCAGATTTACCTTTCCTGGTGGAATCAATACATATTTCTATTGATGATCACCTTGGTTATTGTTTGGGTTTAGAGCACATTTTTTGGTTAAAAAAATTACATTACGTTCCTTGAAATTGAGCCGGAACTTTGGCCGAATCAAGCAGATTATCAGGAGGCACAGGCAACCATACATGCAATGAAAGTAGTCGAGAGAGGAGTGGCTCTGATTCAAGAATACAATGGCTATCTCACACACTCTGAAGAACAACTGCAGTTTCTCCTTCATGTGGTGGAAGATCACCGACGGATCTATCCAGACTGCAGAAAGTCAACACTGGCTGCTGAGCATCAGAAATGAGGGATTGTTGAAAACTTTGTGCTTTTTTTGAGATTGTTGTCATTGTCGTCATGTCAGTGTTGCTCTGATTTCAATAAAATGTAGTTCATTTGCAGCAACTTTTAATATTACTTGCATATCACAATAACGCCGCACAGCTTAACATAGGCAATCTTCCACATGATTGAGCTACCTCTAAATATCATTTTTTTTGTCAACATTTTTGCATATTTCTAATTTTGAAGTTAAAAGGAACAGTTTAAGAGGTTAAGACACTAACATAGACTTGATAAGGACCACCCTAGTGTTGATGGTATTTTGACACATGTTGTGTATATTTTTAACACACAATGTGTGTGTTTATGAAAAAAATTATAGGTATATTTTATATGGTATCCCATAAAATGCTCTAAAATAAATAAAGCAATACATTCAAATAAATAAAATCTTAATTCATGAAAACTTAAAGATTAACTGGTGTTTTTTTGGCAGCCAATCACATCATGCCTCTTTTTCAAATGCTGCTTTCACTTGTTATTAATAACCAGATTAACTTTATTTCTGTCAGATGTCTACAGAAGCTCTTATTGAGATTTAACAGGTTTTGGTGTTGACGATTCATTGAATGTTTCATTTAAAGTCACCAGAATCGTGATTAGTGTCAGCTTTATTTGGGCTCTTGACCCTTGACTCTTCAACATTAGTGTTCTCTGATTACTGTAACTGTGTTTTTATTATGCACATTTGAAACAGCAGAAATAATCATGAGAAAAATATGCTCAGATGATAACATTATCATCATGAACATGTAATATTGTTAAGCTCAGCATGAGTTTAATATATAAAAGATGATCTTTAAGAAGATCAGCATATTACAATTAGCTTAAAATTAATTTTTAAATACACAGTGCATACAGAACTTTTCAGACTATGGTATCAAACAGACATCAAGAATCAGCACATGAATCTCAACAATGGTGTCAAACAAAAAGCTTCATGCCGCAATGCATGCTGGGTTCCACCATAGTACAAATCTCATCCATGACTCCCAGCATGCATTGCGGCATGAAGCTTTTCGTTTGTCACCATTGTTGAGATTCATACGATGATTCTTCAGGTCTGTGTTTGACTAGTTTCTGCTGCAGATTAAACTTTTCAGAAAACATTTTATTTTATTTTTTTTTATTCTGCACTGCTGGACAGCATAATGTAGTTTCACAAGATTGTTATAACTAACAGCACATCAATAAATTAAATGTGCACCATCCATATACTCATCCATAAACTTGATCAGATCAGCACTTGCTGATTATGACATCAAGAAACATCTGATCATATTTTCTTTCACCATAACAAATGTATTTTATTAAAATACAGTTAAAGCAGCCAGAAAAAAACTAAAAGAAGAGTAAAGGGTCAAGAGCTCAAATAAAGGAGCCATTAATCACGATTCTGGTGACTTCAAATAAAACATTCAGTGAAACATCAACATCTAAAACTCAGTTAATTCTCAATAAGAGCTTGTCTATGTAGATTCATGATGTCTAAACCATCCAAGTGTTCAAACAAACTCTTTATTAAACGTCACTGGACTACATAAAAACAAGTTAACAATACGTTTCAGTGTTCGTCCAAACACTCAGTTGTAAAAACACAGGAAGTAACTCTGGCAAATACACACCGACTACAGTCACATGTGACACATATCTGACACAAGTTGTGTAACTATAACACATTAGTGTGCAAAAGGTTTCAACACACTTCTGTGTAAGAGGAATAACACATTAGTTGTGTTAAAGGTAATACAAAATGTGTAGTCCTTATAAACAGAGATGTGTTATTTTATGTCATTTGTAACATATCTTTTTACAGGTTGTGTTGTTTTCAACTCATCATTTTATAAGAGCGTGCCGACACTCACCATCACTGTGAATGGTATGCAGTGTTTGCTATGTTCTCAAACATGAGAAACACAAGTTATTTGTATACAATATTTTGTCAGTTGCTACATTTTAATTAAATTCAAAGTGCAAACTCGGTGAACTGTTATCTCTTCATGAACTTTTGTCAAAAGCAGCATTATCAATTAGGGGTTGAAGCGTGAATAACTGAATAATGTCCAGTACGGTGAGTCTGTCCAGTCATTGAGCTTGAAACATTGTGTTGTACTTTGTGTATACATGCATTCTGTACTCGACTATTGATTAAACGGTTAATATTTTTGCATCTGGCACTTTCGCTTAATTTTTTTAAATGACACAATTTGTGTGTTAAAATGACTTACACACACATTTATTGTGTTAAATTTGACACAACGTGTTGTCCCTGAGCACACTCAACTGACACAACGTGTCATTTTTAACACATCTCTTTTTAGAGTGTTGTTACAGCGTTATCACAATGTTGACATTGAACCACCGTTCAGGGCAGGGGCGTGGCCAGGACATTATTTCTGGGGGGGGGGGGGCAGCTTTGCCCAGTCTTTTATTTGGGGTGGCACTTGATTGTCAAAAACTACTATTTTAAAACTCACGCACCGCGTCACTCAGAGTAGCGGTTTTCCCGTGACTCGTCAGGCCATAAACAATGGATTGAACTTCCTTATGGACACTAATAATGTCTTATTGATAATCCATGTTATTGGGATGGGTGCTTAGATAATGTGCCAGTGTGATGTGTCATGATTGTGCGAGGGGTTAGGGACCTTAACATGAGACGGGGATGTTTTGAGTGCAAATGACAGAAAGAAACAATATAATTTGTCATTTTAGGTGATGATTTATTTAGGTAAACCATAGCATTTTAAGTGCAATATTAAATTTATTATTATGCGTTGTCAGTGGGGGCGACATTGCAAGTATTGTACATTAATTCAAGTATATTATGTTTACAGAAGAAGGTTTGAATACAATGGCGGGCGAAGAGGAAAAATTATGCAAGCTTATACATCTCCTCTACAATATGTGTGTGTGTGTGTGTGATTTTGGTTGGGTGACAGATGTAGGTTACAGTTTGACAAAAGCACAATGTTGTGTTTTACATAAATATAAGTAGGCTAAACACTTTGCAGTTTTAACAATGTCCTGTATGAACAAAATGACGGAGTATGTTTTTATGTTTCCACTGTTGCGCCCGCACCTCTCTCTCTCTCTGACACACACATTCCAGCATTGCAATCTTGACATCGCAGCCTGTTATGCTGCATTTACACCAAAAGCGGATAGAGCGTCAAATTCGCGTCTAGTTCGAAGCTTGAACATTTTGAATCCATTCTCGCGCCCAAACCTATGAAGGTAAATCAGTAGCAAAACTCGAGAGCACGTAAATGTGAATTTGAGAACTTGTACAATAAATATTTGTACATGTACATGAACATTTACACTCACAGCTCCAATGTGAAAACCTGTAAAATAAAAATCTGAAGTTGAATGTTGAAATTTGCACTCGCATACAATAGTCACAAACCTGTATTCTGAATTTGAAGCTGCAGACAAGTAGACACAAATGTGTAAAATGCCATTCACAGAAATACAACGACAGACACAAACTTGTAATATATATTTTGCGTTGAATCTTACGTTTACATTCGCGATACTTCCTCAATTAGGCACTTTTTTTTTAGACTCATTTGTCACTGCAATTTCAAATTTCGCGCCTTGACTTTTGCTACTCTTTTCGCGATATATCAGGTGCAAAACTAACTTGTGCACTTGAAACTGAGAGGCAGTGAGAGAGAAAGGGGGGCGGGAGGAGGGGGGGTCAAAGGAGTCGTTTTATTGGTTGGCAGCTAGCCAATGAAATGGGACTTCGATGATGTCACGAAACCCGTGTGCACTGAAACGTTAACATGGCTTAATGCATTAGACTGATATTAAAAGAAATAAACGATATTATCAAACTCAGTAAACACAATGCTTATAATGCATACTACAGAAAAGCAGATGAGCACAGAATATGACGAAAGAAAGCAAATGTGTGTTCAGTGCAAATAAACTTGCTGCCTGCCTTTTCTTTTTTTTTCTTTTTTTTTAGCCATTTCATTGGCTAGCTGCCAACCAATAAAACGACTCCTTTGACCCCCCCATCCTCCCGTCCCCCTTTCTCTCTCACTGCCTCTCAGTTTCAAGTGCACAAGTTAGTTTTGCACCTGATATATATCGCGAAAAGAGTAGCAAAAGTCAAGGTAGAGTTCTCAACGGGTCGGGTCGGCCCGACAAACCCGGCGGGACCCGCGGGTTCGGGCCGGGTTCGGGTCGAAAATATAATCAAATGACTCGGGTCGGGTCGGACCTCGGGCTTAATCCTTTTCCAGTCAGTGAAAAAAACAAAACATTTATTAATCATCGCTGCTGTTCACCGTAAAGAAAGTCTGGCTGCTGCGTGCAAGCGCATCACGGAGAGGGGCGGGGGCAGACCTGACGCCGCTGCGTGCACGCCTTTAGCCTGGAGAAGAAGATAGAGTTGGTTAAAAGTAAACTTGCCTCAGGTGAATTCACTGTCGCTACTACAGCCTATTTATATATTTAAAGTTTATTGTTTCAGTTGTTTGTATTGTTAAAAGGCGTGAACATTAAAGGTTGATTTGAATTTCCGTCTGCTGGTCATGATAATACGTGTCCGACGCGGCGTCGGGCCGCGGGCCGGGTTCGGGCAGATAATTCATGTTGATGTGTCGGGTTACATCGGGTCCGGGCTTTAAAAGCCACGGGCCGGGTCGGGTCGGGTTGTTATTTTCAGGCCCGTTGAGAACTCTAAGTCAAGGCGCGAAATTTGACATTGCAGTGACAAATTTGAGAAGTTGTAAGTGCCTAATTGAGGAAGTACCGCGAATGTGAACATAAGATTAAACGCAAAATATATATTACAAGTTTGTGTCTGTCGTTGTATTTCTGTGAATGGCATTTTACACATTTGTGTCTACTTGTCTGCAGCTTCAAATTCAGAATACAGGTTTGTGACTATTGTATGCGAGTGCAAATTTCAACATTCAACTTCAGATTTTTATTTTACAGGTTTTCACATTGGAGCTGTGAGTGTAAATGTTCATGTACAAGTACAAATATTTATTGTACAAGTTCTCAAATTCACATTTACGTGCTCTCGAGTTTTGCTACTGATTTACCTTCATACAAACCAAAGCGAAAGCGAGCTTTTGAAGCGAAATAGACGGGCGTTCAGTGCTATGACTCTACTATGACTCTACTACCCCCTGTTGCGTGAGCGGTTTATATAATTTCACGCATCGCCCGTGACGGTTGTGTCTGCTTGCGTCCACTGTTTTGGAGTGGAACACTTTTACCCTAAAAAGGGTCTGTTTCTTTTTTTTTTTTCTTTTTTTTTTGCTGTGTTTATATTATATTTATTTAGTTAAAACATTAAGTATTGACAATATTTAATATTAATCTCTTTTCCCATTTAATTAAGTAGCTGCTCTAAATTAGTGTTAATTGCCAACAATGAAGAAATTGTATTAAGAGTAATTCACATCAAATCTCCGTAACACCTTCTTTTGACAGGGATTCCCTAATGCCTCAATTATTTGAACACATCTGGAACAATTTTCAGGTCATCCTGAGACTGGATTTTACACCCATGTCAGAATCGTTAAAGACTGCCCCATTTTGTTCATAAAAAAAGGGGAGGGGGGGGGGGGGGTTTAATCAGGGAAAAAGTGAAGTCTATTATGTCATCAGGAAATCTAATAAAGCCTGGTACTCATGGACAACAGCCAAATCTAGTCTGACAGGAAGAAGGCATGTCTCTGAGCTCCCCATCCTCCACCTGCTGGCCTTTACCATGTTCAGATAAGTGGACATCACCTGTATTAGCCACTCTCTAGCCACCATACCTACAACAACTAACTTACTTTCAACAAGCAGCAATTAGGAGTTTATTGAGGGAAAACATAGTTAATAGTGAATATGTGTTGCCTAATGTAAGTGTTACAAAATACAATACAATACAATAAAATGCATGAATCCCATTCACAAACACACTCCAAACCAAACCCATTTGTGTTTTGAAATCCAAGTATAATGCATTTTTTGTAGAATACATCTCGGTCTGAATGGCCACATAGAATTTCAGAGATTTATTTATTTATTTATTTATTTGGAATGCAGTAAACTTATTTTTGCTCACTGTCAATACATGCCTTGGCTATGTCATAATGGACATGCACCCAGCCAAAATTTTCTAGCTTTCCATCCTTTCTTTGCATATACTGGCAGCTGCTCTGAGCCGTTGTAAGAAAGCCTTGGAGCATCGTGCTGACTATAGCAACCAATGAAACTACTATATAAAATAAAGCCTATCGTTGCCTTTTGCTTTGTAGGTCACTTTTTCAGAGCACTAAATCTAGCAATGACCTTTTACAAAATGAAACATGCTGAATACAAATCTATTTTACAAACTGATTTTGTCTTTGTAGGCTTTTTGTACAAAGTTTCAACTAATAAGACATTTTATATTTAATCAGATTGTGTCAAGTCATACAGGTGTCCGTGCCCAAAAATCATAAATTGGAAAGAAAATACAGCAGTCTGAATGAGTACAGTTTACTCCATCTCACATTCTGGCACGATGCCCCAGCTAATGGTCAAAAGGCCAAGCTGTGCCCTTCTATCGGACAAACAACATCCATATCATTTATGAGCTTAGTGGTGGCTAATTATTTAGGGGTGAGACGATTGTAGAAGGTTACTGTCTAGAATATGACCGAGACAGTCCGTGAGAGCCCTTCCTTTGACACTATCATTATTTCAAATGCAATAATGAAAACTAATTTTTTTTAATTTTTATTATTTGTAGTACAAGTATCTACTGTGTGCCAATATCATTCTCCTTCAAATATGAAACTTTGTTACACATTGTTATTTATGGACTTAATACCATAAGTGACCTCGATGTTCCCCATCTCTCTAGTAGCACTGGTTGCCATAAAATAAAATAAAATTCTGCTTTCACATGAAGAACTGAGTGTTTTATTGGGCTTTTTATTGTGCTAGAATCAACAAACTGCATGTCCCTATGCCAAGGTGCCATCAAAATTACTTGCACCAAATGACAAAGCAACTGGCATATTCAAGATTTTTTATTCTTTAATTTTGCCACTTAATACTCAGTCTGGATTTATTAAATGAACAATATAGAGTGGGCATAGATTTTAAAATGTAGTCCAGAATTAATATAGATATCTGAAAGGCCTATCAGTTCATTCAAGATTTATCTACTAATACTATTTTACCTAATGTGAAAATTTGATCGTGTTAACTCATCTCTTGGTGTCAGACGTAGCCTGCCATTTACATGCTGTCACCTAGCAACGGAAAATGTTAAATCAAATTAGCATTAGCTAGTGAAAAGCTTGCCAGAATTCACACAAAGCTTTTGTCACTTCTGAGAGCATATGCAAGAACCTGCTGGAATGCAAATTTTGTGGCAATTGCGAGAAAATAGAGGATCCAATTAATGAAACTATGGCTTCTCTGTCATACTGTTTCAACACATGTGGTGCTGCCTACCTAGATCTAAGACTGTAAAAAAAAAAAGATGGACGACGCACCTTCACTCTCTTCCATTGTGGTAATTGAAGCCATAGATATATCTACATAGATTGAGTGGTCCATGAACATTCGAAAAGGTTATCCCATTTCTTCGGGAATTTAAATCTTGGCGGTTTCACAACCAGAAGCTGCGCAATGTTGTGGCATCATTGATTCTTACTGACACTGAACGCTGACCCTTCCAAGATGGCAGGCGCACCGTCGTGTCTGGAGCGGTCGAATGTAGAATCTACGTAGCGTATACATATCTATGAGTGAAGTTGCCAGTGTCCCAATATGGCACTGACATCTTGAGTCTTGAGTTTGCGCAGTAGTGAACTTGTAGCCCGAGTCTGTGCAGTAGTGAGCGTGAAGTGGAGCCGCTATGTCAAGGTCCTGCCCAGAATCGGTTAGTACAGTTTACTGCAGAACAACTCATTATGTCGGTTTGAAATAAACAGTTATGGAAATGTAGAAATTAAAGTTAAAGGTCCAATCTCCTCCTCCCGAAGATCCAAAATAAAAGTCAGTTGGTGCCTCAGTGACTCCACTCAGAGAAGCTGTCAATCTCAGCTGTCAATCATGACGTCATACCCCTATATTTATAGCATCAAATAACTAACTAAAACCAAACGTATTTACAGAACGAACACTATAACATCAGCATGATACAAAAAAAAACTGCCTAAAATGACAGAAACCGTCTTTTAAAAAAATGATTTGATGTGTAATTTGATAGTTTCTCTCATGTCCCATTACATTACATGGAGAGGGCGGGGTTTATGAACTACTATACACCAGGGGGCGATCGAGATGCTTTGGCTTCACTTTTTAGGACTCATGTGGCACGCTTGACTTAGATTCATAGGCGCGTTTAGGACAAAAGTATGTTCCATAGAATAGACAGCAAAACAATTATGTTAAGATACGTTTGGGTCTCTTAGGCCTACATTGCATGAATTCTTCTCACGCAAGTACCATATGGTTAGCTTAGCAAATGCTAATGCCAAATGCTATCTAAGATGTAAGTATGTAATCTCATATGTAAGTATGGAGTCTCGTGTGCTTTGTGTTATAGAATGAAAAAGGTAGCTTTTAGAGTAGAGCTGTAAAGTAGTTCAACTTAACTCGTGTACAGTATAATGCTATTTGTCTGTTTCACTAACTTAGACTGTACAATTGAGTATTTTTAGAGAATGGTGTTTCCTTCTGGTGAAGCACTCAGCTAGAAAATTACCTGTATTATCCTCTGAATCTCATCTGAGCACTATGAAAGCATGTAGTGAATACAAAGCACAGCGTAAGGAATGGGAAGAGCACTTGAAAACTCTCTGCTACTCAAGGCCGAGGAGAACTCAAAGGTCGCAATCATCAGCAGCGGGTGATATCAGCCGGAGCATTATAAACGGATAACTGTGAGATATGTCGTTGTCAGAGAAAATTAGATCTTTGACGGTAGAAGACAGAAGAGCTTTCAGAACGAAACTGCTGTCATTTTGGGTTGGATGTCATTCACTGTACTCGGAATTATCCAGCCATTTATGATGAAATAGATGTGGTATACCTTCTTCTCCAGATTTTCTGTTTAACGTGGAATAAACAGTAAAATAAAAAGAAGTGGAGATGGTTCAGTTAATTAAAATACTGGACTATTGCAGTAGCTTCTGTATAAGGTAAGCACTTTTTCTCATTAAACTCATGGTATCACACATATTGTTTAGTTGCGTTGCTACGCTTAACTTTAAAACTATTAACATTTAAAGTCCCCCTATGGTGAAAATCCAGTTTTTAATGTTGTTTATATGTCTGTGTGGTGTTATTAATATGCTTTAAGACAAACCATGTGCAAATTCATGTCTACACCACTGCTGAGTATTTTCTCCTTAAAACTGCAGTGAACCAAAGACAGTCTCAAAAACACGGTTTGAAATCGCTGGTGTTTCTGACATCACAAACTACCTTGTAACCAATCAGATCAACGTGTGATCGTCAACGAGTGGATCTCTGAGCTGGTGTGAGTGCTTGGAGGCTGGGCTAATTAGCATATTCATAGAACCGCGTATACTAAATGAGACATTGAGTTATATTCAAGCTATTTTAAGGCATGAAGATTTTTTTTTTTTCAAGGAAAAAACATTAAAATATGTCATTTTGGTGATCAAAGATGAGTTTTAAGGGGGACTTTAAGAAAAGGTTAGTTTTAGAGATAGTAAAGGGATTGGTGACTAATACAGTATATATAATGGTATTTTATAATACGTGTTTTTTTATTTGTTGAAAAGTGAGTTATGTTTACATTTAGGAATAGGGTTAAGGGATCTAAAATATATCTATAATATGGTAAAAGAAAATGAACAATATAAATATGTTTGTAATCAAATATTTTGCGAACAACAGTTGCTAAGGTAAGATGACATGTTTACTGCAGGGTTTGGGGACGGGTGGATGGGTTTGGCAAACTGTGGGGAAACTGATGTCTATTCAACTTTTCATGGCTCACAAGAAACAGACCTTCCAGCCCGATCTCACGGGAAAACGTACAAATTCTACGAGGTGGCTTATTCGTACGAATTCATACGACCTGACTCGTACGAATTAGTACGATTTTTGCAAAATCGTACATATTTTACGAATTGGCCAATTCGTATGAATTCATACGAATGACCTACCCCTGACCCCGCCCCTAAACCTACCCATCACGTGGGTTTAGACAAATCGTACAAATTCGTACGAGTGAGGTCGTACGAATTAGTACGAATTAGCCAACTTTTTATCATTCGTACGAATTCGTACGAATTGGTCGTGAGATAGCGTTGGACCTTCTTTTCACATCAGTAGCTTTATGCCCTACATGTCCCATTAAAGACATATTTAGTCAGTCTGACCTTGATTTGATTATCCGCTGACAGGCATTTTAATATGAATCTGAAGTTTCAGAGTGAAAATATTGCCAAGTAATCTCCATGTCAAAGACATAACAGGAACAAACCAACAAAGGCACGATTGAAATATCCATCATTTATTCTTCTTTGAATGAAGGTCTCTTAAGGTGTTGCCGCTGAATACTCGACTCAAACCCTGCAAACGTCAGAAAGACTTATCAAGGGGCTGCAGGCTTGGAGGTAGACTTTTGATCAATAATTAGAGAAGCCTTTACGTTTTCATTCAGAGACCTGAGGCCAGGCTGAGCGGCACACAAGACCCTGCAGTGACGTTCGCAAAAGCTGCCTCTTGCATACATAAAGCCTCCAGAGAGCCGCGAAGCAACCCCAGGAGCTATCTCAACAGAGTGCAACTCTTTTTTTGTTTGCAGCCATGTTAGCAATTAGCACATTTCAGTGCTGAGCCACAAGGGTACCTCAAGGAGTTCCTATGATGTCTAAGACTTCATTTACAGCATTTCTTATAATGAAACCGACTGTTTTAAACAGCACTCACTGTAATTAACGGGGATGTCGCCCCAGACAACTGTGTGTGCCCGCAGCAAAGTTAGGCTGGGTTTGTGATGGAACGAATGAGAAATTCATGAAAAATAAGCAGGATTAATGACCTTAATTAAACATTGTAATGGAGCAGCGGCTGGAGTTGACGGATGAGGTCCTCAGCCTTGTTCTTTTACTGCTTGCTGAGCTCCTTAGAAATATCAAAGAGCTTAACAAAACACATTAATAGAGGCTGCTCTAATACAAATTGTAAGATGCATGTAAGATTGTTAATGTGGACTTTGTGTGATTATCAATGAAGCCTGAAAAATGTATCCAATCAATCAATCAATCATTCTATTTATCCACAGGCGAAGAATCTGGGCACTTTTAATAAAACGTAAATTCGTCCCCTGCATTTTTGCGGGGAAGTGTGTTTCATCAGCCCATGTAAATGAATCTAGATTTCAATAAAAAAAAAAGAGAAGATAGTCTATGCATGACCTTATTCTTATCCAAAAGAGGCAATGTGAACATTATGGAGCGATAAACTCTCATGTAATGTATGTTTCATTCATACTGGAAGCCAGAGGGCGCTCTCACAGAAAGTCCAAAATGGACTCATAGAAGTAATAACTTACAACGTTCCAGGAAATCCCTTATATGGGCTGTGTCCGAAAGCTTATAAATGCTGCCTTCGGAGGATGCATTCCAAGGTAGGAAGGCATCAAGCAAGGCACGTCCAAATCTAATGTTTTAGGGGAAAGGGAAAGGGAAAGGGATCCTGGAATCAAGAACCTGACAAAGTCCAAGAGCTAATTCCAAGAAGATTTCTCACTTTATGACACTTATAGTTTTAGAATTTATAAACTGTAGCTCCAGATATCTTATAGTAGTAAATCTCAGAGAAATATTTCTGGCTCTATGAGTGGCAGGTCGTGGCTCTTGCCCAACTGACAATTTAGAAATAAACCAATCACAATTCTGTATTTTTGTCAGTATATACAGTGTCGTATTTGGATTTGTGCGTGCGGCAGCGCTCCAGGCTGAACATTTCGAGCCCTGTCGTCTGACTAGAGGGACTGATACTTTTAAATGATTGTTGGGTACTAGTATTAAAGCGATAGTTCACTTTGAAATTAATTTTTGATATGTTTTAGCTTACCTCAAGGGCATCCAAGATGTAGGTGTCTTTGTTTCCGCAGTAGTTTCAATTTTGATATTTTTAGGTCAAACCGTTCTTGTCTGTCAGTCATATAATGCAGGTCTATGGTCACTGGCTCAAAACACAAGCACAGAGTCCAAATTAAAACAATTCCCCATCGTCCAAATTAAACAATTCCCCATCATAAGTACACATTGATGGCCTAAGACACGAAACGAGCGGTTTGTGTGAGAAAACGAACAGTATTTATATCGTTGTTATCTCTTGAAAACAGCACACGTCCAAATGATCTGATACATAGATGTCGCCTTGGCTACTGCAGTTCATTGGAACGAAACCGTAGCCAAGCGACATCTAGTGTATATATGGTACATATCTATACCGCTATATATGGTACATATCTATACATATCTATACCGCGGGCGGGTATAGATGTGTATATATGGTACATATCTATACCGCGGGCGGGTATAGATGTATACACTAGATGTCGCCTTCGCTACTGCAGTTCATTGGAACGAAACCGTAGCCAAGGCGACATCTATGTATATATCTATACCCGCCCGCGCCGTCAGATCATTTGGACGTGTGCTGTGTTCAAGAGATAACAACGATATAAATACTGTTCGTTTTCTCACACAAACCGCTCGTTTCGTGTCTTAGGCCATCAATGTGATGGGGAATTGTTTCATTTGGACGATGGGGAATTGTTTCATTTGGACGATGGGGAATTGTTTTAATTTGGACTCTGTGCTTGTGTTTTGAGCCAGTGACCATAGACCTGCATTATATGACTGACAGACAAGAACGGTTTGACCTAAAAATATCAAAATTGAAACTACTGCGGAAACAAAGACACCTACATCTTGGATGCCCTTGAGGTAAGCTAAAACATATCAAAAATTTATTTCAAAGTGAACTATCCCTTTAAGTATTACAGGGGGGATCCAGATTGACATAACCTCAGACAGATTACTGCAGGCACTGTTAGAGAAAATGTGAAGAGAGATCACATAATCACAGATTTGTAGGGGATTTGAGGTAAAAAAAAAAAAAAAGAGGTCTCAAGCCTTCTAATAGGGTCTAACATTGCCTGTGGATTGTTTCTTTGATATAGTTGGAAATTAGCTTATAGGACAACACAAAAATATACTTGTTATATAAGAATACGTTACGTGACATAACATATTACAGAAACAAAACAAAAAAAACATACTGTTGTATACTTAAAAGGTGAAACTGAGAGACCAAGACAATAGAGGATATAAAATGAGAGAAAAGATCTTCAGAAAAGTGCTTAGCTGAATAAGCCAGACTGTGACAGCCTACAGAAATGAATAGCAAAACAACCCTCTCTTGTAGATAACATGGCATCAATTGAGTAATGTACCTACGCTAGAGGGCTGCTTTGTAAGATATGACTCTTTCATTCTCCCCTGAGTCTGTCTGTGTGGTCTCCTGACACGTTTTCTCTTTTATCTTCTTCCATCTCTCTCCACGTGCCTCTGCTTGGCTTCTGGAGTGTCTCGGGGGATTGCGAACCCTCCCCGGTTCGGTGGAACATCTTGGTGGGGACTTGAATGTTTAGTGCTTGTGCTGGATCTCGACTCTCAAGTCCACTAAGGCCATCTATCTCTCAGCCAGACCTTGGCCAGCATGATCCTCTACATAATTCATCAGGATTTCCGACAGGCAGGCAGGCCTACATCTGTCAGTTCCACAGAGCCACTTGTTCTCCATCAAGCAAATGTAAGGAAGTAGTGTGCACATACTGATAAATTCAGGGCTATCAGCAAACATACAGAATATAGGTGCTTGATTCATATGTATTTATTTTACAATCTCATTATGAAAGTTTTTGAAGTGTCAGAATTTTGGGTGTATTTCTATTGAAATTTGCAATATTGATATTTGTAATTACATATTTGCAATGATGAAGTTGCAAGTTAGTACATTTAAATATCACCTCCAACTGTAATATCAAATAACACACTACAGTCAAAACTATAATCACGTACTTTACATATGCTTTAATTAGCATCTTAGTCAACACATCAAAACAAGTATTTTAAAGCTTTACAAAAGATTATTAAAACATAATGATTTAAAATGTTAAATAAAATATTTAATTTGACATTATTACAAAGTGCACTTTAAAAGTAGCCAATATTAAGTGTGTTAAGAAACAGTCATAAAAATGTACTCTCTCTAATTCAAGTGGCCTTTTATTTACTTCATTTATTTACTACTTTTATTATTTATTTATTTATTATCTGCAAGTACCTTTTTTTTTTTTAATATACATTTAAGATTTTAATTACACTACAGGTGCACATTCAATACAATTTAGCACACAAGGGAAAGTACAACAACCAGCATATAAAACGTGTCCAGATTCACATTCATCTGTTTCGGATAAAACTAAATCAGCTTTTTTTTTTTTTGCACAACTCACTACACATTTCACTTTGAAGGTGTTGTGAAATGTGCAAGAATCAAAGTAAAATCTTGATTGCAGAAATGTCGCTACAGGCACATTTTTCCAATGAGCCTGGGTTGGAATTTTCATTCCGTGTGAATGATTCCTTTAATGTTAACTTCTAGCTGAAGAAAGAAGTGATCTTTAACCTCTGTGCACTTGCTACTTTTGTTCCCCATTATTACTTCCAAGTTGAAATAAAGGGATGAAAAGATAGAAAAAGAGTGAGAATGACCCTGAGATGTCAGACTGAAGTTGTGTTGGCAGCATGTAGAGATGGAGGACATTCTCATTATGCAACAACGTATATAGTTTGGTCCAATTTTTTTACAATTCTCGATTCGACAGTAATGCAGGTACATAAATCGATCAATCAATTGTAAAATAACATTTATAATCTTCACTGTAGGCTATAAATTAAATATCAATCCTTGGTAAAGCTACAAAATGTATTCAGTCAAGATCAGTGGATTTTTGTTTTTTGTTTTTTTTTGTTCTTTGAACTGTCACCCCCCTTTTGGAGAATAGGTTGAGAATAACCTATTTAAATGGTTGTAATTCAAAAATGCTTTGGAATATAGACTTATTTTGTTTGTTTTAAAGAAGACACTCAGCCAATTATTGCTGAAATGAAAGCACTTAAATAAATGAAAGTATGAAAAAGTTATGGAAGTTTACTGTAAATCAAATTTACTGCTCTAAACATTTTATTTTATTTTATATAAAATATAAAAATATATAAACTTTACCAAATATATTTTACTATAAAATCAAAGCCATATATCTAACCAAGTTGTGTTCCAAATTTAAAGTTGATTTCACAAAAAATGAAGTTCCTATGAGATTTTGTTTAGGCGCTGTACCAAAAATTTCTGCCGGGTGTCATCCACATCCCCCCCCCCCAAAAAAAAATGCTTTTCTGTCCAAATATCACTTCTATCACAAAAAATTGGGGCCAAATATGGAACCTTGAGACTCTGACCTTTCCGAGGATATGTTTTTTGTCAACAATAGAAAAGGTTTTGATTATAAAGCAGTAAAAATTTATTTTTTAATATGAAACCTGACACTGCCCACTAGGGGAGGAGCCCAATAAAATACTTTAAAGTATTGGTTTCATTGTTACACAAAGTCCAATTTCAAATTGGTTTTCACAGGATGAATTTTGAGTCTGTAAGCCTTCGAATGATACCTAATTTATGATGATTACTAAAATATGTGATACGAAAAAAGGCAATAAATAAAAAGAGTGACAAGCGTCCTGCTACCCCTTAACAGTTAACAGGGGTTAACCCTCTGGGGACCAAGGTGTTTTTGGAGCCCTTGAGATGTTCTGACATGCCTTGAAATTTGTGCTTTTTTCAGTTATTTATAAACATGTGTCACGGTTCATGAATCGGCTGTCTCATTTCTGGTGTGTGTGTGTGTGTCTGTTTGTGGGCGTGGTTACTCATTATAGTGATTAGTGTTGCCAGCTGTTATCAATCCCCGTTCCCTTTATATGTGCAGTAATTCCCATCTCATGTTGTCAGATCGTTGTGGTTTCCCCGGTGTCATGTCCTGTTCCCGTGTGGCTCTCTGTTCCCCTGCTGTGGATTTCGTCGTGTGGATTCGTTGTGTTTCGTCACCTCGTCTGGATGTTCCACTGTTTCCTGGTTTCCTGAGCACACTTCACTTCACCACTACCGGAGGCCATCGAAGTCCCTGTGCCACAATCGTCATCTGAGTGTGTTTTCCCCGACCTGTGTTTGTGCGTTTCTGACCTTTAATAAACGCCTTTTTACTTGCATTTGCATCCGTTCTGATTTCCTCACAGAACGATCTGACCAAATATGGATGCAGCAAGCGAGTCTCGTCTGAGTGAATTCATCTCCCATAGCATCATGCGTATGGATCAACAAGAGGAGAGCATATCTCACACAGGTCGTGCGGTCCAAGCACTCGTGGCACAGGTGTCCGAGCTCACCCAACAGCTACAACATCTACGAGCTCCCACTGCGCCGCCCACACCGCCCGTTCCCCCACCACCAGCACCAGCGACAGAAAATCAACCTGAGCCTCGTCTACCCATACCGGAGGGGTATTCTGGTGAGTCTGAATTCTGCAGACCCTTTCTCACAAGATGTTCCATGCATTTTGCCTTACAGCCGCGCACCTTTCATAGTGAATCCTCCAAGGTGGCGTTTGTACTGATACTGCTGTCAGGAAAGGCATCTCTCTGGGGAACGGCGGTGTGGGAGAATAAGGACGACTGCTGCACCTCGTTCCAGGCACTCTCCGAGGAGATGAGGAGGGTTTTCGATCGCGCAGCGGCGGGTAAGGAGGCGGCCAGATTACTCGCCGATCTGCGTCAAGGTGAAGGCTCGGTGTCGGATTATTCCATCCGTTTCCGCACCCTGGCCGCAGAGTGCCATTGGAACGAGGAGGCGCAGTGGGACAGATTCCTGCATGGGCTGGCTGACCGCGTTCTTAAAGAGATCTACGTTTTGGACCTCCCTGAGACACTTAATGGACTGGTGGAGCTGGCGTTAAGAGTGGACGCTCGCCTGAATCGGGTGACCGGACTGACACGTCCAAATCGTTTCCAGCACAGCGTGGAGGACCACCAGCCCAGTGGAGCGAGCGCGGTCAGCCCAGTTTTCGACCACGAGCCCATGCAGGTAGGGAGAGCTCGGCTTTCCCGGGAGGAGAGGGAAAGGCGGAGATCCCAAGGACTGTGTTTGTACTGCGGCCGGGCTGGTCACTTTATCCATTCGTGTCCGGTAAAAGAACGAGCCCGATAGTAAATATGAGGCTACTATCGGGTGGGATCTCTGCCGAGAAGACCTCATCACCATCATCGACCCTCCTCCCGGTAAGACTGAGATGGCTAACGTCCACACACAGCACTCAAGCACTACTGGATTCGGGAGCGGAGGGTAATTTCATGGACTTCAATCTTGCACTCAGACTTCAGATTCCCATCACTTCCCTTCCGCACAAGATAACCGTCAACGCACTCAATGGACAGGAACTTCCCCGGATCACTCATACTACCGAAATCATCACTCTCATCACTTCTGGCAATCACACCGAACGCATATCATTTCTCCTCATGGACTCACCACTTGCACCAGTGGTTCTGGGACACCCGTGGCTTACCCGTCACAATCCTCGGGTCGACTGGCGCACTAACACTATTTCCACATGGAGTAACCACTGTCATGAGTCCTGTTTGTTGTCGGCTTGTTCTTCTGTGTCTGGTTCTGTGTTTCAGAGTGAGGCAGCGGATTTATCTAACGTGCCCGCGGAGTACCTCGACCTGAAGGAGGTGTTCAGTAAGTCTCGTGCTGCTTCTCTTCCTCCGCATCGTTCCTATGACTGTGCGATAGATCTACTGCCAGGTAAATCTCCGCCTAAAGGCAAACTTTACTCTCTTTCTGTTCCCGAGAGGGAGGCCATGGAGAAATATATTTCTGATTCTCTGGCCTCTGGATTCATCCAGCCTTCCTCTTCTCCTGCGGGGGCGGGGTTCTTTTTCGTTGGGAAGAAGGATGGTTCTCTGCGACCTTGTATTGATTACCGAGAGCTGAACAACATCACGGTAAAGAATTCTTATCCTTTGCCGTTGATGTCTTCAGCTTTCGAGAGGTTGCAGGGAGCATCCATTTTCACGAAACTGGACTTACGCAATGCATATCATTTGGTTCGCATCAGGAAGGGGGATGAATGGAAAACCGCTTTTAATACCCCCAGGGGGCACTTTGAATATTTGGTCATGCCTTTCGGGCTTTCCAACAGCCCAGCGGTTTTCCAGGCACTCGTGAATGACGTGTTGAGAGACATGGTAGATCAATTCATATATGTTTACCTGGATGACATATTGATTTTTTTCCTCGTCTCTCCAGGAACACGTTCAACACGTCAGGCGAGTGCTCCAGAGACTATTAGAGAATGGGCTTTTTGTCAAGGCGGAGAAATGCGCGTTTCATGCACAGTCTGTTCCTTTCCTAGGGTACATCATCTCTTCTGAGGGAGTGCGCATGGATCCTGACAAGGTTAAGGCTGTGGTAGATTGGCCAAGTCCAGATTCCCGTAAGGCCCTACAGCGGTTTCTGGGGTTCGCCAATTTTTACCGGCGTTTCATTCGTAATTTCAGCCAACTAGTCGCGCCTCTGACTGCCTTGACCTCCCCCCGAACGACGTTCAGGTGGTCGAACACTGCCCAGGCAGTGTTCAACAACCTCAAAAGTCGCTTCGTTTCGGCTCCCATTCTGGTCACCCCTGATCCCACACGCCAGTTCGTGGTGGAGGTCGACGCGTCAGAGGTGGGAGTAGGAGCAGTGCTTTCACAACGCGCTTCCTCAGATGACAAGATGCATCCCTGCGCGTTTTTTTCTCATCGACTATCGCCTGCCGAACGTAACTATGACATTGGTAACAGAGAGTTGTTGGCAGTAAAGTTAGCGTTGGAGGAGTGGCGTCATTGGTTAGAGGGTTCGGGGGTTCCCTTTATCGTTTGGACCGATCATAAGAATCTGGAATACATCAGGTCTGCTAAAAGACTCAACTCCAGGCAAGCTCGGTGGGCTCTTTTTTTCGGACGTTTTGATTTTGTTCTCTCGTACCGCCCGGGTTCCAAAAACATCAAACCCGACTCTTTATCTCGTATTTTTGATCCATCCGAACGCCCGGTGACTCCCGAGTGTATTTTACCTGAGAAAGTTGTCATCTCCACTCTGGTATGGGAGGTCGAATCGAGGGTCAAGACAGCCCTAGAAGGGGTAACGCCTCCGCCTGGTTGCCCACCGGGTCGTTTGTTTGTTCCGGAGGGGTTACGGTCCGACGTTATTCGATGGGGTCATTGCTCCAACGTGGCTTGTCATCCAGGAGTGACTCGTACCAGTTTTTTAATTAAACAACGATTCTGGTGGCCATTAATGGCTCGCGACATTCACGATTTTGTGTTGGCTTGTTCAGTCTGTGCCACTGGTAAGACATCTAACCAACCCCCAGATGGGTTACTTCGACCGCTGTCTGTCCCTTCGAGACCCTGGTCCCATATCGCTCTAGATTTTGTCACCGCCCTCCCGCCTTCCAGAGGCATGACGGTTGTTTTAACCGTAGTGGACCGGTTCTCGAAGGCGGCACATTTCATCCCCTTGCCCAAATTACCTTCAGCCAAGGAGACAGCGGTCGCAGTCATAGATCACGTCTTTCGGTTACATGGCCTCCCGATGGACGTGGTCTCTGACAGGGGTTCCCAATTTGTATCCAAATTTTGGCGAGAATTCTGTAAATTACTGGGGGCCACGGTCAGTCTGTCCTCGGGCTATCATCCCCAGAGCAATGGCCAGTCTGAACGAGCCAATCAGGACCTCGAGAGAATGTTGCGATGTTTGGTTGCCAAGAATCCGTCGTCCTGGAGCCAACAGCTTTCTATGGTGGAGTACGCCCACAATTCATTACCAGTGTCATCCACGGGCCTCTCGCCATTTAAGTGTAGTTTAGGTTACCAGCCACCAATTTTTCCGAGTCTGGAATCCGAAGTCGCGGTCCCCTCCGCTCACGCATTCATCCAGAGGTGCCGCCGTACTTGGACTAGAGCCCGTGAGACTCTACTCCAAGCAGGGGGGCGCATGAAGGCCAAGGCCGACCGCCACCGGTCCAAGCCTCCCGTCTACGTCGTGGGTCAAAAAGTGTGGCTTTCTACCAAGAATATTCCGCTCCGCTCCGTGTCTAACAAGTTAGCTCCCAAATTCATTGGCCCGTTTCCTGTCACCAAGATTATTAGTCCGGTGACAGTCCGACTCAAACTCCCTCCTGCGTACAGGAGAATTCACCCCGCCTTCCATGTGTCCAAAGTCAAGCCCGTGTTTTATTCTCACATTAATCCGCCTGCCCCGGTTCCCCCCCCCGCCGCGACTCGTAGATGGGGAACTTACTTATTCGGTTCGTCGTATTCTGGATTCTAGACGGAGGGGACGCGGATTTCAGTACTTGGTGGACTGGGAGGGTTACGGTCCAGAGGAGAGAAGTTGGGTACCTGCTAGAGACATTCTGGATCACTCCCTTATCGATGATTACAATCGACAGGTAAGGTTATCTGGGAACGCCAGGAGGCGTTCCTAGGGGAGGGGGTACTGTCACGGTTCATGAATCGGCTGTCTCATTTCTGGTGTGTGTGTGTGTGTCTGTTTGTGGGCGTGGTTACTCATTATAGTGATTAGTGTTGCCAGCTGTTATCAATCCCCGTTCCCTTTATATGTGCAGTAATTCCCATCTCATGTTGTCAGATCGTTGTGGTTTCCCCGGTGTCATGTCCTGTTCCCGTGTGGCTCTCTGTTCCCCTGCTGTGGATTTCGTCGTGTGGATTCGTTGTGTTTCGTCACCTCGTCTGGATGTTCCACTGTTTCCTGGTTTCCTGAGCACACTTCACTTCACCACTACCGGAGGCCATCGAAGTCCCTGTGCCACAATCGTCATCTGAGTGTGTTTTCCCCGACCTGTGTTTGTGCGTTTCTGACCTTTAATAAACGCCTTTTTACTTGCATTTGCATCCGTTCTGATTTCCTCACAACATGTTAATGGCAAAGGTGTAAAATCACTCTATATAGCACAAACAGGGCTACCAAAATATGCGGCAATGTGTATGTAGATGTTTGTATTTTTAAGAGAATAATGTTTATGCGTGGTTATTGGAAAAAATAAAAATGAAAGTGGCTGAATTAAGACCACAAAACACATATTAAATATGTGTCCACAAGACTTTTGTCTAATTGATGTTGTACCTTTGAGTACTGGCTTCAAAATTATGTGAAAATAGTCTTGCTTTATCGTTCACAAAAAAAAATACATTGATTTAAATGGTGTAAAACAGGTTTTGCTTGGAAAGCCAATATGCGAGGAGGAGGAGTAGTTTACACCTTAGATTACCCAGTCCCACCCACTCTGCATAATGACTCTGCATAATTAGCCATTCATTCAGGTGTGACACTGACTGAGCCACAATACAAGGACAAAATATATATTTTGAAGAAGACTTATATTGACCATTTAAGATTTTGCTTACATCTATCTTGTAAATATGTTTTGCTATTTTATTAAAAAGGTTACAATTACAACAATAATTGTTGTAATTGTACAACAATTACAACGGTGGCGGTGGTGTGGCGGTGGTGTGGCGCAATGGATAAGACACATGCCTTTGGTGTGAGAGACCCGGGTTCGAATCCACTGTGAGACACCAATGTGTCCCTGAGCAAGACACTTAACCCCTAGTTGCTCCAGAGGCGTGCGACCTCTGACATATATAGCAATTGTAAGTCGCTTTGGATAAAAGCGTCAGCAAAATGAATAAATGTAAATGTAAATAATTACAATTTCAACAATATTTCAAGTGTACTCTTTCTTTGTAAAAAAAAAAAAGAAAGAAAAAAAAAGATTATAGGCCTACATTTTATCATATGTATTCATTAGTTTGAATATAGCCAACATTGGAACATCTAACATCTTAGTCTATGACTTTATTTTTGACAAAAATAGTGTGACTAACGCCTGACTAACGTTGTTTTATTGAAATATCAGGGCATATAAATGTTAATTTACGTTGCTTATACAAATACATTTTATTTCAACATATTCCAGTCGATTTTTACTCATCTCAGTAGGCTATGGCAAAGCAGTTTATTCTTTCACACACAGACGCGCGATTCATATTTAGGCTAAACAGTCTTTACAAATATGTACCCTTCATTCATCTCACAGAAACGCGAGTCATATTATAGAAATGCGATTCATCTTTTTGCGGTTTACAGGCCTACACTAACGTTATTCCATAACGTTATTCCACACTTGAGAAAATAAAACAGCCTACCTCACTCCTCAGCGCGATCTGCTGCTCATATCAGGAGATATTTCTCCTCATCAGCACTGTGGAAACTTTTCTCCATAAAGGCTAATGTCTCACTCGCGACGCGCTTTGTTTACAGCTGATGTGGGGGCGTTTCACAGACTGAAATGGTTCTCAGAATTTGCATTTGAATAGCACGCGCTCTCCGGGGAGTGGTCAAATTACTGTGAATCATCTCGTAATGAACTCGACTGGAGTCGCTCTCTTTGTATACAGATTACAGAAACTAAGAATATTTGTTTTTTATATAAATGACTTCAATTAAAAGCTGCGATCTCAAGCTTTATGCCCGTGGGTCTGTTTGCCTGTTTGACTGAATTTTCGCGGAGTTATAGATCATTTTCGAACGCGTTTCAAACGGGAGTTTACTGACAGAGAGAAGGCAGAAATCGCATCATCTTATTTTTTCTTTATTTGTCAAAAAGCAAAACACTTTATTTTTATTGTGAGTATACAGAAAAAAAATAGAAACTGAACAGGATCGATTGATGTATTACACGAAAATGAAAGATCAAAATTAACAGAGCATTTAGTGTTTATTTTCATTGCTAAAAAAAAAAAACGAGCAAAACGCGCGGGCGCGTTTTTGGTCCCCAGAGGGTTAACCTTAATGACACAGGCTATATTAGGCTGCTGTGACTTTAAGACCGTATGCATGGATCCAATATATTGACATACATCCGATTTTTCCTCAACTGTTGTTAAAGGGATACTTTTACTTACATTTAGCATTAAGCTTTGTATCAGTAGAAAACCTGTAGTATTTTCGAATTACTGTGCTTCCCTACCTCATATCCCCCTGATATGAGAGATTACTGTATTTTTTGTCTGGAAAAAATCCTCCGATGATGCAAAAATCGTCATTTTGCGTCATCGGAGGATGTTTTGGCCAGAGACTAGAAACTACAGCCAGTTGTAGGAGCTCGTTCCGCATGTTTTCAACCCGCCCATAGAGGGTGGGATCTCACTCACAGAATGTACAAATAGTGACAGCCATCTTTTTTTGGAAGCTAAGCTAACTGGCTCTTGTTCTGTGGAGAAAGCTGAGTAGTAGGGGTTACATCCTCTATTTTCTCCTTAAAACTGCAGTGAATTGGTGTTTCTGACGTCACAAACTACCTTGTAACCAATCAGATTAACGTGCGATCGTCAATGAGTGGATCTCTGAGCTGGTGTGAGTGAGTGGAGGCGGGGCTCATTTACATATTCATAGATGAGCGTATACTAAATGACGTAAGGGTGTAGAGTACATTCAAGCTATTTTAAGACATGAAGAAATTTTTTTTCAAGCAAAAAAACTTTTAAATATGCCATTTTGGTGATCAAAGATTAGTTTTAATGTATAAAATGATTGACTACATGGGGACTTTAACTTAAGCAAGAAACTGCATTATATAAGAAGGTCTTGCGTCAGGTTATCTAATGCTTTGTCAAAGTATTGATCAATCTGATATAAAAACAGTTTGAGACTTTAGGAGCTATTTGACCTGCCCCAGTCAATACTCCCCTCACAGCTGACTAGAATGGTTTTAAATGGAAAAATAAATAAATGCTTCATCATTATATTTTAAAAATTGTAATGTTCTTAACCTCTGCGGAGGGCCGAGGTCAAACTGTCAACAGTCTTCTCAAAAGCATTGCTCATTAGACTGAGTGAGAGAAATTCGAGGAGTGGTCAGGAATAAACACTTTTAATAATAAACAGAGAACGCAGAGGAAGTATATGGAGGGAAAAAAAAACAGATAAAACGCTCAACTGAACCTGTTGCATATCTACATGCATAGACCAATTAAAAATAGTGCAGACATAATGTGAGAAGACATCCTGTGTTAATGGCCCCTAAGTGGATAGCCGTGGACTGGAGGCTTATATGATTTTAGATTGACTTCTAAATCCACTTTTTGTCTACTCAATTATTTACTCCCCAGTCACAATAATGTAATATTTAAATTATCATAAATTATAAATATAATCATAAAATTGATTGCAATTCTTTGATTGATTGCACATCATGAAATTAATTCAACAACAATTTTCAACGAATAGCTATAATTTCTTAAGCTGTCTGCATTATTATAAAGCTTAAAACCATTTAGTGATTTCATTCCTGAGCTTGTTCAAGGAAAACATGATATTCACAGTTGACAGGAGCCTGATAGAGAAGCAGTACAAGGCTTGACAGGCTTCTTTTTTTTTTTCTTTTTTTTTTGGCTCCCTGCTGGGACATGGAGTGTTCAAGCTCTTCAAACCTACCAACAAAAATCCTGCTGTAGGAGAGCCCGGAAGCAGTTGTGTTTTAACTTGATTTACATGTCAAATCTACCTTTGTCATTTTTGTTAAAGTAATTTTTGTTAAAGTATACGAGTTTATGTTTTATTTTCAGGTAACACCATTTTTTGGCTACACTTTATTTTGATAGTCCACTTTGCACTAACTATAACTTGTACATAACTTAGGCATACTGTACCTTTTATCATGCTGAACACTATGGAACAATGCTAGAGCTCACCACCAGCATGGCAAGCGGAAGGTGTTATGATTTCCCATGGCAGTTCTCTGCAAAGTAATAAATGGAGAAATTGCATTAGCTCTTCCCACATCTTGCCTCATCAGTAATGCCATTTCATTTGTCTAACGTTTTTTCATCTCATCTGTCTGCATGCGATGTGCCTCAATCAAAAGAACATTGCCTTGAAATTGAGGGAGATGTGTTATATTAAGTAGAGGGATTACATCTGCATCACTCCTATGTGCTGACTTGACATTTTCACTTGAAATGCTGTCGTTTGCTTTATTCGTTAATGACAAGCAAAGGTGAGGATAAGGGCACAAACAGGGATGTGGATGAGTTGTTGGCCATTATCCGAGAAAGGCTCATACAATCTTAACCAACCATGAAAATGAAATGGATTAAACACAGACACAAGAGTCAACACCCAAGCCTGAAAACCACCGGCCTGAAGAAAGTCTTTAAAAATAAGAAACGTTGCTTATGAAGTGTTGTGATTTATTACAACACCAAGTCAAATGGTTAGGGAGTCGAGTCAAGAAAGTAATATTATTGATTTGACTGCACTGACTCATAATTCATGAATTTTACACAATCATTGAACCAAACTGAATCAACACTGAACTGACTTCAGATAATGACACTATTTTCTTATTGAGAGCTGCTTTACAGCAGAATTGAACTCTGGTTGTATCATTGATCATTATTTTCCTGTTTATCACTGTAAAGCTCCTTTGAAACAATCTGCATTGTATAAAGAAGTCACTTTCAAACCAAGTAGATTTATGTTGGTCAACGCAGCAAATCCGTGTGAACAACTAACCTGTGCGAAGAAGAAAAAGAAAGGAAAATCAAAGGTAGATGGGATCCAATACGAAGTGACTTTAATAATATAGCAAACACAGGAACAGACAGAAGGTTTAACAGTTTGTGTGTGAAACATGGGGTAAACACACACAGCACACAAACACTGACTGACAGAAATACATGGTGAAATACATCACATATTTACATAACTAAATACATGGTGGTGACGAACTCAATGATGACCAGCTGTGATGAATGAATGTCCATGGTTACTGATGAGTGGCGGGAAAATCAAACAAAGGAACACGTGTGACAAATGAAAACAAACTAAAAGTCCATGAAAACAAACCTAAAGGTGAATGAGTCCAGGGGCAAGTTCAAGTTCAAAACAGTGCGCAACGTTTTGCTACGGTTTCCGGGTTGAACGTCATGTTTCCTGGAAACGGAGTGCACCGGTGTGCAAAGGGGTTTGAGATACGTTTTCTCTTGTTTGGTGGGTGTGTCAGAACTGCAGTCCAATCAGCAGCAACATGTATATAAAGCACGTGGTATTAAAGTGAACTGGCACAATGGGTTCAAGGAAAGTAATTTACAAATGTGTTTGATGCAGATCGGTATACGCAACAACTGAGGATATTAGAAGACATGTTTGTTGAAAGTTTTATTGTAAAAAATATAGGATACCAACATAATGATGTAGTTGTTTATATTTTTAGCTTCATTGCAAGTGTATTGGTATAGAAATAAACAATGGTAATTAAGTGCTTTTCCTAAAAATGAGAAAGAAAATACAGGGTATTAAAACAGTATGAACTACAAATAAAGTCATTATGTGAGGCTAAATCGATGTGTTTTAGTCTGAATTAGGTAAGATGTGTGCTTCCATTTCAGTTTCAGCAATCCCTTCACTCGATTGGGATTTCTCTTTTGTTCTGGGCGGCAAGTGAAGTAACTGTGACATCGGGCATATTTTGTAGTATTAAACACATATTTATACCGACTTCATCAGGCTCAGAAAATTCTTCACAAAGAACACAAAGAATGGCCTTCTCAGCTGCCATAGTTGCAACTCTTGCGTCATCAGAACAGTGTGTTCAACGCATCACCGTTTCTGTTTAAAAAACGTTGTGCAACGTTTTGTCGGGGCTGAACGCAGCCCAGATGACTGTGACAGCAATTATGATAGGAGGAAATTTTTCCATTGACAGGGTAATCAGCCAATTAAAGAACTATGGAGGCACTGCCTCATCTCACATGACTTTTCATTGAGTATACAATGAGCTCAAGAAAGGCAAAAGACACACTGCACCAATAGATGCCAACCAATACAGACAATTATCAAATTACAGTGCCTCACTTCTCAGACATTCCACGACCCGACAAATGTCGATTAAACATCTTCAATTAGCGAAAACAAGCACAGACAAATGGCAGCAGATGCAGACAGGGCTAACAGACCAACTTCTGTTGCCGTTGGTCAGCTTCTGTCGGTGCAGTGTGAATTGGCCTTTACACACTATTTAGGGCCCTTTCACACCTGTTTGGTCCGGATTTTCTGACAAATCAAAATTACAGTTGTGAAACCTCCCCCGGACCACGGTCCAGACCAAACAGACTAAATTTGGTCCGAAGAAAAGAGGTAGTCTCGATCGGATCAAACTGAACAAAGGTTTGGTTCGTTTCTAGTGTGAAAGCATTTTCTGTATGGTTCGGACTTTCAGACCATTTACAGTAAGTTCCGGTGGTTCCCGCGTAGCCTAAACAACTGAAGAGGAATATTTATGTGCAGATCTGTCAGTCCTGCCCACAGCGTTTCTTCCAGCTGATTCACACACACAAACACACATTTGTCCTGCGTCCTGCCGGCGACGATAAAATGTTCACACAACGAGGACGTTCATTTGGCGAATTTGAACTAGCCTCGAGTATAGCTGGTGCTGCAGGGAGTAATGCCATAATCATAAAAGTATAGTGGCAACAATATACGTCTGTTCATTCATTCTTGTCAAAGTTACCCGCCGAATTGACAACACGCTGACGTCAGACGCACGTCCGTTTACAAACCAATCAATGTCAAGATGCAGTCCACATAGATGATGATGACAGGACGCAAGAATGTCATGTAAAGTTCTTTAGTGTGCTCACACAATTGCAATGTGAAACCAAACCAAAACTAACCGAATGTATACAATGTATCAAAACATGACCTTTGGTTCGGACCTTGGTGCGGACTTTCAGGTGTGAAAACGCCCTTAATTTCAACTGTTGCACTAATTGTTTTGCTTCATCTCCCTCTTTCTGACATGTACTGCACTGCCTAAATTGCATCCCTGGAGAAATCATGGTAGTTCTTTATTTTATTGCCATGAGGAAAATCTATTGTGTTGTTTCTTCCCTTAATTACTCAGTGAGCAGACGCAGTTTGGGTGTCAGTGTATAGCAGACACCATATAGAGGTCACCATGTCACAGAAATGTCTCCCAGGTGCAGTATGTCCTGTGTTGCTCGCTTGACTGGCTTATACGCATCCTTTACTGGAATCCACTCTATCAATCCCCACCAGAAAGCAAAGACCTTCATAACAATGTCACTAGACAGCCATATTCAGAGGACTGCCACTTAGTTTAATTAGACTGATGAGGGAAATGCATCACTTTACTGCTACCGACACGAGGCAGTGTGCTTCAGCACGGGCATGAGCTTTTTTCACTGGTATCCATAACAACTAACGTAAGGGGATGAAGAAAATGCTAGACTGTTTGGATACACATACAGACAGGCATACATACTCTGAAAATAGATTCACAGTGTATAAATACATATATACAGTACATATTTGCATGCATCTAGAGGTCATTGCGTCAATACATATAGGGATGTTATATCTCTTTGAAATTACTGTTTTGGTCAGTAATGCATCTAATTACTGAAGTAAAATGGGTTGCAAATTCTGTTTCGTGTAGGTAAAAAGAAAGTGTCAGTGCACAATATCATTAAACCGTGGAAATGCCCTCTAGCTGAAGATTAGGGGGAGGTGGAACATGCCATTTCTAAAGCATCAAAATGAGCCTTAAAAGGGCCTTGAATGGTGTCATAGAGTACAAAGCGGAGGGAAGATCCATTTGCCTGGATTATTTATAAAAAAGAACGCTTGGAAAGATGCTCAGACACAAAGCCCAGTCGAGTCTGTTTGGCCTGGGAGATGGGAAATGAAAAACTGCTGCCTGAAGGAGGGAGGCTGGAGTTGTGCTTCACTGTGTCATGCTCTTCAAACAATGACAGCAACCCATTTCAAGTCCACTCAGTCTGAATGTATTTACTTTCACTGCCCTTTCTCCAGTATTGCCCATTTAATCAAATCTTGAACAAGAACAAGTGCTAAAGCTAAGCGCCTCAGCAGCTAAAGTGTATACCTAATAATAGATCCTACTAAACGCAATCACATAAAAGTGGGAACTAAGCATCAGAGATAGATTAAAGATAGAGGGTAAAAAAGAATAGAGGTCACCTCTTTAATTCACAGCGATAACTCTTATCAGCCTCTTAACAGCTGCACGGTGAGCCCACAGTCTGTTATGACTGTCTGATGTATACTGCAGTACAAAATTCCTACTGTCACGGCACGGGTGGCTGTATGGCAAGAAGACAAAGGAGATCAGCAAAAACACTCTTTAATCCAATAAATCCAAAAGGCAAGGAAAACTCAGGAAACAGAATAATACAACCACGTAAAACTCTGATGAGAAAGGACAAAGGACTGAACAAAACAGGGAATATCTGACTCAACAACGGAACTTATGAGATAATTATCGAACACCAAGTGAACATAATAAACTGACACAGACTGGGAAACTAGGTCAACTTAGAATGAAAGAAACACTGAACACACACTGAACAGAACATAATCCTGCCCATAATAATACACATAATCCGACCTCGGTGGAGATCCAGACGGAGCCAGGGATATATTGTGCCATGGTGACTCTGCAGGACTGGAGGGCCAAGGTGGAGCTGCCGGCTCATGGGACCAAGGGGGAGGTGGGGATCCGGAAGACCGCAGTGGAGCAAGTGCGACTGAGGACAACGGTGGAGCCAGAGCATGGTGGCGCTGAAGTGATGGAGGGCAGATGTGTTACCGGGAGACAGGAATCCAGTGGTGGAACCAGGGTGATGTGTGACCAAGGCGAAGACAGGGGGATGACGGGCCACGGTGGAGCTGAGGGAGCATTGAGCCAAGGCGAAGCCGTTGGGTCGGAGGACCGAGGTGGAGTCCGGGGCTCTGTGGCTGGCAACGGCAACGGAAACTCAGGAAACAGATTAATACAACCACCTAAAACACTGATGAGACAGAACGAAGGACTGAACAAAACAAAGGAACTAATGAGATAATTAACAAACACCAGGTAAACAGAATGAAACTGACACAGACTGGGAAACTAGGTCAACTTACAATGACAGAAACAAACACACTGAACAGAACATAATCCTGACACCTATGAGGTTTATCAAAATGGCAAGGTATAAATCTTACTGGCTGCCAATTTTCTTGAGTTTCCAAGAGGTTTTTTACTGATTTCTCAAGAAAAATGGGGTGTTTACAAGACAGATAGTGGAAGGAGAAATACTTTTGAAACAAACGTCCAGGAAGTGACATCATTTAGGTGGGAAAACAGCACATTTGACTTCAACAAATCAGCAACAAAACAGCAATGGATTTATTTATGTGATTTTGTGGTATTAGCTGGTTTGTCTCACTCCACCTTATTTGATAAAATGACAGAAATAATTTGATAATATCAAAATATTAAACAGCAGTTGAACATCAACTGTTTTTTCTGCTTTTTTATGAGGGTCTGTCCTGAATCACTCAATGCCGTAGGTGACATAAAACATGACCAATGGACAAAAAACATTTGACAACAACAATTATGCACATTATAATTTGGCTGATCAGTTTTGTGGAAAAAAGTACACTTTATACTTTTAAAAAGAGTTATTAATATTTTCGGATAGTTAATTGCATGTTTACTGTATTGTAGTTTAAATTTATATTTAATGCAATTAGCTGAACTTTAGAGTGCTCTTTTGACCCACTTAAGTAGGACTTAAGTACATCTTTATTGACCAGTTTCACAGACAAGGCTTAAGTCTAGTCCCAGACTAAAATGTATGTTTAAGCTGTCTAAACTGAAAGCAACGTGCATTGACATATCTTAAAGGGGTGGTTGATTATGAATTCACTTTTCTAACTCTAGTTAATGTGTAATGTTGCTGTTTGAGCATAAACAGCAACCGCAAAGTTACAAGGCTCAAAGTTCAAAGCAAAGGAAGATATTTGCTTTTAAATAAATAGTTTTTTGAGGACTACAACATACGGCTGGAAGGGACTACACGACATTTCTCCTGGGTCAGTGACATCACCAACCCTAGAATTTACATAAACCTCGACCCCGGGAACACACAGTCCATAGTGAGAAGAAGAAAAGTTGTTGTAGTCCAGCACATTTGTGAGTCTGCTCAAGCTGTCGCACGTCTTTTTTCACATGCAATACAATGCGCTCTGTGTCACTCTGTAGGCATCTTACAACAGTTCCCACACAAGCGATTTTATAGATTATCATGACAGAATATGCTAATCAAAGACTTGAAGATAGTTAACTCCACATCATCAACATAAATTCATCAACTAACCATCCAGAAACGTCCTGTTGCATTCTACATGTTGTCACTTCTTCTCGAGTCTCTCCATCATTGTCCGACTCCAGTTTAAACATAAAAGGCAGAATAGTTTCTGACATTTTAGTGCGTTTCTGCGTAATCAAAGCTGCTAACACACACAAGCTCTTGAAGCTCCGCCCTCTGTGCCGGGAGCAGCAGCTCATTTGCATTTAAAGGAACACACACAAAACGGCGCATTTTTTACTGACCCTCAAAAAGGGACAATTTTAACATGCTGTAGAAAACATTCTGTGGGGTATTTTGAGCTAAAACTTCACATACACACTCTGGGGACAACAGATACTTATTTTACATATTGTAGAAAGGGGCATTATACCACCCCTTTAAATGTGAGTGCCATTGTTTTGTGTCAAGATGCACCCCAGTAATGTTTTTATTCTAAGGCACATTTAAAAACAAAACAAAAAAAACTTAAATGTCCTAACTGAACTAAGGCCTAAATATCTAAGAAACCGTGAAACCGTGCCTATGTGTAATTTCACAATTCTATTGTCTTTGAAATCTGGTTAACATGAATTGCCGAATCGACTACCTAGCATTCATGGTTGCCTAATTTACTAACAAGCTGTCACATGTGTTCTGTTCCCAATAACTCTAAAAATTGATATTATTTTGTCCTGTTGTTTCTGTATTAATTTCCTGTTTTTCTCTGTTACCATGTTTTTTTAATTTCCCCAGACCTGTGTTTAATTTAGTTCATTGTTATCCCTTTGGTTGTTTCTTCGAGTTACAGTGAACTGTTTGCAATTAAAATTTGTGATCAAGTTCTTTACATGTACAAGCCAAAAAAGTTGGGGCAGAGGCATTTTTACCACTGTGTCACATCACCTTTCCTTTAATTACACTTTTTAATGTTATGTTAATACATAATTTATAAACTGTAGTCTCTACAGTGTTAATACATTAATAGTCTAAATTTATAAGACATAAATTAGTTAATTCATTGTCACTGTAATTAACAAAATTATTTTACACATATGTAAAGTGTTCGATAATGATTTTATGCTTTGTTAACAACTTATTAACCATAAATAGTTCTCACTTTAGATTAGGTCACGGAAAATCGGAAAATTAATGAAGTGTTGTGCTAACCAGATTGACAATCGTCAAAGTATCCATTCGGGCTTAAGAATTTGTTCAGCTGATTGAAAGGAAGATTTGAGATCGGTCTATAGTTGCTTAATATGGTCTTATCCAGATTGTTCTTTTTCAGGAGGGGCTTGACAACTGCAGTTTTCAGGGAGTTTGGAAAACTCCCAGAGAGAAGTGAGGCATTTACCACTTCTAGAAGATCTGCTTCTAAACTGTTTAACACACTTTTGAAAAAAGATGTGGGAAGTGTGTCAAGAGCGCAGGTTGAAAAACATTGCAAAGACAATGTTTAAAATAGTCCAAGTGAATACAGTGGCTCAACCTTAAGTTTATCAAGTGACGAGAATACTTTTTGTGGGCAAAAACAAACAAAAATAACAACTTTATTCAACTATTCATTTTCTTCTGTGTGGGCCTCTGAGTGAGTTCACGTAGTGTAACACCGCAGCGCTTCTCGGTTGTACATCACACGCATCACACATGACCAGAGTCAGCCAATAGCGAGCCTACGTGCTGACGTACAACCCAGAAGTGCTGCGCTGTTACACTACGTGAACTCACTCAGAGGCCAGTTTACACACCCAGAGGAATGTTTACAAATCCTTTACCTTTAAAAACACTTTTTTAACACAAAAAAAAAAAAAAAAAAACATAATGCTGTCAATACTGTATGTTTTTGTCTATGCAAAAGTATGTAAATATAAGTGTGGTAGAAAAAAAATACATACAAATACTCATGAGATCACGTTGTTAACATACATCAGTTAGGGTTAGTGGTAGGTTTATGGGATAGAACATACAATTTGTACAGTATAAAAATCATCTTTTCAATGGAAAGTCCCTATAAAACATGACAAACCCGAAATGGAAACTAGAGCTGCTGCCCAGCCCTCATCGGTTGAGGTGCCCCTCTTGGCCGGAATCTACTAATTCAGGTGACTCTTCCTGTCTAAATGAGTGGTTCTGTTGCGAAGTGGACCAGACATCATGCTGATAGTCAAAAGTCTGCTTTTGTGACCATGAGAGCCCCGGGAAACTCTTAATGGGAGAAATTATTCTTCGTGAGTTCTTGTGCACCCTGAATTCTCAAAGGGCAAAAGCGGCAGACCAAGCTTTCTTCCACCCAGTTAATGTCTATTTAAGACAGGATTGGTAATCGATCGCCCTGAAGAAAGAATAAGCTCTTCCTGATTCACAGACAAAAAAGAGGGGCAAGATGTTCTCTGCAGAAACCCGTTCATTCTGCTGCACTTTTGCACCCTCGCTGGAGAGTCGTATCTCGTTTTAATTTGACAGGGTTAGGGGTTTTATATGAGTCTCTCTCCGCGTGACACTTTCCAGCATTGGTACATCTAATCAATATGGGCGATTGTAGTGTTGTTTATGAAGGCTGAAAATGTTTTGTAGGTTAGAGAACATTGCATTTCGTTTCATCTGACAAAAGCAGCAGCTCGGGAGAGTTATTTCTCATCAGAACTCGTCATCCTCCACTTTGCCTCATTTAAACCTACATTTCACACTGCATGCTGATGTGTCTTCCATCCTTGCCATTGCAGTCCAAGTCCTGCCCCTTTTTCTCCTTTCCACTCACCCACAAGCACTGTGCTTGAATACTAACACCACAGGCCAACCACTTTGATTGACAGGCCGTTCGACCCTGACCATCAGTGATGGGCCTATATGCACCAGTCCAATTACAGGATCTAGCCCGACCAGAACCCTCAATCCCATGGTTGGTTGCTTTTGTACTGACACACTGAATAACACAACTCCATGGCGGGAAAGGGTTCTGCTGTGGCACTGCGTTCACCTGAACATGTGAAATAAAACCCAGCAGAAATAGCACTTCCTTTGAGTGGGTGTTTCAGACCAGAGGGACGCCTCTACAGACTGCAGATAAATGTGGAATGATGTGGAAAGTCTTATTGCGCACTGTCCTTGAAAGACAATGAAGGATTAAAATAAATCTTTAAATACTTCTTGGTTTTATGTTGTAACTCATTGAATGCAATCTCTGTTTTGGCAGTATAAAAGATTAAAGTCCCCCTGTAGTTAAAATCCAGTTTTTAATGTTGTTTACGTCTATGTGGTGTTTTTAATATGCTTAAGACAAATCATGTGTAAATTCATAAGTCAACACCATTGCTGAGTATTGTCTCCTTAAAACTGCAGTGAGCCAAAGACAGTCTCAAAAACGCGGTTTGAAATCGCTGACGTCACAAACTACCTTGTAACCAATCAGATCAACGTGTGATCGTCAACAAGTGGATCTCTGAGCTGGTGTGAGTGAGTGGAGGCGAGACTAATTTACAAAGAACCAAAGACAGTCTCAAAAACGCGGTGTTTCTGACGTCACAAAGTACCTTGTAACCAATCAGGTCAACATGAAAAACGATCTCCATCCACACGGAATCCTGGAAAACGAATAAAAACCCCTGTGTTCTGCTGCCAGGCCATTAGATGGCGATGAAACACTAGACTGAACACGTAATACGCATGTGCGTCATGTCATCGTCTCCAGATATTCGTGTTTTTGTTGTTTACACAGAGACCGTTTTCAAAAACTTGTACTTGAAACCCATTTTCAAAACACTGCGTTTTCAGGCACCCAAAACGCCATTGTCGTGTCTACGAACGGTCAAAGCGCATAAAAAGTTTTACGTTTTTAGTTGAAAATGGTGTTGTGTAAACAGCCTCTCAAATAAAAAAATTTACGCCACCTAAAAATATAAAAATTTAATTTAATTCATCATAGAAGGGGTTTGTTAAAGTCACTGTATGGATGACTTGCATTCTAATGTACTTTTGAATAAATTAATAGACATGACAAAAAAAAATAGCACCACATCATTGACCGCTATAAACATGTTAGTTTAGTTGAACAGTTCTTGTTTACCTAATCATCTATTCATTTATTTAAATCAACTAAGTAAAATTGCTAACTGGACTTGACAAAGTGATCACCATTCAATTTCATTTTCTGAAAAAGAGCAGCATTGACATTTTAATATGATTTAATTTTTTCCAGAAAAGGAAAGGCAAGGAAAATAAATGAAAACAAAAAGATTATTAAATGCTTATTAAAAAAGATGTTATGCTCAGTTAATGCATTCTGTGTTCATTTAATTAATATAGCTGACGCTGTTATGATCACCATAGTATTAAGGTATGCGTAATGCAATCATTTGGTGTGCCAAATAAAATCAAGCAAAATCCCCTGGTAAAAGCAAATAAGGTTTCAGGCAGTGAAATTAACATCCAGAGGAGAATTAATGGCAAGCTACAGAAAAAAAGAAAAAGAAAAAAAGAAAGAAAAAGCTTGCTCTGAAACTATGCTGTGGAATAAAATACCTTAAACAATTGGCACTAAAACTTATGACCTGCAATCTCAGGGATGTAATCATTGTAATCTGCAGAATCTTTGTGTTTTCTGTGCTGTTTTTAGGAGAAAATCTTTGGAACTCATTTGGATAAATTTGGATTTAAACCTTGGTGTTTTCTGTGAATGTGTGTGTTCATGTGCAATACAGGCCAATGCACCGCTTTAAAATCCAAAAAAGCTCTCAGTCCAGTTCAGATATTCCATTTCCTTTGAATCAACCAAAAATTTGAAGGTCAATGGAGCAGCTCCAGTGTGATTAGTCACATGACATTTACAGCTGTGTCCTTTGATGTGTCCAGAATTGACGACCCACAAGCAAAGACGACTGCATTTAAATCACATACTTCAGAATAGCCTTGCACCAGCCAAGCTTCTGCCACTGAGGTATACGTTCACACTGTCAGTCCAAATTCGATTATTTGCGTATCTGATTGGAATCTGATCTAAATTGTTGACTGTCCACACTGTGTATCACAACTATTCACATCCGATTTGTGTGTCCCGTGGCGCTTTTTAATTTTCCGGAATATTTGGAATTGGTTTCTATGGCAATGATGTTGAGTTGGTAGGTATACGCCAAAAACAACAACAGCAAAATGGAGGGGTTTGCAATACAGATGTTGTTTCACAACATGACAATGTGTAGGACACTTTGCACTACTGTATCGTCACCTTTATCTACAGTGGGTACGGAAAGTATTCAGACCCCCTTAAATGTTTCACTCTTGTTATATTGCAGCCATTTGCTAAAATCATTTAAGTTCTTTTTTTTTTCCTCATTATTGTACACACAGCACCCCATATTGACAGAAAAACACAGAATTGTTGACATTTTTGCACATTTATTAAAAAAGAAACACTGAAATATCACATGGTCCTAAGTATTCAGACCCTTTACTCAGTATTTAGTAGAAGCACCCTTTTGATCTAATACAGCCATGAGTCTTTTTGGGAAAGATGCAACAAGTTTTTCACACCTGGATTTGGGTATCCTCTACCATTCCTCCTTGCAGATCCTCTCCAGTTCTGTCAGGTTGGATGGTAAACGTTGGTGGACAGCCATTTTCAGGTCTCTCCAGAGATGCTCAATTGGGTTTAAGTCAGGGCTCTGGCTGGGCCATTCAAGAACAGTCACGGAGTTGTTGTGAAGCCACTCCTTCGTTATTTTAGCTGTGTGCTTAGGGTCATTGTCTTGTTGGAAGGTGAACCTTCGGCCCAGTCTGAGGTCCAGAGCACTCTGGAGAAGGTTTTCGTCCAGGATATCCCTGTACTTGGCCGCATTCATCTTTCCCTCGATTGCAACCAGTCGTCCTGTCCCTGCAGCTGAAAAACACCCCCACAGCATGATGCTGCCACCACCATGCTTCACTGTTGAGACTGTATTGGACAGGTGATGAGCAGTGCCATGGTTTTCTCCACACATACCGCTTAGAATTAAGGCCAAAAAGTTCTATCTTGGTCTCATCAGACCAGAGAATCTTATTTATCACCATCTTGGAGTCCTTCAGGTGTGCTTTCATGTGTCTTGCACTGAGGAGAGGCTTCCGTTGGGCCACTCTGCCATAAAGCCCCGACTGGTGGATGGCTGCAGTGATGGTTGACTTACTACAACTTTCTCCCATCTCCCGACTGCATCTCTGGAGGTCAGCCACAGTGATCTTTGGGTTCTTCTTTACCTCTCTCACCAAGGCTCTTCTCCCCCGATAGCTCAGTTTGGCCGCTCGGCCAGCTCTAGGAAGGGGTCTGGTCGTTCCAAACGTCTTCCATTTACGGATTATGGAGGCCACTGTGCTCTTAGGAACCTTAAGTGCAGCAGACATTTTTTTTTGTAACCTTGGCCAGATCTGTGCCTTGCCACAATTCTGTCTCTGAGCTCTTCAGGCAGTTCCTTTGACCTCATGATTCTCATTTGCTCTGACATGCACTGTGAGCTGTAAGGTCTTATATAGACAGGTGTGTGGCTTTCCTAATCAAGTCCAATCAGTATAATCAAACACAGCTGGACTCAAATGAAGGTGTAGAACCATCTCAAGGATGATCAGAAGAAATGGACAGCACCTGAGTTAAATATATGAGTGTCACAGCAAAGAGTCTAAATACTTAGGACCGTGTGATATTTCAGTTTTTATTTTTTAATAAATGTGCAAATGTCAACAATTCTGCTTTTTTCTGTCAATATGGGGTGCTGTGTGTACAATAATGAGGAACTTAAATGATTTTAGCAAATGGCTGCAATATAACAAAGAGTGAAAAATGTAAGGGGGTCTGAATACTTTACGTACCCACTGTATATAGCGCTTTTTACAATACAGATAGTTTCAAAGCAGCATTAAGGTCTTTGCACATTGAGTCCGAAATTGTCATATGCGTTTTTTCGTATTCGTCATTCGGTGGCTCTGAACTGTCAAAACACCGCTCAAAATGCTTGCTATGGATGCGAAAAAATGCAACAAAAAATCTAACCCGATCCCAAAAATTTTATGCTTTTTTATGATGGACGAAAGTTTCGAAGGTAGTGTGCAAGACATCATTTTTTTACATAACGTGAGGTTGTGTTTATTTTTTTAACGTGCGAAAATTTCAGACAAGAATTTCAGACTCAGTGTGGAAGCTCCTTTACAGCGATAACAGTAAAATAATGCAACAAAGTTTGTTTCTTGAAGAAAATAGCGTTAGTCAAGCTTAAGTAAGTTCAGTGATGGTTCATTTTTGTTGTAAAGTTATTAATTTAGTTAATTTATATATATAGCCGCTCTGGAGAACCCTGTGATGTCATCGTCCAGCTAAGTTCAGTTCTCATATAATGGTGTCAATGCAGGCAGATCAATAATATTGTTGAATATTAAATGTCCCCAACTAAGCAAACCAAAAGCCAAAGGCGACAAATACTGCGTCTTATGAGGCAGCTGGTATGCACGGCTTCATTTCACGCTGTCTCCGCAGAAACAAAGTTGTGTTGTTGCAAAGTGCCAGACGAGCAGGAAATGGCAATATAACGGAGACATGTTTTAAAACTGATGAAGAAGACAGCATGGAATAAAGCCACACATATCAGCCTTCTACGTTTGCGGCTACACATTGTCATGTTGTAAATAAGACAACATCTGTAATGCAAACCCCTCCATGTTGCGGTTGCTGTTGTTGTTGTATACCTACCATCACAACGTCATTGCCATAGAAACCAATGCAGATATTCCGGAAAATGAAAGAGTGCCACGGGACACACAATCGGATCTAAACATTTGTGATACACAGTGTGGACAGTCAACCAGTCATTCCAATCAGATACACAAATAATCGGATTTTGGACTGTGAACCTAGCCTGAAAAAGATTTCCATTTCATGTGATTTTTTGTCGTTCAGACTTGCTAAATATGATCGGATTCCAATCAGAAATGCACAATAATTGTGTCTTAACATAGACCTCATTGGCTCGAACAAACTCTACAGAATCACAGTCTTTACCTTCTTCAGCAAGAATGATTCAACATCATAATTATGTGACATATTAACATATTAACATTTAACAATTAGACACTTAACCTTTAACTCAGATTGTATTTCAGACATTAATCAAAGGCTTGTTTATCCTTCTTAAATGTACCATCGCTCAGAGAACATGTTCCAAATGGCTTTAGGCTTTTATTTATTTCTTTATGTACAATTTATTTCCTGAGTAAACCATAATGCAGATGAGGGTGTAATTGACCATAAGGACAGTATGTTTGATTCATTGTGAAACATAAGAGAATTAATGGGGTACGATGCCAATAATTCACTGCAATAATGTTGTATTCAGACAACAAGGAGTCTGGAGGTGCACAGATCAATAACAACTCCTCGGCTGTGGCTAATGGGCCTCCAGGAGCGAGTATGTGAGTACAAGCACATTCCCACATGTAGGCTTTCTAATCCAATTGAAAATTCTCTTCGTCCATTTCAATGTATGACACCTCGTAAAGCTCATTTTCAAAGTGCTGCTCACTTTCACATTTGCCCTCACTCCCTCATCCACCCTCCCCTACAGCTTTCCTGTCAAACTAACCAGTGACAGCTCAACAGCCCAAAATAGTAGTAGCACTCCTGTTCTAACAGCATGTTGCACACACTGCTGCAATCACAGTGGTTTGGAAAAATACATCCCTTCTTCAACGGTTCAACCACTCTTTTTATTCCTCTGTCTCTATGCTGTAAGTGGCTCAAACCTTGTCCGTGACTAGCCTCATTTTCTACCATTCATTTGCTACAAACCACATCAAATCAAAGTCATTTCTTTGGAAGGAGGAGTCCCTTCAGGCGACTGTGATTTCACCAAGTAGTGTATCCTTGTTGGTCCTGGAACAACATTCAGGTTTTAGGGTATAAGGCTTAATACCAAAGTATACTTTGGTTTGATGCTATGCTTAGCATATGCATAAAGCTGAATGCACAGCCTTATTAAAGTATACGTCATTTGAAAGTGTATGCAAACTGCCTGCGCTATTTCTGAAAAGTTATGAACAATAAAAATGTCTTTGGACTCTTTTAAACTTGAGTTGCATGTATTTCTTAACCGCCTCGTACTTGTCACTTGTCAATGCAGGCATCTATTGTTGTTGTGGTCTCTAATAATTTCTTGTTGTTGTTTCATAACTTTCGTTTCTTTTTCAACTGTGAAACAACAGGCAAGTCTAGTGTTGTCACCTTGTGACTAACTAATTAGAAAAAAACAAACAAATCAAGGTGAATGTGTGAGAAAACTGTACTGTGCTGATGATGACATTTGCATTGCGTTATATACCCTAGTGTACAAATAAAAATCAGAGTATACTTTGGGGTGTACACTAGGGAATTTGAACAGTGTACGCAAATGTTGTCACCATAGTACTCATGCATCCTGAAATCTTTTTGAAGATCTAAAAGTAGAGAGGAGAATGTTTGGGAAACCTGTTTGAAAGTAGTCATTTGATACTAGTGCAGTTTAATTGTACTTTATGTTAAGTGACAATACTAGGACATTCTCAACAGATGATGTTGATCCAGGAACATGTCATACTTTGCAAAGTCACGTTTATGCTGTGTCTGCCTGCTACAGAGGCTGGGTTCTGACTGTAAGTGGGCTAGCTAGAGTCTATTTTGGCGTACCCATTGTTCTCAATGTGTAAAGATCGATGACAAACACCACTTTCCAGCTTCTTCATTAAACTCTCTTGACACTAACTTCTTCCCTCCGGGCATCAACCCCTGCTGCTCAAGAACCAAGAGTAGAGCAAGGATAACCACACTGTGTGTTTCCACACTACGGCATATGCCTGGAGCATCGGTCGTGGCATCATTTTCACATCCTCCTGCTTCTCACGATGGCTGATTTGAAGAGTGTTTTCACACATACACCAGCTATATGGCTCACAGCTACTTCCACTATTACAGTGACTGATCATTACAAGACAGCTTATGCTGCATAACATTCAACTAGGAAAATCAGGATTTCTAACTTGCTAAAAATGCAGCAGAATGGCATTTTAAGTTCAAACTTGGAAATTCTTACCAAGACGTGTGTGTGACGTCACACATGATAAACATTCTATTTTTAACAAGTAAAATGCATTAGTGAGTCAAGGTTTCCATGTGTTCATGCCATGTTGGAATTAAAGTAATTGCGAGATTACTAATTGCGACATACTACTGTATGTTGATTACGACATTTGCATCTCGCTTATATATCCTAGTGTACGTGTAAAAATCAGAGAATACTTTGGGCTAGTATCCACTAGAGTATGCATACATTGCGCATAAATGTCGTCAGCACTGTTGCGCACAGCTCATTTTTTTAATTGCACTAATTCGAAAAATCGAAAGGTTCCATGCACTTTGCACTAATGCACTAATTAGTTGGTTCACAAGGTGGCAACACTGGGCCAGACTGTTGTATTTCCCAACTTCCTACTTGGAAAAACTTCCAATTTAGGAATAATTTGATCAAGACATGGGTGTGCAGATGATAAACACTCGCTTTATAACAAGTAAAATGCATTGGTGAGTCAAGGTTCCTATGCATTCACACCATGTCAGAATTACTGTAATTACGAGATTCCGACTTGTAAAAATCATTCATGTCCTTGTAGAGACTTTTCTGAGAGACTCAAAATGGTAGCAGCTTCAGCCGTGAAATACAGTTATATTTCTGTTTAATAATTCCAATTGACTATTGTTAATGTCTTAATGCAAGAATAATCTGAAAATAAATGAAAAACATACTCCCTGAGTAAGCCCTGAGAAGAACATCCAGGTGTTTTTTTATGGTAATTATGAACCATACGATACTCAGCAAGCAACGCAGCAATACTCTTTCTTCGTTGATAATTGAATGCTAACATTTTCCGTTGTGTTTCCTTAAACGCCGTCTTGAGTGTCAGGCAGTGGAATCAGGTAGGAATATTCTACATTTGACTTTGAATGGAACTGCAGCTTTAGTAAAAGTATGAAAGGGCTTTGAAATATTTCGAAAGATGTGCAATATGGTGAGCTTGCACTTAAAAGAAATCTTCAAAAAAGGAAAAATATTAAACTATAATATGAAGTTTATCTTTCATTACAGCAAGTCATTGAAAATTGTTTCCCAGATGGTCTGACCTTGAGAGCTGGGGTGACAGAACGTGGTCTTTGACTGCCTCTCGCTTAAGCTTTCTTTAGCGCTCTCTCCAGGAGGAAAAGGACATTCTAGTGCTGGTGCTTCCTGATCCAATCACAGTGCTTGTCTCGATATAACTAGCAGTCAATGAGAGCATTTGAGCAGAGGGGACGGCGTTACCATCGCACATTGCAAAGGATAGCAGTGTTCGTGTGTTGGAATCCTCTAGAGGGCCATTCAAAATCCAGAGGACAGGCTGTATTAGGGTTGCCTTTAAGTGCAGCTCTCCTCTTAAAAACTTCTTTTGTATCAGGCTGTGTTCTGATTTTAATGTCAAACTCTCATCCTTATTGTCCAATAAAAACATATTCCAGCTGGTCAGCTTGTTTGGTGATGATAACGTCATGCTTTTAGACCACGTTTCCCCCCCAGTCTTTATTGTTGTGATGGATTGAATCAATAGAGGGTTTCTTTTTATGCACATTCCTGGGGTGACAATCAATTTATTGCTTGGTCTGATTCCACATACTTCAATTAGCCTACATAACTGGCTTGCATATGAATAGGTAATGATCAAGTGGCCACAATCAATAAAACAGAACTCAGAAAATCTACCAGACAGGAAGGGGTTAGAGAAGTTAATGAAAACAGCTTTCTCCTATGGCATCATTCTTTCCTTTCCATGTCTTGGCATACAAATGCACAAAATGTTCATACTTCATAGAGATATAGTCACTGTTACCTTTTTCTAGATTTCGTCACTTGATAGATAAACATGAAAAGCAGTGAATCCAGTCATAAAAGGTTCATTCCAAAGCAAAGCATCCACATATATGGTGCAGGCTTTTGGTTCCACATTACAACACTACGAATCCTCCAGAACTGTAATTTGCTAATCTTTCATCACAACCCCTTTTCAAAACCAGATACGCATCGAAGCACTGCCATCTATTGGTTGAAGTTTGCAAATACCTTTCATTTAAAAGAACACGTCACTCAAAAATGTAATATTTTTAGGGAATCCTCACACAGCTCTTTATTACTTCATGCAACAATCCCTAGGCCAAAACCTAGAAGGCTGTTTCTTGTCATGAAACCTTAACAATATGAACAGTACTTTTTTTTTGGTAGCGATCAAAAGCAGAGACAGATGCCATCCTGTATAATAATCAGTCTCTGCTTCAAAAGGTGACATTTCAGCAGTTAAAAAATGTAATCACAAGATTTTGGCCCCAAGGACACACACCCTCTGTAGAGGACGTGTAATTGAATCTAGCGCCCGTCCTTTTGATAGCAGTCCACTCAGTGCCACTGCAATGATCAGAGGGGGAACAAAACATCTATAAATCACTGCTGGTCCACCACAGGCCTGCCATTTCCACAAGCCTGACAGAATATAAATCATGTTTACAAAAATGTCTTTACAGAGAGCTGCTCCAAAAACATAATTACAGCTCGTAAAATTTGGCACTGTTTTCACACAAAGTAAAAGTTGGACAGAAAAAAAAAAATGGAACTTGTGAATTTGGAAGTTGACGGACTGAAAGAATCATGTGAAGCTGTTTCACCTGACTTCAGACATTCTCATTAAGGCACTTTTTCATGAGGATGCCCTCTGGTGACATCTTCAGGCCTTCATGGGAGTCATAAATCTCATATGAGGTTTAAAAAAAATTCTTTATAGGCATTTATGGTTCCATGAAGAACCTATAACATGTTACTGACTGACGCGTAAACATTATGGGAAGTGCTCTAGCCAGACAGGATTTAAACTTTGTTGGCTGAAGACCCAAGTTTGGTTTGAAGATGAAAAACATACTAAGCACAATGTTCTCTCACCATTCTAACATGCACTCACTTCATTCGACGGGGTCTTGAGGCTATCAGAGCATAAACGAAAGATACTGGTCTCCGTCGCGTCTAGTCCCGTTCATTTGTATATTGTGTGAGCTTATTTCGTCCATTAAAAAGCCCATAGACCCTCCCCTCAAAGAAATCATGACAGAAGTGGTTGAAAGTGGACAAAAGAGATGGATAAAAAAACAGCAGGTGTTAACGGAAATGTGTCTCCCATGTCTACTTGTGATCTGATTAAAACACATGTGGGAAGCGAAGGCTAGACCATCATGGTCGGATCACACAGTAGAGCTTTTGTAGCTCAAATTGCTGAAAAACGTAATGCTGCTCATGATAGAAAAGTGTCAGAACACACAGAGCATCGCAGTTTGCTGAGTATCTGTCTGTGTAGCCGCAGAGTCACCGTGATTTTGCCAGGTAAGACCTGTTCCTGGGTCAACATATTTTTTTGATCCTGGAACAACAGTTCTGTCAGGTCCATTAAGTCAAGAACACACAGACAATAAAAATAAAGAATTTTCATTGAATAGATTGCAAACAAGTTGATGTTCCTGAATTGAAATTTGGCAGCATGGCTCTGTTCAGGGAGTCCTCTGACCTTTCATGAGCACCATGAAATAGCAGAGAGTCAGAGGACAGCAGCAGCAGCATTAGGGAACGCTCACACAGTTTAGGACTGTGAGAGCTAAAATATCCCCCCTGTGAACAGAGCAGGCAACATGACATAAAGCAATGCCACGTTATGCATAAGGAGGAGCTGGGGAGGTGGCAGGCAGCAGAAACGAGCAGCAAGCATGTATGAGCAAACTGAATGTGCTTTAAATAGGGCGCCTTGTTTGAGCTTTGGCCATTGAGCAGCGAGGGGAGTTAACGAGCTAATGCAGCTCAGCTGGAGAAGATCAGCTGACGGGACAGTGTTGTTAGCAAACAGCATTAGCAGCGTCTTGACTACCTGGCCTGCCAGAACTGACGCTGACGCTCAATTTCTGACTGAAAATGTAGTCCTAACAATATCCCTACCCCTATACCTAACCCTACCCATAACTTATCCTTAAAATCAGAGGGAAATGGTAGGTGGATAACACTGATGTAGAAGCACCTAACCCTGGTTGTAAGCTTAAACTTGACATAAACTGTAAACTTGTCCCTTAAATCTGATTGGTTGATTGGAATATTGTTCAGACATGCTGCACTTGGTGAAATCACGTTCATAATAGCCGTAGACTGGACAGAGTGTCCATGATGACCCCCGTCCACTGCCGAAAGCACCTATAATGAGTGTGCGAGCATCAGAACTAGACCATGGAGAAATGAAAGACCTGGTCAGGTGAATCACGTTTTCTTTTAGATCTATTGGATGGCCGAGTGTATGTGGATCATTTACCTGGGGAAGAGATGGCAGCAGCAGGATGCACTGAGGGAAGAAGGCAGGCCAGGCAGTTTTATTCTCTGGATAATGTTTCTGCTGGAAAACCTTGAGTACTGACATTCATGTGCATGTTACTTTGACATACATTGTTTATGCCACAGCCAACATGAAGATTATTGCAGACCACGGACACCTCTACATGTCAATGGTGTTTCCTGATGGCAGTGGCCATTCAGCTTGCCACACTGCAAAAAAGTTTTGCTTTGGCCTCCAAATTCCCCAGATCTCAATCTGACTGAGCATCTGAGGGATGTTCTGAACCAACAAATCTGATCCTGGATGTCTTGCAATTCCCATCTCGCAACTTGTCTTGGTGCCTATAACCACAGGACGCGTTCAGAGGTCTTGTGGAGTCCATGCCTCGTTTGCCGCCCACGCCAGAGCTGTTTTGGGACCTACATGATATTAGGCAGGTGGTTTTAATGTTGTGGAATATAGTGTACAAGAATATAGTGTATGGAAAGGTAATCAATTATTTTATTTAAAAACAACATTTACTTTGTGGAACACAATCCGGGAAAATTTCTAGAATTATCTACACTCGTGACCAATCAAAATTGTAGTATTTGCAGAGATGACCTTAATTGATTTTGCATAGGCCTAATATTAGTGTTTCTGTATTTTAAGATCAAGGTTGGATCCTGAAACTCATTGATCTATTGCTCACTTCTGCCTTTGGAAATGTGAACTGCAACTCCTGGTCTTTATTGTTCATATTGGTCACTCTACTGGGTCAAGCACTGTTTCCTAAATAAAAAACCCATGAAGAAAATCTGGTTTGGTCAACCATTTTTTTGACACTAAGTGCACATTGATATTCTTTGAAGCACCTTGGGGTACCATGTAGTAATAGCATGGTACATTAATATTCGGTATTACCATCTGAAACCATCAATATACCATGGTACCACCAAAATATTTTTATGGGAAAGTAAATTGACAATGCAAAAAATGCAATTCTTTTTAATAACATTACAAGCAGACAGATTTAAACATTTGTTGATTAAAAAAGACTAATGTTTACAATTAAGAAGTGTTTCAACTGAAGCTACCATTATATGTTAAAGTGCAGTTAAATTGTTCAGTAAAGGCTTCCAGCAGTTTTGGTATGGCCTCTTCAGTCGAGATATCCCGTCCCAGCTCTCGGCTCAGTGAGGTCACACCTTTTCCCACAATCCCACATGGCACAATGTTGTCAAACCAACTCATGTCTGTGTTGCAGTTAAGAGCCAAACCATGAGAGGTGATGTATCTTCCACAATGGATACCTGCAAAACAAGACAATTACCAACAAAATACTTGATCACAATCTTCTAAACTTTATTTGTACAAAATGCACAGTGGGGCCCTGATTTTTTTTCCTCCATTAAAGCTGGAAATAAATTGTTGAAACATTTTATACAAAGAAATTATATGATAAAATAAAATGCACTTTTTTTTAGGTGACCAATCAAATGTAAACAAATTGTGACAATGAAAATGCTTTTGGGAACATTCTATACACTACTGGTGAAAACGTTTGGGGGTCAATTAAGATTTTATTTCTATTTTTAAATAAATTAAAACTTTACTATGGAAGCTTGTTTCCGCCACAGAATAAAAAAAGGTAAATGCGAATTTTGACCAAAAAAATCGGACTTTTCATCTCAAAATTGCAATTGCGAGTTATAAAGTCAGAATTGTGAGATATAAACATGCAACTGTGAGATAAAAAGTTGCAATTATCTTTTAAAATGTTTTATTCTGTGGCGGAAACAAGCTTCCATACTTTGCAAAGATGCATTAAATTAATCAAAAGAGACTGTAAAGACTTTAACATTCTTCCAAACAATCTATTCTTAAAAAATGCAGTTCTTTTAAACATTCTATTCAAAGTATCCTGAAAAAAAAAAAAAAAAAAAAACATATCATGGTTTCCACAAATATTAAGCAGCAAAACTTTCAAAACTGATAATAATAATAAATGTTTTTGTGAGATCCAAATAAGCGTATTAGAGTGATTTCTGAAGGATAAATAAAATGTATTTAAAAATATTTCAACGTTTATTTATATTGTAATATTATTCCAATCCACAGTATTACTATTGTACTGTATTTTTAATCAAATCAATGCAGCCTCAGTTAAACTTCTTTCAAAAACCTAGAAAAAATGTAATACAATGAGCCAGCATGCTTCACATACCAGTGTCACACACACAGAGACCCCCTGCACTGTACCACACCAAGTCAGAACACACACACACACACACACACTCGGGACCGCTGGATGGCTGGTCCCCACAATGTAGGTTATCTCAGGTTTTCCTTGTGTAATATAAACGTGTACACTAGGGTGGTCCTTATTTTTAAAGTCTCCAATTGTCATGCTCTTAACCCTTCAAATTGTTCCTTTATATCAGAAAATACAGCATGCCAATTTGTATGGCAGTAACATAATAATTACTGGGAGCTCAATAGCTTTAAACTTTCTGAGATTTTGATGATTTTCGTAAAAACAGATCATTTGAATTGGTATTGTACCTGGCTAGCAAAATTCCAAAAGAATCTCCATAAAAGCATCTAATGCACCATATATTCCTAAATATGTATTTTAGATGCATATCTCAGTTTACTTATTGTAGAAACTAAATCCAAATTAATCCATCCATGACCCGGTTTAGCAGATTTACCTTTCCTGGTGGAATCAATACATATTTCTATTGATGATCACCTTGGTTATTGTTTGGGTTTAGAGCACATTTTTTGGTTAAAAAAATTACATTACGTTCCTTGAAATTGACCCGGAACTTTGGCCGAATCGAGCAGATTATCAGGAGGCACAGGCAACCATACATGCAGTGAAAGTAGTCGAGAGAGGAGTGGCTCTGATTCAAGAATACAATGGCTATCTCACACACTCTGAAGAACAACTGCAGTTTCTCCTTCATGTGGTGGAAGATCACCGACGGATCTATCCAGACTGCAGAAAGTCAACACTGGCTGCTGAGCATCAGAAATGAGGGATTGTTGAAAATGTTGTGCTTTTTTTGAGATTGTTGTCATTGTCGTCATGTCAGTGTTGCTCTGATTTCAATAAAATGTAGTTCATTTGCAGCAACTTTTAATATTACTTGCATATCACAATAACGCCGCACAGCTTAACATAGGCAATCTTCCACATGATTGAGCTACCTCTAAATATCTTTCTTTTGGCAACATTTTTGCATATTTCTAATTTTGAAGTTAAAAGGAACAGTTTAAGAGGTTAAGACACTAACATTTTGCAAAGGACTTGATAAGGACCACCCTAGTGTACACTGCCACCTCAAACTTTTGTATGGTAGTATATATACACACAGATGAGCCTAAACATTTTTAGCACTACCTAATATGCTGTTAGTCCTCCCTATGCTGCTGTGGAAGAAGTTACTTACCAATTGCACAAATTTTGTTGTTGCCCACCCAGACACCTGTATCTGGAGAAGTGGAGGCGGTGATCCCAAATTTACTGCACATCTTGATCACAGTCCTTTCCAGTTCACACACGTACCATCTCACACTCTTCTTAAAGCAGCCCAGGTTGAGGACGGGATAACTCACTAACTGACCAGGTCCATGGAAAGTTATTAGACCTCCTCGGTTGGTACGGAAGAAGTCTGCGCCCAGCTCTTTGAGTCTTCGCTCCTCCTCAGGAGGGTAAGGAGTCTGTCTGATGCCGATGGTGTACACAGGCTCATGTTCACACAGTAATAAAGTGTTTGGGCTGATGCTAGACGAATCCAGATGTTGCTTTATGTGCAGCTGCTGTATCTTCAAGGCACTACCGTAGGAAATCCTCCCTAAATGCAGCACCTTGACAGCAGCCTTACCGACTGACATTGTGTTTTCAAATGAGCTTCTGAAGCATCAACTACAGATGGAAAACAAGGTCACAATTAGTTCCATATTATCCAAAGTAAAACAAGTCCCAGGCACTCAAAAAAAAAACATGTTTCGACCAACATGGTCTTCTTCAGGGCAAATTCAAATTCTTGAATTTGCCCTGAAGAAGACCATGTTGGTCGAAACATGTTGGCATTTTTAATGGTTTAAGCCACTATTAATAAAGGCTTTTTAACTTTTTTCCTTCTCCTCCTTGGATTTTTTTTGAGTGCCTGGGACTTGTTTTACTTTGGATTTGTTCCCCTACCCCAAGAGCACCTATCACAGACTCTTACTCTACCTGAGCGCCTGGTTGAACTTTTTACAATTCTAGTTCCCTATTATGTCCAACTTAATTTGTTCATAAAACAAACATATATATATATTTTTTTTTTACATTTAATGTATGCTATTTATCAACTATCCATATGTGACCCTAGATCACAAAACCAGTCATAAGTCGCATGGGTATATTTGTGGCAATAGCCAACAAAACATTGTATACATTGTATGGGTCAAAATTATTGATTTTTCTTTTATGCCAACAATCATTAGGATATTAAGTAAAGATCACATATTTTGTAAATTTCCTACAGTAAATATATAAAACATTAATTTTTTTGTGCGTGAATCGCGAACATAAATGTAGAACTTTAAAGGTGATTTACTCTTTAGATTTTTTTGCACCCTCAGATTCCAGATTTTCAATAGTTGTATCTCTGCCAAATATTGTCCTATCCTAACAAACCATACATCAATGGGAAGCTTATTTATTCAGCTTTCAGATGATGTATAAATCTCAATTTCAACAAACTGACCCATGTGACTGATTTTGTACCGGTCATGGTCACATATATTCTTTTTATGACCCGACGAATCAATTAACTGATAATTAATCTGCAATTAATCTGATTGATTTTCGGAGAAATCCATCATTAACTCTAACTGTAATGTCCTCATTTCACACCAGTTTTAAAAGAGGATGCACCTAATACAAAGATGATAACAGCAAGTTCCAACATAACTTGTATTTTGTTGTAACACAAATATGTTGTATGCTCATAAAGCAGAGATTTCCATCTGTGCTTTATGAGCGTGTACAGTAAGAACACAAGTTGTGTTAAAGGACAGTCATTCTTACTGTACGCGCTGCAGTGCTGCCAGTACGGACTTACTCTACTTCAGCTCCAGAGGGCGAAGAAGGCGGAAGCGTGATGCATTACTGCCTTCTACTGGTTTGGTGCGCTACCGACTAACTTTACATCAAGAAAAAGCAGTGTAAAAAGTTAACTAAAAAATACAGAAAAAAAAAAAAAAAAAGAAATTATTAAATAAATAAATAAATAAATAAATAAATAAATAAATATATATATATATATATATATATATATATATATATATATATATATATATATATATATATATGTTAATGTTGTGAAAAATTATTACAAATTAAAATAATGGTTTTCTATTTTAATATACTTTAAAATCTAATTTATTTCTGTGAGGAAAAGTTTTTCACATCATTCCAGTCTTCAGTCACATGAAATCATTGTGATATGATGATTTATATCCTCAAGAAACATTTCTGATTATTATCAATGTTGAAAACAGTTGTGCTGCTTAATGTTTTTTTGGAATCTGTGATACTTTTTTTTTCATAATCCATTGATGAATAAAAGGTTAAAGAGAACAGCATTTATTCCAAATAGAAATCTCTTCTAACAATATAAATCTTTACTATCACTTATATATATATACATACATACATACATACATATATATATATATAATTTTAACACATCCTTGTTGAATAGAAGTATTATATGTCTTTAAAAAATAAAAGACTGACCCCAAACTTTTGAATGGTAGTGTATATTGTTACAAAAGATTTCTATTTGAAATAAATGCTGTTCTTTTAAAACTTTTTATTCATCAAAGAATCCTGAAAAAAATGTATCACCGGTTATAACAAATATTAAGCAACACAACTGTTTCCAACATTGACGATAAATTGACATTAGAATGATTTCTGAAGGATCGTGTGAAAATTCAGCTTTACATCATATAAAAACATATTAAATCAGAAAAAAAACATTATTTTAAATTGTACTACTATTTCACAATATTATTATATACAATATATTTTTTCCTGTATTTTTGATCGAATAAATGCAGGCTTGACGAGACTTCTTTCAAACACATTGATTTCCAAACTTTTGACCGGTATACAGTATTTACTATATCTACTATATAATTTAATATTTTTTTTTAAGATTGAGTTAAGTGCCCCGATACTTTGTAACTAGTGTAAAAAATAAAAATAAATTGTCGTTCCACTCGTTGACTGTAAAAAAAAAAAAAAAAAAAAAAAAAAGGTTCCACCGCTGCACGTGACGTCACGAGAGGGCGGGGCTTGTTTTCAAACCCAGAGTCAGGCTCATACCAACGAAGATGGCGGCGGTGGGGTCCGCCAAATCCACTGGACTGGGACAGAGAGGCAAAACCAGGCCTGGCGCTCACGCCGCTCCGCTGTCTCTGGAGGAGGCCCGGTGTCCGGTGTGCTCGGAGATACTCCTGGAGCCGGTGACGATGCCCTGCGGACACTCGGTGTGCCTGCACTGCTTCCAGCGGACGGTGAAGCTGATCAGCCTGTGCTGTCCGCTGTGCCGGCTGCGGGTGTCCAGCTGGGCCCGCACACAGTCCCGGGAGAAGAGCCTGGTCAACGCCGAGCTGTGGGAGCTGGTCCGCCTCAGTCACCCGGAGAGATGCAAGCGGAGGATGGAGCAGAGGGACGGGGAGATCGCGGACGGGGGTTAGTCAGTGTGACTTTTACATAATATTACATAATCATGAGTTTGAAATCATTGTTTACGCTTGGAGAAATCGCCGAATGACATGGCAGACAGTTTTACACCTTCAGTGATATCAGTTCAGATGACCGTTTCGCCTAATAACTCAATAATAACAAGATATATTTTTATTATCGAGTGTTTCTATTATCCAACGCGGAGAATATGAAACGTAACGTACATTATTAAACAGGGAACTGTAATCTGGAAGAAAAACAGCAGTGTTTTGTTGGGGGGCGTTCACACACACACACACACACACACACACACTTCACACAGGACTGTCTGCGCTGTTTTTAACGTTTGGTCTGTCTGTCTACAAATTCATAGTCGCTTTTTTAACTTGAAAAAACACAACTATAGATCATTTTAGTGACAAATTTGATCAAACACGTAAAATATACTTTATTTTTTTGTGTATACAGACAGCTCTGGGAAAAGAATAAGACACCATAATGCATAAAGCAGTTTCTCTGAATTTATTATTTATATGTATCTGTTTGAGTAAAATTATTATTTTTTGACTTATTCTACAAACTACTGACAACTTTTTTTTGTTTGTTTTTAATTCCAATTAAAACTATTGTCATTTAGACTTTAGAGCATTCATTTGCATAAAATGACAACTGGTCAAATTAACGCAAAATTATGACATGTTTTCAGACCTCGAATAATACACAGAAAACAAGTTTATGACCATCAGAACGTGATCAACATAACTACGTGATTGTATAATTTAGACTTTATAAAGTATTGAAACTAATTTAAGAATTAGTTTTATAATAACAAAACAAAACAAAAAAAATCTAAATTTGTTTATTCAAATTTAATTTGTCGCTATGACTTACAAGACATTCTAGTGTGGTATCCTATTCCTAACCTGACTGTAAAGTTGATTGAATGTAAAACTGAGTGGTAACTTGTCCAGGCATGTGTGTGTCCAGTGGGCGGAGCTAGTGACTGAACTGAGATTCTAGAGAGCATCAAATGTGTTTGTCATGTGTCATTAGTGAGTTTGAATTTGTGTTAGGAAAAAGGGAAGCCAATTGGCCATAATGTCTTCTTTTTTTGTGATTTCATATATGTTTATGTTTTCATCTCTCAGAAATCTTTCGTGCCCCTGTGCCAATTCATAAGCCTGGAGAAATACGTCAAGAGTACGAGAAACAAAAGATGAAGGTAAGTTACAGTGGCACTCTTCATTGCCATTTTCTTCATTTCTCATTGACATTATTGTTTGCTTACATTTACAAATAAAAATGATAGTATTACAATGTTCTTGGACATATACCATGCTATTTTTTTAATTAACCTGTAGTTCCTTATAAATACCCCAGTATAAACATTTGATTAAATTACTATTGTTCCAACAAACTGGAAAAGTTCACAAACATCTCTCATAAGGGATTTAAATTATGGCCTGTACTTATTTGGCATTTGGTAAAATGCAAAGCACTTCTGATTTCTAATAAGCCTGTTTTGCTTGTTCTCCTTATAGCATAAAATAAAGTTGCATATATATATATATAAAGCACAGGGTTATTTTTCAGGGTGGATGCAGTGAAGAAACTGAAGAGAGAAAGAAAAAAATCCATAGAAAAGAAGAGTGTGGGATGCTCAAACATTGTCAATATCCTGTATGTTCAAAACTCTTCTTCGTTGTTTCCTACTTAAAACAAACATGCACACATACAGTTAATTCATATATTCACAATTTGGCATATTTCTATTATTAACTATTTTGCTATACTGCTTAATTAGATTTGCTCATCCGTCTCACTCTTTAGTTACTGTGTTTCAGTTCTGTGGAGTGTCAGACTCCGAGAATGAAGAGCCAGTGGGAAAGAGGACCAGACACGTGTCAGCATTTGTACGAAAAACAAGATGCTCCCCTGCTTTCAATAGAGGGTATTGCACTTTACATATTTACTTTATATTTGAAATGTGCTTAGTATGTATTATTAGTGGTAGAATTATAAAATCTTTCATTGCATCTAGAACAGGGGACCTGCAAAACACTAACATACAAAAACTATTCCTAATTATGACCATTTTTCAAATTTTGTAAAAACAGTCACCAAAACATAGAGTTATACAAATTATGTAGTGGCCAAAAGTGTCAAGCAAATTATGTTTTTTAAACTTATATATATATATATATATATATATATATATATATATATATATATATATATATATATACCTTTGATTATAGCAGAATATCTACAGTTTAGAGGAAAACTTAAATAGTGTGACTTAATTGTGATGCTTCCCACAATAAATATGTAATTTTGAGGTGTTACATAGAGATAAACATCCATACCATCATTGTGCTGCTCTACAGTTGTCTTCATAGCAGTGCCGTTCAGAGGAGCAGGAGCTGTACGGATTCTGAGGATGGCAGAGGAAAAAGCAGAGTTCACACACATCATGCTGTTCCTGACAAGGTATTATAGTTCAGTTATTGTCTGAATGTGTAATCATCAGTCTAATTTATTGTTAGATAAAACACCAGTGCTGTTCCAATAAATATATTTGGCTCTCAACTTCACTTCAGAGTGCTGAAAAAATATTTTATTTTAGTAAGAAGACACATTTATCCAAAGCAGTTTAGGTCCAGCCCTAATTAAACGCACATGAACAAGCTAATCAAGGGCTTCAGGATTACTAGAAAATTACAAGCAGGCAAGTTTGAAAAACAGCACAGTGGATTTGAAGATCTCTGTCCTAGAGAAACCTAAGTTTAAAGGCTCAGGTATACTTCATTTTCCGCAGTGTAATGCGGACACAGGAAGTATGCTTTTGGCTTAAGTGCTTTTTTTCTTTGGGGATCGAACCAGTCTTACTGGGCTGAAACCAGAAAACATCTTCTGCAATGCACTTACTTGAGATTTTCATGTAGGTCCATTTGTGCTTTTAGAAATCTCAATATATTGCCATTTGGTTTAACAACTGACTTTTTTTCCACACCTTCACATGCATTCCTATTTCTCAAATCCACAGCTTTTTTTTTTTTGTGTATAGGTGTGTTCACGCCATGTTGGAATTACCGTAATTACAAGATTTCGACTTGTAAAAAGAGTTCACGTCCTCGTCGAACTTGTAATTACATCTTGTTAAACTCAGAATTTTCTGAGAGCTTGTTCTGACTTGTACCACATGACAGTATTGATAGTGTTGCTGTAGAAATGCATAATTCTGATTCCGAGGCCGTGAAATAGAGGTCTTCGCGGGTCCACTTGGTTCCGAAAACCTGAGGTCCGACCCGAGATCCAAGGGGGTTCGGCTCCAAAACTTTGTCGAGTGCCTTGGACATGGGTCGGGTTCGGTATTAGTGGTCTCGGGTAATTTAAAATAAATGTGCTTTTTCCGAATGGACGTGAGAAGACTCAAATTCTTTTAAACTATGTTGAGCATTTAACAAATTGTCAATTCTATGACAACGTTATCTCACTTTCTAATTTCTCTCTGAATCCACGCTTCTGTGTGCGATGGACTATACGCACAGTTGCTTCTGCGAATCATTGCTCCACATTTTTGCCTACTCTTTCAACGAGTGTAGTTAGCATGAATTAAAATAAACTTCAATCATCTTATGGTCAGATAAATAGCATTACTTCAAAAGTAATAGGACGTAATGAGGTTACAGTGATGAGTGATTGACATTTCAGCACTTCAGCGTGAACTTGCGCGTTCATGTCAAGTGCATTTTTGAGAAACGCACATAGAAAAGTTAAATGTTTGTAACCTCGCTCTCAGAAATCCATCCTATAGCTATGAGATCCATCAGGAAAAGCCATTCGCTTCATTATGCTGCGTGTGCATGCAGGGATTTTCTTTTTTGCGTGCACCGTAGATTAGGTAATTAACGTTGCAGACAACACTAGCAAATCCAAATTCGCTGGTCACAATTGAAAGCCGAACTCAAGGGATAAACTTCATCCATCGGGCAGGCAAAAATATTAAAGGGGGGGTGAAACACTCAGTTTCAGTCAATCTCATGTTAATCTTGAGTACCTATAGAGTAGTATTGCATCCTTCATATCTCCAAAAAGTCTTTAGTTTTATTATATTTATAAAAGAAAGATAGGCTGTACCGAGTCTTTCCGGAAAAAAACGAGCGGCTGGAGGCGTGCCGTGTGGGCGGAGCTTACGCGCCGATAGCTAACAACACACAGACATTTGAAGCAGTTTTACTCACCGCCTGCGGTTCCAACGCACGACCGTGAACCTTTATCGTTGGGACTGCTCCATCCTTAAGCATTAGATGATCTGCAAATCCGGCGTTGAACTGGGCTTTGTTTATAAAACAATCATCGTCGAAATGCAGGGAACAAACAAGAACACTTGCACAACTCCGTTGATGCTCTGGAAAAACAAACTCCATCCACTGGTCCCTTAACGCTGGGTTCTTTGGGAATCTGTGCAGGGTTGTCTTGACTTCCCTAAAGCCTTAGCCGAGCACAGCGCTTTGATGGGCGTACTGCTTTCGCTCTCTCGCTCTGGTCTACGGGTGCCCGCGCGCCCTTCCGGGAGAAGTGCCCTTACGACCCGTATAAGGAAATTCCACCCCATCTGACGTCACACACGCCCATACTCGAAAAAAAACTTTCCGAAACTTGTGACAAACCGGAAGGAGTATTTTTGGCACAGAAAAAAATTCATTTTTGAAACTTTGTCCATGTTTAGCATGGGAATCCAACTCTTTAACAGTGTGAAAAACTCAGTATGCATGAAATAGCATTTCACCCCCCCTTTTAAATCATTTAAGAAATAAATGTAAGTAATGGAGCAGTGGCCAAATCAGTCAGCAGGACACTCTTTGTGTTCGGGTCCAGTCGGGTTAAAAAATAAATGCCTTTGGAGAGGGTCCGACTCGGGTCTGCTTTTATCGGGTCTGTCTCGGGTCGGGTTTTTCTTAAAAAAAAAAAAAACACAAACAAACATTTATGCATGTCGTGTTTATGTAAAAAGTGATTTGAGTCGGGTACAGATTTTAGGGTTCGAGAAGACCTCTACTGTGAACATCCCGGGTTGTCATCTCATAATTATAGTATTTACAACATGGCGTGAACGCAGCATATAATCACCCAATCTCTGCCCACTAGGCCACAGCACCTTTATAGTAGGACAGGGGTGTCCAATCCTGCTCCTGAAGTTTAGCTTCAGTTCTAATTAAACAAACCTGAACCAGCTAATCAGAAGCACAGTTGGACACCCCTGGAGAAGGAAATAGCATCTGTTGTTGCAATCAGTGGTAGTCTTGACAAAAAGCACATTTTCCAGTGAATTAGTCATTTTTATTGTCAGTGATACTACTCTCCCACTCTCCCCGCTCTAGGCAAGCATCACTCATAGTTACAACGCTGGAATCCTTCTCTCCTCGGAGAACAGTCTGTCTTTTTCAGCGCCGGTACTGAGCCTAGATAAGAGACACCACTGGCGGGGCATCCACACCTCTTCCGTTTCTGTTGTGCTTCAAACGAAACCAGAGAGGTCCATTAGCCCCGAGAGCAATGATAGCATATCGGAAGAACTCAACCATTTCAAGCCTATCGTCTGCTCGCCGTGCACGCCACCCAAAAGGTTGCCCGACGGGCGACTTTTGGAGCCTACGATCGTGAAGTCGACCCCTAGGAACTTGACACGCACTCTGCAGAAGTCCACAAGCTACGAGGCCAGCCCCACCATCTTGCAGAAGTGGAAGCAGATCGAAGTTGATCGTCAGAGCATCAAGGTGACCTCGAAAGGTACAGTCACGAGTCCGATCGCAGAGGATCTTAGCCATAAACTGAGTCCCGTAGAAGAACGGGACAGCCGACTCTGCAGCTGTGCTGTAGCCACGGACGGCTTGAAGGATCATCAGTGCATTTGTGAGTCGAGTGCCAAAGGGTCTAAGGATCAGAAGGATAAACTTGTAGTCTGTAATAAACGACGGCTTATATTTGATCAGTGTAACAGAGAGGAAGATACACAGCCAGTTAGCACTCGCGTCAGGTCGACAACTCAAATTATTGCAGATACTTCATCCCCAAAAAGGCGTAGCAGATGTGAAGCACTCTGTGAACCCACAGAACCCACGTGTGCACCGATGTTGGATAAACTCGCTGGACATTGTAATCAGGGAACTGTAGACCCTGAGAACTTCATAAACGAGCCTAGCACCAGGAGCTGTGCACTTAACAGACCTACCTCAAGAAGGGGCAAAAAGAGAAGCCACAAAACCAAACACTTGGAAGAGAACCTCCAGGCAAAAATATCCCGGACCGATAGCTGCAATGCCTGCGACGGGCTTGATGATCCTATTGTCCGGCGAACGAATCAGGAAAAGGTGGACAGAGAACTGGCACTGAAGCTACAAAGACAGTTTGACAGAGAATGCCAAAAAGTGGACAGGCACAAAACAAGTCGTAACAAATACGAACTCAGGTCCTGGGCTACGAAAGATGGGATGGTAGGACACAACACACGCAGATCAGGAAGAATCTCCAAAAGAAATGAACACTTGAACTATAGCTGTTAAAAGGGACTTACGGTTATAGTAGTGTTTTATCGTAGTTATTCATAACAGTCGCAAACGTTTTCTTTGCTTAGGCACTATAGAGGCTTGCTAACATCTGGATGAGTATTTACGTTTTCGACTTGCCATTTAACAGATGTGTTTCATCCAAAGTGTTTCATCCGAGTCCACCTAGAGCAACCTGGGGTTAAGTGCCTTTGCTCAAGGGCAATGGTTGCAGGACAAGATTGGGCTCTCGGCAACTTTCCCATTCATGGGGATATTCAAAGCTGCAGTGTTTTGTTTCCAGCTCTGTTACTGTTTAACTGGCTTCTACTACTCAAAAAGAGGAAACTAGGAAACTAGGTATATGTTGTTTGGGGGACGGAAAATGCGTACAGAACTATATATAAGAACTCTTTTAAAAGGCTTTTCAGTACTTCAAGCCAGAGACGATAGTACTCCTTACAATCTCGTTGTGCTCATCACAATCACAATAGCTCCTCAAGAAGTTTGTTTGCATGTTTTAAAGTTATCATAGGACATTTGTTAAAACAGATGGTGTTTTGTACAAAGGTGTAGCATAACCCTTTTTCTTTGGAATTTCTTGTTTCCAGTTGTCTGGGAAGGTTTCTCTTGATGTATCAATCTATCAAACAACTCGTACGAATATATATATATATATATATATATATATATATATATATATATTTTGGGAATGATTTGGGTGGGAAAGAGTAAAATTGTAGCCTTAGGTCAGAAAACTACTCTACACAAGCGCATAGTCAACGGTTTGCAAGAGTGCAGTCTTGTTTGTGCGTAACCTGTTTACTGCATTCTTCGGTACTGGGAAGGAAACAAACCTTAGTGGTCAAGGCAGCCATAGAGTTGCCTTCAAATGTTTGTGCCATTAATCAGGATGTATTATTTTTAGTTAGCTAGCTATGAACTGCTTTAAGACAAACATCTAAGGATACAAAACAAAAAAGCGTAGTGCTCCGTTACACATTTGTTCAACTGTTTTTGGAGTTTACAATAAAAAACAAAAAGAGCTTATTTATAGAAGTCATGGACAATTTTTATTTATATGGTATCCACAGACAGTGATTGACTGTTGTAAAACTCCAACAGCAATTCAACAACTTAGTGCTTTATCTAATGGTAGAGCTGCGGAGGTTGGCATCTCCTTATATGAAAGTTAAGTTATATGTCTAGTTAAGGAGTTTGCATTGTTATATTTACTAAATGAGGAAAATAAACCTCAAAGTAGGTGGTGAGTGGTTCACCAGAGAAAACTGATCAGAGATTACGGTTTATGCTAATGCCTGCTATAGCACCCCTTGTGGCAGTGCTGAGAATGCAACACTTGTTTGTTACACATTTCATCATTTGAAATCAAACTCAAAAGAAAGACTTTAGAAAGCGCTTGCGTTCACATGTTTGTGTAGAGTATGTTTCGGGCCTAACTGTGCACATATTTTTCTTTTTATACCATTAAGTAAAATAGTTATAAAATAGTTTGGGATGTTAAAATGCTAAAAGGCATTGTGTGACAATGTTGACAATTAAGATTTCTAAAGAAATCTGATCGGTTTATTTTGACTTTTATTATTTAAACTAATCCTAGCTTCTTTTCTTTTTTTGTCTCTAGTGTTTTGACACTCTCCAAAACTGTAATCTAAATAAAATACAATAAATCTGATTAAGAGGATATAAAGTAACTGCATTTGGATACTTCTGCAGAAGCTGTGCATATAACGCCACAACGGAAAATCATGCATGCTTACTTGATTCGGCAACTGTCAAAACAAATATGTGGTTTGTATTTAAGACATTGGTTTCTGTCATTGTATTTGTTGGGGAGTTTCTACATGTTTCACTTTTAGCTTGATCGTCACTTAACGGCGAGACACCACTCTTAAGGGCTACTTTCATTTCACAACTTTATCTATTAGGCTTTGTTTAGAGAGATCTATTTTGTGACTTGTGTCTGCCAAGAAAGCTTTAATCATATTACTTTTGCTGTAAAAAGACACATTCAGTTGGACCACATCTATATGCACATACATTTACTGTTGCCTACTTTTTACCCTGAACTCATTTTTATTACAGATTATTTCTATCCTGTACACTTCTTTGTAATGTGCCAACATGCCTGATTTCTGCAATCACGCAGTCTTTCCTTTTTGTTTTCCTTTATTTAAGTTCTATACGATACTGTAGGTTGCCAGCTGTACTATTGGAGAAGATAAATAGATTTTTATGCATTACTGTACTATTTTGAAAATATGACTTGCCTATATTGATATTGATACTGATGCAAAGATGTTATTAGGGATTGTTTCTGACTGGCTTCCGAAGGTTTCGGATTGTCTTCCATTGTCGAAAGGTATTGCTGGATTTGAAAGAGAATGTGGCATATGTATGAATTCTGTGGAGATCTAAAGAACACATTATATTTATTTGAACAGTACTTTGTAACAATGTCATCTTTTTAAACATTGCCTTTATACACGATTTTCCGGTTTCTGTCAACAAAACACTAGGAGCAGGAATTAAATAATGTAGCATTCATTCAGAATTTGCAAGCAAGTTTTTTTTTCCTTTTTTGGTTTTAAAAGTATTTAATCTAAAGATTTTGTTTGTTTCTAAAGGCGTATTAAGCGATTTCTGAGAAATGCTGTTGAAAGTGGATCGACTGAGCGACAAAACACACTTGTAGCCAATCATCAGTAAGGGGAGTATACACTCTTTAGTGCCTGTGTTGCATAACTTGTTTGTTAATTTGGGGGCGGAGCTATCAAGATGGGGTGTGTTTGTTTTTGGTGATTTCAAATATCAACATTTTTGAGAAATCGCTTACTGCACCTTTAAGCATATATGCATTGTTTCCTAATGACAGAATGTAGTCTATTCTTCTGAGGGTGTTCATTATCAACAACAACAAAAAATCAATTGATACATTTGCCAATCCTCCCGTATTTTTTTTTTTTTTTTTTTTTATCCAATTAGTAAAAGGGGATAAAAGCTAAATACGACCTAGAGGTATTCGCCATTATTTCATAACATGGTAAACATACCTCTGCAAAAAGCTATCTGCTAATAAAGGTCCTGAATGGGATAGATCGTGCAGGTATACATCATCTTTGTGGAAACCCTGAATCGGGTGGAACACATGCGCTGGGGTTCAAGAAGAAAAGCAGAAATAAAAAGGAGGCTTATTTATTTACTGCGATATTTATTTGAAAGGTTGCTGCCTGTAATCATCATCATATGACTGCAAACGTGTGCAAGTACACGTACAGAAATGGATCATGAAGTTCCAAAGTGGGCGGGGCATAGAGAGTCGGCGACTGACGTCAGGATTTGCGGCTGTCATGTTTGGGCGGGAAAATCAGTTTAGTTTAGTTTACCTGGTCACCTTGTGTGTTGTGATCTCCCTTTCAATAAAGGGCACAGTTTTTTTATTCTCAAACATGAGAATTCACATTTTTATTTGTACTGGTTTCAGTGCATGGGGAAGAACGTCACCGCATCTAGCCACTGTGGCCCCGCCTCCTTTGACGTCAGACGTCACAGCAGCTGTTTCCCTGTTTCAAACCCATTTCGATTGGACGATTTTTAAGTGATTTTAGCCAATCACACTCACCCAGGTCAGAACAAATGAACAGGAAGAAAAGATGGCGGCGAGGAACGGAAAGAATGGTCTACTGGAAAAAGTAAGAAACCTTTATTGTATATCGACTTTTATGAGATTTTATGAGTCTTGAGGGTACAACGTAGTTTATTATTTTTTACATATTTCATCTTTCGCACTCGTTACTCGGACGTGGATGTTGATGCGACCATGGCGCTCGTTTGCGTGTCAGGAGATAAAACGTAAACTTGTATAAATGAATGCACGCGTCTAATGTAAAATTTGTATCATGTGTATTGAAAACTGTCGAATGCCGTTTAAATGTCTAGATACTGAAGATTACACAGCAGTGCACACAATATTGTGTTATGCTCATCATTTCCTTCGCCTTCAGCGTGTCATTTTATTTCCAGTCAGGAGGGAACGTTAACGTTTAGTATGCTTTCATTTGGTTTCCATTTCGGTCAAAACGGACGAAACCATTTTACTGTGATGTTCTTGTTAATTGTGATCTGAAACTTAGTATTTCAAATAGGTGATTTTCAGAAGCTGGTTTACAATATTTTAAATAAAGCACACTGGATACAAATGCACAAGCTTTACAATAAAAATCTCCATAATAATATAAAAGACAAAACTGCCTAAATACTAACATACTATCGTTATTCAGGAAATCTATATTATATGCACGATTATGCAAGTTAAATAAAATCAGAAATCCCCCAAATACCTGTAGACATTGTTAATGTGTTCAAACAACCAGTCAGTAGTGATGCAGATTTAATTTTCACAAATACACAAAGTTTCTGACGTGGCTGAACGTGATGATTTTCTGTTCTAACTTGAGGCTTTTTGAGGGATTTATTAAAAAATTAATGCTACACTGTTAGCAACCATATGTTACAGAGTCCGGCCAGTGACGGCAATGCAATTGAACGATGCAGTCTAATAGATGCATTTTGTAGTTGCATTTCATCACATTCAATTCAAACTACTAACTTAATACAATATAATCTTATAAGAACATTTCTTTAAACTGTCAATTCAGTAGCAGCGCAGACATATTCATTTAGCTTAAAAGGTGTACAGTAGCTGTACTATGTTTAGTTTGCATACCTATCTTGCACATATGAAAATATAAAATCTATTTGGCTTGACAGTGTGGCTTGCTAAAATCATATTGCATGTGTTTCAGTGGAGGATTGATGAAAAGCCAGTGAAGATCGACAAATGGGATGGTGCAGCTGTGAAGAACTCTCTAGATGATGCAGCTAAGAAGGTCCATTATATATAATTAATCTCATTTTACATATTACACATACACTGGTCAAAAGCTTGGGAACATTACTATTTTTTTAATGTTTTTGAAAGAAGCATGCTCAAAGAAGATTATGCTCATCAAGCCTGCATTTATTTTAACGAAAAAATAATAATATTGTGGAATCTTTCTAATATGCTGATTTGGTGCTCAAGAAACAATTATTATTATCTAATTAATACTTTTATTTAGCTAAAGCGCATTACTTTGATCGAAAGTGACCATAAATGCAAAAAAATGCTGTTCTTTAGAACTTTCTATTCATCAAAAAATCCTGAAGAACGTTTTCTACAAAAAATATATATTAAGCAGCAAAACTGTTTTTAATTTGATAATAGTATCAATAATAACTGAGCAGCAAGTCATATCAGAATGATTTCTGGAGGATCATATGACCCTGGATAAATTACATTTAACAATATATTAATATTATACATTATTTTAAAAAGTAATATTATTTCACAATATTAATCATTTTTACTGTATTTCAAATCAAATGAATGCAGCCTTGGTGAGCAGAAGAGACTTCTTTCATTAAAGAAATCTTAATTGTTCCAAACATTTGACTGATTATGTGGTTTCTTGAGTGATTTATTTACATACTTTGTTTTTATACTGGTTATGTCCATTTAGATGAGTTTTTAAATCATCTACTTTTTTCTTTTTTTTCCCTCCCCATAGGTTCTGATTGAAAAATATGGCTACATTGAGAACTTCAATTTAGTGGATGGACGTCTGTTCATTTGCACGATCTCCTGCCTTTTCGCCATTGTAGCTTTAATTTGGGATTACCTCCACCCGTTCCCAGAGTCCAAGCCCGTACTGGCGTGTTGTGTTGTTTCATATCCTTCATTGTCAAACCTCCAGCACGAATCGTTGCGTCTCTATTGTGTTTTGAGTTTGCTCAATGTAAATGAATGTAAATTGGGCACTGCTTCAGTTCTTGTCCTTGACAGATCAACACATACTTCATAATGATGGGGATTTTGACCCTGTACACTTCTTACAAAGAGAGGAACATCTTCCTTGTGGCCTTGCAGAAGGACCCAGCTGGAATGGACCCAGATCACAATTGGCAGCTGTCCTCTAGCCTAAAAAGGTGAGAATTTTTTTTCTTATATTTATTAGTGGTGATCAAACAAACCCTTACCATAAAGACCCCCGATATACGTTCTTTAAAAGAAGTTTGAAATGCGGCCCACACTGCTGAGAGAGGCTTTAGATTAATATTTAAATATGTTCTGTGAAAATATTCTTTCCCAAAATATACACGCAACAAAAATGACAGAGGTGAGAAAGCATCGGATCATAGCGATATGGCTGTTTCTGCAGTTCAGCAGTCAAGTCACATTTATTTATATAGCACAGATTTACAGTATTAAACATGAAAAATAATTCGATATTTCATTTAGCATTAGAAGCTCATGTTTTTACTCGTCTGACCTTGATGGACTAAACAGAAGAAATGAACCGGAGAAGATTTCCACGTCAAAGAAGGTGGAGCCTCAAGGTGATGATACACAGGGCAACTTTTTGAGCAATGTTGCTGGGCAATCTTGCCGAGCGATTGTTGCTTGGGCGCTTTCCCATTGAAAAACGCAAAATGCTGCGATTTTATATTAAATAAACAAATTAGCGCTGTTAACGCAATTAACGCAGCATCTGTTAATGTTTGGCATCCTTTGGCTATAGTGTTACCGGTACATGATCCCGCTCTTATTCATGCAAATGCTTTTAAACCATTCATGCGCGATAAGACAAAAAAGAACGCGCTGTCAGTGAATGTCCTCCTGACACACACACACACACACACGACCCACAGATAGACGCGCGCCAGTATCAAGTTCTCTTTCGCGGTAGAACGAACAACACACATGTATGCCAAAATCAACGCTCTGCCTGTGAATGTCCTGACTGTGACACACAGAAAGACTCGCGCTAATATCGTGCGTGCGCACAAAACAGCATGCCAGAATACAGTTCTCTTTCGAGCTTGAACGAACAATATCACACACAATTATGCCAAAAGGTCTTTTTGTCGAGTATCTTCATAACATAAGAGTAGTCTTATGATGAACGTGAAGAGTTGTGACTCGTGAGAGAATGAGGCGTGTGAGATCCGCGTCTCTGACAGCAGCGGCTGGTCTTAAAGGGACAGTACACAGTAGCCACTAATTATATCTGTCGCTAAAGTTAATCAAAGAACAAAGGGAACAGAGAAAAACACTCACTGCTCTTGACTAAAGAACTTTTTTCTTTAGGCAGATTATCACTAATCTGTGTGTGCACTTATTTTCCTTGAGAACCAAGCAAGTTGACTCATGAAACCATTTGTTTATTATATCGCAATCACAATATTGACCTCTATTATCGCAATATGACATTTTCCCCAAATCGTGCAGCCCTAGTTGAAAGGTAGATTTCTTGAATATCAAAATTTCTTTTTTTTTTCTTCATTTGATAAACCAATATAGATTGTTAAATTCCAAAAAGCAATCTTTCAGTCCATTGCTTCTCAAACATGTCCTGGGAACCCCCTTCCACTGCACTTTTTCAAGAGTTTTTCAACCAAATTCAAGTCTTGCCTAAGAGTTGAATCCGGTTTGCTTGATGAGGGAGACATACAAAATATGCAGTGGTGGGGGGTCACCAGGACAGGTTTGAGAAGCACTGTTTTAGGGCTTGTTTACACCTGCCCACTTCATGTTTTCTCTGATCGGACTCCTATCCGATTTTAAAAAGTGAATTTGAAATCTAATCGTGAAATTTGTGTTGAAGCTCCACCCTATTAGCAATGCCATTCCTCAGGAAAAAAAAAAGTTTGATACTGTGGTTTACTATAGTACTAAATGGCTTGTGTCCATTAGGTTTGATGACCAGTATACGTTAAGAGTGTCCTTCACTGACGGGAAAACCAAGCTGTACAGGGAGATGGAGTTTACAAAGTCGGTCGGGGTGTTCTTCGACGAGAACGGGACGCTGGTGATGGACCAATTTGAAAAACATGTCTCAAAGCTTCATGACACATTGGCCACAGAGAAGAAGACAAAGTAACGGTTAGTCGAAACTGGCGACGCAGGCCTTCGGCGACCCAGCGCACTCGGTAACGGTGGCTGTAGTGGGACAAAACACAGATGTTATTCAGGCTAGTGTGTGTGTTATCACAGTTTAGTTCTCAGCTCTAACATTACATAAGGTCAGCACAGTGTTTTCTTATTGCTAAAAAATTGTCCAATTTTCTTTTATGTGAGCCATGTTTTGTTTTTGTTTTTTAAATGCAAGTTCAATTTATGACCGGTGTCTCAGTTTAGTGCTCTTTATTAAAAAAAAGAAAAAAGAAAGAAAGCCAGGCATTTCTACCATATGCATAGCTAAGAAAAACAGTGTTCTTCAATATCAATGTATTTAAACACTCACTTTAAAGAAAGTTCACATGATTTTTTTTTTTTTTTTGTAATCAGAAGCTTTAAATATTGGAAGAATGCTTATATTTTCATAAAACAAAACGAGTCCCTCCTTCAGGAGTGTTTTTGGATCAGAGGTGATCTACATTAGTGCTCCCACATTTCACGACACCTTGTGAAGCGTTGAGTGTCTGAAACAAGCAGATTTTTGTACATCTGAGCACCAGTGTATATATATAGAGCCTTATTAAATGTCTGTTTAATCTGCATTTATTTTTCCTATTCTGAATTTTATCTGTTTAGGCTTTAAAGGACAACGGAAAGCAAAGAAATGACCTATGTCCATCTGTCGTGTTGTCCCCCTACCGCTTTGATACTTTTGTGTTTGGCCATTTATGCTTGAACCAGGGATAACCGTTTTATGTTCCCTTTTTTTTGAGCATCGGATCAGTCTTGACCTGTTTTTCACACTCAGGAGTGAATGGACCTGAATTTCCTGGGGGTTTTTTTGTCAACAGCCATTTTCATATAGATTATCTTAATTTATTTTGAAAAGTTTTGAACCGTACATCTGGTTGCAGTTTGTTTCTCCATATTGTGAAATGTTAGGCCTGCTGAAATCCACGGGGACTTCTCAACGGTTTTTGTCTAATGATATCCAGCTTTAGCTACCCATATTGTATGTGCCTGTTATTCTCAAACAAAAAACAAAAAAAATATTACAAATAAAGTAAGGCATTTTTACATTTGTGTTTTGCTGTCATTATTTCAGGAACATTTGCCAAATTTGTTTGATGCTTTTGTGATTGACCACATTTGCTCATTTTCTATTTAGGATTCATCTTCTGATCGAACGTTTCTGCAAAGGATGATCATTTACGTGACAAGAATATTCCAATTATAAATTAATATGCAACATTCAGTTTAAGCCAATCTATTTTTCAGATTTTGAATATCCATTGTAATAACATATAGTAAATATTCCAACAAAAAAGTTCATCAGTTTCTTGAATTTTGTGTTTACATAACCCTGAATTCCAGTTCATACTAGCATGTGCCAGACACGTTTTCTATAGAAACCGTAATATTGACGTACATGCATTTATAATTGGAATAAAGGACCATATTCCAATAAAATCTAAATGGAGTCGTTCACTTCAAAATATGGTCGGTTTGTGTCAAAGCAACCAAATTTCAGAAACTTTCCCGGCTAAATTTTTATTTTTAAGACAGACAAACATAAATAGTGGGGTCACACTGAAATTCCCATATATTTGGGATTGTGGGCCTTAAATTGTGGGATATAGGGTCTTAAAAATGAAGATGCCAAAACATTTTTGGTAAGAACCAAAATCTAAAATGATATAAGGATATCTTTAATACTTCTTCCAGATATGCAAACTTGAAGGTGAACCATTATTGACGCATAAAGTCAATAGATGTTACTAATATACCAAAAATAAAAATGATGCTGCCACTTTTCTACAGTTATTTTCCCCTTCTGTAATTTGTGAAATTTGTCATTTTGGCCCCTTCTACAAAAAAATGGATTTCACAATAAATATTCATTCATGGCATTTCATATTTTGGCTTTCTTTTTTATGTATTTCTTTCACCAAAAAGCAAAATCAAACCAACCAAACAACCGGTTGAGTTGACATGAAATGGACTTCTCTGATCATTTAGTTCTCTTAAAATTCTTTTCTCCCAGTCAACAATCTATAACCCCGTCCTTTTTTTTTTTTTACTCTGATGTATGTCACTACTGGAGAAAAGATATGTTGCTAATGCATTGCATCTTTAAAATCAACTGTGTTGAGGTTTGCGTGTTAAGTCATATGCAATACTGCGCGCAGGTCATTGCATTGACCACATGCAACTATTGAATGAGATGCCACAAATAACACTTTTATCCTTTCAAAGCGAGTCTGCGGCCTAGACATTATTGTGATGGCAGAGCCTGTGTAAACAGATCTGTGGGGGTTTTTATCCCATTGTGCCAACTTGCATATGCACATTGATGGAATGACTCACATTTGGCCCCATCCAATAAAGTGTTCATGCACGTGCCTCTACCAACTCATGAAAACAATGCAAACAATGCATTGTAGTAGATAACACTCCTCCTTTTGAACTGTGGACATTTTAAATCTGTGGACAGTTTAAGTCTGACACATTTACATAAAACAAATCCCCTTTTTAAATCAAATCATCAGGAAAGCAGTTTGGTTTCGTGAAGCATAAGTCATGGAATTTTAAAGGTTCCAAAAAGAGATTTTTTGCAGTGATGCCGTAGAACCATTTTCGTTCCATTGAATAAACTTTCAGTGAACAGATCTTAAAAGAACCACTGTTTATGGCGAAGAGTGAAGAGCATTTTAATCATCTACAGAAACATTTTTCCACGGTAAAGAACCTTTCTTTCTAACAGTGTATCATTATATAACACAAGGGGTTGACCTGCCTCATGTCTAAAAAATGCTGGGTTGTTTTAACCCAATGTTGGGTCAAATATGGACTAACCCAACGTTGGGTTAAAAAATGCAGTTTAAAAATGGACAAACTGCATTTTGGACAAAATAAAAAATGGACAAAAATGCAATTAAAAAATGGACAAATTGCATTGGTTACATTAAAAATGTAACCCAACAGCTGGGTTTGTCCATTTTTAAATTGCATTTTTAACCCAACGTTGGGTTAGTCCATATTTGACCCAACATTGGGTTAAAACAACCCAGCATTTTTTAGAGTGTTAAATGTTATTATACCTCGGCCATGCGAGTGTGAAACTGTCAAAAATATACATCTTCAATTGGACACATCACTGTTTTAAAGATTGGTTTTATTCAGTTGAAACACCATTAAGTACAACACAAAGTATCCAGCAATCCAGCTGCTTCATGACCAAACTGTTAAAGGACATCAAACTTGCATTTGCCCTCGATGTATTGAAGGGATTGTTGCCTTGTTATGAGATATGTGGGTCAGTGAACTCTTGTTTCTCAATGCTGGTCATATTGCAGAGACCAAAGCTGAGCTGCTTTCACTCCACTAATCCAGTTAGAGCAAATAACAAACAAATATACGGCATGTATAAAGGGACCAGTCAAATAATAAACAAGGGGGCCATCTAAATGTAGATTGTTGAGTAGCCTACATATTGGCTGATCCTTTTGACAAACAAAATGTGGATATATATCTTTAGGTGTAAGTCTTATTTCATGTGATGGTCTCAGTGATAATGTGAGAGAATAATGCAAACTGTTGGTTACATGTTGCAGCATAAATCGTTCTTGAGGTGCGGTCACATTTACTGTTGCTCGGTGAACTTTCGCGGGCGAAGTCCAATAAGAACCGCGCGAATTCCAGTAAGAGAATCTGCGCGATCGTGAGTTTTACGGGAATTTTCCCCACGCAGATTTCGCGTGTGTTCAAGCTGGTCGTACAAATTTGCTGACCAACAGAAAGGTTTGAATGTTTTTGCTGTGCTTCATACATCTCTACGCTATTGGCAATATTGCACACGAAACTTCACCAATATGACCGCACCTTTATGCTATCATTCGTAAATCAACACAGTATTTCTTATCATTTCTTTCATTTCTTGAAAGAAGAGGTTCTGCATCCAGTCTTGATAAACAGGAGCTTCTTCAGAAAGGTTAAAAGCGCAAAGCACAGCACCTAGAAATTAAGAATACAAATATTTGGTTAGAATATCTATTTGTGTTACTTTTTTTTTTTTTGACAGAAATATTTCAGGTTACTAGTTAAAAAAAAAAAAAAAAACATCACCAGATAAAAAATGCATTGACAGGTATGCACTTACCAACCTAATCTGACGGGAAAACATATCTGAGTTACAAGGTGGCGATTTCGTATGAATTCATACAATTATTAGAGAAAAAAAAAAGCATGAAGGTCCACCCTCAACCCAACCCAAAACCAGCCTATACAGATCATATGAAAATGCATGAATAAGATTGGACAAATTCATTAGAAGTAAGGCCCATTCACACAAAGAACGATAACTATTAAGCGAAATTAGTGTCCACACCAACGAACGATAATAACGCTCTGTTTATTAGGCTACAAGAGCATGCTGCAGGTTTTGTTGACTGCTTCTTTAATTGCTGGAGCTCTTTAAAGCAGGATGGATTCTGATTGGCTGTCAATGTTTTTATCGTTTATCAGCAAAAAAAAAAAAAAAAAAAAAGCAGAAAATGATCAGTGCCGTGATAGTTGTGGTGTGACTTTCTGCTATTCTTTTACATTTAGAACGGTTTTCAGAACTATCTTTATCATTATCTCATTCTCAATGCTAAGTAGATTACTTACAAATTGTAGTCGGTTACTGATTCCAAATTACATGACAAAAATTTTAGTTAGTAACGTAATCCATTCGGCCCACATGACATATTTAAAGTAATGTAATCTAACTACTTTTTGATTACTTTTAGATTACTTTTGACCTAATTCGTTTATCACATTCATTTGAATAGTATAATCTTGTACCATATTTATATAAAAATACAAAGAGAACAAACTTAATTGTATTATCCATTATTATTATTATTATTGACTTAATTTTATTATTGACCTAACTTATTAACTTAAAATCTCAGGGGATAATTCAAGTAAATATACAATATATTTATACAAATATTAATGACCAGCACTGATTATGGTTAGAGTTACCATCCTTGGTGTGAACGGGCCTTCAGCCATCAATTCGCCAAAATGTAAAATAGTTACGAATTGCCGTGAGATTGTGTTGGCATTTACAATGGAAGTCTACGGGGCAAGTATACAGTATATTGTCCCATAGACTTCCATTGTAAGTGAATATTTGCGAATATATGAAGAGTTCAGATGCAAAAGCCTCTAAGTGCCATCTGAAATTTTCTTCTAAAATGATCATTTTTATCAAGCTCGTATGTTTAAGGTTAGTAATTTCACTTAAATGACAATTAATAGGTAATTTTCATTGCCATTTAAGTGAGATTACTGAACTTAAATATACAAGCTTGATAAAAATGATCATTCTAGAATAAAATTTCAGATGGCACTTAGAGGCTTTTGCATCTGAACTCTTCATATATATATATATATATTTTTTGTAATTCACATCTACAAAAACTAAAAATAATAATAATAATAATAATATATGCAGAACATTTCAGTACCTGTATCTCCGGGGACAACCATGATAACCAATCATGTACTCCTGCGCATAGCAGTGCTTCCTGCACAGTCCTCGATATCCACAGGTCCATTTCTGCACCTCTGTGTCATTGGCTGTTGGGAGAAGATCGCTTAGTACATAAACAACAATCATCATGCACAATACATACTTGTCCAACAGTCATAATTGTTGTCAGCAATTAGTAAACAATGCTATTAATCTGCCAATGCACATCAGCATTGTTAATTCTAGCAATGATACCTACAGATCCAGACCTGTTGTTATGTTGTAGTAGCTATTGCATATTGAAATGTAAAAGTACCTTCACTCGCTGTCAGCAGCAGCAGAGTTATTATAATCAGTCCCAGTGCCCTCATGGTTGTAGCATCTCCGTCTCTTCGGCTGACCACTCACATTTATATTGCACAGCAGCCCGGTTCGAGGGGAGGGACTAGTCTAGTCAATAACAGTTTTCATTCCTTTATCTGCATCAGTTGTGAGATTATGTCTTTATTTATTTATTTTCTTTCTAATCCCAGCAACATTTCAAAAATGAATTTACCCATAGTGAAGAGCTTGTCTACAGTTTCATAACTTGTTATGCCCAGCATGCAAAGAAAGGAATGAATATGTTTGGATCAATTATAAGGACTGACTTTTTTTTTTTTTTTTTTTATTATTATTATTATAATCTGATCTTTAAGGGTCTATTGGTATTGTTTAAATGTTGTAACATTTGAAAAAATGTGCAAAATGTGCCCTTAAAGTATAATAGGCATGTTATATAATGCATTGGAATTTAATGATGTAATGTTGCATTGAAGCTGCGGGTCTTTTCTTTCAGTGCTACAGTAGTGGCCAAAAGTGATGTCGCAATATTATTACAAATTTGTCAAAGCATGCATGTCAGCGTATTAGTTTGCTTGGAGTCAATTGTTTTATTTCTGATATGAAACATGACAAATTGTGGCAACATAATTTTTTTGGCCAGGCTGTCATTAAAAAAACAACACTTTTTTTTTTTTTTTTTTGCTTAGTAACATAAAACCTGTATTTTGTCAGATAAATACCTTGACCCAGTTCAGTGTTTGGTTCTTCCCTCATATTTAAAATATTTAAAGAATCTTCATATTTTGATGGTTTAATCAAACTTATAGGGTCATTAAAAATGAATAGCTTCTGGCCACTGAGACTTGAGTTGTTACTCTGTTGTGTAGGTAAAATTGTTTCAGGGAATATTGGTAACACTTTATTTTGCAGGGTCCTTGTTACACGTTACATGTAGTTACTACAGTGATAACTGTAAATTATGCATAATTATGTAACTAATCCAAAGCAAACCAAGTACATGTATTTAATTCATATAATTTAGTACTTAAATGTATAATTATAACAGGACAGCTTAAAATAAAGTGTAACCAAAATATGATACCTATTTCAATTTAAATATTACATAAGTTACAGGTATAATATTTATAGGATTTTAAGGATATATGCAAGATTTGATCAAGTTTAATTTAAAAAAAATATATTTTTTTATTGTACGTTTATTAATGTTTTACATTGCAACTCGAAATATATGTCTTTCATTCTTTCTTTCTACCTACTTATACATTTTGTTTACAACATACAAGTTATGGGTCATTTTCCCCTTACTGTATAAGGGGGCCTTTACACCATATATATCTATTTAGATGCCACATTTGACCGCTCCAGGCACATTGACGTATATCTATGGTTTCAACTCAGGGTATGTTTACATGACAACGATGTACTAAAAACAGAAAAGTTTTTCCTTTTTTTTTTTTTTTTGCGTACAGACAAAACGATCCCGTTCACGCGGATCTGCGAAAATGTCTAAAAACGCTGTATTCTGCTGCCAGGCCAGTAGTTGGCGATGTCACTTTGTAAAGAAACACTACGCACCTGTGGACTGAACACGTAATATGCATGTGCATGACATCAACATTTTCCAAAATTATTATTTTATTTTTTTTGTATAAAAACAATATCGGAGATGATAACAGTATCGTTTAAAAAAAAAAAAAATTTACTTTGAAACCAGTTTTCAAAAGTCTGTGTTTTCAGGCCCCAAAAATGCTGTTGTCGTGTAAATGAACGGCAAAACGCATAAAGAGTGTTCCTTAAATCTTTGCAAAGTTACATCGCCAACTACTAGCCTGGGATGCATAATACGCCATTTTACGCTAAGACCTGTTCAGAATCAATGCTGATAGAAATATTGTTAATTTAAAATTAGTTTATAGTTATGTTGAATGACCTCTTTTAACACTCATTATGTGTAGTCTCTGCAGTGGAAACTCATTGGAAAACAGGTAGTTGGAAAAACAGGTAGTTGTGCAACTGTGTACGGCCAGAAACGTTGTCAGCAAAAATCTACTATTCAGGACCCGGCAATAGCAGCTCACATGCAGGACCTTGTGACCAGGACCCTTTCTCTCTACACATACACAACCCATTCACACTCACTCACACACTGGTTTCACAACTGTTGGGTAAAGACCCATACCCAACTGAACAATTTTTTTTACATACAATGAATTGGCATAAAAAGATGATGATGTCTGTTCACTTCTCTCTCCTTTTCAGTGAGAAGCCACCAGAGGGTGCTACTATAGGCCTATAGCTTACTAACTATAATATATAATATATAATAATATGTAATTTTTGTAATTTTCAGTGAGAAGCCACCAGAGGGTGTACATGTGCCTTAAACCTGTTCTTAGTGCATTCTGCATTGGTAGAATGAAGTTTAACAAGGCATAGGCTATATTGAACTTCTGTATATGGGCTTGAATTGATATATATATATATATATATATATATATATATATATATATATATATATAGCCTATATATATGCCTACTATAGGCCTATAGCTTACTAACTATAATATATAATAATATATATATATATATATATATATATATATATATATATATAGCCTATATATGCCTACTATAGGCCTATAGCTTAGGGTAGAGTGGGGGAAAACGCCCCCCTTAAGGAAAATGTGACATTACAGTGAAACAAAACATAAATGTGACTAGAATTGCCATCCCGGTTTTGAGTGACTATGGCAGGAGTTATTCACCAAATATTAAAATTGCTCAGCCTTCATAATTAATTAGTATTTTCACTGAAAATATTTTTGTACAAAGGGGGCGTTTTGCCCCAGCGGTGGGGTAAAACGCCCCCCAAGGTGGGGTAAAATGCCCCCTTTCTTACCAACCAGTTTGCTTCATAGATCAACAGCAAAATTAACAGACAATAGTTTTTAATACGTTTTACCCCGCACAAGCTATGAGTTTTTAAAAAAAATGTTTATTTTTTAAAATATAATTATATTCCTTATAAATAATATATGATCTCAAACTACAGACTTCACTATTCATCTATCATACATCACTGCGATATCCTGCAGAACAATATTCTCTTAAACACTTGTTTACTAATATCTGAAAATTATAGCATTTACCATGTAATCCTCTTCTCTTCAAATATGTCGCTGGTGTCAGCTTCTCCATAGAGATTTGTATATCCCCGTTATCAACGTAGTGCATAGCAACAGTAAAAATGTATCTCGACTACTTTTAGTGGTTATTTTGGGAAAAAACAGGTGGGGGGCGTTTTACCCCAGGGGGGCGTTTTCCCCCACTCTACCCTACTAACTATAATATATAATAATATGTAATATATATATATATATATATATATATATATATATATATATATATATATATATATATATATATATATATAAATGTAGGCTATGTATGTATGTAGGCTATATTACGTTCTATTTAGCGTCCGTTTGCGTCTCGACGACGTTTATTGAAAACATTTCCGCTTTTTAAAACGCACCTCGAGACCTCTCCGATTTTTCCCCGTGGCGTGTGTCATCGCAAAAGCACGTCCCGTGTGTGTCCTGTGTGTGTGTCCTGCCCGCACGGTTATGGTGACGTCACCATCTATACACCGAGCGCAGGTACTGCTCTTGTAAACAATAACATCGCGAGGAGGAACACTCGGAGGAGCTTCTGAGGACCAAACAAATGCAAGATCTCACTGCATTGGCCAGAATCGGATTTAGACGCTGCACATTTTACAGGAATGGCATGTCTTATGGCAGCCTTTTCAGTCAACAATACTGCAGTGACCAACTCCATCATAATGGTAAGATTGTTTTATCTCAATGATATCTATCTATCTATATGTGTATGTGTGTGTGTGTGTGTGTGTATGTATATATATATATATATATATATATATATATATATTTATATACATACATTTATGAATTTTTAATTAACCATTTAATACTTAACACATTTAGCTGCGTAAAGTAAACTGTATGTTTAAAACATACTTGATTTTGAATTAACCATTTAATACTTAACACATTTTGCTGCGTAAAGTAAACTGTATGTTTAAAACATGCTTGATTGATGTGTATATCCCGAGTGAACCGGAGTAACCCTCACTGACTGCACAGATCTGTCAGTTCTTCACATGACTGTACTGGTGTCACAGACTGCATAACATTGTTGTTGCAAATATATTTCTAATGCATGATCAGTTGCTAAATATTTAATATAAATATAAATGTTATATATAAATATAAAAACGTAGTGCCAGCACTAATTTGATAAATTCTTTAAATTTCAGATGTGATGATGATGATGTTTTAATATCCTTTTATATTACATAATACAGTTTTAATATGGAGAAACACATTACTGCATTAAACTCACATTTAGCCATCACTGTTTTTTTCTCTCTCTCTCTGAGCTTAGAATAAGCTGTGTCCGATAGTAACCTCATCTGCCTTGTGGTGAGAGAGCGAGAGAGAGATTAGGTTGTCTCTCTTTATATTTCGCGTGCATTTCTGATGAACTTTTATTTTCTACTATATATGTTATATGTGGTGTTGATGCTTATTGCTTATTCTTCTTAATACAAAAAATAAATAAATACTGTCAGTAGTACAGTGATGGCATTAGAGAGCAATAACATGGTCCTTCGATATAGTACTCCGATGTACTTTGAAACATACCATGGATATATCATTGTTTACAAGAGACATTGCTTTTTATTGGTATTTTGCTATAGAGCAACTAATTTAGAGTGTGTGTGTTCCTGGTATATTCCCTATGTTATGGGGACCACAAGTATAGTAATACCAGTACATTTTTACCTTGATTTTTTTGGTCCCCATGAGGAAACAAGCTTAAAAATCATACTAAGCAATGTTTTTTTGAAAATGTAAAAATGCAGAAAGTTTTGTGTGATGGGTAGATTTAGGGGTAGGGTTAGTGTAATGGGAGAGAATGTACAGTATAAAAACCATTAGATATATGTCCCCATAAAACATGGAAAGCCAACGTGTGCGCGTGTGTGTGAGTGTTAATAGAGTCTTCTTACACTTGTTCATTTTATCCTTGATGACTTCTGAACATCGAACATTTGTCAGCAGAGATTTTGAGTCCTAAGAGCAAAATCCTCAGGCCTTTTTTCTCTCAAGGCTGCAGTGTATTACATAAGCCTTCTCTCTTTCCACCCTCAGAATACCAATGGACCTCCGGATCTCATGCTGGACCCTAGAACCGTGTGTGTGTCCATTGATGAAATGATATCCAAGCCTGTCGGCAGTCAGCAAACACCACTGTTGCACGGACACCTGAAAAAAGTTGAGAACAATCTGACCGAGGCCCAGCGATTTTCATATCTCCCCCGCAGACCCGCAGTCAACATCGAATTCAAAGATCTCTCGTACTCGGTTCCTGAAGGACCATGGTGGAGGAAAAAAGGTAATGTTTGACCTTCAAGCCTCCAAGCACTTTATATGTAAGGTTGTGCTTTGCCATACACTTTATTGTGTTAAATAACTAAAGCACAAAAGTAAATGTAAAGTACTGTGTAGTTCGATAGTACATTTCACGTAATACATTTTAGTAAATATTAATTTACTCAATTGCAACTTTATCATTACAAATGTGACACATGACATAGTCTCAAAATAAACGATGATGCAGTATATTTTAATTTACCAAAAGCACTATTAAGTTCACTATTCAGCTAATTACATTTACTGTCAATTTAAACTATAATACATTTCCATTTAATTACAACTAACATGCAATTAAGTGTCTGAAAACATCACATTCAGTTCGTATATTCTTTTAAAGTATATTATTTCCATGATAGGTGCTCTTTTTAAAAGTATGCTAAGGTGAACTTCTTTTTCACAACCATAGAGACTCACAAATATATGGAAGCTTGTTTCCGCCACAGAATAAAACATTTTAAGAGATAATTGCGACTTTTTATCTCACAATTGCGAGTTTACATCTCGCAATTCTGACTTTATTTCTCAGAATTTTGAGATATAAAGTCAGAATTGCGTGAAATAAAGTCGCAATTGCGTGTTATAAAGTCAGAATTATTTGCGAGATATAAAGTCAGAATTGCGTGAAATAAAGTCGCAATTGCGTCTTATAAAGTCAGAATTCTGACTTTTTTTCTCGCAATTGCGACTTTATATCACGCAATTCTGACTTTATATCTCGCAATTGGGAGATATAAAGTCAGAATTGCATGATATAAAGTCGCAATTGCGTGTTATATAGTCAGAATTGTGAGATAAACTATTCTGAGGTAAAAAAAAAAAAAAAAAAAGGCCGTCTTTTTTTCCCCCTTAGAATTGGACTTTATATCTCACAATTGTGAGTTTATATCTCACAATTCTGAGAAAATATGTCAGAATTGCGAGATATAAAGTCGCAATTGCGTGTTATAAAGTCAGAATTGCGTGATATAAAGTCGCAATTGCGAGAAAAAAAGTCAGAATTCTGACTTTATAACACGCAATTGTGACTTTATTTCACGCAATTCTGACTTTATATCTCGCAATTCTGACTTTATAACACCTAATTGTGACTTTATTTCACGCAATTCTGACTTTGTATCTCGCAATTCTGAGAAATAAAGTCAGAATTGCGAGATGTAAACTCGCAATTGTGAGATAAAAAGTCGCAATTATCTTTTTTTTTTTTTTTTTGTGGCGGAAACAAGCTTCCATACAAATATGTCTTTGTGCACTCCATTAAATCTTATCTGCAACATACTGTATTTAAATCCATCTTTCGTAGGATAGTGGGAAAGTTAATAGTTGTTTAATGTGATTTTTTTAAACTGACATGCACACACAGTAAATGTATGTCTATAATATGTGTTTTGAAAGCATACTACAAACTCATTTTAATGAAAAAGTCCATATAAACTAATCTTGCTGTATGTTTTAATTTAATTTACTGCAAGGGGATTTGTTGGTTTCTATTGGAAATATTCTGGGAATTGGATTGATTTCAAGGGGAATGATTTGTTTTGGATACAGATACAAATAAATTGTTTAGTGATATGGAGAGTGTAGGATGTTGAATAGATTAGCCAAGAGTGGTTTTAGGCTTTGTTTTTTTTTTCAAAAATGTTCTTTTTGGTGGATGTTATCCTGAGAATGTCTGAGGATGTTATCCTCTGAAGTGAATTCATTAATTAAGCACTACGGTTGACATAACAGCCCAGCTGTCTGCTTTGCCTTGGCTTTTTGTTTTTTACGTTCACCTTAAAGGATCAGGTTTTGTTTTTGGTGGACAGTGATGTCTTCATTAGGCTCACCATCTGGATTGTAATTTGATTTTAAATGTCTTGGATGCAGAAAATGTTCATTAGCAGCAGTTTTGTCACTGGCAGAAACCCCTAAACGTGATTTCACCAAGTACAACATGTTCCTGGATCAACATCTTTGTTGATCCTGGAACAACATTCCAATCAACCAATCAGATTTGAGGAACAAGTTTACAGTTTATGTCAAGTTTAGGCTTGCAACCAGGGTCAGATGCTTCTATATCAGTGTTATTCACCTATCATTTCCCTCTGATTTTAGGGATAAGTTATGAGTAGGGTTAGATTTACGGTTAGGGATATGGTTAGGACTACATTTTCTGATGGGAATTTTGTTCCATGATCAACAAAATATGTTGACCCAGGAATGCATATAACTCCGCAAAATCACGGTGACCCAAGCCAGAACAGACGGCAGAGTTCAGCTCAAGAGATGGGCTTTTTTCATCCTACAATCTGTTTTGTTTTTTACTACTTTTTTTGTTTTTGTCACTTGTCAGGTTGTATTTTTCACATATTTCCCCTATAGCTCAGAAGTATTTTTGGATGTGCTAATTTGCTGCTCAGTCCTTCTGCTAAGAAGAATGAATAGCTTACCCATTGGCCCTAATGCTGTTTGCAGATATAAAGGTGTTTTTCCTGTCACAAATCTTTCTCAGAGCAATATTTTGCTTGCATATCATACTGTTCATAACATTGCCAATGCTAGTTTTTCTGTTTTCGCTTACTCTACTTTAACTACCACTACTTAAAGTGATCTTATATATCTAAATGCACCTGATATAGCGAGACGAGCGAGTGACTGCAATGCTGTCTTGTATTTGATAAAATATCAAATAAAATATAAAAATTCTAAAATAAAATAAGTATAAACAGCAAGTACAAAAATCCCACCTTGTTGTCAGAGGCTATTTACACTAACTCCTCCCACTATTACAAAATTGCAAAAGAAATCACGCTGATAACAGGATCGTGGTGTGGCTAGTAAGGCGGATGGCGTTACCTTTTGACATGACCGACCAGAGTCCGAATCCGCCTTTTTCTGAACTCATTCTTCCTTTTCCAATCGCATATCAGCTCAGAGAGGCGTTTATTTTAAATAAAAATTAAGATAATATTGAAAAGTTGAAAAAAGCGTCAAACAGTGGGAGTAAAGTGTTTATCGGGTAGGGGAAGGGGAAGGCTACCTTTAGGGACAAAGACAAGTAATGTCCAAATATGGCAGCATCCATTTATGATTTTAATAAATATAATCATATACACTGTATATGTTGTTTTCATTGCATACTGTTCTATAATATACTGCAATACACTGAGGTGCAAATATAGTATCTTCCACTATTTATGTATAGCATCTAACAGCTATTTACACTTAATGCAAAGAAAATACTGATATTCTAACAATAATGTAAGTAGCATCTATTGCTATTTACACTTAGTGTAAATTGGATTTAACTTTATTTGCACTTAGGCCATATTTACATTGCAGGTTTTGATGCCCAATTCCGATTTGTTGACTATATTTTTGATGACCAGCTTACATCTTTTTTTTTTTAAAGTGACCCATTTCCAGTATCTGCATTTCCAGTATAGACTTGGTGAAATAACCCAAAGTAGACATATTGACCCCGAAAAGCTTGGGCCAAAAAGGAAGTAAAACGAGATTATTTGCAATTGACGCAGATGAAATGATAATACAAGTTCTGCTTTCCGCACCACCTCTAAAGGTCAGCAAAACATTGGATTGATGCTTCGTCCTCCATTGCGCCATTGGAAAGAGTCATGTGAACGCGGTTGGTGTCCACCTGACTTGATGTCATTCGCCTCCGTTGCTTTTTCAATGACGTACGACTCGCATTGACAGGGAAATATCCGATCTGTCCGCTTACATGCAGACGCAAATGCATGTATCCTATCCATTTAATGTATTTCCACATATGAATGAGGCCTGAAACCGCTCTGAGAACATCGGAATCCATGTGCTTTTTTCCTGCTTACACATTCATGGGTCACATCCAATCTGTGCCACATGGGAGGAAAAAATTGGAATTGGGTCACTTGAACCATGTGATGTAAATGCAGCCTTAGGGCCAGATGTACTAAACAGGGCAAATTAGCAAGAGCACAATTCCAAAACAGTGTCGATGGGAGTGGAAAGTTCAATGCGTGATCTATGCTGAACTTTAAAGAGCACATACACAGCCGGATCATTTCCGTAATGACCAATGTAATCTACCAGTTAGCGTTTGGTTTAAGACATGCTTTTTTGGGGCGGTAAATAATGGCGCAAACAGCAGTAAATTGACAAGCACACCTTGAACATCCACCTTGCGTGATTCATTTAAATACTCTACTCCCATAAATTCTGCGTCTGAAAGGGAAACTCCTGCAAATGCATATGCAATAAGGTCAGCAAAAATAAGTGTCCACGGCTTTTCAGCGCTAATTTGTCTTTAGTAAATCCTGACCATAGTTTTTTAACGCCAAAAGAGGGTTTGCGCTAGTGCAAGCTGTTAGTGTGGCTTATTGTAGCCAAAACATCTAGGCATGTTTCAGCATTGACACTTATAGCCACTGCCATAAAGTAAATAATAATTTATCAAAATTCTAAATAAATCTCATGATTTCTGAACAGAAAGCAAAATAAAACTTGGTAAACACTTAATTTCTGAAATCTTTCCTTCCCTCTGAAGGGTCCCTGCTAGACCCCAGTTCGAAAACCACTGAAAATATAATTAATGTTTTTATTAATTGTGTGTGTTTTCCAATGCTTTGGCAGGGAAATGTACACATTTGCTCTGAGAAGTTCCAGTCAACTTACAACATCTGACCTGCTGCTTAAAGGAATTGTTCATCCAAAAAATGTAATTCTGCTATTTTGTCATGATATGGACTAGGGCTTGCTGTGTCCTCCTTGGTTTGACCTATGCACTGAATCTCCATTATCCCAGGCATCTGAAGTATACCTTTGAGGCTTTTCAGAAACTTCTCTTGGAGGTGGATGCTTCAACGCTGTCAAACAGAGTCTAGTCACTCAGGTCTAAACTGCTGTCTTAAAATAAGATTGTCTTTAGTATAATCTGTTCTGTGGTTCCATGTTGCCTAACAAAGACCTTACATTTGAGCAATTATTTTTAACATTTTCTGCCTAGAAAGACAGAAAGACCAAAAAAGTTGTTCCGCAAACTTGTACTGTTCACACATCCTGTGTGAATTGACACCTTGCCCTAAGAGTTTTTTACAGGCCTTGCCGTTCTTCACATGGGGCTTGCTTCGTCCTCTTTGGTCTCCATCTCCAGTCTCCAGTCGCACTGCTGTTTTAATACGAGATTGTTATTAGTGTAATCTGTTAAGACATCAGTTTTTGTTTTCAGAAAATGTGGAAACCTTTAAACAACGCAACTCTGTTGTGTATTTTGAACAATTTGGAAAACTTTTCACAAGCTGTTTTGAAACTGGTTTCAACCTGTGTGAATTAATATGCCTTAAAAGGTCATTGGGAAAAAAATGCAGTTAGTTCTGTTGATAAAGAGTATTGAATATTCACTCAGAGTACTAACCAAGCGGCAACCTCCCTGTCTCTCTCTTGAAACCAACACGGAGGTGAATTAAACGGCAATTCATCAACTGACCGCTTGAGGCTGGCTGCAGAAGTGAGTTAAATCTGCATGTCCCCCATGATGAAATGCCCAACTTTACAGCAGAAAAAAACACGTTTACAGCCTGGAGCAAAAAGTGGCTTTGGTCTATACAGCTAATTTTGCCCTTCATGACAACTGTGAGGGGGGTGAATTTTTTTTATAACTCATCCGTTTTCAATATATTAAGCCTTAAATTTCTGCACAATTAAGGGCATGTCCACTTTTGAGTGACAAGTGGATTCCCGCTGCTGTGGTCATTAGTCATCATTAGCTGTTTGTCTGCTGTCTGTTAGCATCACGTCAGGGTTTTTCGCCCATTTTCGTTTATCCGGGAGTGACGCACTGCCAAGATGGCGACGCTCGGCCACGCCCACTTTAGGCTTCAAAAACGATCTTGGTGACGTCACGGACACTACGTCCATTTTTTTACGGTCTATGGTACTAACGGATGCCATTTCTGTGACTGTTGTTGGCAATAATAAAAGAGTTTGTAATTCATCTTCGTCAATTCGTCTGTTATTCATACTTGAAATTTTAACCCGATTTAATTAAATTATTTTAATTAATCCACTCATTAAAAATAATAAAACCAACTTATTTTTGTGTTGAATCAAAACAATTCTATTAAGTAGTATTTATTAGCATAGTGGGGGTATTTGTCCAAGGAAACCAATATTTTTGTTTAAATTGTACTTAAATTTGTTTTGTGTGCTAATTGCAGTTACTCATTTTGAATGGTTAATTTGTAAGGATCTCATTTGATTAATTCTAACTCAATTCGTAAGTCTTGTTGAATTTAATGAATAGTATTGCTTGTAATCTGTTTTTTTGAGTAGATATTTTATGGTGGCCACTGTAAATGACCTATTTCTGGGTGGAAATATTCTTACAAAACAGTATAGTCTAAAGGTTATGTATGATATTAGGGTAATAATGACATAATTATTATTTTTTTGAACTATCAGTTTGAACTAGTGTATTCAAATTGTAATGTATTGTGAATAATTAGGGCCCGAGCACCGATGGTGTGAGGACCCTCTCGGAATTGCTCCTTGAAATGTGGAAACATTTGCCTGAAGTAGAAGCAAGTTTCAATGAAACTTCAATGCCACACTCCAGTGTCGCTTCTTCCAACAGCCTTGCCATAAAATATACACAAGTCCTAGTCCCATAGCCAACTGGCTCATCGTACTGGTGACTTCACTCAATGTCTTTGGTTGGGTTCTCTTAGATAGCACCTGCTTTTTTTTTTTTTTGGCTTTCTCCAAAAACAACAGAATGCTCAACACACAGCCCTGACTCATGCACTCAACATCAGACCCATGCAGGCAGCAAATGGATTGAACTGGCAAACAGCCGGGCACGGTTAAAAGGATCTGGTCATGAAATGGTCAGGGATAGTACCATGATGTCACTGAGTGGAGGTATAGAGCAGATGTGGACAGGATCGATATAATCCTGTTTTTTTTGTTCAGATCACAGCTTTCAGAGCCTCAGGATGAACAGATCCTCTGGCATCTGCAGCTGGCATTTCATTTGATGCTGCTAACTTGGTTGGCAAAAATGAATTCATTCAATATGATAATATAATTTGTGCACTGAAACATAATTATGCATATCAAATATAAGTTTTTTTTTTTATATGATGACGATTGCAACTGCTTTGAGGGCATCACTGCGAATTGAAAGTTTAAATCTTCTTTAAAGGGATAGTTCACCCCAAAAAAGAACATTCTTGACCCTCATGTTGTTCCAAACCTGTATGACCTGTTTTCTTTCTTCCGCTGAACACAAAATATGTTTAGTAGAATATGGTTAACCAAACAGTTGATGGACCCCATTGACTTCCATATTATTATTATTTTCATACAATGGGGTCCATCAAATGTTTAAATAAATGCTTGTCAGTACATTTGGCAGTACACTTTAACCATATTTTAAAGATGTACTTAAGTCGTACTTAAGTGGGTCAAAAGTTCAACTAATCGCATTCATTATAAATTACTATTTTCATTTAAATATAAATAACATGCATGATTAAATGCTTTTGTTTAAAGCGCTTATAAATATAAAGTATTCTCATGTTTCAGACATCTTGGATCATGTTCCTTTACTGCAGAAGCTCACTCTTTGTCCACAGAAACTGGTTATTCACTAGGCCTACTATAAGCTATGTGACTGGCTGATGGTTTCCGAGTCAAATTCATTATCAATTATTTTCATTTAAAGATTTTTATCGATTATAGTTGTTGCAGAACTAATGTACTTTGCTCTGCACTGCACATTATGGTCAATTTAGTTGCTCATTTTAGTATCCAATGCAGCAAATTCACACAGTATATGCTGCATACTGCAGAAATAATAGTATTAGCAGTATACTGTTTGAACATTGTACTTTCGTCCTTCGTTTCTGTGGAATAATTGTGCACCGATGAATCATTTACATCTTAAACATGTATAGGAAGTTGCATACAGTAGGGACGGTTTTGATTTCATGTTGACTAAAAGCAAGTCCATCTGACATGTTATCAAGTTTTTTTTTTTACTGAAAAGCAATAGAGAGTGATGTGCTGTTTATTATCAATTGATTGCCATTGAAACCGGGCCTTTGAGCTGTCTAACAAATCTTTGTAATCCATACTGAGAGGAAAGAGAGAGCAGAAGCCCAGCTCCGCTCTCACAGCTGGTTACTATCGGTCAATAAACTCCAGTAACCTCCGCTTTGAGCTGTGAAGCAGAGCAAACCATCAGCTGTGCACTTGTGAAGACAAGCTGCTAATGAGAGATGCTTGTGGAAGAGGTATAACTTAGCAGAATATCTGAGATGTAGATGGTTCACTTTCATTTCCCATGAGTTGTCAACTCCATATTCAACCACTGAAAAAGGCTTTTACTTGAAACGCACAAACAACATACGTGTCTCTGTGCTGCAGTAGTGGATTATTCCTGACTGCCCTTTCGTCATCACGTATCATAACACATCACATGTTCAGGATCTATGCACTAACATCTCAAATGAAAATAAAAATGGCACTTTATGAAATATTCTAAATGTTATTTGAATATTTATTTGAATGTTTTAAACAAAACATGCAACTGTAAGTTTATAGATCAGTGTTGCTGACTGTATTTATGAGAAAGAACTGAAGGATATATTAACATCGATCATTATCAGCAAAATTTTCCCATATATGTTGTATTGATAATATAACACTGGAGGACACTGTGACTCTCAGTTAAGCTCATTTATTATTTACTTTATTGTACCTGTTCTGCAAAATAAAGTATTCTGTAACATGTATATGCTTAGATGTATGACCCTGGCAGTAGACGTCTTGATAGCTGAATCTTGATGTTGCCATCAGATTTCTAAGACCCACCTTTTTCCAAATATTGGGCTTCCTAGTAAACATTGGTATAATTTGAACATTATGGATTCATTGCCAGTGATTGTGTCATAAATATTTAATAGTGTGATCTGCAGGAGTGATCAGCCTGTTTCAGGTGTTGTTTATGTGACCTGAAAAGTTGGGTCACGTGACCACAACTTTATAGCTATTTGAAGGGCTAAATATATATATATATATATATATATATATATATATATATATATATATATATATATATATATATATATATATATATATATTAGTGCTGTCAACGTTAACGCGTTAACGCATGCGATTAATTTTTGTCTGGTTTAACGTGTTAAAATATTTAACGCAATTAACGCAGCATCCGTCTTTTCTGCCATCCGTTGGCTAGCTTTACATTATATGATCACGCTCTTATTCATTTAAATGCTTTTAAACATTTCAAGCGCGGCAAGACAAAAGAGAAAGCGCTGTCTGTGAATGTCTTTATGTGACACACACACACACACACACACAATGCATAGACCGGGCGCCAGAATCCAGTTCTCTTTAGCGCTTGAACTAACAATAACAATCCCAAAATGTCAGTTTTGTCGATTATCCTCATAAGAGCAGTCTTAAATGATTTATATAAAGTCTAAAATGAACGAAGAGTTGCGAGAGAATGAGGCGCGCGTGTGAGATCCATAGACAGTACGGTATATAAACGGTGAGATTCCGTCTCTTTCTGCTCTTAAAGGGACAGCAGCCAATAAAGCTTCCTGTCAGTAAAGTTAAAGAACAAAGGGAACAGAGAAAATGACTCACTGCTGTTGACTAAATAACTTTTGTAGCTTTAATAAGGATTAACTATTTAATTTATAGTTTATGCAGTGCAGACTGCATATAACTTTGATAACTTTATTACAGTATATTTCCTAACTGTTAAGACAGGAAGGGCACGAATAAATATGACATTTATTATGGGTTTATGTTAGCATTGTTTTAAGTTCACTTAAATTAAAAAGTGTTATATTTTTGAAGCCTAATAAATGTGAAAAAGAAAAAAAAATCAGTAGCTGTATTAATATCAGTAATACTGGCCTTCATTCATAAAAAGATGCCATTAAAAAATTATTTAAAATATACTGTCTTTATGTTGTTTCTACATTAATTTGATTAACTGTGAAATTATTACATTATAAAATATATTAAAAACGTACAAAAACATTTCTTTTTTTATTGCGATTAATTGCGATTAATCACAGAAAAAATGTGTGATTAATCTAGTTAAAGTTTTTAATCGATTGACAGCACTAATATATATACATACTTGCATGTGGTATGGATGTAAACTGGGTCATTAGCATTTGTTTAAAAACTGTGTATGGGTGCTCTCTGTGTCAATTTGATTACTTGCAATGAGCAAATATAAGAATGCTGTTGCTTGAAACTCATATTCTGTGTACTTTATGCTGTGTACCATGCCTTAAAATAACTTTTTCACAATAGCATTTAAAGAACCTCGCACAGCCTTGAGTAACCTCCGGTAGGGGTGAAAATGTCACGGAAAATAACATCAATGCCTAGCCTACTGAAGCATGTAAAAGACCCAAGTGAACTCTGTGGTGTCTGTCCTCTTCCTTTGGTATTTTTACCTCGGCTGATGATTTGACCCTCATGCTGAAACGCTGAAAGAGCTGCATAGGCAAACCTGCTTTAGAGAAAGTGAGGTGTTTGCCAAGGAAGCCTAATAGCTTTGACTCAAAGCTATGAGATCTCCCTTCATAGGTCATAAAAGGCCAAAATAGCTGTCTGTTACACTGGAAGGGAATCAGTGTTGTTTTAGATTGCACTTTTTATTAGTATTGCAATAAATCAGCTGATGTATAGGCAATAGCACAGTAACAAGCACTTATCAAGCTCTTTCCCACCCAGCCCCTACCAAAACATCTTTCACTGGGCTGTAACTAATAGATAAGGAGGCATTGGACCGACACTGTAACACATAGATAAGGAGTTATGTCTAAATAACTGTACGGTAAATTGTCGCCAAGACCAGCATGATTCAGCATTGACAAACGGGCCACATGAAAAGACGAACATGTACCTGTTGAACACGATCAATGCAAAGTTCTACACTGCCATATTTCGTATCTCCTTATATACATTGAAAAGTACTATACTGTAATATATACATGGCACTGAATGATTGACATGTTCTCTGGCATCTATGGTACTCACAAGTACTCGGCACGGCGCATGTTTTAAAACAACATGGCGATTGTACATGGTAAATGTCTAAACACAAACATTAGCATGGTATGTTTTTGGACATGGTTTTCTGGCGCTACAAATGTATTTTGGGCAAGTACCCTGTATCATGGTATTCTTGGAAGTGCCATGTATGTAAATACCATGAAATGTACATTTCAGTACCATAGTGCTATTTCCTGTGAAAATGCGATTAGTCCGATTTATTAGCCGTTAAGGTAAAAAACAAAGTGCACTTAATGGTAAAACTAATTGTGCTAAAAACCAGTGTGTTTATGAGTATGATAAATACAAATTAAAATGATGACAAATACCAGTTTGCAACATTAAGCAGCACAACTGACTGTTCTTGTTCAGCTGAAATGACTGGTAGCTATGCAAGAAAGAAGCTTTGCACAAGTTAAACATGTCTGTTCCTGCTCCTTTGTTAAAAATAAGGTGAAAAACACAAAGTCATATAAAGCTGAAAGTTACAGTCATAGAGCCGGTCATACATTAGATAATTGTGGGGGGATGAAAATAATGCGGCTGAAATCATAATGACTCGACTTTATTCACTGTGGTTCATAATCATGGACCAGTGGAAGTCTGCAAAATGAGCATGATTGTTAAGTACATTGCTGGTGCTCTAAATGATTTGGTTACGTAGGATGTGCATGTTTGTCGGCACTTCATTTGACTACCGGTCAAACTTACATCTAACCCCACAGGTCATGGGAATTTGTGTTTGCCAACCGATTTGAATGTTTCCTGGAAAGTTCACTTTGGCAAGCTGTTTCAAACTCCGAAGAACTTGGTTTTGGCCTGAGTTTGTTCGAAATGACGTCACACTCGAAGAATTAAAGTAGTGGTGCAAATGAAACAGTGATGTTGTCATATAGCAATACCTCCCAGTATTTCTGTTTCGATTTCTTCGTCCCGCACACTTGATCGTGACTCAAAGTAACCCTTGTCCCTCGTGGCCAGGGAAAGCTCTCTCCTCTGTTGACATGCAGCACATCAGGTGCACTAAGCAAAATCATCCTGTCTTTATCTGCTAACCAGCTGGCTTCACCTAGAGACCATGCCTTTCCATTTCAGAAATAGTGTGATGCACCTTTGTATGTTGGTGGGGTTACTGTAGTGCACGATCAGAGGGAGAAGCCCTGGGATCCTGCGCTAAAAGAGGACAGAGAAGGTCAGAGGTATTTGTGTATTGCTCTGACGGATTGTAAGCACAATCCAATTAAGCTGGCAGCCACTGCAATCAACTGGATTAGCATCTCAGCCTCAGATACTGGATAAATAACAGGTTACAATCGGTCAACCTGTAGATGTCCTCTTTTCAGTACAAAAAACAGGAGTTATCATTTAGTGCGATCTGAATGTAGTTAATTTGGACACTTAATTACATGTTGATTGCAATTAAATGAAAATGTGTTGTAGTTTAAAATGATTTTAAATGCAATTAGCTGAACTTTAGTGTCAGACGTAAGTGCATCTTTATGTGTAATTTAATAAACGTAGGTTACACTTTATTTTAAGGTGTCATTGTTACAATGTAATTATACATGTAATATTAATCGACTACATGTACTTACTATAGGGTTAGGGTAGGATTAGGATTTGGTTGAGGGTTAGTTGCATGTAATTATGTAATCATATTGTTATTACTATGGTAAATACATGTAATCTAACAAGGACACTAAAATAAAGTGTTACCTAAACTTCTATTGTTAATAAACCTCTATTGCATTTGAAATATGAGTAAAGTGCTCTACGTCATACTGACAAGTATTTATGGTCAACTGAAATATATTTTAATGTCATTTCTATTGAAACTTGAATGTCATTTGCAAATATTACACATTTGTGAAAAAGTTGCAATTCAGTATGTTTAAAACATATTAAATTAAAATGTAACATTGAATAACACTACAGTTAAAAGTATAATCAAGTGCTTTACATGTGCTTTAGTATGTTAGTCAACACATCAAAATAAATGTACTTCTTTTAATCATGATACAAGATTAGTAAAACATTTAAAATGTACTTTAAAGTCCCCCTGTGGTGAAAATGAAGCTTTTAATTTTGTTTATTTGTCTAAGTGTTTTTTAATATGCACTGTTAACCCTTGCTGTAAAAACAGGCCAAATTCTGACAATATCACACCATTTTCCATTAAAACAGTAATATACAATCAAAAGTTTCATGTCGCAATGCATGCTGGGTTCCAGGATAGGATAAAACTCCCAGCATGCACTGCAGTATGAAAAAAAATAATAATAATTGCCACCATTGTTGAGAGACATGTGCTGATTTTTGATATCTCTGTGCTCCTGCAAGACAGTGTAGCTCTGTTTCTTTGGTTTTGCATGAGGTGTTAAAAAAAATTGTCATTGTAAATCATTGCTGTAGTTTCACAGTAGTGGTAATATAACAGTTTTGATACAGAATTAAACTCTGAATGAGATTAGTAATTGAACAGGCTATATAATGATTTTGTCATCATATTCAATTTAACAAACTGCATTCACAAACCATGTGTGTGTGCACAAATGTGGCTTGCAAAAACAAAGTTCAAGCAAGAGAAAAATGTATGTTAAAAAAAGTCAAGGGTCAGGAGCCCAACTAAAGCAAACACTGATCTCTATAATGGTCATTTCAAACCAAACATTTTCAATGAAACATCTCTATAACAACTTCTGTAGATGTATGACAGAAATAAAGTCATACTGGTTAATAATAAGTGTCATAATGTGTAATGGCTGGAAGTCAGTTGTAGTTCTTGTGTTTCTCTATTTTCTGTTCTTGTGTTTCTCTTTTCATTAGTGATTCTGCTTGTTAACAGCAGGTGTTCATCACTAATGCTCAACAATCACTTATTGCACTTATTCACTTATTATTCAACATATTCACTTAATTATCTCACTGCAATACTGCATCAATGTTACCTTTACTCTTTGTAGTGTGGATTTTCCTGTGGGTTGAAAGGGTTAACAGTGTAAGATTAAAAGACACACCCACAAAATGTATTTTAACAGTACTAAACTGTAAGTTATAAAACAGGCATATACTGGCAACACTGTTGCCAGTAGTTTACTTTAAGATTTTGTTTTTTGGGGTCACCATTGTGCTGAAGAGTAGAGCCTGTGCGTCAGTCCAGGAGAAGATCTATAAATGATGATATGCTGCGTGTTGCTTTATTTAACAGGCGGTGACTGTGTAGTTGCTGGTCCAGTGGAAATCTTTTTATGTACAATAGTTTTTTAGTGGTCTCAAATGAAAGAAGTTCACAGTAATACTTTGCTCACGTTATTTATGCATTATACATTTTTCAATTTAAGGCAGTCGGTTTCTGCAAGTGAAATTAATTAACTCGAGTTTTAATTTAGTGCATTTTTACAGTAACATACTGTAGATTACAGTAAAGAACTGTACAATTAACAGTAAATTACTGGCAACAGTGTTGCCAGTATTTTACTGTAAAAAAACCTGGTAAGGTCTAACAGTCTGCCTTAAGACAAACCATGTGCAAATTCACAAGTCAACACCATTTCTGAGAATTTCCTCTTTAAAACTGCGGTGAACCAAAGACATGCAAGCTATTTTAAGGCAGAAAAAAAGAAAAAAACTTAAGTGTGTTAAAAAAAACATAGTCATGAAATTGTACTCTTAAGTACACTTAAGTGCCATTTTATTTCATTATCACAAAACACTATCTGCAGTTACAGTTGGTTTTAAAAAGTATATATTTTCAAAATTTAAAGTACACTACTAGCACACTTCTATTTCACAAGGGTTTATAATCGTTCCAAAAACTATTTGCTTAAAATGTTCAAATGTCAGTGTATTAGATAACATAATGTTATGAAAGATATCACAATCCCACATTTCAAGCAAACATTTCATGAATAGAGATTTTTCAGTTTATAAAACATAAATTGCACTCAGCATTTGCTCTACACTTTGCATAATGCATCGGATGGACCAAAAATATTCAAACAACGCTATACAATTCAAACTAAAATGTAGCAGCAGTAGTTTTTATTTTATTTTTATTTTTAGTAGTTGTAGAATTCGGCATCTTTCCTTTCTATTCTTGCATGAATGAAGATGGCTGGCGAGTGAACTGACTTGCCTGAAAATGGGCTTTGCTTTATCTCAGTAACTTTAAGATTTCGAATCAAAAGCGCAGTTAAACATGCTTGTTTTCTAGTAATTTTGCATGCTTGTTTCAAACATCCAAACCTGTACTTTCATTATTTTAGATATCAGGCTATCACATTTCTATTGAAACAAGTTATCACATGTCATTTCATGAATGATTTTATGTCTTTAATTTGTGTTAAAAAGTTGATAAAATGTGACAAATGTCCATCTTGTTGTCTAATGATTACATTTCATTACTAATAATACAATTCATACATTTTAAGTAAGTAAACGTTCAAATACTCTTTGGGGCTAGTGTATACGAGTCAAGAACCCACAGAGAAATGCTGTTTACAAATCTGCACACAAAGCAGCGTAATATGGTGAAGAATGCATTATACACCTTGACAAAAGAAAATGAATAGGTATTGTTGAAAGGTTATAGCATCAGCCCATTATTCTTTTAAAGTTATAGACAAAAAGGTACACTGAGAGGAACAGGTCAGATTGAGGTAAGAACAGGGTTTATCCATAGATACTCACACCAGCAAACATGTTCATTCACCTGGAAATTTTCAGAAACCCGACAGTGAACAAACAAATAACCCTTTTCACCTGCAATCACAAACTGACCATTATGTAAGCAGGAGAATTTGAATGGGATTTTGGCAGGTTCATTACATGATTGGGAGGAACAGCTCAGGTTGTTCATTGTGCTTATTGTCCGGACTGTGGAAGGTTTCTCACACGGCTCTTTCTCTGTTCCACCCTGTTTCAGGTTACAAGACTCTTCTGAAAGGGATCTCTGGGAACTTTACCAGCGGAGCTTTGGTGGCCATCATGGGACCCTCGGGAGCTGGGAAGTCTACGTTAATGAACATTTTAGCGGGTTATAGGTTAGTATGACCACATGAAGCCTCCAACACTAACTATTTTACATTTAGGCAAATTGGTTACCAGTTAAACATGATAGTATTGTCAATAATTGAAGACATTTCTCCTCATGTAGAACCTTTTTGGCATAAAGGGTTCTTTAAAGCACTGAAGTGCCTTGGAACGCGCAGCTTTGTATGATGCGTTAACGTAATTTCCACTGAAACAGGAAGCTAAGGCGGGACATATTAAATGGCTCCTCCCCCTTTTCACATAGCCAATAGCGTTTAGTTTACCTCACAGACTGCAAGTCGTACTTGACAGCACCACGTAAGCGAATCCTAGCGCTGATGATACGTTGGATTCAATAGTAGAGGTGTGAATAAATTCTAGCCATTTCATTCTTAACCAACATACAAAACGGAATAAAACTTGAGCGTTTGAGCAACCGAACACGAGGTGTCAACGGTCGCTTTGGCCAGGTGGTATTTATAGCATGGGGGAGGAGCTTTAGATTCTAGAGAGTATTTGATTGGACAGAAGATGTGATGTCATAAAAATCCGTGATCCGTTTTAGCGGAAGTGAGAGACTGTATGTTTTGAATGCTTATATCTCCTAAATGTGAATTTTGTCATTGTTTTGGAACACACCAGCTTATTCATAACCTTAAAGGTATAGCGGAGGATTTTTTACTTCCGGGTGGATCGCCTATACTATTGGTCCTCCTAATTGTCAATCATTCTGGTGAATCAATCAAACTTATTCAAAAAGTGGAGAGGGCGGGTCTTATCTAAAATTTGTAAAGATCCTCCACTATACCTTTAAGGCTAACATATTTATACTAAAAGCTAAAAATCGTACATTTTGATTTCAGGGGGCCTTTGAAATTGAGTCTTTTTTCTAAGAGTGCAAAACCCAACCCTTAGTGGGGCATAAGCAGATTGTACGAACGCGTATTTATACGATTTCGCCATCAATTCGCCGGAACCTAAAATCGTTACGAATTGCCATGAAACTGTTGATACATCCAGCACAATCATTATACATTTTGGTTCTTTTTTGTATCTTCCACTGGAAGCTGTGCATTATTTATTTCAACGTATTCTTTTTTGCGGATACTTTTATGCAAAGCAATTTACAAATGAAGAATGCCTGAAGAAGTATGTCTCAGTGTTGATGCTGAATGAATACAGCAATTACTTGACATGTGGGGGAGACCATGATCATTTATCAGGATTCAGGAAATGGTGGTTATGAATGTTTTGACGTTACAAAAGAAGGTATATGTGAAGATGTGCTTTATCACACAGGGAAACAGGCATGAAGGGGGAGATCTTGATAAATGGGCAGCCCAGAGATCTGCGATCTTTTAGGAAAGTGTCCTGCTACATCATGCAGGACGACATGTTACTGCCACACCTCACCGTACAGGAGGCCATGATGGTACGTGTCTGCTGAGATCATCTCATTGAGCTGCATTAGCACATGCTGTAATCCCCATTCAATTAAAAGTCTCAAGTATCTATAGCTAAAAGTTCTTGAGTAAAGCTCCAGATGAGGTTTCCACATTTATTTATACATATAAAATTAAAAAGTACAAAAAAAGTGTTATAAAGAGTTATTCAGGAAAATGAATTAATCAAACAATGCAATTTGTCATGACTGTCTATGGCTCTGACACCGGATATTTCACTGAACTGAAAAGATGTCCTAACCTATTTTATATGTAAAATTTACATTCATTGTCAGACATGATGAGAAGTAAACTAATGGAGGTCTGCCCTTGTGAAAAAGAAGTACACTTTAACATACATTTTATTTCATTGGTATTTCTGTACAGTTAAGAATATATAATTTTAAGATTTGAAGTACACTATAGTGCACATTTAGTATGGCACACTTCTTTTTCGCCAGGGTAGATGAAATTGTGAAGAGTAAATATTGTTTCCCCTTGCAAATATCATTAAGTAAAAGTACAAGTATTTACTTTAAGTAGTACTCAAGTCAAGTACAAATTACGGTAACACTTTATTTTACAGTGTCCTTGTTACATGTACTTACCATAGTAATAACAGTAAATTATGATTAATCACATGCAACTAACCCTCAGCCAAATCCTAATCCTACCCTAACCCTATAGTAAGTACATGTTAGTTAATTATTATTACTCAGTACTTACATGTATAATTACACTGTAACAATGACAACTTACAATGAAGTGTAACCCAAATTACTCTAAGTAATACATAAAATTAGTGTTACACCATGTGTTGAATGTAACCTTTGTTGTTTGAATGTAACATATTTGTTAATATTTAGTTAAGAATATAAAAATTTTAATAGCAATAGCATAACATTACCTCATGGTAAATGTAATGTACACAAACTAACTAAAAATAAATCATGTATTTAGCTGTCACAGCTAGTTTCACAGGAATATGTCTCATGTAATTGCAGTTGTTGTGTTGTTGAGTTGATGCAAATCCCTCTGTTAGCTGTAGTTGTATCGGCTAATGCTCATCATGATCTAAATCACTCACTCTCCCTGCTCAGGTATCAGCTAATCTCAAACTCCAGGAAAAGGATGAAGGCAAACGTGAAATGGTAAGCGAGAGGCGTGTGAAGTTTCTCACCCGGTTATGTACGTACGGCCTAATCTTTATGCTAAAGGTCAGCCATGGGTGCCTGAAACATGACTTGATTGGCTTATAATAATGTTGTTGCATGAACGACACGGATGCTGTTGCAGGAATATGTCCTAATTGGTGAACTCACAGTTAACATGTACACTACCGGTCAAAATGTTGTACTTTTTTTCCTTTTCTTTTTTTGAAAGAAATTAATACTTTTATTCAGCTAGGATGCATTAAATTGAGCAAAAGTGACAGTACAAAAGACTTGTACATTGTCACACTAGAATTCTGTTTCAAATAAATGGTATTTATCCTTCTATTCATCAATGTATCATAAAAAAAAATTATCACAGTTTTCACAAAAATAATAAGCAGCACAATTGTTTAACATTCAACTTTGATAATGATAAGAAATGTTTCTTGAGCAGCAAATCAGCATAGTAGAATGATTTCTGAAGGATCACGTGACACTGAAGACTGGAGTAATGATGCTGAAAATTCAGCTTTATCATCACAGGAATAAATTATAGTTAAAATACACTAAAATAAAAAACAAAAACATTTGCAATTCTTACCGACCACAAACTTTTGACCGGTAGTGTAGATATGTATGTGCATGCGTTGTCCTTATTCCACATGACATGCTGTCGTTCTAGGTACGGGAAATCCTGACTGCACTCGGCTTGTTAGAATGTGCCAAGACGCGCACATCCCATCTGTCCGGAGGCCAGAGGAAGCGTTTGGCCATCGCCCTGGAGCTCGTCAACAACCCGCCCGTCATGTTTTTTGATGAGCCCACCAGGTGAGCCCCCTCCAAGTTGTGGTTGCCTTAAAAAGACCAGCAGGAACATTTTAGGTTTTATGCACCTGAACTTAATTTTGCATTAAAAAATCTGAATATTCATTAAAGGTGCAGTAGGCGATTTCTTAGAAACACTGTTGATATTTGATACCAACTGAAACAAACACACCGCTCCCTTCTTTGCTCCGCCCCTAAAATGCATGCACACGCAATGCAAGAGTGGATGACTCTTTACCATAGCTGAAGTGAAGCAAAATAATGCAATGACACTCCAAACTGTCCTGTTACTATAGCTAACATTACAAGAACAGCATATATTGGTTCTGTGAAACAGCAAAACCAATGTTACTCACGTCTGGAGCAGAAACAACACAACCTCTGCATTTTTTAAGGCCTTGCCGTTTAGGTCTCTCCAGTGCTTGAAAGCTTTTCTAATATCAATGCGGGTTCTAAAGCTAATCTTAACCCCTTTTTTCCAGTGATATTCTTCTGACCTTTTCTCTTTTGTAATGTCTCTCAGCCATCTCTCTTTCTACAGTCCCTCTTGCTCACTCTCTCTTCTCCCCCATCATGAGTGGACACGCCCCCAACTGCTGATTGGCTACAAGTGTGTTGTGGTGCTCGGTCCGATCCACTTTCAACCACTTTTCTCAGAAATCTCTTACTGCACATTTAACTGATATAATGTTACTATTCCATCTAAAGTAATAAAATCTGTTGTTTACATGTATAATATACTGATAGCCAGCATAATAATACTGGTGGTAAAAGAGACACATGAAATAAATACATATATTTAGATAGAAGTGTAATGCACACAAACACAAAACACCATCATGGTAACACACATGACACTAAAATAATACAAGAAACATTAATTTAACAAAAAAAGATGTAACGTTACATAAATTATTACAAAAACTAACAGGAAAAATAACTATTTAAATTAAATACCATCAAATGTACACAGGGAATTTATGCTTTTTCACTGTAAATTATAAGAGAACTGATTGTTTTTACTTCTGAAATCTGCACATTTAACAGTATTTTACAGTAAAATATCATGAAATGTCCCATTGGATCCATTACAGTTTTTCCACTGTTATATAATAAGGCAACTTACCATTAACAGTCTTTTACCACAAAAAAAAAAAAGTGCTTTTTACAGTGATATATAATGCATGGCCATCAAATCGACTCTAAATGACGTTCCTGAGACAAATATATCTCTTGTTGAAAAGCTGTTACCCATGAGGTTTCTCTGTTATGTCCTTGTAATGTGCAAATGCAATTTCATTGCATATTCACTTACAGGCTTTGCCCAGATGGGACATTGTTGGACAGTTGAGACCTGGTCTCTACGGACTCTATTAAGCTTTCATCCCTCTCCCGGGGTTTTACCCTCTAAGAACAAAAACGACTCTCTGACTTTAGTTTGCGCTCTCCAGAGAATCAGAGAGTAGTTTTTGTTCTTAGAGGGTAAAACCCCGGGAGAGTTAATAAATGGCATTTACAAAGTATTGTTTTAAGCCGAAATGACTTTAGTGTGCGCTCTCCGGAGAATCAATTCGGCTTAAAACAATACTTTGTAAATCGCATTTATACGATTGCCATGCTTATCAAGGACAAACAGATTCTCCTTCATTGAAATCAAAACATGTGGCATCAGCTTCTATAGGTTGCATAACAGCAGGACCATTATCATTAATGTGACGTCACAGAGTTGTGTTTGGTTAAGTGGACACTTTAATGGCTCAAAGGAATAATATTTCCCTGTGCATTAGATAAATATCCAATCAGCAAATTGTGTGTAGCATGTGCTATGATATTATTTGAATACACTGCTATATTGACAGCTACTAAAGTATTATCCTGTCCTTTAAAATGGACGCTTAATCTTCCACTTTATCCAGCGTCTAATATGGCTTTGATAGAGCGAGGTCAAGATTATGATTTAATCTCACCTCTTTAACCTTGTCTAGCCCACTGACATGAGCACTTAAGTGATATTGCAAGGACATATTGTTATATACTGCAGAAGTATTGCTAAGTTATAATATAGTATATACAAAAAAAGTAATATCAGTGTTATTTTAGTATCATTAAGATTTTTCTGTTTTCATTTTGATTTTAGTTAAAGTTTTAGTCATTTTCTTGTGTCTTTGTCAGTCTTATTAGTTAAATAGGTATATATAATAGGTTATTATTTGTTGTTGTTGTCGTTATTTTCAGTTGTAGTTATTTTAGAAAATAAAGTTAAACTAAATGAAAATGAGAAATGTTGCCTTGGCATCTAGCTGAAATAAAAATATGGTTAGGATTAAGTTAAGTTTTTTTATGTATATATTTTATTTAATACGGAGCCCCTAAAGGGACATTTGCAAAAAACAATATATATATATACAGACTTTCGGTGCTCATGCAAAACTTTTGCATGCTCACAAGAAACTATTTTGTGCGCACAAGGAACTTTCCACGTGTATACTGTCTATTGTCACAGTTATGTTTAGTTTAGTTCAGTTTCTGTCATGTCTGTATCAGCTCTCATTAGTTAATATGGTTTGTGATTACTTGTTTGTGTTGAACTTGTATGTGATTCCCCTAAGTTTGCTACTTCATTAAAATCATCTTCTTCATCATGCGAATTCTACACCCTCAAAATTTGGCTTTTTGCTCAAAACGAAACCACGGATTACAGATTTAGCAGCGCTTATTGCGAGCAGAGCCACAGACATTAAGGGCTTTAGATATGAAGGGAGGCTTACGCTTAAAAAAAAAAAGACAAACTAATAAGTAGCTGGACTCATCCGTGTACTAGACGAACTGCTCTAACGAAATACAAATTTTAGATTTTTAACAGTACACAGCCGTATTGCGGCCATTTCACGACCGCCACAGAGGATGGGTTAAAGCGGACATAAGGCCGTGATATTAGAGGTATACTGGACCCTTAAACTTGGCAAATAGGACAATGCACATCATCAGCCCATTTACGTTGTGTGGTTTCTCGGCCGTCACAGAGGATGCTTTAAAGGAATAGTTCACTTAAAAATGAAAATTCTGTCATCATTTACTCACCGTCAAGTTGTTTCAAACCTCTATGTATTTCTCGTTCTTCTGTTGAACACAAAAGAAGATACAACTTAATGTAAATTATGACAGAATTTTCATTTTTCAGTGAACTATTCCTTTAAAGCGGACTTTGAGAAAGCATATACTGCCCTGACAAAAGCCAAATTTTGAGCATTTTTTTATCACGGCGCATGATATTAAAGGTAAACTGCCGAATGCCAAATTTTGAGCAAACAGATGTTTATTAATTCATGCGCATCCTCTCATTTTCTTCATAGTAAAATGGCAGTGACACACAAAGGAAATATGTTATAGACAGTATAGATAAAACAGAAATTGTAATGCATGAGCATGCTAAAAAACATATTTTATATATATTAACAGGAATTTCTTTGAAGAAAGAGGAGGAAAGGGAATCGGTGCAGACTTGAACCTTGTCTGCATCGGAGCACCACGGCTTGGAAATATGTGCCACTGCCGCACCACAAGAAGATTCTGACTGTTGTTTTCTCTGTCTTCCCCTCTTCAGTGGACTGGACAGCTCCTCCTGCTTCCAGGTGGTCTCGCTGATGAAGGCTCTCGCTCGGGGTGGACGGACAGTCATATGCACAATCCACCAGCCCAGCGCTAAAGTCTTTGAGCTCTTTGATAAGGTGATCACTATTTTATACTCTGATTTGTGTTTTTGAGGTTTTTAATGCACTCTGTTATGCAAAATACTGCCTGTCGCACCTCACTCTCGGTGTGTTTGTTTCTCCAGCTGTATGTCCTCAGTCAAGGCCAGTGTATTTACAGAGGAAGAGTGTTAAGCTTAATCCCGCATCTCAGAGAACTGGGACTCAACTGTCCCACCTATCACAACCCTGCAGACTTCGGTAAGAACATGACACTCTCAGTATACAGAGGTCCGAAATGAACAAACAAATAAAGAAATAACAGTTGCTGGACCCTTGCTTTCAGAAGTTACACGAGTGAAACACATCTGACATATAAAAAGTTCACATGAAAAAGCTCAGTGACTTGCGCATCTATTCATTTCAAATTTTACTTAAGTGAAAAATGTACAGTCAGAAACTATTTAAATGAATTATTTAGGTAATAAAGACATTCAAAATGTTGGGGTTGGTATGATTTTTTAAATGTTTTTTTAAGAAGCCTTCTGCTTACCAAGGATGCATTTATTTGATAAAAAATACAGTAAAACACTAATCTTGTGAAGTATTGTTACAATGTGAAAGAATTTATTAAAGCTGAATTTTCAGCATCATTAAATGTTTTCATAGAAACTGCGATACATGTTTTCAGGATTCTTTGATGAATAGAAAGAACAGCATTTATTTTACTGCCTAAAATAAAAATAGAAAAACTCTGCCGCTGTAAAAGTAAATCTGCTTTTTACATTCTGACATGGTTGGAAATGAAAAACATTCATATCCAAACTGGTAACTGCAGTATTTAAGACTGCGTGTGGAAGTGGAACAACTTGTGTAAATACATATTGTTGTTACAAAATATAGTCACATAATTCCTGTTACACGTGTGCACTTACGTACTGAAGTGAAAAAAGTGTTGTTACCAATGTCCTGTTACACATTTGGACTTACACATACCATTCCGTGGGTTGTTACATGTGTGTAGTTACACAAATATTACAATTGTAGATACTATGTACCAATGTGTACTTACACTGTAGTTAAATACTATGTACATACAGTACCAGTCAAAAGTTTGGAAACATTACTATTTTTAATGTTTTTGAAAGAAGTCTCTTATGCTCATCAAGCCTGCAGTTAAAAAAACAACAAAAAAACAACAAAAAAAAAACAGTAATATTATGAAATATTATTACAATTTAAAATAATGGTTCTCTTTTTTAATATACTTTAAAATGTAATTTATTTTTGTGATGCAAAGCTGAATTTTCATCAGCAAGTACTCCAGTCTTTGGTGTCTTATGATCCTTCAGAAATCATTCTAATATGCTGATTTATGATCAATGTTGGAAACAGTTGTGCTGCTTAATATTATTTTTATAACCTGAGATACTTTTTTCAGGATTATTTGATGAATAAAAAGTTCAAAAGAACTGTATTTATTTAGAATAGAAATCTTTTGTAACAATATACACTACCGTTCAAAAGTTTGGGAACAATACATTTTTTTTTTTAAAGAAATTAGTACTTTAATTCAACAAGGATGCGTTAAATTGATAAAAGGTGATGGTAACGATTTATATTGTTAGAAATGTTTTTATTTTGAATAAACGCTGTTTTTATGAATAAATGCTGTTAACGTTTTACTCATCAATGAATCCTGAAAAAAGTATTCCAAAAATATATATTAAGCAGCACAACTGTTTCCAACATTGATCATAAATCAGCATATTAGAATGATTTCTGAAGGATCATAAGACACCAAAGACTGGAGTACTTGCTGATGAAAATTCAGCTTTGCATCACAAAAATAAATTACATTTTAAAATATATTAAAAAAGAGAACCATTATTTTAAATTATAATAATATTTCATAATATTACTGTTTGTTTTTTTTTTGTTTTTTTTTACTGCAGGCTTGATGAGCATAAGAGACTTCTTTCAAAAACATTAAAAATAGTAATGTTTCCAAACTTTTGACTGGTACTGTATGTAGTTACCATGTACCAAGTTCACAGGTATTATGGCCACTTACAGTGCAATTATACATGTAAGTACTGAGTAATATTAATTAACTACATGTACTTACTATAGGGTTAGGGTAGGATTAGGATTTGGTTGAGGGTTAGTTGCATGTAACTATGCATAATTTACTGTTACTACTATGGTAAGTGCATGTAACATGTAACAATGACACTGTAAAGTAAAGTGTCACCGTATTTTCTTTGTTTCTCCAGTAATGGAGGTGGCCTCTGGTGAATACGGTGACCAGACGGCTCGGCTGGTGAAGGCTGTTCAGGAATGGAAGTGTGAGAAAGACTACAAAAGTGAAATGAATGGTAATGGGGTCCATAACCCCTTCCTGTGGCACAGACCATCTGATGAGGTATGTATAGAAACATTTGAAACCTTTATGTAACATGATGCAGTGCGTGTGACTGCATCTCTGTATTTTTGGCTCAGATAATTTAGCACACAAGAGATGTAATAATTTATCCTATTTTCTTTAGGACTCTTCGTCGTCGGAGGGTTGCCATAGTTTTTCTGCCAGCTGCTTGACGCAGTTTTGCATCCTTTTCAAGAGAACTTTTCTTAGCATCCTGAGAGACTCGGTAAGCTGCACCGCCACCTAGTGGGGACGTTTAGTGACACATACACAGCACAGCCTAATATGTCATAAAGAGCGTCTGGTGTTTAAAACATGGAGAACCTGATTTCACCAAGTGCAACATGATCCTGGAACAACATCTTTGTTAAACCTGGAACAACATTGCAATCAACCAATCAGATTTGAGGGACAAGTTTAAAGTTTATGTCAAGTTTAGGCTAACAACCAGGGTTAGGTGCTTCTACATCCGTGTTATATAAAAACTACCTTTATTCCCAATTACGTTTTAATAATAGTAGCAAATCATGGATTTCAATGACTTTTCACTGGAATACACTGAATTGCAATTCAACGATTTTTAACAGTCTAACAGCAGGAAATAAATCTGGGAAATAAAGTGTTTTCTATTTTTATTATTATTATAATTAGTATTATACTCTAAAAAACGCTGGGTTGTTTCAACCCATGTTTGGGTCCTATATGGACAAACCCAACCATTGGTTTACATTTTTTTTATTAAATTTTAAACCCAATGGTTGGGTTTGTAAATATAATGAAATATGGGTAACACTTTACAATAAGGTTCATTAGTTAACATTAGTTAATTACATTAGTTAGCATGAACTAATAATGAACTGTACTTTTACAGCATTTAGAAATGTTTGTTAATGTTAATTTCAACATTTACTAATACTTTATTAAAATCTTGTTAACTTTAGTTAATGCACTGTAAACTAACATGAACAAACAAATAACAGCTTTATTTTTATTAACTTAACGTTAACAAAGATGATCAAATACAGTAACAAATGTATTGCGCATGGTAAGTTCATGTTAGTTAATACATTAACTAATGTTAACTAATGAACCAAAATATGTATAAATGGAACACAAATCACCATTTCTTTTGGAAATACCTCATATTGTGTGCATGATTACATAGGAATTTCATATTGAATGGTTATCATTTAGAACCTGAAATATTAGAATATACACTTGCGGTGGTTTGTCATCAGAATGTCATTATATTTTAATTCATTTAAATTAGATTTAAAATAGATGTATCCTGTTTGCGCCCTAAATACATTTTAAAATCTGATTGTAAATTCAGAAGGAACATAAGCTTGATTAGAAAATGATTCTTCTCTGTTCAGGTGTTGACTCACTTGCGCATCATATCTCATCTTGGGATTGGAATCCTCATTGGTCTGTTGTACCTGGGCATTGGCAACGAGGCCAAGAAAGTCCTTAGCAACTCTGGCTTCCTGTTCTTCTCCATGTTGTTCCTCATGTTCGCAGCTTTGATGCCCACCGTTCTCACCTGTGAGTCTGTGAAATTTGTGTAAAAAGGTCCATTATATTCTTCATACAAGAAAGACTTTGATGCACTTTTACTTTACTTTGTAACACTATTCTTGTATGTGAAAAAATAACTTGATATGTACATTCTACGTATGCTAATCTGTTCTTTCTGACTGTTATTGTAGTTCCACTTGAGATGGGCGTCTTTTTGAGAGAACATCTAAATTACTGGTACAGTCTAAAGGCGTACTACTTGGCCAAAACAATGGCGGACGTCCCGTTTCAGGTAACATGGAACAAATAAAACATGAGGTTTTCTCTTGAAAAGTAGCTTGCTCTTTTGAGATGATTCACATAGTGGATAAGAATAAGGTTTAGAATGGGATATCTTCAGAGTACATACGCATAACAGGATAAAAATGGAACAATAAGGGGAATCACTAAGATGGTTATGGCATAAACATGTTATTGGAGCTTCAAGAGGATTTGCTTTTCAGGACAAATCACTATTTGCACAATATAGACAAATCCTGCTGCAACATTACATAAGTGGGCTTTGCGTTTCCCCATCAGAAATATCCTCTAGTGTTTCTACAAGAAATATTCTTCAGTTAGAAAAAAAAAAAGATCTTGAACATTTGGGATGTTTTACTTAACCTGACAAAAATGTTTTTATTTTTTTTCTATATGGATCCTATTATGCTTTTTGTTTTACATGTTCGTCTTTCTTAAGTGTGTAATGTTGCTGTTTGAGCATGAAAAAGGTTTCCAAAGTTACAAAGCAAAGTCACTCTATATCTATTTTCAAGGTCACTAAGCAATTTTGTAACATTGACTTATGAACAAAAAGTCAAATTGTTAGTTTTCTCTTTGAAAGGCGATACTTCAAAATACTTCCTTTCTGCTTCACAGGTTGTGTTCCCGGTGGCGTACTGCAGCATAGTGTACTGGATGACATCTCAACCTTCAGATGCAGTCCGTTTCATTCTTTTCCTGGCTTTAGGGACGCTCACGTCATTAGTTGCACAGTCGTTGGGACTACTTATAGGAGCAGCATCCACGTCATTACAAGTAGATGCCTCTACTTTTGCTTTGTCCTGTTCTGTCATATACTTGATTTTATGAAAACAATTTGCCTCATTATCAATCAATCAATCAATCAATTTTCAAAGCCATTTACAGGAAATGAACACTTTTGTCTGATGCAGTATTGTGTTTCCTTGACAGGTAGCAACTTTTGTTGGTCCTGTGACAGCCATCCCTGTGCTACTATTTTCAGGCTTCTTTGTCAGTTTTGACACCATCCCAAAATACCTCCAATGGATGTCATACATTTCCTATGTCAGGTAAGGGAACCTCAGGAAATGCTCAGTTCAATATTAAAGGAGAACTCCGGTCAATTTTAACATTGAGCTAATTTTTTTTGTAAATTTGGAGTGCTGTCAGTACAGAGAACAACGACAAAAATCGGTGTTGCCTACACCGTGTTATCCTCGTTTTAAAATTTGCACCCTGTTGACTTCAATGGGGCAAGTTTTAAACCTGCTTTTAGCCTCTTAACATCCTTGATGTGTCATTACAAGTGCACAGGTCATGTGAGTGATTCCTTCGGAGTGAACGCGGGTGAATCTGACTGCAGTAGATGTGAAAGAAATATATAAAAAATTATGTTTATTCAGCCAGCGCACATACCTGTATTTACATCCTGTTTTCGGTCGAAGCCCACAGTAGTCGATTGTCGAGTTCACGCGCATAGGTTTAGTACCTATGATCACGCGCGTGAACTCGACAATCGACTACTATGGACTTCGACCGAAAACAGGATGTAAATACAGGTATGTGCGCTGGCTGAATAAATATCATTTTTATTCATATCTTTCACATCTACTGCAGTCAGATTCACCCGCGTTCACTCAGAAGGAATCACTCACATGACCTGTGCACTTGTAATGACACATCAAGGATGTTAAGAGGCTAAAAGCAGGTTTAAAACTTGCCCCATTGAAGTCAACAGGGTGCAAATTTTAAAAAGAGAATAACACGTTGTAGGAAACACCGATTTTTGTCGTTGTTCTCTGCACTGACAGCACTCCAAATGTACAAAAAAATGAGCTCAATGTTAAAATTGACCGGAGTTCTCCTTTAAGATATGATAGATTCTGTGTGCCAAATCATTCATCTGCATTATTTGAAATTAGGTACATGAACAGAAATTCTTACTTGAATTATTTATACCTAAAGACAAAATGATTAACCAGCAATATCACAGTTTCACTGCGTTTTATGTGCCCTTGTGAAAGAGATGTAGACTTTACATTAAATGCTATTAACTGAACTTAAGAGTGCTTTTTGACCCACCTAAGTAGGACTTAAGTACATCTTTATATGTTGTTTTTATAATTGTGTTAATTTTTAAATGTTAAAGTGCCGAATGTATTGGCAAGCATTTATAGTAAAACATAATATACTATTTCTATTGAAACTTGTATGATACTGTATATTTAAACATGACATACAAGTTTGTTATTGCACATTTGTAATGATAGTAGTTGCAGTTTTACTATATATAAATATATTAACTTTAAGTGTAATATCAAATAAGTTAAATGTTAACTACAGTTAAAATTACAATCAAGTACTTTACATATGCTTTAGTCAACACATCAAAATAAGTGTACTTATTTAAAGCATGACAAAATATTAAAAATTCTTAATTTTACACAAAAGTGTGCTTAAGTGTGTTAAGAGACAGTCATGATAGTGTACTCACTTTATTTCATTATGTCCATTTTATTTCATTTATCTTATATAATCTACAAGTAATAGTCTTTAATAGACTTTTAAGATTTGAAGTACACTACAAGTGCACATTCAATACAATTAAGCACACTTCTTTTTTCACAAGGGTGTTTAACTCCTTTACATATACTGTATAACATTATTTCCTGCTCAAGATTATGTTTTACATATCATTACAAAAATTAAATGTGCTAAAAATATAATGGCATGTTGTCTTTATGTACAGTATGTAAGATGAAGTACACTTATCATAAAGAGGTTAATCATAGTGATTGTTTGATTGAGATTTTACATTAGGATTATTCACTATTACTACTTATTACCAATAAGTAAATAAATTATCATGATATATCGATTCAATTTTAAATTATTTTATTATGCAAGTACAAAGAGATATGAAAGACTTGCAACTATATAGGCACAATGTAGTAGACTTAGAGTAGTGGTCAAAATACAAACTATTTGACAACAGAATGCTGCATTTGACCAATCAGAAACAAGTATTCCATTGAGCTGTATAATAAAACAAAATTGTATACCAAAAACATTGGATAGTGGTCCTTTTCTAAATCAGTTGTCCTCTGACTTTCAGATATGGTTTTGAAGGAGTCATTCTGTCCATATACGGGCTTGACCGTGAGGACCTGCACTGCGACAAAGACGAGACATGCCACTTCCAGAAGTCAGAAGCCATTTTGAAGGAGCTGGATGTTGAGGACGCAAAGCTCTACTTGGACTTTATCGTGCTGGGCATCTTCTTTGTGTCGTTTCGTCTCATCGCCTACTTTATCCTCCGATACAAGATCAATGCTGAGAGATAGACTTGTGTAAGACGTGACGGAGAGAGTACAATCGAGACTTTCTTGCAGGCCGAAAAAGCCGAAACAGAGAGGGTTTGTTCCCTCAAAAAGAACCATCGGCATGTTTGCCTACACTGGACAGAAACCTGGGCTGAACCTGAAGTCACAGTATGTACTGTAAATGTCCAGCTTTTGCGTGCTTTTATGAGAAAACAAAGCGCTTAGAACGCAACCGTTTTTGGGACTCAACCAAACATCTGCCAGATAGACAGAGAAACATGGCCGCACTGAAGAAGAGTCACAGGAGCAGACATTCAGCAGCTGACTGAAAAAGTAATGGGCTAATGTGTGTGATCATATTGGAAAGCTGGAATCTTTTCTCTTGCCCTTGTGAAAAAAGAAGTGTGCTTAATTGTATTCAATGTGCACATGTAGTTTACTTCAAATCTTAAAAGAACATTTATTAAAAAAAATAAAAAAAAAACTGTATTTGCAGATAATATAATATTGATGAAATAAAAGCCACTTAAGTGTAGTTAATAAGAGCGCACTTTCATGACTGCTGCAAAACTTAAGTACGTTTAAAAGGGGCACTTTGTAATAATTTCATATTAAAGTGTACTTTGTAAATCATGTTTTAATCATCTTTTGTCGTGCTTTACAGAACTACACTTGATTTCATGTTTCCACTTACATAGGCCATTAAGTCACATGTAAAGCACTTGATTGTAGTGTGTTATTTGATATTACATTTAAAGTTCATATATTTGAAATGCACTAAATTGCAACTTCTTCATTACAAATGTGTGATAATGACAAATATATTTATTAATACAGCATACAAGTTTCAATAGAAATGCCCTAAAAGTATGTTTTTGTTTACCATAAATGTTTGCCAGTACATCTGGCAGTGCACATTAACCATATTGCAAAGACGATATAGAAGAAATAGTTATGAAGTGGATCACAAAACTCTTAAGTTCGGCTAATCACGTTTAAGCTAATAAATAATTCAGTTTCGACTTTAGCAGGTCTACTCCTTTCAAAAGAATGCTGAACTGCACTTTTCTTTTCACAAGGGTGCCCTTTTTTCTTTTTCTTTTTTCCTGTGCAATGATTGGATATAAAAGACAATCATTTATTTCGGGTCTACCTGGCATTCCCTCTACTATTAAAAAGCTCTCGTTCTGTTGGTAATGGCTGCCTGTTGCTCTAGTAGAAGAATGATAACTTAGAAGCTTGTGTAGGTTGTAACTGGGTTACAATCCTATCAGAGGAGGAACAAATAAAACAAATCCAAAAGAGAACTAAAGGCTCAAGATGACTGGATCTCATTAGAATGAAAAAGGGAAAAATGCATCAGATCCTAATAGCATGTACATTCTGTGCCACTGTTGTCATCAAACAGAACTGCAAAAGTAATGACTGCTTTCAAGAAGATTTCTTGAACACACCTTCTATCTTTGGTCAGACAAACGGATAGTCCCACCCCCATCACAAATGTTGTTAAAGCAACTGTCATAAAAGTATACAGCCTTAGGTAGTGTGATGTTTTCATCCATGCTGATATTTCTGGGTGTTAAAAACAAAAAAGGAATTTATTTTAACATTGAACAAATTACATAGATCACCTTTAAGGCTCCATACAGCATGTAAAAAAAAAAAAAAAAAAAACTGTTCAATATATCTTTATGACTTTAGTAATTAAGTACAGTACATCTGATAAACCATCATCATATGCAAATATGAATTTTGGCATCTTTTGGCTTCTCTTTGTTCACTGCATTATATTTTTAAACGTTTGCAAAGTAAATTGTTGAACTTCTGCACTTCCAAGTTATTAACCCTAAAGTTGGCAAACCCTAAAATGCTTCTCTTACTTTCAGAAATGTATTTTACGAAAGGTTTACAAGTTCAAGTTTACTGTTCTAAATGCCTTTGATTTTCCTGAATTATAGGTTCGAAGGTCATGTAAGTAATCATAGAGGATCTCACATACTTCCACGTGCCGTTTATCATCCAAACAAGTTTTATTTCATTGTCGTTGATTAATGTTACATTCTTTGTTGACATCTATTCACAGATTCCATGCTTTCTGGTTACGGGACAATCAAAAATGATGTAATTGTGAAGTTAATGCAAAAGTGAAAATGTGACAAAAATGAAGAATGCTATTTATTATCTGGGTTCTTTGTGTTAAATGTCCATTTTGCAGATGTTTAGTGACCTCCGAGCTGTATGTCCCCATTCAGAGCATCATTCACTAAACATTGCAGGCACAATGTGAATGCTGAGCTTAACTCAAGTGTTATTACCATTATAATCATACCAAACCTGATGTGGAAATATCTTTTGAACCATCTTTGATTGCTGTATTACCTCTATTCTGTCGGAAGAGTATGTCTACTTAGAATGTAGTGCATATTTATGTTTTTTTGTATATCTTAATTGTATATTATGTTTCTTATTTAGCTTCCTTCTTTGAATCTTGCACTTACAGTATGAACCGTAGAATCAAAATGATAGGGATTGTTTTATATAGACATTCAAAGGCTCTATTTTAAAAGTTATTTAATTTTCCATATCTGAAATGGTCTACTAGTTACAATATGTTTCTGTTGCGCAAATCTAATGTAATAATGGTTACATATTAGATATGCTAATAAAGATTTATTGTTTTCAAACTGCTTGTTTTATTTGTCTGAGTGTCTTATTTTTGATGGGTAAAAACGTGACATAATATTTATAAAAGATAAGATTAATACGATTTAAAAGGAACAGTTTAGCTGCAATGTTCAGTATAATATTAATCAAAAAAACTTTCTGGATACATGCACAAGCAAATAGATATGGATGCAGATGTTATCCAATAAGAAACGGTTCCAAACCCTGTATCATAAATATGTTACGTTTCATTGTGTTTTGGTGTAGTTCTGTTAGGGCTAACCCCAGGGTCCATCCATCCATTTCCCACTCTTTACAGCCTGAGGCACTGATAATCTCCAGCATCCTTGTTTGACCCTCTGTTTTTTCCTCCGTGATTATGAGCTCCATTCTCACTGTACTATATGAGCCATAAAAGCCTGATGTATCAAATATGATACTCAACATATATAAAAACTGTCTAAAGGTTCATTAAACTGTTCCTGTTACTGTATTTCATATGTCAGGCTTTATAGGGTTAATTACAGAAGCATGAGACATTTATAATATAATGATATCACATGATGATATGCATGGTGATATAAAAAATAAAAAATAAAGTGAAACCAAATTGAAAAATGACTTTACTGGTTTATTGACAGTCATACTACTAAACTAGGGCAGTCTGGAAAAGTGTGTTTTAGCATATTTCATGACATTTAGGACACTATAATTTGCAACTAAGAAAGTCTGTTTCCAGTTTATGCCACTGAACTATAGTTCATAAAACTGATGATGACCGAAGCTGAGGCCACGCAAGAACATTTATGCATTTAACACAGATGTTATCCAATTAACTGACATTGCATTTATTAGTTCATCAGTTCATGTATTCCCTGGGAACCAAATTTATTACTTAAATTTGTAAATTAGCTCAAAAGGGAAATAACACATTATGATCAATTATAAATATTTAAACCAGCTTAAAATGGAAATATATACATTTATATATACATATACATATATATGTTATAGTTAAAGGAACCGTATGTAAGAAATGTATTTCAATTAATCATAAAATGGCCCTGATATGTCACTAGACATTAAGAAATCATGTTCATTTCAAATACTTATATCACTGACAACAGTAGTCCGGCCAGGATATTGTCATTTAAAAAGTGAAGTTGCAGCCCTCAACTGATGTTGATGTTGTCATGTTGTGTTTTGGCCTGATGCTCCACCCTCCACCTATCTACCAATCACAAAGTCAGTAGTGTTTCGGCATCCGGGTTGCCAGCTCTGCTCTAGTTACCACAGCTGCAGCTACAAACGTTCCTGCTGGATCCTGCAGCCTATCTGGCAACCTCGAGTCAGGGGGGAGGGGGAGGGGATACACCGCTCTACAGTAATTTGAAAGTGATTGCAGTACCAGTTTTGGCCACAATCTTACATACAGTTCCTTTAATATATAGATCAGCTTCCAGAATCAGTTTTAGCAGAATTAATTTTAAATCGACTGATCTGTTACATTTACATTTTACATTTAGTCATTTAGCAGACGCTTTTATCCAAAGCGACTTACAAATTAGGACTAAATTAAGCGAGTCATCATGAAGAGGCAAAAAACAACAACAACGCAAGAAGTGCTCAAGATACGAAGTTCAGGCATTATTCAGAGTAGCATAAGCATGATAAGTGAGGTTTTAAAGGGAAAGTTTTTTTTAAAAGTTTTTTTAGTTTTTTTTTTATGAAGTTAAGTGCTCACGGAAGAGATGGGTTTTCAGCTGTTTTTTGAATGTTGTCAGGGATTCTGCATTCCGGATGAGGCCGGGGAGAGCGTTCCACCAGCATGGAACTGTGAATGAGAATGTTCTGGAAAGTGATTTTGTGGCTTTCTGTGATGGAACCACGAGACGTCATTCGTTGATCGATCGTAGGCGTCTGGTAGGGATGTAGACTCGTAGGAGTGAGTGAAAGTAGGAGGGAGCTGAGCCTGTGATAGATCTGTAAGCAAGCGTCAGTGCCTTGAACTTGATGCGAGCAGCGAGAGGTAGCCAGTGCAGAGAGATTAACAGAGGAGTGACGTGGGCCCTCTTGGGCTCGTTGAAGACAAGACGAGCTGCAGCATTCTGGATCATCTGAAGAGGTTTGGTTGCACATGCTGGAAGTCCGGCCAGAAGAGCATTGCAGTAGTCAAGCCTAGAAATGACCAGGGCCACCCAAATGATGTTCGTCCACCAAACCAACAGTACGACCTTCTATCAACTCTTTAAGGAAGGTTATTCTTCTGGCCAAGAAGAATGACTTTCTTATTCTATATAGCACTAAACAGTACAAAAAACATGTAGCAATACCAAACGTTAACGTGACTTGATCTGTGAGCAGCAACAGAGACAATCAAGCGTGGATATAATGAATTTTAATAAATGAAACTACGGATACATACAACTAAACAAACAAATAATATCTGCACTACAAATAATATCTGCACTTTAGGATAGATTTGTATTCTGTTGGCAACCAATCTAAATGATTACTTCCTTTTACATACATGTAAACTACATAATAAACAGTTATAAAACAATACATTTGAAACATATGTTCTGTACCTGTTGGCAAAACATAGAACGGTGGTGATCAGATTCGGGCATCACACTCGTGCATGTTCTATAATGGAGGTGAACATTAAACTTGATATTACCATACATGTAACAGTGGCACAAACACAAACACAAATCATATAATTCTAATCACTCGTATATGTCAATAGTGATCCATAAAATGGTTTGAGGTAAGCAGGGCGGGGCCGAGAGCCTTGAGAGAATGGCGCGAGGACCAGCGATTGATAATGATCATCACCTGTGCGCTGTACCGGTCTCGTATCTCACGGAGGAGCTTCAGAAGCATAAAAGGAGGAGCGATGACAGTGAAGGACGAGAGAGGACCAGGTCGTGAGGGGCTGCCGCTTTTACTTTCCTTTTGTGTTTAGTGGTGCCAAAATCTGTGAAGTGATAGATCGTGTGGAGCTTCGGAAGCATAAAAGGAGTCAAGAGCCGAACACGCTCAGTGCAAACTCTAGATTTTTGTCCCTCAGGAGAAAATCAAGCAAGATCAGAGCTTCTTACCTCAAATGCAACATAATGAGTGCACCCAGCTCCCTCAAGAGTCCAATACTCCAACAGACTCCTGTCTTACACACGCATATAAACAAGCAGTCCTGAAGACAAAAAAGCTGATGACGTGTAACTCCATTACATAATGATTATTGGCTTTTGTTTACACGTGCCTCAGACACCGGTCACGCTGATGACAATACCCAAAGAGTCAATACCAGACACAGCGTCGAAGTTCCACTTTGAAAGGGAACTCAGACAAAGTTGAAAACCTTCATAAAGAGATCGTAAAATAAATCCATGTAAATCGAGTGGTTAAATCCAAGTCTTCTGAAGAGACATGACCGCTTTATATGATGAACAGATTTAACAGATCTCTTTATGAAGTTTATGAAGTATGTCCAAGTTTTAGGTGAACTGACTTTCAATGGAGGGGCAGAAATCTCTCAAATTTCATTAAAGATATCTTCATTTGTGTTCCGAAGATGAACGGAAGTCTAAACGACATGAGGGTGAATAAATGATGAGAGAATTTTCATTTTTGAGTTAATTAACCCTTTTAATGCCTAATCCCATCTAAAATATACTTGTATATTATACTTTTATGAGAGCGCAAAAAGAGCATAAGAATTTGAGCCTATTGATCTGGTTTCATGTAAGGAAATTGTTGGTCACCATCTAGCTGTCCTCAGGATGTTATTCCACCTCTTTTCCATACAAATCATTGACACAGTCGGTCCTGACCTGTTAATGGTTATTAACAAATGCTTGTCTACTGGCTCCTTCCCGAACAGTCTTAAATATGCTGTGGTGACACCATATCTTAAAAAAAACAACCTTTCGTCCTATTTCAAATCTACCTTTTATCTTTAAAGATCCTCAAGAAAGTTATACTGACTCAATTACAAGTTTTTTTTTTTGGCTGTAAATTCTGTTCATGAAATGTTTTAATCTGTCAGAGAAGCACACTACACAGAGGAATAGCATGAACCAGAGTCTGGAATGTTTATTAAAGCACAGCAGAACAGGTGAGTAATGATGGATCAATAACAGACAGAACAATGATAGAAATGGAATGCATTCCACAAACACAGCAGTAGATGAGCACCAAACACGATGGAAAACCAAGGCAATCGAGGATAACACCGCACACAGTATCACAGCTGTAACCTGAAAATTACTATAAGGAAGCAAGACAAGTAAAAATGCACTTGATAATCTTAGAAATGACTTGAGAAAAGAAAAGAAAAAAACAGATTTGTGATACAACTAAGAATGTATATGAATCAGTTCTGACTGCTTCCAGACATGATGGGTAATTAAACCTGAGTCATCTCATAAGCAGTTGCTCACAAACAATAAACTTTAGTTTTATTGGTGTACATTCTGTTAATTAATGTTGAAAATTGTGTGATGATGGCTTATATAAACCTATGGGATGTTGAACTTTTGAACACCATTGAACACAACCATAAGGTAGACAACATTTTCTTTTTTTTAGCATTACTTTCACTTGAATAGTACTGCACATAGTAAAGTACTACATTTTATTTTAAATGTGTCTTTTTGTTAATGCTAAATATGTTGCTAACAAAGCACATCTCTGTTTAGAATTTCTTAATTCATTTGCAGACAAATTATGGATGATCAGGACACATTTACAGATTACGAATCTCAAAGAGAAGAGAGGTATGCTTCAGATGTTTGACAGTTTGATTACTAAAAATGTATGTTATTAATATATGTTATTGTTCTACCCTATTGCCGGACCCAGACTTTCAATCTTAAAAAATTTCAAAAGTTTGGAAACATTACTATTTTTAATGTTTTTGAAAGAAGTCTCTTATGCTCATCAAGCCTGCAGTTAAAAAAAAAAAAAAAAAAAAAAAAACAGTAATATGAAATATTATTACAATTTAAAATAATGGTTCTCTTTTTTAATATATTTTAAAATGTAATTTATTTTTGTGATGCAAAGCTGAATTTTCATCAGCAAGTACTCCAGTCTTTGGTGTCTTATGATCCTTCAGAAATCATTCTAATATGATGATTTGATACTCAGTTATTATCAATTATCAAAAAAAAAAAGTTATTGTTCCCAAACTTTTGAACGGTAGTGTATATTGTTACAAAAGATTTCTATTCTAAATAAATACAGTTCTTTTTAACTTTTTATTCATCAAATAATCCTGAAAAAAGTATCTCAGGTTATAAAAATAATATTAAGCAGCACAACTGTTTCCATCACAAAAATAAATTACATTTTAAAGTATATTAAAAAAGAGAACCATTATTTTAAATTGAAATAATATTTCATAATATTACTGGTTTTTTTTACTGCAGGCTTGATGAGCATAAGAGACTTCTTTCAAAAACATTAAAAATAGTAATGTTTCCAAACTTTTGACTGGTACTGTACATATATATATATATATATATATATATATATATATATATATATATATATATATATATATATATATATACATATATATATATATATATATATATATATTGAATGTATGCATGATCAACATTACGGTAATCTAAACAATGAGTAAAATAAAAAATAAACTATTTAAATATTCATTGTGTAAAAAAGTCAGAGACCAGTGAATGCAGGAGAGGAACAGGGTAGCACAACACAACAGGGCAGATTGTGAAACACAAATAGCTGTGTCCAAATGTATGTAGAAAAGACAGAAACAAACACAAAGAAGGAAGAAAACAGAAGGAAGATCAAACCCGAGTCCTGACAATACCATCAATTGACTACAGTGTCAGTGAAGAAATAAGCTTTAGATGCATGAGAGACAATAATTATAAATATATTCTGATATGAAAATAAAAATATTTTGATATGAAAATGTTATTGTGTAATTGTCTAATTATGCAAATTAAGCATGAGAGTATAATGTTACTGTGTGTATTTAGAATATATAAAATGCTAGCTTTGAAATTAGCCTTAGAAAGTCAAAAGTCTCAATATTTGTACTAATATATTTAAAATGTCATTTTCATCACTCTTTTACATGACATGTTGGTTCGAAAAAATAAATGTCTCTTGTGATGCATGTCTGTCCACTAAGTAGATGATTTTTTTTCTTTCTCTCTCCCAATGTTTTTATTATAAAGCTCATTTTCGGACTCACAAACTCATGGAGCATTCCACAATCATTTCGTTGAGTCTGTTCAGCCTTTGATTGAGTTGATCGACTCTCTGAGGATGATCGCCATTGATAAGGATATAGATCTGCCATCCATTGCAGTGGTGGGAGATCAGAGTTCTGGAAAGAGTTCTGTTTTGGAGGCTCTCTCTGGGGTGGCTTTACCTCGAGGAAGTGGTAAGACTCTGAAATTACTTTTTAGCATGTATATTTTCCCACTTGGTCCGCTATTGAGATCACTTGTATGCTGATTACAAACAGATTTACATTCATTCAAAACCTGTTCTATGTGGATGTTTCTTACCATTGTATATCTGAGAAAAAAAGATATGGATGTCTAACAATTTTCTTTACTGAAATAGTTGTAAGACTGAAGTCATTCACTCACTATCAGCTTCATAATGCTGGCCTTTCTGTTGATGGCTAGGTCTTGGAGTTTAAAATGAACTGAAAAATCTCAGTTATTTTTGATGAAGCGACTGGTATATATTGTGATGTTTCGGGATGTAGTCATGACCGAAATCTTTGGATATACCATTTGAATACGTCCGGCATTTCAATCACTGGTTTTGACAATATGTGTGTTGTAAGAGTGATGTAAAAGACCATTTGAAATCCAATTTGAGCTGCCAGAGTGTCCTGACTGATACTCATCTGTAAAAATATGATTGAAATCACTTAGGGCTGGGCGATATGGCTGAAAACTGTATCACGATATAAATGTTTCATATTGGTCGATATAGATAATTATTGGTATTTTTTATGACCTATTTAAAATAAGGACCAGGAGACAAAAATATATTACATTTAAACATTTTTATTTTAACCTTCCTCTGATTATAATCCCCTCAGTTATAAAGGCAGAAATGTCAACACAACCATGGAAAACACTTAAATAATTGAAATGTAAACATAAGTCTAAAATCACAATGAAACCTTAACAATTATCTCCTAACATTAAGTTGCAAAATTAAAGAATACGTAAGAAATGCTTAATATAAAGTGTAATAAAATAGTGCAAAGTGTTAAATATAAACAGAGAAACCGACGACGGTCTTGCATAATTTGCAGACGACATTGGTCTGACTACGGTCAGACTTATAAAATCCAAAAAAGTGCCATACTGGCGAGCTGACTTTTCCTGTTTTATCAACATTTTCCTCGCTCGCTGCGGCACTCATTTTCCACTTATCACTCCATGCCGGTTCTGTTACTTAACTTGCGTTCACACCGGACGCGAATAGCGCGTCATATTCGCGCCTGCCGCGTATAGTTATACGCTTGACCACTTTGTGTCCATTAAGAGCTAAATTGATGCACGTAAAAACAAAATTCAGTCAGGACCACTTCGCCAAGTATGGATAAATAGATTTATTGCGATAATATAGCATACAGTTAGTGTTGGCGGTATGGATCTGTTCTGGGCAAAACTCCTACGCCTGTCCATGCAGCTATGCCTGGATAGAACGGGAGAGCAGCAAGGCAAACCCCCCATGGGGTACAGAACAGAACCAGTATATGCATGATTACAATTCTCAATTACATGAGTTGAAATGAGCAATTACATGTGAAATACAATATAAAATAAAAATTTGCCAAGATTACACTGTAAAGAAAACAAGTGATCAGAAAGATGAAGGTTGTTAGGAGGAGTTGGGGTTGGAGGAGGGAGTTAAGATGCGAGCAGCAAGCTACAGTATGAGGGAAATGCTGAAGGAGTGTGAGATTTAAGTGTGCCGCTGAGATAGATGTCGACACCGGATTGGACCACGTCATGAACAGCTGGCTAACAGCTGATGCGGGCTTGGCTGACGTGGCCTGCCTGAACTAACGCGATGCTTGATGTTTGAAGCAAAATTTACGCGCGTCAGAGGCGAAAGTTTCAAAAGTTTCGAAACCCATTGGCGGCCATCTTTTTACAAGATGTCTGATGTTGATCAATCATTTATCGAGAGAGTCACCGCTCTGTATTTGCTCTGGAGAGCAGAACAGCGGCGTAGGGATCATCGTCGCCATATTTGGGTCCACCAGACCCTTCGGAGGCGAACCCAGTTTGGCGAGTTTCACCATTTGCTCCAGGAGCTGCGCCTGGATGACGGCTGCTATCAGCAGTGCTTCCGCCTGTCCCGCGAATTCGCGTCAAACGCGTGAATGCACAAAAAGCACTACATAAAATCATTTGCGCGTAACACGCTTAACGCGCCAGACGCTCAATTCGCGTCATTTGCGCGAACTTTACTCTCGAATGAGGCGTATTCTCGTCTACCCCGCCGCTTCTACGCTCTACGCCTCATTCGCGCCGCAGGAATTTTTTACGCGCATAACGCGTCTTTGCATTGACTTAACATTGAAATCACTCGCACCTGATGCGCTATTCGCGTCCGGTGTGAACGCACCATAAGAATACAACACGAGACAACGATATGGCGCAACCAGAGCCGTAATTATGATTAAATACGTTTTTCAACGGCTCTGGGCGCAACCATACTGTACATGACTGGCTGTTAGCGTGTCACCCCCCTACGTTGCTAGGTTACCAGAGAGTGAGTGCCTTACTGCCTTTGTTCATGCAACCAAACTTGCTTCGCAACCTCTGGTTTCTTCCGACGAAAAAAATAAATAAAAATAAATAAATTTCGAACATTTTATCGAACGCATTTTTTATTGATATTGATTACGTGTCTATCGCGATACATATAGTTATCGTTTTATCGCCCAGCCCTAGAATCACTTTTCAAACCACCTCCAAATGCAGCTTCTATAGGCTCTATGCACGAACGCTGCTGACATATTTCCGGTAGGATCTCAGCCGGCGTCTTTACTTCCGCATAGCGCGTTCTATAGCGAAGTGTATAGCGGCAAAACTTTAATAAAATTCATTTTCTCAGAAACGGAGACAACGATTTTAGAAACTGATTCGCTAGTCGGATATCGCGCGATATGAGAGAATACCCTCAAAGTTGTTGATGTAGCTCGAAATTTATAATTTAAAGAACTTCTCTTTCTTACTCTTATGTGTGACAGTTAACTGCCTCACAATATTGTTAACATCATTCTCATTAACCGCTGGAAGTTCTTGTAAACAGCGAGTGTAATTTGCTATTATCTCCACCTAATGCAAAAACAGCTTCTGACGCAGCACCGGATGTAACTGGGCGGGCTGAGACAAAACACGGAAGCGATCGTGCATAGAGCCTATTGAGTAATCTAGAATCGTAATCAAATACAGGCAAAGGGTCAAGCACAGGAAGGCAGTCCAAAAAACAAAAAGGCAGGGGACACAGGCAAAAATCAAAGAACCAAGAGCCATAAAACCAGGGAGAATGCTCAGAGATGCAGAGTAACACTAGGACTAGGCAATACTTCACAATGAATGACTGAGATACAGGCTTATATAGGGTGTGGTAATGAGCTAATGAGAGACAGCTGTTAACAATCATGGTTGATTAGTCCGGGTAGTGGGTTATGGGTAATGTAGTCTGAGATGGTGTGGCAATATTCCGGGTAGTGGGTTATGGGTAATGTAGTCTGAGATGGTGTGGCAATAGTCCGGTAGTGGGTTATGGGTAATGTAGTCTGAGATGGTGTGGCAATAGTCCGGTAGTGGGTTATGGGTAATATGTGATGCGATCTGGGAAAACCCGTCGGATGTCGCGCTGGGCCGTTTTCAGTAAATTCCAAAATAGTTTGAATGTCAGTTTTTTTGTCAAATTTTTTTTTCCATTAAATTATTATTCTATAACATCTTTTCTCTTATCTCTGAAAATATCTTGGCAAAATTCCCTTGTTTAGTGCAGAAAAACAGCGATTTATAGTGTCAAGCTGAAAATACTCTTTCTCTAATGCATTCTAGAAATTTGATTTGGAAAGGGCTTGATACCAGCATCTATATGATATCAAAACCTGTAATAGGTAAAATTTCACCATGTGGTGGGTTTTCCCAGATCGCATCACATATTAGTCTGAGATGGTGAGGCAATAGTCAGGTTTGGAGTGCCCTCTGGTGGCTATCAAGGGCACTGCAGCTGATGATCGTGACGCTGTTGTTCAAATCTTCGCATTAATGGGACATCCGAGAAAGGTCTATTCTTGCATAGGCACGATGCAATGAATGTACTCAATACCATATAAGTAGAAGGAGGAGGAGATGATCTTGATGCAATGTGACGAAATAAATTAGATTTGAAAACTAGGGACCAACATACCTTGATATCCTTGAGAAACATTGTGCTTATATATTTTTTTAAGGTATTGTCACTCGCTGTCCTCTTGAGTTGAAATTACGGAAGTTAAAGAAAGGACCGTGGTCAGGGACCATTTCCTACAGTGGTCACAATGAAACCTTTCATGACCCATTAATGGTGGATTACCTTGTCAGAGAAGGTCAGTATGAACAGAAATAACCAGCATCAGTTGTAATGATGTCCTGATGAATGTCATCTTTGAAAAAACACTAGCCTATATTGCATCTGTGTTTAACACAATTGAGCAAAACTCAGAATGTTTGCTTCCTCAATTCAAATTCAGAAAGTCGATTGGAATTTGACTTGAAATATACCACTTGAAAATCCCAAACTAGTCTTGTTTGAATCTGCTGCAAACTTATGTATGTATATTTGGCAGCTCAAAACAAGCTTGCTGGAAATACAGTTGGAATATGTGATGAACTCATCTCTTTGGAAATTTCATCTCCTGATGTGTGTGACCTCACTCTGATCGATCTACCTGGTATAACCCGTGTACCTGTACATGGTCAACCTGAAGATATTGGTGACCAGGTGAGTGAATAGAGTGTTAAAACAAAAATCTAAATGGCTGTTTGAAATCATGTTAATATATGAACATTTGTGTTAACAGGCATTTAAGCTGTCAACCTGCACTTCAAATCAGTGGATTTAATCAACACTTTTTTTTTCATGCACTAAGTAGTCTGTTTGTAGCTGACAGATGAAACTTAAAGTCAACATGAACTCAAGCAGAGAGAGAGAAAAATACTTAATACATCTTCATCATTCATAATACACATTAATGCATCTCTACATGTTCATTATTATTCATTTATTTCTTATTTACTTATTTATTGGCAATGGTTTATTCTATATTGCATAAGTATAATGGGTTCTATGGTGTGTCATGGTGGCTTAAAGATTCTCATATTTTTAACCAAAGGACATTTTATCTTTTATTTTTAGATCAAAAACTTGATACTGAAATATACTGCCAAAAGTGAAACCATCATTTTAGTTGTTGTGCCCTGCAATGTTGACATAGCGACAACAGAAGCACTGAGAATGGCACAAGATGTAGACCCAGATGGATACAGAACTCTTGGTTTGCCAACTTTTCGTATTTCTACAGTATATTTCTTCAGACCAACCTGTAGCATTATGATTCATGCTTATCCTAACTTTTAACTTTTTTTTGTTGAATTCATGGCATAGCAATTCTCACAAAACCAGACCTTGTTGACAGAGGAGCAGAGATTGATGTTTTGAACATTGTCCATGGCAAAGTCATTCCTCTCAGCAAGGGCTACATTATTGTGCGATGCCGTGGTCAGAGTGACATCAATGACAAAATCCCTCTTTCTAAAGCCATGGAAATGGAAAAACTATTTTTTAGGAACCACCGATATTTCAGGTAATTCTAACTGTTATATAATAATAATAATAATAATAATAATAATAATACACTTTTTTTTTTTCTTGAAAGCTCTCTATTGAAAGATGGTAAAGCATCTACTCAATGCTTGGCAGACAACCTAACCAAAGAACTGGTTGATCATATCAAGGCAAGCACTTTATTATTATGCTCCTAGCCTCTTTCTTTCTTTCTTTCTTTCTTAGAAATTTGTGATTTTTAGTTTGTCACAAGTGGTCAGTTTATTAATTTAATAGGATTAAAGGTAACACTTTAAAATACGGATCCTTCGTTAATGAATAACTACACAGGAACAAATGAGTAACACAATATTAACAATCTAGTAACTACAATTAACTAACAAGTAACTCTGATTAACGAATTAGTAAGTAATAGCACACAGATTTAAGTGGTAGTTCACTATTAACTAATCAATAACTACTATTTTTTAATACTTCACAGAGAACTACTGAATTTTTTTTTACAGATTTAAGTGGTAGTTCACTAATAACTAATCAATAACTACTATTTTTCAATACTTCCCAGAGAAATAATGAAAAAAATTAACTAATGCAGGACAAATTACTAGCACTAGATTAACATTACTGCTAGATACTGTACACTAATTATAAATATGTAGTAGCGTAGCAGACTTATGATTTGGGAAAGCTGTCAATAATTAGCCTATGCACTGCTGTCTTTTAGAGAACTATTCATAAACTAAATCATTTTTAAGAACTGTTTTTATAAATGCACTTGTCTGGAACACTTACCCTGTGGCCGATTTTCCGGCATTCCTCTGGACTGGCTTTGAATAACTAGACTCATCATGGTGAGTACTGGAACATACTGAGTCATCAGCCATCCAAATACCAGTTATTTCATTATAGCTTGAGTCATTTGAGACACTTGAGTCATTACTAGTTAGTTAACATGATCTTCACTTTAGAATACGGATCCAAATAATTAGTAGTTCCTATAGGGGTATGTAGTAACACTTGAGTCATTACTAGTTAGTTAACATGATCTTCACTTTAGAATACGGATCCAAATAATTTGTAAGTCCTATAAAAGTATGCATTAACACTTGAGTCATTACTAGTTATCATGATTCCATGCTGTAGTTACTAATGAAGAGCCAACCCGAAAGGGTAGAATCATCTAATCATTCACAGGATATATATACACACACATATTTATATATATATATATATACATATGAACAAAGAGACATACATAAAAACAATTTTGAGAGGTAGGTTAAATAATAAAATAACTGGTATTTGGATGGCTGATGACTCAGTATGTTCCAGTACTCACCATGATGAGTCTAGTTATTCAAAGCCAGTCCAGAGGAATGCCGGAAAGTCGGCCACAGGGTAAGTGTTCCAGACAAGTGCATTTATAAAAACAATTCTTAAAAATTATTTAGTTTATGAATAGTTCTCTAAAAGACAGCAGTGCATAGGCTAATTATTGACAGCTTTCCCAAATCATAAGTCTGCTACGCTACTACATATTGATAATTAGTGTACATCTAGCAGTAATGTTAATCTAGTGCTAGTAATTTTTCCTGCATTAGTTATTCAGTTTTGCATGAATTGTGAATTTTTTTCATTATTTCTCTGGGAAGTATTCAAAAATTGTAGTTATTGATTAGTTATTAGTGAACTACCACTTAAATCTGTAAAAAATTCTGTAGTTCTCTGGGAAGTATTAAAAAAATAGTAGTTATTGATTAGTTAATAGTGAACTACCACTTAAATCTGTGTGCTATTACTTACTAATTCGTTAATCAGAGTTACTTGTTAGTTAACTGTAGTTACTAGATTGTTAACATTGTGTTACTCATTTGTTCCTGTGTAGTTATTCATTAACGAAGGATCCGTATTTTAAAGTGTTACCGGATTAAATACTATTTTAAGCCAGCTAATATATACAATTATATGTTTTTATGGACACAGAAGTCGCTACCCTACTTAACTGAGCAGATTCAGACTAAACTACTCAGCGTTCAAAGGGAGCTTAAAAACTACGAGCAGGGTCCACCCATTGAAGAAGAGCTGATGGGACCTTTTCTCAGTGATGTAAGAGCTCTGAGAATAAAGCACAATATATATCCATCTTAGCATCTTACCTAGGCCTACATATCTATCGCATAAATTGTGATTTTTTTTCTCTTCCTATATAGATAATAATGGAGTTCAGCGATCAAATAAATGAACTGAGTAGAACAGGACATTCAAAAGATAAAAACATTCATGCACTTCTACGTCCTGTGTTCAAGAAATGGGACATCTACCTAAGAGGCTCTGAAGTATCATGTGAGTGAAGATGTTGAAATCATGTGCTTTTGCAGGACTGTACCAAATCCCTTAACCAGACCTTTCCTTTTTGTTATTACAAATGTAGTCACAGCAAGAGTGAATGAAATGATAGACAAGTATAATGAGATGTATCGTGGCAGAGAATTGCTTACGTTCAGTGACTTCTGTGAATTTGAATGTGTCATCAAAAACCATGTGGCAGCCCTTCAAGAGCCAGCTATGAAAACACTGAAGCTTGTACGAGGTTAGTGCATATTTTATAAATATACAGTGTAGTCAGATTGTCACAATGACGGTTTGTTTAGATTTCTGTTCTTGTCCGTGTTTGGTTAATCTATCAGTTAGTTCAGTTCTGTCTTTCTCCGCCCCCTGCCTGTTTGTTTCCATGGTTACAGTTTTGATTTGAGTTTCAGTTCAGGTGTATCTTAATTAGTTTTGTTAATCCTCTATTTCCTGTCTATTTAAGCCTTCTGTTTATTTCAGTTCTTTGTCAGTTCTACGTTGCATTAAGTTGGTTGTTCTGTTCATGTTCCTGTGATTCTGTTTTGTGAATAAAGCTGCTGCACTTAGATCCTGTTTCATCTCTGCTGCAACCTCTGTGTAACAGATATTATTAGCAATAAACAATTTTTCAATGCATTTCAGAGTAACTCTGAAGTAGGTTCAATGTTCAACAGTTTTATAATAATTAACAATTAACAATTTTCGTTCTCGTCATAAACTAACATTTTATTTTCAGAGATTGTTCAGGATGTGTTCAGAGAGATATGTTATTTATTTTTTGACCAGTACCCTGCACTGAGATGCATTGTATCTGTAAGTACAATTTATTATTATTATTATTAGCAGCAGTAGTAGTAGTAAATGCAATGTATTATGATATACTCCTCAGAAAATGATTAATGACATTCAGTCAAAACAAGAGGCCAAAGTGGAGAAAAGAATCAAGGAGTTCATTGATATGGAGCAACTGGTCTTTACTCAGGACAAGGTATTACAACAGAAACTTGATGACTCTCACATCCGTAAGGAGACTGGGATGGACTCTAGTGACGAAAACCTCTATGATGATGATGACACAATTTTCAATTCTAAAGGTTGTGCGTTATTGGATTCAAGGAATCTAGTTCCAGACAAACTGGTTCTGTACTATGAGGTGGGTCGCAACACATACTGTGAAATGTATTTATTTATTGACAGTGACAGTAAACGTATCGTCATTAATAAAAGTGTAATATCCAAAGGGGCTTTAAAGTTGAAGTGTGTACTATCAACGTCACTAGTTTCACCAAACAAAGTTGCAAAGAATCAACCCATCTGGCACTGGTCTACATCTACGAATGGCTTACCTTGCAGTAAATCCACGCTGGTGGTCCAGGAACGCCTTTTGGCTGTGCCTGGCTGACATGCATTGTAGTGGCTTCCTTCTTTAGCCACTTACGTGAGGGAAAGTATCTTTGACATTACGCATGTTTTAGCAAGACTTGATCTTTATTGTAACAAAAAGGTGAAAACTTAAAGACAAAACTCCTTCCAAAACAAGCAATGTGGTGTAACGTAGGTAAAAAAAAAAAACTGTCTCCCTTGCCCCTTGCCACATCACTTCCTGTTTAAGATGGCTACCTTCAGGAATTCTGAATTCCATTCTTTCCCTTTACCACAGGGGGGAGTACAGAAAAATAGTTACATACAGCCATGACATTGAGTAACATTATTAATAGCCTTATGGCTACATGCATGATGCCGACAAGACACGGTTCCTAAATTCCCGTCTCCCATGCTGGCCTCTTCAGCGACGCGGTCGAGAGCTGCGCCCAGCAGTACTTGGCCGCCCAGAAGCAGACGGAGGCCATAAAACATGTTGCATCGCCTGCTCGTCGCTGAGGTCACCCCCCTGCGACTGCCCCCACTCCCATGCAGCAGCAGCAGCCTTCACCTAAGCTGCATTGTGCCCACCCCATCCAGGCGCCTGCTAAGCCAAGCGGCAAGCGTAAGGCGAAGTGGCCCTGAGATGGACAACCTGGATTTGGAGGAAGTTGCCTTTCGGGAGATGAAGAGAAAAGCTTCTCTCCCTCCCCCAGAGGAGGACCGTGTGGTAAATTCTTGGTTTCAATTTCTTTCTGTTCCGCTGCTGGCCTCAAAACCAGTGGTACCCAAATTGTCAAAGAAAGAGTCTGGTCCCAAGAGGGCATCATCCTCCTCTGTCTCCAGCGGGCAGAAGTGGACAGCTCGAGGATGTCTCTAGACCTTCTCACACACCCTCTGCCCAACGGTGGAACCAGGTAAGTGTCGTGCTGCGCAGGCGGAGGCGGCCCTTGTTCCCCTGAGAGAACACGGTGTTCGCATTCTCAACTATCTCGATGACTGCTTTATTCTAGCACAGACTCGGGATGAGCTGTGTGAACATTTTCGGGTCCACTGGGAAAAGATCAAACTCGCCTCCGTGCAGAGGATCACTTTTCTCGGTATGGAGTTGGACTCTGTCTCACAGTCGGCACACCTCACAGAGGAGCGTGTCCAGTCAGTGTTGAACTGCTTGAATTCGTTTGCCTCTCCAGAAACATCCCACTGCCAGTTGTTTTACTCTCTGACTGAGGGACAGTCGGTTTAGATGCGCTGGCTCACAGCTGGCCCCAGGGCCTATGCAAGTATGTGTGCTGTGTACCTCCTGGGTGCTGGCGCGTGGCACCTCCCTGACAGATATCTGTAGAGCTGCGGGCTGGGCGACACTCAACACGTTCATTAGATTCTATAGCCTACGTGTAGCGCCGGTATCCTCCTGTGTTCTTGCCTTAAATTGGTAGAAGACACTTAGTGGACCCGGCTTGTGTCGACTTGCTGTGTCAAGATATATGCTGTTGCTCCAGAGAGTTCCTACGGGTAAACCCTGTGAGTCCTCCATCACCCTTGGCTGCCGGACGGCACCAGGCGGAGCGTCCGGCACCAGGCCTATATTCCGCTGAATCCTTGAGAACCGGGTTTAGGCTGGGTGCCATATGTTTGACCCTGTGGGGATCCCATATGTGTAATCTCCACGGCTGGTCCTAAATGGAAGCTTGTGTCTTTCCCTTGTAGGTACCCATCTTTGTGGGGATAGAGTCACCCCAGTAACTTCCATATGTAGTCAACCCTACGGGGCGGGGCTTATCCATATGTCATCTACACATACAGTAACTCCTTCGGGGTAGAATGTTGTTCGGTAGTGTTCCTTTTCCAGTGGGAAGGGCACGTTTTCCCAGTGTTATCCAGCAGTGATTTGATTTTCTGCGTAAGCCCGATCCTGTCTTACAAGAAGGATTGGAGGCTTTCGTAGGACGCTGGAAGGGCGCTAGGAGTGGGGATTCCTTTTCGTTGGTGCGACGTAACGTTGAGAGACCGATTGAAAGAGAACGTCTCTGTTACGTATGTAACCCTCGTTCCCTGAAGGAGGGAATGGAGATGTTAGGTACAGTCACCACTGTTGCTGTACCACCGCTAGGTGATGGGGTTACGGCTCGGATCCTCAGCGAAAACCTAAAGATGCAATTGCACCTTCTGCTCATTATATACCCAAGCCATTGCATGCCAATGTCCATTGGCTCGTTTAGTTACATTCGAAGTAGATTTGCTCTCTAAGCAAGATTCCTATTCGTCATCCTACGTAACGTCTCCGTTCCCTCTCTTATGGAACAAGGGTTACATACGTAACTGAGACGTTCCTTGAATAGGTTTACTCAATGCTGCATTAGTAGCTGACACTATTGGAATACCCTCTAGTGTCACGATTATCTGATGTCAATCACACCAATTCTCTGACTGATGGCACAAGCACTGTTAACTGAGGCATTAGGTCTCTGATGCTTTATAAGGGAGCGCCCATGCCATCACAACTCAGATTTCCCTACAAAGCAAAGTGTAGTGGAACTGAGACTACATAAGGGGCTTTTGCACCAGGAACTAAATGTTCCTTGAGAACATCTGCCTGGTACACCAGCAAAACCACCATGGTGTGCAGAACCGCACACACCTGACCAGCAACCATGTATGAGTTGCCAATAAGGGACCACATGGTCCTACAAGGCTTGGACAGAATAGTAGGCTGTGGACTTTGACTGTGGTTGAGCTTGTACCTCCCAGTGCAGCTTCAACTTGTCAACAGCCCATGAAATCATATCAAACAACTCTGTATAAGCCAGAGATGGATGAGCTTCCTGCCCACTTGGGGGAGGCATGTCAGTTGGACCGCCCGCAAGCTCCTCGGAAGTCGAGGACAAAACATCATCCTCATCCACGCTAAACAAAATCTCACTGTGAGCCTCCAGACTTGGATATAAATCCTTGGGGGTTAGCTGATCTTCCTTCCTTCCTCAAAAAGAAGGAGAAATGAGAACAAAACATTTTCACCCTGAAGTTTTTTCAGTGTGGACAATTAGATGAGTTGCTAAGCATTCAGTGAGCATGCTGATAGATCAAGAACTTAACGCACTTAACAATATGCGTCCTCGTTTGTAATAAAACAGGTACACAGAGCCACACCCTTCTGAAATGGTATTGTGCTCACAAAATGAGAATAATCCACTCAATGAACAAAACGAATTCTAATATATAAACCAAGTACCATGGGCAGATAGGCCTAAATCTTCTTGAAGAAGAGAAATCTGAGTATTGATGATGCAGGTGGTTGCTTATGAGGCACCAGTGATGCAATGCTTCAGTGAGTCTTCAACCAATTGCCATAAATATTATTACTGAAAAGTTCTTAAAGGAACAAAAAAAGAGTCTTAAAAAGAAATCACTGTAAAAACCCTATTTTGGTTGTTTTACCAGGCACTTTTATTTTTATGATCAGATCAATGATCAGTTAATAACAATTTGTCATTATGTGCAACCAAACCACACAATGCAGGTGCATTGGCACAAGAGATTCACCAGATATATCACTGTAAAGGGAAGCCAACCCCCAAATGTTGATTAAATATCTTTATTTTTCCATGTCCTGCCTCCATATAGATCGTCTATCAACGCCTTACAGACTATGTGCCCATGCTGATAATTCTCTTCATGCTGAAGGATGCAGCTAAGACATTGCGGCATGAGATGCTAGAATTGAGGAACGGGGCAGATGTGGTCAGACTGCTGAGTGAAGACTCAGAGCGAGGACGCAGGAGAGCTGATCTAAAGAAGCGACTGGAACGCCTCACACAAGCTCAAGAACTGATAAGCAACAAACTCTGAGACATCTTCATCAAACATAAAGGATATGCAGAAATTTTTGCATCAGGGATACAGAAATTGGCTACCAGATATACTATAATTACCTAATAATTACTATAATTTACTTTATTTCAGATTAGTAATTCTATAAGTTAAATAAATAACAAACAATATAAGATCAATTTTACAAATCTTGGCTGAATGGAAATTGTACAGAAGGCTACTGTAATGTAGTCTAAGGTTGTCAAATTGACTTACATTGTCAAACCAAACTGACATAAAACCCATAATTATAATAAAAAAACAATAAAATCTTAAACTCAATTTTCACACTCTCACTTAGTTTATTTAATTATTTTACAAACAATATCCTACAACAATGCATATAAATGCCTCACATGAGAATTGTCATTGGTTTTTTGTTTTGTTTTTTTTAAATCATTTTTACTACAGGCATTCCTGTACTGTAGATCAAGATCACAGTTATCTGGACGTATTCATCTTTAGTTTCACTTTCATGGACTTTCAGTTTGTTTTCATTCATCATATATGTTCCTTTGTTTGATTTTCCCGCCACTTTGATGTTTTATTGAAAATGTTTAATTTAATTACCATTATTGTAAGTAGTGGTTCCTTAGTTGGGCACTTGACCCTTGGATTTTTATTATATTTTTCATTGGCTGTTGTAACAGTGTGTTTAGAGCACATGTATTTGTTGTGAAATAACCCAGAATCAAATAAAATCAAATGGTCGTCATCATCAAGTGGCCTAATTCATTGATCACTAAGTCTAATCACTAATCTAAAGTGTGTTGTGTCATTAATGCATGTAAATTTTGCACAACCAACCCTGTGATACAACAGTCCATAAAGACAAGGACAACTTTTGTATCATCTTTACTATTAAAACAGTTAAATTAATGTATTCCAAATATATTCACCCTTGCATACTCTTCTCTCAGCCACAATAACAAGTGGATTCCGCCCCAACTTCTCCTGCAGCATAAAACGATTTGTGACAATAATAAAGTGGTTAGAGGGGGAACTTTGGTCGACGTCCTTAACATGGGTTTGGTCAATTCGGCTAATATTGGATAGATAAGGTTGATAAGGTGTAATAGTTATTTACCTTCAAATACCTTCATTCTTGACACATAGTAACTTATTAAGTCTGACTTTACAAAAGTGGCAGCCAGAGCAATTGCTTTATCAGAGGGTGGAGAAAAATAAAAGACATAAATCCTATTCGCTCTCTCTCTCTCTGTGTGAATGTGTGTGTGTGTGTGTGTGTGTGTTAGCCCTCCCTGTGAAGGGCTGGCCATGCATCCAGGTTGATTCCCTCCAGCCTCCAGCATTCCAGGCCCCTACATAGGACAAGTGAATTTGAAGATGGATGGTTCATTTTATGATTTCATATGATATGCACAGTGCAGTAAAAACAACAACAAAGCCAAAGTAGAACTGCTTTGTTTTTTAGTCTGCCATGTGACCATTTTCCTTCTTCCTTGATTCCTCTTACCACACCTCTTAGGCCACGTCCACACGAAGCCGGTGCGTTCCCGATCCGATATTTTTTTTTTCTCGTTCTAAAAAAAAATTCCGTAAACACGGCATCGTCTCAAGAAATATCTGCGTACACACGAAACCACTGAAACCGACTGAAAACGGTGTAGTATATATGCCAGACCAGTATAGGGCGCTGTAATTCTGCCACAGAGATACACTATACACGGAGAAGAAGACTTTGAGCATGCGCATAACCTTGCGCGCTGTATACGAACCTATGATACGAACCAAGAAGAAGAAGACAAAGATTATCGCTTTTTGCTCACCACAGTTGCAGAGAAGCAATAGATTTTGCTGTAATAAAGCTAGTAGGCTTAGTAGCTTCTGCAGCACGAATACGATCATATAAGTCCGCCTTTTTGTTGTTGCTGTTACTCGTGACACAGACGACACGTGATGTGATGACATCATCGTTTCACAAAATATACGGATTGGCTGTACACACGAAACCGCAAGGGTGTCGTTTTCAAATTTATCCACTTTGGGACCCGGTTTCAAAAAATAGCGGTTTCAGTCTCCCAAAACGCCGGATCCGTGTGGACGAAACGCCAATACGATAAAAAAATTATACGTATACAGCGAAACGCGTCTCCGTGTGGACGGGCCCTTAGTTTATCCTTTGTCATGTCCTTTTTCAGTTACTTGATTTTCGACCTGTTCCTTATGTTCCTCCTTATTTATCGTTTTTCTTTTACTCTTGTTATTGCTGGATTGCTTTGGCCTGTATCTTTAGTGCTTACTGCCAGCAGCTCTTGCTCTAGTCTCACTCTTGTCGCCTATCCAGCCTGATGTTCTTCTACTTACTGGTTCTCCATCACTTTTGGACTGCCCTGCCCAGTGAATGGACAGACATTTCTAACCCATGCTTAAAGGTGCTGTATGTAACTTTTTTTATAAAATGAATCCTTTTTTTATTGCCCGTCTGTGAAGGGGTTGTAATCACACATTACAATGATCCACTTTTCGCGTTTTGCTATTACCTCTGAAGGCCAGTATTCCTATTTTTATGTGAAGTCTCCGGGTCGGATTTTCTGCGAAATCCACCGGATGTGACGTGCATGCGCGCTCCCGAGCCTCTCCGTTTTATATATACAGTCTATTGCGACGGCACTGCAGCTAACGACATGGAGTCTGATAACACCAAAAAACGACCTGCCTCCAGCACAACACAGACTCCAACACAAACTCCAAAAAAAAAAAAAAAAAAAAAAAAATGTATCTGCTGAAGCTCGTCAGGCCAAACGTCAATCGGATCGACTCAGGACGAAAACACGGATCAACATTGGCAGAGCGTTTGAATTATGGAGAGACCTCCGCTTTGTTTTAGGTATAAAAACAGACCCTGAGTTGGCTTTCATCCTTTTGGACAGGTAAGCTAACAATACTTCAAAGCATGTAAAATATATTGTGATTTTGTGCTTTAGTTGGCTCAAGTTAGACATCATTAGTTCGCCAGCTAACGCCGACCATTTGCTAACGTTATCTGATGTGAAAGACTACAGTTGTAACTTTATTGCTTTTCACAAGCACGAGCGCTGTTGTTGCAATCTGAAACATCACCTGCTAGAGGCCGCTGGATCCTACATACAGCACCTTTAATTCTATACAATAACTATATATAATTGTCACAATTCTATTAAGTTTGGACTTTGCTGTTTTCCCGCCTCACTTCTACCTCTTCATCGTCGTGCTTCTTCCTGCAACGAACTGTGACGACATATCATTTCAAAGCAGCTTAACAGAAAATGCATGTGTCTACATTACAATTTAGAGTGATCAGTAATCAGAGGTGACTGTGTCCAAGTATGCAAATCATGCAGTTAGCTAACAAAGTATTAATTTAAGGCAGTAACAATCAGCTCATTTAAGTCATTATTTCAAATTGTGAACAATGATTACAATATATAGAAATTTAGCATTGGTGCATGTTGATTCAGAGTTTTCATCATCTGAAATCCTCGCAGGAGTTGGAGTCATCTCTTCAGAGGTGTTGGGCATCTGAAGTCTTCATAAGAGGTTGGATCCAAACTGGTCACTGCGTGATGGCCATCCTGAAATAAAACAGAAAAGCAAATGGAAAATAATTAGCATAGCTGCTGTTCATAACATTAACCCTTTAGAACCTGAAGCTAAAATAGGTGTTTTTCACATATTTAGATTTTTTGACTGTACAATTCTAAAACAATGTGCTATCTGAATGTGCAAGGTGTCATCTTTTTCAGAAAAAGATTAGCATTCAACAAATTACAGTTACCATTATTGTGTGTGGTGAGTTTGTAAATAGAATTTAAATAGACAAAAAAAATAAAACAATAACATAACTGACATAACTGGAGTGCAAGGTTATGAGATGTATTATGTGAATGCTTGGCTAAAGAGATCACTCTTAATATCTGAAGACTGAAGATCGGACCTAGATTTTTATTTTTTTTATTTTTTTGTGAGTTTGGTTTTTGTTTTGTGTTCTTCACCCCCATGGATCTGCCAGATGTCAGACTGTTATGCCAAAGGCAGAAGGACTGTTAGCTTACACATCACACCCATGATTTCCTCGACCTGGCGTGCATGACACACTTTGACTGCACCATTGACTTGCTCAGTGTATTTTACTACACCGGCCTGAGCGAGCAGGCGAAGGAATGTCTCCCAGAGAATGGTCCCCATGGGGATTTTGCTGCATACGTGGAGTGGGCGCTGGTGATGAATAGACTGGATTTCACAGTCCGCCCCAAGGAGCCCACCTCACTCCAGCCCCTCTCCCGGCTCAGAGTCCAGCCAGACACCACCACGAGAGATGGACATGATGCCTGAGCCAACCGCAGATGGCGAGCCATCGCGGGAAGTAGCGACTGAGCCCAAGTACATGTCTGACCAGTTGTGTAAGCTGGCCACATTGTCGGTTTTAGTGGAAATCGAGAGATTTGATTGGAGCACCCCCCACACTCATGTCACTGTGAGTGAGTTTCTGTTGGACTCATTGAACTGTTGGTTTGATTTTGGAGAGGATAATTCCCACCACCTTGGTTTCGTCAATTGTCATCTCACCTGGATTCCCATCCTCCACCAAAGCCTCCTTGTTCCTCTATCGGCAAGAGGTCGCACCTCTTCAGAAGGAGGCGTACTGTCATGATTCTATTATGTTTGGACTTTGTTTGCTGTTTTCCCCTCCTTAGTTTGTCACCATAGTTACTGATTTGATTTAGTCATTCTGTTCACCTGTTCGTCATTATTTACCTTGTTTTATCTATGAATTAAGGTCCTTGTGTTTTATTTGAGTTTTGTCTGGTCTCGTCAATACTATGGTTGTGTATCGTTGTAACGATATGCAGACTCAGAGTTTACAACGGGACAACAGTTAAACAAGTTTTATTGATGTGGCAGAGAGTGGGACAAAACAGGCAGGTATCAGGATATAACAGAGCGATGATATGGAGGATGAGAGTAACACAGTCCTTTCTGGAATATAGCTGAGTGGGGAATGACCGAAGGGAATGGATGGTATGCACACACCTCAGTTGTCGATGAGTTGAAGGAAACCACGGTGACAGGGAAACGCACGGAGATGAAGGAGAACGACTAGGGAGATAGTGTGGAGATCGTGGAACGCTGGAGAAGGCATAGGAATCCTTGGAAGAGGCGCTGTCAACAGGTAAGTAGCGTTACAAGTGTCAGTCTAGTATCCACTTGGGAGAACAGACAATGTGTGTGACTGAGGTGTGTGCTTAAGTAGTCCATGGCTGTTGAACATCAGGTGCAGGTGATTAGTATTTGGGTGATTGGGAAGTGCATGCAGGTGAGGGCCAGGGAGGATGATGGGAAATGTAGTGAGGAGGTGTTGACTTTGCTGGTGACCTAACAATCGTGTTGTGTATGTTTTTTTATTGTTATTTTCTTTTCTTTAATGTATTTGTTATTTTCTTTTCTTTAAGAAAGGCCTTAATTTGGGGGAAGTATTAGAGTTAGTTTCATAGGGGAAAAATCTACATATTTTTGTTAAAATGTCCTTAGAACAAAATAATAATAAATAAAAACTTGCCAAATGACTCACACCACCACAAAGTATTCATTAAAAAAATCAACATAGTAATTAAGGAACAGAATGTACAAGAATACTGTGACCTAGAAATTACGGTAACACTTTAGAATACTATTACTTCATTAATGAATAACTACATAGGAACAAATGAGTAATGCACTATTAACATAGTATTAACTAACAAGAAACTCTGATTAACTATAATAGCACTCAGTCGAATGTGGTAGTTCACTATTAGCTAATCAGCAACTACTATTTTTCATACCTCACTGAAGACTACTAAGAACTACTATATAATATTAATAATGCATAATGTAGGCCTATAATATAAGGTAATGGTAACCCATTAGTAATGAATAAAGTGTTACTACATCCTTCTAATAATTCGGATCAGTATTCTAAAGTGAAAAGCTTAACAACAACATTTTGACTGAAGTCATTATAAGCTTTTGAGGTTTTTGTAAGGTTTTGGATAGTGATGACTCAAGTGTTACTACATCTTTATGAAGGAACTACTAATTATTTGGATCAGTATTCTAAAGTGAAGATCATGGGAACACACTAGTAATGACTAATGTCCATCAGGACAAATCCATCGGAAGGAATTACTATTCAAAATCTTACAAAAACCTCAAAAGCTTACAATGACTTCAGTCAATATCATGTTTTTCACTTTAGAATACTGATCCAAATAATTAGTAGTTAGTTTAGAAGGATGTAGTCACACTTGAGTCATTACTACTGGGTTACCATTACCTTTTATTATAAATGATGCATAATTTATGTTAATTATGAACCTGTAGTAGTTCTCTGGGAGGTATGAAAAAAAAAGTTTTAACTGAGTGCTATTACTTACTAATTTGTTAATCAGAGTTTCCTGTTAGTTAATTGTAGTTACTAGAATGTTAATAGTGCATTACTGGGCTTCCGGTTGTGCACTGAACGAGATGGCTGCATAAGAACTGCTGCTCCCGGCATTTTTAGCTAATAAGCCCTGAAAACTCATAAACCTTGACGTAAATTTGCTAAACAAGGAGGTACAGGACAGGGCGATGGTGAAAGACAGGCAGACTAAATGAACAAAGAAACTGAAACTAACGAAGACAGCGACCTAGCTCGCGCTAGTGCTGGGGTGGAACAGGAGGGCAACATTGACCTATGAGCGATTCTCATGGAAATGAAAGACTTTAGAAAAGATAATACCCAACAACTTCAGGAAATAAAGGGGGAAATAAACACTACCAATGCAAGACTCGTGTATGTGGAAAGCCGTATACTCGACACTGAGGAGCGAGTGCATTTGGTGGAAGATATCATGACAGAGCTGTTTAAAATTCAGTCCAGACTCAAAACGCAACTAACTGACCAAGAAGGACGCTCGAGGCGAAATAACATAAGAATCTACTCCATTCCTGAAGGTGAGGAAAAAAATGTACCCTCAATGATAGACTTTATTGAAAACGTGCTAAAAGAAAATCTGCAGCTCCCCCCGACCTTGAATCTCCAGATAGAACGGGAACACCGCGCGCTCGCCCCGGCCCTACCAGACAGAGCCCCGCCGCGGTCCATCGTTGGCTGCTCTCTGAGCTACAGGACTAAAGAAGAGGTCCTTAGAAAAGCGTGGCAGAAGAAAGGGTTTAACTGGAAAGGTAAACAAATAAACTTGGATAACGATTACGCACCCAACGTGCTTAGACAAAGACAGTCATACGCAGAGGCTAAGAAGATACTAAAAGAAAAAAGTGTTTTACCCGGATGGAACACGAGTTTATAACACGGCCGAGGAAGCAACGAAAGAAATGTCTGAGAAGGGACTACCCATCACTGTCATTAAACCACCTGCAATGCTGATGGAACAGTTAAAGAGACTAATGTGGTCCGTGAGTAACGGGAACCGGAGAGAGCAGCGACGAGGAGGAGAGCGCACAACACGAGCAGGACCGTCGACTAAAGATAGACTTGAGCAGTTTCGAAGGGAGCCAGCCTAAAGTGACAGGGGAGTATGAAAGAAAAATGCACAAATGTGAAACGAACAGCTTCAGGTACTTTTAAGTGCTTTAGTTAAATTTTGTTCTAGTGTTGGTTACACACGAGGAATTCTGCAAGAAATTATCAAAGAGCAGATGGTTTTAGTATACAAAAAATGGCTGCCTATTTTGATTTGACGCCGGGAAATGTTTATTTATTTACTCCACACGAAAGAATGTGGGAACTGAGCGACAAGGACGCTTCAGCAGAGGGCCCACCCCTAACTGGGGGGCTTACCCTCCTAGAGACTGTACTACATCAGGTCTAACAGGGTTATATCATGATAACCCCACCAATGGGAGTCATTTCAGTTTGTATGTTTTCAAGTATTTGCTATTTTACTTGTTCAACTATGTGTTTTTGGTTTGCTGCCGTTCTGCAGCTTAAAATCTGTTCTTGGTACAAATGGAAATACTGGGTCTGAAAACATGTCTTACCTTAATAATAATGACAGACACTAATCAATTATTAAATATTCTCTCCTTCAATGTAAATGGGGTGGTTAATCCACAAAAGAGAACCAAAATATTGGCTAAATTGAAAAAGGAAAAGGCTCATGTAGCCCTGCTCCAGGAGACACACTTATCGGACGAGGAGCACAAAAAATTAAAGAGAGGTCCATATAAGTATGTTTTCTCATCATCTTACAAGTCAGGACATCGAAGGGGGGTGGCAATCCTAATTCCGCACCAAACCCGCTATGAGCACTTATCTGAAAAGAAAGATAAAGATCGTCGATGCATACTAGTCAAGGGGAGAATTGATGGCTTACTGGTCACTATTCTTAACATATATGCACCACCTGGGAGCGACTGGGTATTTTACAAACAGTTATTTGAAATGATGACGTCAGAAACCCAGGGAATGTTGATATGTGGAGGTGATATGAATATGAGATTATCTAAACTAGATAGTTCATGTACAAATTTACTACAACAAAAATCACTCACCAGAAAGATAAACTGTATCATGACCGAAACTGAAATTATTGGATATCTGGAGAGACTTCTACCCCTCTGGTCGAGACTACACGCATTATTCTGCACCGCACTCCACGTACTCTAGAATATTACTTTTTTACCTTTAGTAAAGACAGACACAGAATTAAAACATGCAACATTGGCACAATTGATTTATTGGACCATTTTCCTGTACATTTATCCATCTACACTAATAATAAACCTAAATCAACAATCTGGAGACTCAATTCAAGTATATTAAATGATCCTCAAATTAAAGAACAACTAAGAACTGAAATTGATTTATATTTGAATGAAAACGACAATGGAGAAGAAACGACAATTACTCCATCCATTTTGTGGGATGCATATAAAGCAGTAATAAGGGGGAAAGTAATTGCCTACACCGCCCTGTTAAAAAAAAAACAACAAAGAAAAGAGAAACTTGAAAAGTTACAGACCAATCTTAAGGAGTTACAAAGGTAGCACAAAAGCTCTTTAGACAATAATAAGAAATTGGAAATAAAAAGATTACAAAACGAAATTGACAATTTATACTGAAGAAACTCAGAAAACGTTGTTATTTTTAAAGCAAGGATATTATGAGGTATGGGGTAGATCTACAAAATGGCTGGCATTTAAATTAAGAAAACAACAAACTGACAGCACAGTTTACAAGATTAAACATCCGAAAACTGGCTTAATACACCATGAGGTGGAAAAAATACAACAGAGCCTTGAAACTTATTATAAAGACCTATACTCCCAGCCATAGTTGGATAATGATAATCTGGTGGAAAAATGATTGGACTCAGTGAACCTGCCAAAAGTGACTGAACAAGAAAACAGCAATCTATTAAAGGAAATTACAGATAACAAAATTAACGCAGCAATAAGTAGGCTAAAAGCTCATAAGAGCCCAGGCACAGATGGCTTCACATCCGAATATTATAAGATGTTTAGAGAACAACTAACTTCAAGGCTATGAGCAGTCTGTGACTGGGCCCTCAAAGGGGGAGAGATCCCCCCCTCATGGAAAGAAGAAACAATTACGGTCATACAAAAAGAAGGTAAAGACAAAACGGACTGTGGTCAATACTAAATTTAAACTACCAAATTTACACTTCATTAATAGCCAAACGACTCGACAATATTATGCCTAATCTTATAAAAACAGACCAGACGGGGTTTATTCACCAGAGGCAGACCCAGGACAGTATTAGACGGACCCTGCATGTCATACAACACATCCAAAATAATAACATAGAAGCAATGTTGATAGGATTGGACGCAGAGAAAGCTTTTGACTCCGTGAGGTGGTCATTTATTTATCAAGTTTTAACTAAGTTTGGTTTTCATGAAACCATTATCAAGGCGACCCAATCAATTTACAATAAACCAACAGCTTGAATAAAAATAAATGGCACCTTGTCAAAACCATTTACATTAGAAAGATCCTGTAGACAAGGGTGCCCTCTCTCCCAAACCTTATTTGCTCTGTTTATAGAACCACTCGCCCAGTATATAAGACAAGATGAGACAAGATGTCATGATTCTGCCTTCTTGTCTCTGATTTTCCCTGGTCTTGAGGCAGGATCATGACAGGCCCATGTTTTATGTGTAAGCACATGGCCATTTGTTTGGGCCATGTGCTTGTGTTGTCTCGTCACCCAGCCCCGCCCCGCCCCCTTGTTATCCTCGTTTTGTCATTATTGCTTCACCTGTTTCCCTTATTAGTTCCCTATTTAATCCCCTCTTGTCTGCTGTCTTGTGCCGGTTCATTGTCATTCATTGTGTCATTCAATCAATGTGATACCTACCGTGAGTAACCTGTTGAAAGTCTTGTGAAGAGTTGAACCTGTCTTAGCTGTTAGTTTATTGTCTGAGTCTGAGTCCTAGTCTAGTCTAGTCTTATTTGTCTAATATCTACTCTGTCTTGTTTTGCCCCCTCGTGGGTTTTGTTTTCCCTGTTTTTCTGTAATAAACCCTTGAGATGTCTGCAAATGGTCTGCGATTGGGTTCTCTCCTTCTAAACCATAACACAAGATCTCATTAAAGGAATAAATATGCAAGGAGGGGACCAAAAACTATCTCTATTTGCCGATGATATCTTGATTTATTTAGGCCAGCCAAAGGAATCGTTACAGAGGCTGATGTCCACACTTGGAGAATTTGGGTTATTCTCAGGACATAAATTAAATATTCAAAAAACCCAGGTTTTGACCATTAACTTTGAACCGCCTAGAGAACTACTATATATATATATATATATATATATATATAATCTTAAATGGGGCCAGAATTCGATTAAATATCTTGGGGTAATTTTATGTAGAGACACTACAGCACTATTCAAACTTAAATTAAATAAAAAAAATTAAAGGGATAGTTCACTTTGAAATTAAATTTTGGTATGTTTTAGCTTACCTGAAGGGCATCCAAGATGTAGGTGTCTTTTTTTCCGCAGTAGTTTCAATTTTGATATTTTTAGGTCAAACCGTTCTTGTCTGTCAGTCATATAATGCAGGTCTATGGTCACTGTCTCAAAGAGCATGCACAGAGTCCAAATTAAAACAATTCCCCATCGTAAGTACACATTGATGGCCTAAGACACGAAACGAGCGGTTTGTGTGAGAAAACGAACAGTATTTATATCGTTTTTACCTCTTATACACAGCCACGTCCAAGTGATCTGATCTGACGTGTACGCAGACTGGTGCATAGATATATACACTAGATGTCGCCTTGTCTACGGCAGTTCATTGGAATGAATGTCTTTAAGGCGACATCTAGTGTATATATCTATGCACCAGTCTGCGTACACGTCACACACCAGGATGCGCGCGCGCCCTCAGATCACTTGGACGTGGCTGTGTATAAGAGGTAAAAACGATATAAATACTGTTCGTTTTCTCACACAAACCGCTCGTTTCGTGTCTTAGGCCATCAATGTGTACTTACGATGGGGAATTGTTTAATTTGGACGATGGGGAATTGTTTTAATTTGGACTCTGTGCTTGTGTTTTGAGACAGTGACCGTAGACCTGCATTAAATGACTGACAGACAAGAACGGTTTGACCTAAAAATATCAAAATTGAAACTACTGCGGAAAAAAAGACACCTACATCTTGGATGCCCTTGAGGTAAGCTAAAACATACCAAAATTTAATTTCAAAGTGAACTATCCCTTTAAGTCTGATCTATCAAGATGGAGTCTTATCCCTTCTCTAGGGTTAATAAACAGAATTGAATCAGTAAAGATTAGCGTTTTGCCACACCTCTTATGCCTTTTCCAAACCCTCCCTATTGAAGTTACTAAACAACAATTTGTTGAATGGGATAAAATAATTTATCGCTTTATATGGCAGGGGAAAAACCCAGGGATAAAATACAACATGTTAAAACTCACAAAAGATAAAGGAGGCCTGGCACTGCCATGTCTAAGAGATTATTATTACGCTGCCCAGTTAAGACCCCTAGTATGCCTATGCAACCCAACTTTTACAGCAAGATGGAAAGACATAGAGGAGGCTACCACTAATCTCATAATAATCTCTTAGACATGGCAATGCCAGGCCTCCTTTATCAACAGGAGGCTTCCACTAATGGCCCTCCAATACAAGCCATGGTAGCAGATAAGAGACTACTCGCTCACCTAACAGATAAAGATAATCTGTGGATAAAACTAACTTTTAAGATCTGGCATCAAGTTTGTAAAAATAATAAACTAACCAAGGCAGTGGCGATGTTAAGATGGTGTGCTTATGACACGGAATTTGTACCCAATAGACATGATAAAAGATTCCATGAGTGGGCAGAGAAAGGCCTCACCTCTTACTTTACATTTACAAATAATGGACAACTAAAAGACTCAAACTCTCAAGGTGAAACATGGTCTGGTAAATCAAGACTTCTGTCGGTATCTGCAAATGAAAAATAGATATGAGGAAATTACAAGGGGAACCCCAGACAGAAGGGACGGCATCATTCTGAATATATTCCGGTTAGCTTATATTGTGAATACCATTACAAAAATCATAACAAGGCTGTACCAAGGTCTCCAAGAAAGCAAACCAATAAACACGCAATACGTCAAAAAGAAGTGGGAAAAGGAAATAAGCACAGCAATAGATGAGAATGACTGGGAAGTAATGTGTAAAATGCAGTGGAAGACAACTTACTCGCTAACTTAATGAAAAACATAATGAGATTTTTTATTACCCCTGTTCAGAAAGCTCTGCTGGAGACTGTGTGGCGTCAGCGACGCTAATCATTATCATATATTCTGGGCCTGCCCAAAGGCTGTGCCCTTTTGGCAAGAGGTACACAGATGGTTAGAGAATATTTTCCAAACCAATATCCCTTTTGATTTCTTACACATGTACCTAGGTCTGGAAACCCCCAAATCTGACTTCAACTGCAGATAAGAACCTGTTTAGGATTCTGTTATTGTCAGCCAGAAAGGCCCTGACAAGAAAATGGCTTCAACCAGACCTACCGGGCACTGAGGAATGGTACAGTACACTATATACCAAATATATATAATGGAGAGACTCACTATGACCTTAAGATTAGAAAAGGAGAAATGTATTGGTCTATGGTCTAAGTGGATTGAGAATATAAGAGCAATAAGACTGGATCTGGTCTGAGGTCTGAGCAGCGAGGGCAGACGACACAGGGTTGGGAAGGGACAACAGGAGAGAGAGGATTGAAACAAACTGTAGTTTGTGTTGTAGTTTGTTTGTGGTTTTGTGTAAATTAAGCACTATACGAGATTTTATCCACTTGTATATACCATTTGTATATAGTTTTTATTTATAAATTATATATATATTTTTTTATTGTGTTTTTGTTGACATGCAATCACAAAAAGGTCAACATGTATGTGAGGCAATACAAAATACTAATCTTCTTTTGTTTTCAGACCAAATGTTATGTTTGGAAAAGTGCATAATTAATAAGCATAAGTCACACTTTATTCCTGTTTTTGAGTTATAATGCAAGTGTGTCTTTCGCAGATAAATGTCAGAAAAGTTTGCCTCCAATGTATATTGTCAAATGTGCAATAAAAAAATAAAAAACTACATAAATAAAAAACAGTGCATTACTCATTTGTTCCTGTGTAGTTATTCATTAATGAAGGAACAGTATTCAAAAATGTTACCGAAATTACAAAAGAAAGCAAAACAAAACTGAAAATTATCTTTACTGTTTTATTGACAGCCATAGTAACTGCCTGATAAACATGATAAGGACAAACGAAACTAATAATTTATCTTTTAATGAGTTCTGATTGAACCTGTCTGTGTCTACAGATAATGTCTATGACAATTCAGCCAAGTCATGAGTCATATCCAGTTCCTTACGACTTTAGATTTATTGGTTTTCATTCTGTTAATAAATAACAGTATGAAACACAACCCTCATATACCTTTCAGATGTTAAACTGTTATTCCACACAACGCAAGTGTAAGGTAAGGAGACAACAGTTTCTTTCTTTTACATTTCTTTTTGGGTTAAGTGAAAGTACTGCATTGAACATGGCTTCCAAGACTTGACATGTTATTTTGGCTTATTGCAGACACCTAATCATTCTTTCTAATTATTTCAGTAATATCAGCTTAGAATTCTTAATTCATTTTCAGACAAACTATGGATCATCCAGACAAATTTAAAGACTATGATTCCCAAGACGAAGGGAGGTACAGTATTCAGCTTAATTTTTTTGTATAGATTTGACTGTTCTTAGTTGCAAATTAAACATGAAAATATGTAATTTTGTGTATATATTTTACAACTTTAAAATTAGTCTTATGAAAATGTAATTTTCATCAAGTAAGTTTGACCACAGAATGCTGTTAAACACAATACAACAGATGTGGTGGTGGTGTTTATTGGTTTGAAAAATTTAAGCTCAGAAAAAAAAAACAATTTAAATAATCGAATTGATCATCTAAAGAAGATCTAAATAATATCTCTGTTTGATGTTTTTATTATAAAGCTCATTTTCAGACTCACAAACTCATGGAGCATTCCACAGTCATTTCATGGAGTCTGTTCAGCCTTTGATTGAGTTGATCGACTCTCTGAGGATGATCGCCATTGATAAGGATATAGATCTGCCATCCATTGCAGTGGTGGGAGATCAGAGTTCTGGAAAGAGTTCTGTTTTGGAGGCTCTCTCTGGGGTGGCTTTACCTCGAGGAAGTGGTAAGACTCTGAAATTACTTCAGCTCCTTGCAACTAAAAGAGAATGACTGGAATTATGTGCAGTGGTGCAATATGTTATTGCCATGTGCCATGTTAAAATGAAACTAATTTACATTTGTTTATAGCTGATGGGTCCAATGAGCTTTAATATTAATAATAATAATAATAATAGTAATTTGTTACAATTATTTAAAATGTTATTTTATTTATAAAATAATTATATATAAAAAATAAAAACAAGCATAAAAAATTAAACAAGCAATTTCACTTAAAGGAGACAACAGCAATTATGTTTTAAAGATTTTATTGAAAACTGCCTGAGACAAAACACAGGCTTTATGTTGGTTTAAAAATTTTCTAACAGTTTATTTGAAACAATGAAAATTGCATATTTTCTGTCAGTTTGCACAGTTTCCGTTTTTGTTTTGTTTTTTAATGAAGCATTACAATGTGTATTGAAAACAGTTAAACTGAATTAACTTTTTTTTTTATTTCCTCTGACCTTTCTGTGTTGTTAAAATACATAATTATAATTTTAATCAGGGTCGTGCATATAAATTATGCAGGACAGTGGCACAAGCCAAAAAAAGGGCACTTGGGGGGATTGGGGAAAATTAAGTTTATAATTATTATTTTAAATATAATTAAAGGGGACCTATTATGCCCCTTTTTACAAGATGTAAAATAAGTATCTGATGTCCCCAGAGTGTGTATGTGAAGTTGTAGCTCAACATACCCCACAGATCATTTTTATAGCATGTTAAAATGGACACTTTTTGGTCCCTTTAAATGCAAATGAGCTGGTGCTCCCAGCCTCTTTAAAGAAGAGAGTGGAGCTTCAAGAGCTCATGCATGCTCAAGTGACAGGACAATCTCACGCAATGAAAATGTCAGAAACTCTCAGTAGCGATGTTCAGTTCGAATCGGAGTTGGACAATAATGCCCACAAAGCCAAAGAATATATGCTGCATGGATATAGAACAGGTATAGTTTAGTTTAATTACGGTTATAACTTATGTTGTCATCTTGCTTTTATCCATTGTTAGTACAATCGGGGGGATCTATGCTAATAGGACAGAGTCCGTCAAAAGTCATGGACGGGGCTTGTACAAAGTGAAGGCTTGTTCTGAGACACTGTTTATTATTCATGGGGATTAAAATTATAAGATGGCTGTGTACATAGACACACATTTATGTTCATACACCCTGTAAAGTGAATTTTGCCATAATGGTTTGAAGTTTAAGTTTAGTTTGGCTTTAATGGCTTACAAATATCCCAAAATTTCATATATAAAAATGTGATACTGGTTTTCAGGAGCAACAATAAAGTGATAGTTCACACAGAAATTAAAATATTGTTGTCGTTTGCCCAACCTTGTGTCATTTCACACCTGTCTTTTATTTTATTTTATTAATAGAACACAAAATGAGATGGACTGTAATACAATTAGTGATCATAACATTAAAGCTGTATAAGGACTTACTGAGGTATCATAAATGCAGCCCATACTGTTATGTTTGGGTTAAGGTCGGGTGCAGTCGTATACACTTTAGGAGAAAGTTTAGGGAAAGTCATCAGAGCCCCTCCCACTGATATTGTTAAAGACATTAGAACTACACGTCCTTTACTTTACTTTTTGTTTGTTTTTCCCACCTATAAAAGTATTTTAATTATGAAACTATACCTTTTAATTTTATCGAAAGGGTACAGTTACAGTTAGGTTTAGGCTTGGGGGTGTTTAGCAGCTACCATATAAAAGGTCTATATTTGATTTGATTATTTATTCACAGTTTCACTAAAAGCTGTCATTTCATACTTCGCAAGATACAAAAACAAAATATAGAATATATGTACTTCATAAATATTTTTGAACCCACAGTCATGGCATGAAAATACAATAAAAAAGTTATTGTGAAAAAATACTTTGTATTAAAAATCTTTATATTAACTGATTTTCTATAAATTAAAATAAATAATGTATAGAAATTTTAACACTTCAGTAGAGATGATTTACACATTACAATGACTATATTTGTAATAAAAAGTGAAATATTCTATCTTTGGCGTGTATGAAAACAATTGATATCTAAGGTTAGCGTAAAAATTTTCGGTAACGCTTTAGATTACAGCCCGGAAAGTACTGCGTAATTAAAATGAAAGTACAGTGTAACTTTCGGTAATTACAGTGTACCTATAAAGTACTTACGTGTAAGTATAGGGGAACAATATGTAAAGTCTTGGGAATAAAGGGGTAACAACCAGGAAAATACTGCGTTATTAAAACGAAATTACAGTGTAACTTTCGGTAATTACAGTGTACCTATAAAGTACTTACGTGTAAGTATAGGGGAACAATATGTAAAGTTTTGGGAATAAAGGGGTAACAACCAGGAAAATAACAAATTATTTAGGCAAATTATTTAGACTAAGTATTTTAGAATCTTATGGGAGCAATTTAGCGAGTACATACACTGCACCTTTTTGTAATAATAGTGTACAAAAATACATAAAGGCTTTTTTTAAATCACGGGGTACATATCAGTGCATTTATAAAGTAGGCTAATTTGTTATTATTGCAAAGGTGCACTGATTAAGTTTCAAGGCAAGTAAAACTATTGCAACTTTTTTTTTTTTTTAAATGCTGGGAAAATATACTCTTGTTCCATGTAGTTACAGGGTAAGTATGACATTGCGGGCTGTAAATTAAAGTGGTGCTTCTTACCCTCTTGTTTCATGTAGTTACGGGGTAAGTATGACATTGCGGGCTGTAAATTAAAGTGGTGTTTCTTACCCTCTTGTTCCGTGTAGTTACAGGGTAAGTATGACATTGCGGGCTGTAAATTAAAGTGGTGTTTCTTACCCTCTTGTTCCGTGTAGTTACAGGGTAAGTATGACATTGCGGGCTGTAAATTAAAGTGGTGCTTCTTACCCTCTTGTTTCATGTAGTTACAGGGTAAGTATGACATTGCGGGCTGTAAATTAAAGTGGTGTTTCTTACCCTCTTGTTTCATGTAGTTACAGGGTAAGTATGACATTGCGGGCTGTAAATTAAAGTGGGGCTTCTTACCCTCTTGTTTCATGTAGTTACAGGGTAAGTACAATAAAAACACATGTACACACACAATCTGATATCACTCGGAAAACTTTATTTGAAAAACAACTTATTTCAAAACGGATTTACAGCACTTTGTTTCTCTTGCTTGGTTTCCTCCTCCTCTTGTTCCTCTTCTTCTGAAGTGAAACGATAAGCGTTTGTAAGAAAAATACCAAATATTTTACATTTTTAAACTGTTGACTATCGCTTCCGACCAACTGTCACCTGCGCGTTCATGAGAGGGTTGAGAGAAAGTATAAATACAAGTTGTCCGCGTCCGAGCTGCGCAGCTGTCGTGTACGCGTCCAAACTGGAGTATAACAGAGGCTTAAAGCGTGACGTAAGCGCACCGAAAAACCAATGTTGAATTATTATTTTTTTAAATGTTTTTATTATGGCTCACAACAAAATACAAACAATATCAGATAATAATAATGAAAAACAAACCATGCAGAAGAACAGAGACACCAGTTCTCGTGCACGTTTCACATCAAACTCCCGCGAGAATGCAATGAACGCTGAAAGCTTCACCAAACGCGAAGCCATTCAAGCCGCCCCTATGAAGCCGACTCTCATGCACTCGCTGGTGAAAGTTGGTCGGTAGCGAAAAGATGAGTATTATGAGAACATTTCTGGGCAGAGATGGGACCAAGTCATACATATGCAAGTCTCAAGTAAGTCTCAAGTCTTAACCTTCAAGTCTCAAGTAAGTCCCAAGTATTTTTTTCTTGGGCAAGTCAAGTCAAGTCAAGTCACAGGCTATGTCAAGTCAAGTCAAGTCAAGTCCTGTAGTAGGTCAAGTCAAGTCCAAGTCAAGTCACCTTATTATTGTAATTTTACCTGCAGAATCTGATCTTAATAAAGTGATAAGACAAGATATCAGTTACTGTCAATAAATTACAATAATTTGGATTTGCATTGTAAATACTCATGTTCAGTAAAATACATCATGGAATCAAGCAAAATTGTAACTTCATAAAATTAATTATTTTTCACTTCTGCCAACAGTGTTTAAAATGTAACAAAGTTTAATGTTGTACGTAAACTGTGTTTACAATAAGTGTATTGTAATAGTCAAAACATTTTAGTAACTAAACTGAATTGTATTCGGTTTAGTGACAACATGTTACAATGTTTACATGGTACAATTTCTGGTAAGCTACGCTTTTTTATTATTTCAATTCAATTATTGTGATCTGACTTAATATTGACTCATTTGGATAAATATTAGGTATAGGCTACACAAGATAGGCACTAATTTTTCTCAAGAAAAAAACAACTCACCTAATGCAGCCTGTAATCATACACTGAGATATAATGCGTTTTTTATTACAATAACAACTTTATTTAATGATAAGTAAAAATATAATAAATATGTAATATTAGATTAGATTAGATTAGATTAGATTCAACTTTATTGTCATTACACAAGTACAGGTACAAGGCAACGAAATGCAGTTTAGGTCTAACCAGAAGTGCAATAGCAGCAAGTGCAGGATATACAGTGGTTCCATAAGTGCAGAACATGGATATGTACTGAATAAATATAGAGTTGAATACTATTATAAACAAAAATTTACAGATAGATTGTCCTATGAATATAATATACAGATAACTATTACTGTGAACAGAATTTACAGCTAGATATGTACTGAATATAATAATATACAGATGGCTATTACTATAAACAGAATGTTTACAGATAGATATGTACTGAATATAATATACAGATGGCTGTTACTATAAACATAATTTTACAGATAGATATGTACTATGAATATATATACAGATGGCTGTTACTATAAACAGAATGTGAGCATAATATACAGATGGATATTACTATAAACAGAATTTTACAAATAGATATATGTATAAGTTAGGCTAATGAGCAGTATAACAATGGATTTAAAGTAGTGCAAATAAAGTTTGGACAGAAGCTATCCGAGTGAGTGCAGTGGAAAGTAATTGCATATTACAGTTAAGGTACGATATTGCAATGTATATATAACAGTCGGTACTGTAAATAAACAGTCGGCAGTGCAAATGAGCATATTCCAGTCAAGGTAGTAGTGCAAGATGCATATGTAAACAGTTGTTACTGTAATAACAGTCAGCAGTGCAAATGAACATTATAGTATTGCAAATAACAAAATGGAGGCAGGTGTGAGGAGGGAGAGGAGAGTCAATCAGTATATAAGGGGAGTGGGATCAATGAGGGTTAGAGTTTAATAAAGAGACAGCTCTGGGGAAAAAACTGTTCTTTAGTCTGCTGGTCCTGGTCCGGAGGCACCTGAAACGCCTGCCGGAAGGCAGGAGAGAAAACAGTCTGTGGGCTGGGTGAGAGGAGTCCTTAAGGATGCTGCGAGCTCGATGCAGACAGCGTTTCCTCTGGATGTGCTCGATGGCAGGTAGTGGAGTCCCAGTGATGCGCTGGGCGGTTTTCACCACCCGCTGCAGTGCCTTGCGCTCTGCAACAGAACAGCTCCCATACCACACTGTAGCACAGTTGGTCAGGATGCTTTCTATTGCACAGCGATAGAAGTTCACCAGGATAGTGGAGGAAAGCTGATTCTTCCTCAGTGTCCTCAGGAAGAAGAGGCGCTGGTGAGCCTTCTTGACCAGGCTGGAGGTGTTGGTTGTCCAGGTCATGTCCGCCGAGATGTGGGTCCCCAGGAACTTGAAACTGGAGACACGCTCAACAGCCATTCCATTGATGTGGATGGTGTCGTGTGTGCCTCTTGACACTTTCCTGAAGTCCACGATGAGCTCCTTCGTTTTGGTGGTGTTGAGGAGCTGGTTATTTTCGGTGCACCATGTGGCCAGGTGCTTGATCTCCTCCCTATAGGCAGTCTCATCGTTGTTGCTGATGAGACCAATCACCGTAGTGTCGTCCGCAAACTTGACGATGGAATTAGATCCGTACACAGGCTTGCAGTCGGAGGTGAAGAGGGAGTAGAGGAACGGGCTTAGCACACAGCCCTGTGGTACACCAGTGTTGAGTGTGATGGATGTGGAGCAGTTGGAGCCTGATCGAACATTCTGGGGTCTGTTGGTCAAGAAGTCCAAAATCCAGTTGCACATGGAGGTGTTGAAGCCCAGGTCTCCAAGTTTGGCTATTAACTTAGTTGGGATGACAGTGTTGAATGCTGAGCTGAAGTCAACAAACAGCATGCGTGCATAAGTGTTCTTATTGTCCAGATGTGTGAGCACAGAGTGCAGTGCCATGGAGACTGCATCCTCTGTGCTCCTATTGCTACGGTAGGCAAACTGGTGTGAGTCCAATGTGGATGGTAGAGAGTCTTTTAGGTGTGCCAGGACCAGCCGCTCAAAGCACTTCATTACGATGGGTGTGAGTGCTACAGGGCGGTAGTCATTAAGGCACTTCGGGCTGGAGTGTTTTGGCACTGGCACAATGGAAGTGCATTTAAAGCATGTTGGTACAGTTGCTTGGGCAAGAGACAGGTTGAAAATGTCTGTAAAAACCCCAGCGAGCTGCTCCGCACATGCCCTGAGTACGCGTCCAGGGATGTTGTCTGGTCCAGCAGCCTTGTGCGCGCTGATCCGGCTCAGTGCATTGCAGACATCTGTGGAGGAGAGTGTGATCGGTGGGTGGTCAGCTGAGGATTTGAGCTTGGTGGCAGTTTCTCTGTTGTCTCTTTCAAAGCGAGCATAAAAGTCATTTAGCTCGTTCAGGAAGTTGACATCAGTGGCTGCGGGGGTGGAGTGAGAGGGTTTGTAGTCACTGATGGCCTGAATGCCCTGCCACATGCGCCGAGGGTCAGCGTTGGAAAAGTGTCCCTCTATCTTAAGCTTGTAGCAGTGCTTGGCCTCTTTGATGCCCCTTTTCAGATTTGCTCTGGATGTGCTATAGGCTTGTGCATCTCCTGATCTGAAGGCAGTATTGCGTGTCTTCAATAGGAGTCGCACTTCCCTGTTCATCCATGGCTTCTGATTTGGGTATGTGGTGATCTGCTTCTGGGTTGTAACACTGTCAATGGTGGTATTAATATAATCCAGTACAGAGGAGGTGTAGCAGTCAATGTCCGTGTGAGAGCCACTGGTGGCTTGAGAAGCAAACATACTCCAGTCTGTGTGTAGAAACCTTTCCTGGAGTGAGAAATCTGCCCCCGCAGGCCACACCTTGATGGTCTTCACTGATGGCTTCACGCGATTGATCAGAGGTGCATATTTGGGGGTGAGGAACAAAGAAAGGTGATCTGACTGTCCCAAGTGGGGGAGGGGTGTCGCGACGTAAGCTTCAGCCATGTTTGTGTAAACATGGTCTAAGGTTTTGTTTCCTCTGGTGTGACAGGAAACATGCTGGTGAAATTTCGGTAGCACTGACTTTAAGTTTGAATGATTAAAATCACCCGCAACAATAAACGCAGCTTCCGGGTGAACGGTCTGTTGTTTACTGATGGCTGCGTGAAGTTCTTTCATAGCAAACTTGGCATCAGCATCCGGGGGAATATAGGCTGCAGTTATAATAGTGGAAGTGAACTCCCGCGGTAGATAAAACGGTCTACATTTAACCATGAGAAACTCAAGGTTAGCTGAACAATGTCTCCCAACAATAGCAGAGTTTGTGCACCAAGCTTTGTTAATGTAAATGCACAATCCACCACCTCTGGTCTTACCGGAGCCATGTAATGTTCTATCCGCCCGGAATGTATGGCGTCCCGCTAGCTCAATAGCGTTGTCCGGTATTCCGCTGTTTAACCATGTTTCCGTGAAAATTAGAACATTACAGTTCAAAAGTCTCTTGCTGTATGTGATGTTGAGTCGAATCTCCTCCATTTTGTTCAACAGCGACCGTACATTGGCAAGGAAAATGCTGGGTAAAGAGAGCCGGTGTGGTGTTAGCTTTAGCTTAGCTCTTAGTCCTCCGCGCTTCCCCCGCCTTTGTTTACGATCTCGCCGGCGCCTGCGAGCACTTCCGCCCGGCCGGGCAGAGTGCATAGCCTCGGGTGATCTGGCGATCTCAGGAAGGAGTCGAAGGTTGTCCATAAAACTGTCGGAAATTCGCAAACCAATATCCAAAAGCTCACCTTGGGTGTACGATGTTAAGGCACAACTGTTCTGGACGAACAGACCCGAAATGAGCAAGAAAAATACTGCTAAATTACAGAATCTGGAGAGACCGCGAGCCTCGCGATGTACTCGCGCCGCCATCTTGGAATGTGGAGTACACATATAGTACACATATTTAGCAAAATACTTTTTCTAGCCAACTAACGTGCTATAGCCTATATGGTCATCAAATGGCTTTCCTGAGGTAAATGTTATGTGACATAATTGTTCTCCAGCTGTTTTATTGACCCATTTGTTTGATTGATTGGTCGATATTATGTATGAGGAATATACATTTCGGTAAGTTCAGCTGTACTGTATCTTTCAACATTGTTCATTCGTGTTTATTTACTAGCTAGAGATGATCGGTTCACGTGCCGCGCTAGGGATCTGCGTCACATTTACAAGCGCCAAAACGGTATTTATTGTTTGAATTTCGTAATAAAAATGACAGAATCTGAGAGCTGAGATTTTTTTATATCGTAACCTGCTCTTGTGTCACGATTTTTCTGTGCGTGAGAAAATGAATGAGAGCGTGTGAAAAGTCAGTGTCGCGTGTGTCTCACGGTGAATGCGTGACGGTGCGTTTCCACTGGCGCGTTGCGAGCGGAGCGGAGCGAGCGTTTTCAATTCATTCCTATGGAAGTTGAGCTTCACGCTCGCGCAGTGCATTTTGGGATTGCCAGCGGACCGGAGAAAGCGTTGAGAGCGACCGAGAGCGTCAAAAGGTTGGGCAGTTCTCGACTTTATGCAAATATCAAGCGAAAAACGCGGTCGGCAGCCAATTGCTGTGAGGTTCGGGATGTGACGTCTGTTTTGAGAGTTTAAAAATATGCAAATTGTGCCGGATTTTATGCTGGATTTAGTGCGTAAATCATTTTGTTTACAAATTAGACGCTTTGCAGTTGTTATATATATGTTAAAGATTTTATTTTGGATGTGTTCATTGTGATTATATTGGCTGGGTTTATAAAAGTTTATAAAATTGAAAGGATCTTTGCTTGGGGCATTTGGAAACAAAGCTTGTCTATTTCTAAATGTAATCGCGTGCATCGCTGATCATGATTACTGTCCGTGTGTTGAAAAAACTTCTATTAAACACACTCGGAACAGACACACCCCAAAGCGGAGACGTTACAGCGTTGCCAGCGGCACTGAGCGGACTTTTGCCGCTGTAGTGGAAACGCACCGTGAGAGTTGGCCGCGCCCGCGATGTTAATGGTGCATGTCTTGCAAAGCGCTGTTCGTCTTTTGCCATCTTGTGAATAATTCTCGAAGCCGAAAGCGATGACCCTCAGTACCCCTCCGGCTGACATGTTGATGTGATATCTGATCTAAGTGGGCGTGGTGTGCAAGTTACGAGAGGGCGCGACTGATGATAGTGTAGTGATCCAGTCATGACAACGCTATTCTCAGCCTGCGCTCCAGCCTGGGTAATCAACTTTATTTTTTAAAATAATTTATATATTTTATATTCAAACTGAAAAAATTATGTGATTAACACTCAAGTCATTCAAGTCATCGTGTCTCAAGTCAAGTCAAGTCCCAAGTCTTTAACTTCCAAGTCCGAGTCAAGTCTCAAGTATTTTATTTTTTGTCAAGTCAAGTCACAAGTCATAAAAATAGCGACTCGAGTCGACTCGAGTCCAAGTCACCAAGTCACAAGTCCCCATGTCTGTTTCTGGGTGTACTGTATTTTCTTTTAATACATAATACAGAATAGAAAAAGACTCCTTAAGATTAGGCTAATAATCAGTGGAACGATAGAAAAAGAGGAGGACCAAGAGGAGGAGGAAGCCATGCAAGAGAAACAAAAAAGGACAAAACATGCTACTTTCTGTCAGGACTTTAGAATTTGAAATGAAAAGTTGATTTAAAAAAATGATAATAAATTAAATAAATTAAATAAATAAGAAGTGTAATATGTTGTAAATCTGTTTTGAAATAAGTTGTTTTTCAAATAAAGGTTTTCCAAGTGATGTCAGATTGTGTGTGTACATGTGTTTTTTATTGTACTTACCCTGTAACTACATGAAACAAGAGGGTAAGAAGCACCACTTTAATTTACAGCCCGCAATGTCATACTTACCCTGTAACTACATGAAACAAGAGGGTAAGAAACACCACTTTAATTTACAGCCCGCAATGTCAAACTTACCCTGTAACTACATGAAACAAGAGGGTAAGAAACACCACTTTAATTTACAGCCCGCAATGTCATACTTACCCTGTAACTACACGGAACAAGAAGGTAAGAAGCACCACTTTAATTTACAGCCCGCAATGTCATACTTACCCTGTTACTACATGGAATACTTACAGTCTAAATAATTTGCCTAAATAATTTGTTATTTTCCTGGTTGTTACCCCTTTATTCCCAAAACTTTACATATTATTCCCCTATACTTACACGTACGCACTTTATAGGTACACTGTAATTACCGAAAGTTACACTGTAATTTCGTTTTAATAACGCAGTATTTTCCTGGTTGTTACACCTTTATTCCCAAGACTTTACATATTGTTCCCCTATACTTACACGTAAGTACTTTATAGGTACACTGTAATTACCGAAAGTTACACTGTACTTTCATTTTAATTACGCAGTACTTTCCGGGCTGTAATCTAAAGCGTTACCAAATTTTCCATGTATTTACAAACATTTAACAAATAATTTTGCTTTCTCTCATATTGGCTATTGTGATGCTGTCACCATTATGTTCAGTTCATAGACTTTCAGTTGTTTTCATTCATCACCTGTGTTTCCCTGTCTCTTTCCTGCCACCAATCTGTTACCATGGACACTGATCACCTTCCTCACAGCTGCCTGTCGTTTGTGTTCATCACCACTGTGTATTTAGCTCCTGCCTGTATTCAGTTCAGTGTCCGGTATTGTTTGTCTAAGTCTAACCTGGTCTCCTGTTCCTGAGTTTGTATTATTAAAGCGTTTGAAATTATCCTCATCTTCTTCTTCATTGTGACGAGCCATGACAGATGCACTCCTTGCTGGAGTTTCTAAATTCTCTTTAAACAAATTACAATATCTGTACAACTCAGCAGCCAGAATCTTGTCTTGAACCAGAGTTGTTGATTTTGGTGTCTTTGCACTGGCTTTCTGTCAGGTACTGTGTTGATTATAATATCTTTTTGCTACGTATGAAGCAGTGCATGGTCTAGCTCTGCAGTATTTGGCTGCATTTGCCCCGCTCTGTGTGGGCCTCCAACCCAGGGCTCCGGCGTGGGAGACGGGTGCTCTAATAAAGAGGCTAAAGACTGCCTCTTGAGATCAGGAAAGTGTGGTTTTACCTGCACAGCTCTTACTAGCTGGCCTCCGTTACACTCACGGCCTCCTAAACCTTACTCCCATCTGGGTCATGGCACCAAAGTAACATTTTGGGTCTTACTCACCCCGGGTCTCCGGTGTGGGAGGCGGCCGCTCTAACAATCAGGCTAAAGACTGCAGCCTCTAATGTCAGTCGCTATTACTCTTACTAGCTCTTACATGGCTGGTAAGACTGCCATGAAGAGAGACAGCGCACAACGGGTTGCACATTTCCTGTCTGTGTCCGCTGCGACCGTTCCCCTGCGTGCTTCAGTACCAAGGAGAGCATTCCCCTGAAAAAGCTTACATGGGTGTGAGTTGCATCTTTCAAAAGATGACAGTGTGTTTCTGGTTGCGGTCATTTCCTGTCCTCACTGACGGCCACAATCACTATCTCGCATGCCTGGGAAACGTGAGACTGTGTTCGTGGATGGTTCATGTTTTCGCATGGGAACATGACCACGTCGGCACACCGGTCAACTCTTCTTTCTCCGGAAAGCTTGAGTCCCCTCTGTTGTTGGCCAGCCGCTGCTTGTGTGTAAAGGCACAGCTGCAGGTCTGCTCAACACTAAGTGCCAAATTCTGCACGAGGGTAATTCTGAGCAGGGTTCAAGTCACAGTGCAGGCCCTCGGTCAGACGATGTCCACCTTGGTGGTCCAGAAGCGCCCCTGGCTGTCCTTGCAGAGGTGCGAGAGGTCGTCAAAGTACACTTTCTCGATGCTCCCATCTCACAAGGTGGCCTTTTCGGCGACACTGTTGAGTACTGGCCCAGCAGTTCTCCGCAGTCAGCAGCAGATTGAAGCGTTTCCCCTGACGTACCACCAGAGTGCCTTGTGGGCCGCCCCTCAGTCTACTCGTCACCAAGGGTGTCATCCCCTGCAAAAAAATTCATTACAAATCCGGCACAGCCTGCTCTACTGTGTCCGCTGCAGGAGGATGACACTGCACGTCTCAGCCACTGTTTAAGTGGTTGGTGAAACAATCACCCCTGAAATGGGTGACCCGGAGATGGGTGGAGCTGCTCTCTCCCGGTGGAGGGCCGGGAAACAAATCTTTTGAGTCAAAATTCTTTTCCACCACTGGAGTCACAGTGGTACCTAAATTCTCGCTCTCTCTCTCTCTCTCTCAAAAAAAAAAGAAAAAAAAAAAGAGCAGTTCCTCTATCCCTGGGTCTGAGGAGGGCCAGGAGAACAGTGGGAGGAGAGAATCCTCACCACTCTCATCCGCCTCTTCTCGCCAGTGGGCAGCAGTGGGAGTTTCGAGAACACAACCAAGCCGCCTCCTGCACCTCCTGCCCCGTGGAACCAGGTAAGTGTTGCTCAGCACACTCAGACTCCGCTACGGGCCACCTCCCAGAGAGAGCCTCCCGAGCTGCGTCCCTGTGTTCCACCTCGCTGCCCCACTCCGGGTACGCCTAGGGTCCCTTTGGTCCCGCTTGTACAGTCTCTGCGAGCCTGGTTAGCGCTCGTTAGAGTTCGGGGAGGCTCAGGTAGACCTGTTTGCCTCCTCAGAGACCTCCCAGTGCCAGCTGTTTTACTCCCTGACCGAGGGAACACTCGGCACGGATGCACTGGCACACAGCTGGCCCAGGGGCCTCCGCACATATGTATTTCCACCAGTGAGCCTACTTGCACAGACACTGTGCAAAGTCAGGGAGGACGAGGAACAGGTCCTTCTGGTGGCTCCCTATTGGCCCACCCGGACCTGGTTCCCAGAACTCATGATCCTCGTAACAGTCCCTCCCTGGCCCATTCCTCTGAGGAAGGACCTTCTGACTCAGAGATGTGGCACCCTATGGCACGAATTACATGTTATCTGATTAGTCACATGATCTCTTAACTTTCCCACTCTTAGCAGAGTATAATTTAGACATGATTTCAATAATAGGAATATGATATATTTTACACATTTGATTCACACAAAAATGAAAGAGATGAGAAAACATTTACGCTGATAGTAAACAGTAATGGAGACTGGTATATATTGTGATGTATCTTTGTATCCGAAATCTTTGGACATACCGTTTGAATACCGTATGAATACTTCTGCCATTTGTGTCACCGGTTTTGACGTTATCGTTGTGTTTTGTATTAAGAGTGCCGAAAAAACTTTTAAAGGAGCTATATTAAATAAAGTTATTATTATAATTGTCACATGCCTGTCCTGTCTCGTGTAGCACATGTGGTGTTTGTGTTCCTGTCACTGTTTTGACCCCACCCTCCTTGTTATCTCATTATTGGTTTCATTTGCCCCACCTGTTCCTCATCACCTGCCTGATTTTGTCCCTTTTATAAGTTCCTTTGTGTTTGCAGTCTGTGTCGGATCGTTGTCTTGTACACGTCTCCTGTTCTCCCGTGACCCCTTTTGGTATGTTCGTTTTTGAAGTTGTTGTTTTGTATTTAGTTATGTTTTCCCTCTCGTGGGTTTTGTTTTGTGTTTAGTGTTTCTTTTGTAATAAATATCTTTTTCCCTTTGCATTTGAGTTCTCCCTTTGTTTTCTGTAATTAACGTGACAGAACGATCCGACCATGTCAAGGACTCAGCAAAGGGTCTCTTCCCCAGCCACCGAGCGGGAGAGGAGGCAAAGTTTTGAGGGGACCCGGTTGGTCATATTTCGCGGGACCCGTGGAGGCCGCAGTAGAGGAGGTGGGCGAGAGGAATTTCAAGACCACTCTCCACTCTGGCCCCTCCTCGACCCAGTTCCGGTGGTCCCAGTTCCGGTGGTTCCGAAACGGAGGAGGAGAGGAAAGAACCCCTCCGTGGCTATGTCGGTGGTCCCTGTTCCGGTGGTCCCTGTTCCGGTGGTCCCGAGTCTGGTGGTCCCGAGTCTGGTGGTCCCGAGTCTAGTGGCCCAACCCGAGACTGTTCACGTTCCGTCTGCCCAGTCAGAGACTGTTCAGGTCACATCTGCCCAGCCAGAGATGGTTCAAGCCACGTCTGCCCAGTCGGAGACAGATCGGGAGATGCCCATTCTCATGGCCGGGGGGGCACTGATCGGCTATTTAGAGCGTTTAGCTCGGATCCTGGAGACGCCCTTCAAACCTTCAGTGTCTGTTCCTGAGCCGGAGCCAGTGTCTGAGCCGGAGCCAGTGTCTGTTCCTGAGCCGGAGCCAGTGTCTGTTCCTGAGCCGGAGCCAGTGTCTGTTCCTGAGCCGGAGCCAGTGTCTGTTCCTGAGCCGGAGCCAGTGTCTGTTCCTGAGCCGGAGCCAGTGTCTGTTCCTGAGCCGGAGCCAGTGTCTGTTCCTGAGCCGGAGCCAGTGCCTGTGCCTGTGCCTGTGTCTGTGTCTGTTCCAGTTCCTGAGCCGGAGCCAGTGCCTGTGTCTGTGTCTGTTCCAGTTCCTGAGCCTGTGTCTGTTTCTGTGTCTGTTTCTGAGCCGGTGGTGTCTGTTCCTGAGCCGGAGGCGTCTGTTCCTGAGCCCTCAGTGACCGCGACACTGGCCATTATGACCACAGCTATGTGGTGTGTGTGGGCTACGCACACACTTGGACCGGTGGTGTCTGTTCCTGGGCCGGTGGTGTCTGTTCCTGAACCGGTGGTGCCAGTTCCCGAGCCGGTGGTGCCAGTTCCAGTGCCCGAGCCGGTGGTGTCTGTTCCAGTGCCCGAGCCGGTGGTGGGAGTTCCAGTGCACGAGCCGGTGGTGCCAGTTCCAGTGCCCGAGCCGGTGGTGCCAGTTCCAGTGCCCGAGCCGGTGGTGCCAGTTCCAGTGCCCGAGCCGGTGGTGCCAGTTCCAGTGCCCGAGCCGGTGGTGCCAGTACCAGTGCCCGAGCCGGTGGTGCCAGTTCCTGTGCCCGAGCCGGTGGTGCCAGTTCCAGTGTCCGAGCCAGTTCCAGTGCCCGAGCCGGTGGTGCCAGTTCCTGAGCCGGAGCCGTCTGTTCCTGAGCCCTCAGTGACCGCGACACTGGCCATTATGGCCACAGCCATGTGGTGTGTGTGGGCTATGCACACACTTGGACCGGTGGTGTCTGTTCCTGGGCCGGTGGTGTCTGTTCCTGAACCGGTGGTGCCAGTTCCAGTTCCCGAGCCGGTGGTGCCAGTTCCAGTTCCCGAGCCGGTGGTGCCAGTTCCAGTGCCCGAGCCGGTGGTGTCTGTTCCAGTGCCCGAGCCGGTGGTGCCAGTTCCAGTGCCCGAGCCGGTGGTGCCAGTTCCAGTGCCCAAGCCGGTGGTGCCAGTTCCAGTGCCCGAGCCGGTGATGTCTGTTCCTGAGCCGGTGCCTGTTCCCTGGCCGCCCGAGGGAGAGTCTCCGCCCTGGCCGCCCGAGGGAAAGTCTCCGCCCTGGCCGCCCGAGGGAAAGTCTCCGCCCTGGCCGCCCGAGGGAAAGTCTCCGCCCTGGCCGCCCGAGGGAAAGTCTCCGCCCTGGCCGCCCGAGGGAGAGTCTCCGCCCTGGCCGCCCGAGGGAGAGTCTCCGCCCTGGCCGCCCGAGGGAGAGTCTCCGCCCTGGCCGCCCGAGGGAGAGTCTCCGCCCTGGCCGCCCGAGGGAGAGTCTCCGCCCTGGCCGCCCGAGGGAGAGTCTGCTCCGCCCTGGCCGCCCGATGGACTCTCTGCTCCGCCTGGCCGCCCGATGGACTCTCAGCTCCGCCCTGGCCTCCCGAACTGTCCATTTTCCCTGTCCCACCCTGGTCTGTCTTTCCTGTCCCTCCCGTCCCGCCCTGGTCTGTCCCTCCCGTCCCGCCCTGGTCTGTCCCTCCCGTCCCGCCCTGGTCTGTCCCTCCCGTCCCGCCCTGGTCTGTCCCTCCCGTCCCGCCCTGGTCTGTCCCTCCCGTCCCGCCCTGGTCTGTCCCTCCCGTCCCGCCCTGGTCTGTCCCTCCCGTCCCTAGTGGAGCGTCTGGTAGCCGCTCCTTAAGGAGGGGGTAATGTCACATGCCTGTCCTGTCTCGTGTAGCACATGTGGTGTTTGTGTTCCTGTCACTGTTTTGACCCCACCCTCCTTGTTATCTCATTATTGGTTTCATTTGCCCCACCTGTTCCTCATCACCTGCCTGATTTTGTCCCTTTTATAAGTTCCTTTGTGTTTGCAGTCTGTGTCGGATCGTTGTCTTGTACACGTCTCCTGTTCTCCCGTGACCCCTTTTGGTATGTTCGTTTTTGAAGTTGTTGTTTTGTATTTAGTTATGTTTTCCCTCTCGTGGGTTTTGTTTTGTGTTTAGTGTTTCTTTTGTAATAAATATCTTTTTCCCTTTGCATTTGAGTTCTCCCTTTGTTTTCTGTAATTAACGTGACAATAATAAAAGTAGACCATACTTATGCTACAATCGAAAAATTCACTGCAAATCTTCACAAAAATTTTCCCCTCTGTTAATCTTCCGCATTATTGGCACATCCGAGAAACGTCTATTATAACATATGCGTAGTGCAGTGAGTGCACTCAATATCATATAAGGAGAAGAGGGAGGAGCATTTTGTTGCAATGTGGGGAAATACATGAGATTTGAAAACTTGGGGCCCACATACATTGATATCCTTGAGAAACTTTGTGCTTTTTTTGTTGTTTTTTAAGGTATAGTCACTCGCTGTCCTCTTCAGTTGAAATTACGGAAGTTAAAAAAAGGACCGTGGACAGGGACCATTTCCTACAGTGGTCACAATGAGACCTTTCATGACCCATTAATGGTGGATAACCTTGTCAGAGAAGGTCAGTATGAACAGAAACCCTTACAGATCATAACCAGCATCAGTTGTAATGATGCCCTGATGAATGTCATCTTCGAAAAAGGACTAGACCATATTCCATCTGTGTTTAACACAGTTGAGCAAAAACTCAGAATGTTTGCTTCCTCAATTTAAATTCAGAAAGTCAATTGTAATTGAAAGTTTCTCCATTCAGCTGTGAATGCTGCACAACCCTGGTGACCTGAGGTGGATTTCCAGGGTCAAATTCACCAATAAACCTTATTCACAGCAGCGCCACTTTGATTTTTATCGGGAATGAAAGCGAGGCTGTGAGGGACAGACATGCATCTCTCCAATGGGGTGTACTGTTATTTAATGTGTTTTTGGATTATTCTGCTCATGAAACACTGGAAAAATATCTTTCCAAGAAATTTCAGTTGACAAAAAACTCCCGACAATATAAGCTGTGGAAAATTGTAAGTAATCTAGGAGCTTTATACAGCTTTTTTACAGTGGATGCCATTGGAAACACGGCAAGTCTATCCCTCACAGCCTCACTTTCATACCTGCCATGGCGCTGCTCTGAATAAGGTCTGTACCACTTGAAAATCCCAAACTAGTCTTGTTTGAATCTGCTGCAAACTTATCTATGTATATTTCACAGCTCAAAACAAGCTTGCTGGAAATACAGTTGGAATATGTGACGAACTCATCTCTTTGGAAATTTCATCTCCTGATGTGTGTGACCTCACTCTGATTGATCTACCTGGTATAACCCGTGTACCTGTACATGGTCAACCTGATGATATTGGCGATCAGGTGAGTGAATAGAGTGTTATAACAAAAATCTAAATGGCTGTTTGAAATCATGTTAATATATGAACATTTGTGTAAACAGGCAATTAAGCTGTCAACCTGCACCTGCAAAAAATATACATCTTACATATTTGTATACATCATATACAAAAAATATACATTTAGTTTCAAATCGGTGGATTTAATCAACACTTGTTTTTCATGCCCTAAGTAGTCTATTTGTAGCTGACAGATTAAACTTAGTCAACATGAAACTTAGTCAACATTAACTTTTTCCAACATGAAAGGAAAAAACCTTTCGTAAAGCTTCAGTAGGGAGTTTTTAGAAAACGTTGACTTAGCCTGAAAATTTGAACTAAGCACAACTTACAGGTCACTCCCCCTTGCTCTATGCTGCACTACAGCCCTCCCTCCACAGCTCTTCCCCCACAACAGAGCCTGCCGTGAACGCGCAGGCTAGTAAGCAGGGCCACCGATGACGGCGGATAAACAGTTATGGCACATTCACTGGTAGGGACGAAACATCAACAATATGCTTTACATTGACTATGGCCTGCCCATACTTTGACTACAAACTTGGTCCTCAAATCATTACGTATTTTGCAATACATGTAATGTAACTTTATAACGTTGCACTCTTTCACTCTAAGTTATAAATAGCTAGTAAGATAATATAACGGTAACTAACGTTACAGTATGTAAGTAATTATTCTAGCAATATGTAATGCTAAATAAGGTTTGCTAGTACATTATTTCAGCAACATGACAAGCCAGTCAATTAGCAGGTTTCAATTGTTGATTTGCACAGTGCGTGACATTTTATCTGTATGTTATGCGGCTAGAGTTTTGACACTGAGTCAATGGGCTCCGATGAGGAATTCACACCCACAGCGACTTCGACGAGTCAGCGGGTCTTTTTCGCTTGTTTATCGTCATCGGTCTTTTTCCGTTTACCCGTCTTTGTTGTATGAGCAGGTGCCACTCGAGAAATTGGCAGTTTTGGTTGTTTGTCCGCCATTAGCACAGCTGCGGCACACCGGCAATCTTGATTTTGAACGACGGTACGCGCTGTGCAAGAGAGGGGTGTGATCAGTGCGTACACGAGCTTGATTGACACTGCTAAGACATTCCTCCTGGCTCTGATTGGTTGTTTCTGACCGGGAGCGGTGTATTTCTGCAAATGGCAATAGGACCACTGGGAGGAGCCAGAGGAGCTTGATTTTTTCACAGATTATCTGTCTCATATTCTACGGACATAATGACAGTTTTAACAAATATGTAAAAAATTACCTACTGCAGCTTTAATATATTTCATCATTCATAATAGACATTAATGCATCTGTACGCATTATTCAAAGTTGTTGAATTTATTTATTTGTTTTTATTTATTTATTTATGTATTTATTTATTTACTTACTTACTTACTTACTTATGTATTTACTTATGTATTTATTGGCAATGGAAGTATAATGGGTGCTGTGGTGTTTCATGGTGGCTTAAAGATTCTCACTTTCTTAACCAAAGGACATTTTATCTTTTATTTTTAGATCAAAAACTTGATTCTGAAATACATTGACAAAAGTGAAACCATCATTTTAGTTGTTGTGCCCTGCAATGTTGACATAGCGACAACAGAAGCACTGAGAATGGCACAAGATGCAGACCCAGATGGATACAGAACTCTTGGTTTGCCAACTTTTCGTATTTCTGCAATAAATTTCTTCAGACCAACCTGTAGCATTATGATTCATGCTTATCCTAACTTTTATCTCTTTTTTGTTGAATGCATGGATTAGCAATTCTCACAAAACCAGACCTTGTTGACAGAGGAGCAGAGATTGATGTTTTGAACATTGTCCATGGCAAAGTCATTCCTCTCAGCAAGGGCTACATTATTGTGCGATGCCGTGGTCAGAGTGACATCAATAACAAAATCCCTCTTTCTAAAGCCATGGAAGTGGAAATGAATTTTTTTAGGAACCACCGATATTTCAGGTAATTATAACTTTATATTTATTACATTATATTTATATATTATACTATATATACTATAATTATATACTATACTATACTATATACTATATATAAATTATAAATTATAACTGAAACGGTGTCTGTTTCAGCTTCACTTAAATGAATTTGTTTTGAGCGGAACTAAAATAACCAAGCTATGTTTATAGTGCTTATAATTTCTGTACATTTTTCACTTCATTTACCGGTATTTTACATGATTTCAGAATTAATAATAAAATGTGACTTATAGGCCTACGCATCATTTGGGTTTTTTTCTCCCTCAAAAATGTAGGGCCCTATAATTTCCGCGATCACGGAATCGCGGACGGAATCGCGGAATTGGCAAATTAACGCGGAATCTAGTGTCAACGCGGAATTTCGCGGAATTTTACAGTTTTGGAATAAAATTCAGTTTTTGTGAGGGAGAAAAACTATGTCTGAGGAAAATCGCATATTACTGAAAGAACGAGCAGAGAGAGAGGCCCGGTCGACCGCGCGTCTTCAAACTGTCTTGCTCTCTCTCACTCCCTCGCGCTTATTAATCTAAATCAATTGAGAATTGACACAATGGTAAAAGTTCGGAAGAACGAAGTTTCACGTGGAGCATTCGGACATTTTTTTCCTGAATTAGGCTACCGCTGTGTGTGAATTATGCAAAAAAAAAAACTTTTTTACCTTGCCTTCTTCTCTGAAAAGTGTTCCGCCCATTCAGCTGACATAAAAAACACTTTCAATAAACTAAACAAAACCTATCCAATGATGAAATGTTTTCTGTGTTGACAGATCTTGTGCGATGTCCTAACTGCCGGGATAATCACACAACGCGTACAAGTCTGCTAATGATACGTCCGATTCGCGAACTAATGACTCCTTTGAACCGATTCACTTTAATGAATGGTTAAAACAACTCATAGATATGAAAACAACTGATCTGTCCAACACTGAATCGGTTCGGTGTATAACAAAATCAGTAACACTTTACAATAAGGTTCCATTTATTAAACTCTAGTTAACTAGATCAGTTAACATTAACTATTAATAAACTGCACTTCTACAGCATTTATTAATCTTTATTAATGTTAATTTCACCATTTAGTAGCCTACATTATTTAAATGAAAACTTGTATTTGTTAACATTAGTTAGCTTAATGCACTGTGTGAAGTAACATAATAAAAATACAGGGTTAGGGTTAACTAAGATTAACAAAGATTAATAAATACAGTAACAAATGTATTGCTCGTGGTTCATGTTAGTTAGCCTAATGCATTCACTAATGTAAACAAACCAAACCACATTTAACACCTCTTAAAATGAGAATTTAGTTTGTTACCTCAATAAATTTAGGGTCATTCCTATTTTATTTGTGTACATTTTAATCATTAACATTAAAAACACTCTTTTTACGACTAAAATAACTGTAAAGGGTAAAAAAAACCTGAATTCCCAAAAATTAAAACGGAAAAAACGGAATTTGCAAAAATTAAAACGGAAAAAACGGAATTTGGGAAAAAATAAAACGGAATTTGGGAAAAAATAAAACGGATTTTATAGGGCCCTAAAAATGCTCGTTTATGTATAGCATATTTTTTAACCATGCAGCAAAATATTTTAAATATCTTGAAAAATTACTTAGATTACTTTTTAAACCATTTAACTGATATAAATATAAAAAAAATATTACTGTCGGTTAACCAGTGAATTATGAGCATCCTATATTAGAATTCTTATGGCTTGACTTTGAAAAATTGTAAAAGAAAATTTTTTTTTAAACTGTTGTAGCGAGAGAGAGATTGACTAATCGAGTGCATTACCTGCATCTAGCTGATATTCTTCAGGTCAATCTTACTGTATATTCTTAATCACAAAATCAGTTTAAATGTATGCTGAAGAAAGCAATATCTTTGTCTTTGTCCTTTTAACAGTTAAAGGGGTCATGACATGTTTTTTTCTTTTCTTTTATTATGTTCCCTTAGGTGCAATTATAGTATTACTATAGTTTTTTGAACAAAAAACGTTTAAAATTGAGTGATTTATGACCTTTTCCCACCCTGTTTCTCATCCTCTGATTCAAAGTCTGTTTTGGGGGTGTTTCCCCTTTAAGAGTTCAGTGTTAACGCCCACTGTTATGATTGGCTAACGTCAGTGCCTATGCATCAATTGTTAACGCCCCCTTGTCAAAACGTGCGGATTTTGCGGAGCTGTGTTTACCGTTACCATAGTAACGGGTGATGCGTGCGAGGCGATGGAGATTGCAATGATGTTTGAGTCGGATTCAGAGGAAATGAACCATCAACACAACTAAGAATGTATCTGCCCGTCCACATAGAAAGTGTGAAACTATTTTGTCAGTTTGACAGCCTACATCTTTTAATAGCCTACGGGGCATGAACATGACGGTCATGAAAACAATAAGTAGACTAAACTAAGTAAAAACACGGTGATTATTCATAATGAATTAAACTGCAATTAACGTTTTAAAAAAGTTTTAAGTTTTAAATAGCCTACATTACTTACAGTTTGCGTCATCGTTGTTGAGCCCAGAATAGTCAACACGGCCTTATCTTATACAAAGGTTTTCTGGCAAAGCCAGCATTATACTGCGATTGTTCTCAACTGTCACTCATCCTTGAAATGTGGAGAACACACGACGTCCGCAAAAAAATAAACTGCATGCATCTTCCCCTGACGTCTGGATCTTTCAGCAGCGTATATTATTCAAAGATGAACATATTCAAACATGTTGTTTACAGCCAGGAACAGCACATCTGCGTGACATTGCAATGTTCTTGTAAACAGACCCACTCGCTGCACGTCGACTGAACACATGTGATCGCGTGACAGATGCGATGATGAAATGAGGCGTAGTTATCTTGCGCTTGAAGCGTAGTTGTCTACGCTAGAGGCGGTCATATGCAAACGACTGGTACGTCACTTCTTACCGTGACGTCACTTCATACCATGGATCCAGAACGAGCTGTATTTAGAGCTTGATTAAATAAATGATTCGTTTATAATGGGGAGGACGTCTTAAGCTATGAAACTTGCAGGACGTTTTAATGGTACAAAGACCTCTTATATACCAAAAGATCAAGGCAAATTTGGTTTCTCATTTGGTTTCTTCACCCCTTTAAAGGGATTTCCCACAACATTTGTAAGTTGAGTGTTAAGGTCTTGTTTAAAGTAAAAACAACGTCTATGGTCAAAACCTTGTTTCAGTCCCTTTCAATATAAAAATCTTTGCTACTGACTCACTCATAAAGTCTTTGCTGAGAGCCAGAGGCAAATTCCTGAAGGATTGGCAGAGATAAAGCTGTTCTCTGTGGGTACACGACTGCTGAACGGCAGCTGACTGCCTGAAACCCACATCTCCGAAAACCTCTAAACAAACTGTCAAATAAGTGCTATATTTATATATAAGTCACATATTTGAGGTCTAAATAACTACATTCTTGCCTAAAAAACGCTTAAAACTACATTCCATGACACAACAAAAGTAGCCCTATTTATAAAATGATGGTGGGTTTGCTCATCCGCTGTTTGAAATGCTGCAAGCGGAGGATACAAATGGTGAAACGTTTCCCGTGGTCATACTGGTAGAACATCTGTAATGTATAGTTGTTTTGGGTTCATGTTTCATGTCAGTCATGTTTCTTGTCTTGTCGTGTGATTCCCTTGCCCTCATGGGATCCTGACATGTGCATCACTAGTCTTTTGTGTCATGTTGTCATTGGTTAATTGTCTAATCATGTTCACAGGTGTCTTGTTTAGTGATTAGTTCATGTGTGTATTTAAGCCCTCATGTTTGACATGCGTCTTGGTCTAGTGTTGTTCGTGTAACCACTGTGTGGTGAGTGTTTATGTCAAGTCAAGTGGGGTCATGTCAAGTTATGCTTAGTCAAGTCAAGTTATGCTTAGTCAAGTGTTTGATTTGTATTTTGATCACGTTTGGATGTAAATAAACTGCACTTGGGTTCTGCAACTCACCTCCAGGGGATTCGTTACAACATCACATGGCTGGAAAAGGTTCTCAGCCAATCAGATTCAAGAACCAGAACAAACTGTTATATAAATTAAATAATAAAAAATAATAATCAATCTTTTTCTTGACAGCTCTCTATTGAATGATGGTAAAGCATCTACTCGATGCTTGGCAGACAACCTAACCAAAGAACTGGTTGATCATATCAAGGCATGCACTTTTTGATTATGTTCTTACCCTTTTTCTTTCTTTCTTTCTTTCTTTCTTTCTTTCTTTCTTTCTTTCTTTCTTTCTTTCTTTCTTTCTTTCTTTCTTTCTTTCTTTCTTTCTTTCTAAATAATACAATAATCTTCATAAGAACAGATGAACAGATGATTTTAGTGGGTCACAAGTGGTCACAGTTTATTAATTTTAGGATTTAATACTTATTTAAAGATTTAATAAATATTTATATAATTTAATTTAAATAATATTTTAGTTAGCCAGCTAATATATACAATTATATTGAATTCTATAATAATTAAATAATTATATTTTCTTATGGACACAGAAATCGCTACCCTACTTAACTGAGCAGATTCAGACTAAACTACTCAGCGTTCAAAGGGAGCTTAAAAACTACGAGCAGGGTCCACCCATTGAAGAAGAGCTGATGGGACCTTTTCTCAGTGATGTAAGAGCTCTGAGAATAAAGCACAATATATATCCATCTTATCTATACATATTTATCCCATAAATTATGCAAATAAATTCTAATTGATTCTTCTTCCTATAGATAATAATGGAGTTCAGCGATCAAATAAGTGAAATGAGTAGAACAGGACATTTAAAAGACAAAAACATTCATGCACTTCTACGTCCTGTGTTCAAGAAATGGGACATCTACCTAAGAGGCTCTGAAGTATCATGTGAGTGAAGATGTTGAAAACATGTGACTTTTTAGGACTGTACCAAAATCCCTAAACTAGACCTTCCCTTTTTGTTATTACAAATGTAGTCACAGCAAGAGTGAATGAAATGATAGACAAGTATAATGAGATGCATCGTGGCAGAGAATTGCTTACGTTCAGTGAGTTCTGTGAATTTGAATGTGTCATCAAAGACCATGTGGCAGCCCTTCAAGAGCCAGCTATGAAAACACTGAAGTGTGTACGAGGTTAGTGCATATTTTATAAATATACAGTATAGTCAGCTATTATTAGTTTTATATATATATATATATATATATTTTTTTTTTTAAGGGTTCAGCACTTATAAAAGACACCCAAAAATAAACAAACATCACAAATGTTCATATCTCGAATTCTGATTGTAAATGTGAAGTTTTAGCATTTTTGTTTTAAAGCCATTAACAATCTACAATTTTTCTTCTTGTTACAAACAATTTTATTTTCAGAGATTGTTCAGAATGTGTTCAGAGAGATATGTTATTTATCTTTTGACCAGTACCCTGCACTGAGATACATTGTATCTGTAAGTACAATTTAATATTATTATTATTATTATTAGCAGCAGTAGTAGTAGCAGTAGTAGTAGTAGTAAATGCAATGTATTATGATGTGCTCCTCAGAAAATGATTAATAACATTCAGTCAAAACAAGAGGCCAAAGTGGAGAAAAGAATCAAGGAGTTCATTGATATGGAGAAACTGGTCTTCACTCAGGACAAGGTATTACAACAGAAACTTGATGACTCTGACCTCCCTCAGAAGACCGGGATGGAATCTAGTGACGAAAACCTCTATGATGATGATGACACAATTTTAAATTCTAAAGGCTGTGCGTTTTTGGATTCTAGAAATCTAGTTCCAGACAAACTGGCTCTGTATCATGAGGTGGGTTGCAACTCATACTATGAAATGTATTTAATTATTGTCAGTAAATGTATAGTCATTCATTTAGACACTGTAAAAATGTAATGAACAGCTAATGTTGTGTATGCACTATAATATCTAAAGGGGCTTTAAAGTTGAAGTGTGTACTTTCAACGCCATTAGTGTCACCAAACAAAATGGCAAAAAATCAACCCATCTGTCACTGGTCTAGATCTATAAATGACTTACCAAGTTGTAAATTATAGTAAGTTTCTAAATAAAGGTTCCTTCTATCCATTATGGTCCATGAAGGACATATCGGTTACATATTTATCTTTGGTTCCTTGCATAGGTTTACTCAATGTTGCATCTGTAGCTGACTCTAGTGGAACACCCTCTGGTGTCACGATTGTCTGAAGCTCGATTGTCAAGAATCATGCTAATTATCTGGCTGATGGCATAAGCACGGTCCACATTACATCACTGATGCCTCATAAGGGAGCGCCTATGCCATCACAATTCAGATTTCCCTACAAAGGAAAGTGTAGCGGAGCTGCGATTACATACAAAACTATGGGAACCATAGACCACAGAGCCATACAACAAACAAGGTGCTAATTTATCAGCCCTTTAAATGACACCTTATTAAAACAGCTAAGGCTTTCCTTAAATGTAAACCTCTGCTTAACCTTCAGTGCCCTCATAGGACAAAGACTGTGCAATCACCAAAAAAATGCCTCACCAAAAAGCACAGATTGAGTTCCAATAAGAAGACCAACCGTGCAAGCAGTGCGTTTGGTGGCTCGAAGAGCTAAGCCAGTCACTCTTCTTAGGTCACTATCTCCGTGTACTCCTTCTCTGCCATCTTAGAAATGGTGTTGAAGTGAGATGTAAGTGCAACATGCCAGCCAGAAAGCACTTATTCAACTTGGACTTTTACTCCGGTTGAACTTGTACCTCACAGCGCAGCTTCAACTTGTCAGCAGCACTTGAAATCACATCAAACAACTCTGTATAAGCCAGAGATGGATGAGCTTCCTGCCCACTCGGGGGAGGCATGTCAGTTGGACCGCCCACAAGCTCCTCAGAAGTCGAGGACAAAACATCATCCTCATCCAAGCTAAACGAAACCTCACTGTTAGCCTCCAGACTTGGATATAAATCCTTGGGGGTTAGCTGACCTTCCTTCCTTCCTCAAAAGGACAGAAGACAACAAAACACTTTCACCCTTAAGTTTTTACAGTGTGGACAATTAGATAAGTTGCTAAGCATTCAGTGAGCATGCTGAAAGCTCAATAACTTAATGGACTTAAGTGTGTGAGGACAATATGTGTCCTAGCTCGTAATGAAACAGGTACACAGAACCACACCCTTCTGAGAAAATGAGAATAATCCACTCAATGAACAACACATTCTAATATATAAATCAACTAGCTTGGGCAGATAAATCTTCTTCTTGAAGAAGAGAAATCTGAGCTAAGATGACGCGGGTGGTTGCTTATAAATCACCAGTGATGCAATGCTTCAGTGAGTCTTCAAACAATTGGCATAATTCTTTTTACTGAAAAGTTCTTCAAGGAACAAAAAATGGGTCTTCAAAAGAAATCACTGTAAAAACCCTATTTTGGTTGTTTTACCAGGCACTTTTATTGTTATGATCAGATCGGTGATCAGTTAATAACAATTTTAAATTGAGTCAGTATGTGCAACCAAACCACACAATGCAGGTGCATTGGCACAAGAGATTCACCAGATATATCACTGTAAAGGGAAGCCAACCCCCAAATGTTGATTAAATATCTTTATTTTTCCATGTCCTGCCTCCATATAGATTGTCTATCAACGCCTTACAGACTATGTGCCCATGCTGATAATTCTCTTCATGCTGAAGGATGCAGCTAAGACATTGCGGCATGAGATGCTAGAATTGAGGAACGGGGCAGATGTGGTCAAACTGCTGAGTGAAGATTCAGAACGAGGACGCAGGAGAGCTGATCTAAAGAAGCGACTGGAACGCCTCACACAAGCTCAAGAACTGATAAGCAACAAACTCTGAGACATCTTCATCAAACATAAAGGATATGCAGAAATTTTGCATCAGGGCTGCAGAAATTGGCTACCAGATATACTATAATTACCTTATAATTTCTATAATTTACCTTATTTCAGTTTAGTAATTCTATCAGTTAAATCAGTAACAAACAATATTAGATAAATTGTTTAAATCTTGGCTGAATAGAAATAGTACAGTAGGCTACTGTAATGTAGTCTAAGGTTGTCAAATTGACTTACATTATCAAACCAATTATTTCTACTTCAGGCATTCCTGTAGATCAAACAGTAGACCATTAAGTAGACCACACCATGATCACGGGTTCAATTTCCATGGAACGTATGAACTGATATAATGTATATCTTGAATGCACTATATTTGACTTTTGATACAAGTTTCTGCCAAATGCATACATGTAAATTTAACCCCGCATCTTAAATTATGTTTGGATTTTAATAATATTCTAATACAAAAGTTCTTATTGAGAATTAATAGAGGTTTAGCTCTAGTTAAGGTTTCAGTGAAAATTTTTTTAATCACCATTATTGTAATTAGTGGTTCCTTAGTTGGGCACTTGACCCTGACTTTTTATTATATTTTTCTTTGGCTGTTGTAATAGTGTGTTTTAAACACATGTATTTGTTGTGAAATAACCCAGAATCAAATATAATCAAATGGTTGCAGTCATCATCAAATCATCAATTCAATGATCAAGTTAAATCTACCAAACGATCTATCTACTGAACACTCACCTGCTTATCTCATTTGCTCTTTGCTACCTGTTAAATAAACTACCGTTACCAGAGATCCCTGTGTTGTCTCCTTCTGTATGCTGACAGCATGTACATTTTGCACAACCAACCCTGTGATACTACAGTTCATAAAGACAAGGACAAAACTTTTTTTATCATCTTTATTATAAAAACAGTAAAATTACTGTATTCCAAATATATTCACCCTTACATACTTTCATCACAACCACAAAAACAAGTGGATTTCACCCCAACTTCTCGTGCAGTATAAACAGATTTGGGACAATAATAAAGTTCAATTTGCACCATCCAGACCATCGGTCGACCTCCTTAACATGGGTTTGGTCAATTCAGCTAATATAGGCCAGATAAGTTTGATAAGGTGTAACAGTTCTTTACCTGCAAAAAGCAATAAATGGTAACACTCGATAGTCCACTTTAGACATTCTACTAACTATAAGTAACTTTGTAACTACATGTCAACCAACTTTCATTAGAGTATTAATAGACTGTCTGCTTAATATCTGCTAACAATTTATTTTGATGGTCCCCCAACAGATATTTTACTAACTATAAGTAACTTGGCAACTACAAGTCAACTTATTCTCCTAACCTGAAACCGAACACCTAACCATAACCTAACACTCAACTGACAGTCTACTACAGTCTACTAATACTCTAATGAGAGTTAGTTGACATGTAGTTGCAAAGTCACTTATAGTTAGTAGAATCTCTAAAGTGGACTATTGAAATATAGTGGAACCCAATAAACTTTTAGTAGTAGTAACTTTAATAGTTAGTTTTAGTTGTACTGTAGTAACTGATTTAGTCTGACTTTACAAAGGTGGCAGCCAGAGCAATTGCTTTATCAAAGGGTGGAGAAAAATTAAAGACATAAATCCTATTCTGTGTGTGTCTGTGTGTGTGTGTGTGTGTGTGTGTACTTGTACAACTATCTTTGTGAGGACCCGTTTGAGTTTTAGACCATTGGAGTGAGGACAAAGAGAGTAAAGTGAGGACATTTTGGCCGGTCTTCACTTTCTGAGACCCCTTTAAAGGCCTGTTTGAGGGTCAAGACTTGGTTTTAGGGATAAGGTTATAATTAGGTTATGGGTAGGTTTAGGGTAAGGGTTCGGGTTAGGCACTTAGTTATGATGGGTAAGGTTAGGGTAAGCGGCTAGAGATTGCATTGTGTCAATGAATGTCCTCATAAAGATAGATGTACAAGAATGTGTGTGTCTCTGTGAAGGGCTGGCCATGCGTCCAGGGTAATTCCCTCCAGCATCCAGCATCCCAGGCCCCTACATAGGATGGATGGATGGTTAATATTATTATTTCATATAATAATAATAATATGCATAGTAAAAATAAAAATAAATAATAAATAAATAATTAAACCTGAAAAATTTTGACAGCCCTTTTTTTTTGTCTGCCATCTAGGGCTGTGCCGGTAAACTTGACGGCAGTGGTCCGCCAAAACACATTTTTTTTGTATGTGAATGCTGTTTTACGCAAATATTAACACAAGTGAAGCAATAAAGCTTAGTTTAGTTTTTTGTCTTCTGATGCCCTCTGGCTTTTTCCAGTTTCTTTTTTTCATTGTCTCAGTCTTTATCTTTCACCATCTTTCCTCCACTGTCTTTAACTGTCTCTCTACCATTGAATCTGTTGGAAATCCATTTACTGTCACGATAAATACGGATGAACCCAAACGCAAACAGGATGTATAACAAATAGTTTATTTACTAACAAACAGGGAAAACAAAACCCACGAGGGGGCAAAACGTAGACAGAACACAAGGAATCTAAACTAGACTATAACTAACAATAACTAGACAATACTCTGGAACAGGAAACTCACAGGATATCACACGGTCTCAAAACTCACAACGATCACACAGAGGTAAAGATCACAATGAACCGACACAAGACAGCAAACACAAGGAGACTAAATAGGAGAACCAATAAGGGGAACAGGTGATGCTAACTAGACAATCATGACAAACGAGGAAAACAAGGGGGCGGGGTAAGGTAACAAGACACACAAGCACATGGCCCAAACCAAAGACCATGTGTTGTACACAAACATGGGTCTGCCATGATCCTGTCTCAGAACTAGAGAACTCGAGGACTAGAGGACAGAATCATGACATTTACTAAATAATGTTAACTTGACAGACTGCTTCATTTCCACTTTAACCCTTTTCTGTTTGCTATAGAAAACATCTAAGACACTGTCTTCAGTGTGGAATATATTATGGACAGGGCTGGAGCCCAGGGGCATACAGAAAAAAAAGAAAAAAAAAAAACTCAGTTACCATGGTTCCCTGAGAAGGGGAATGAGACACTGCATCCTCTAGAGACTCTAGAGGACACTATGGGGAATGCCTTTAGCTTGACCGGTGTCTGAAGTACTGTATGTGTTTAAACGCAACAGTGGCCAATGACAGTCCGTGATGTAACTGCCGGTGCGGCCATGAGTATAAAAGGGCATCTGTATTAGTCATCAACTAGACAGACAGGTAAGAAGGGATGCTATATCGCACAAAAAACACTTCTCACCAGGGCTCAGAGATGGGTTCCTTAGGGTCTCAGAGGTCTGCCTGAGCTGGTACAGAGCATGGAGGACCCAAAGAGAAGGTATCCCAGTAACGGGGAGGGTACCTCTCCACGTTATCCCATGCAATCTGGGGATCATTCCAAGCTCTCTTCTGGGAGCAGAGCTCGACCAAGTTATCAGTATCCGGAGCACACAAAGGAGCCGCCCGCTTAAGAACCCATTATAGGGAAGGCAGCTACGGCCTTGCGAACATGTTCAAGTTTGCATTCTAGGGAAGCTGCATGCCTATTAAAAGAACCTGAAACAAGGAAGGCAGTTTCATCTAGATAAATGAAGGAGCCTCCTGCTTAGGGAACCCCAATTCTGGGGGAGACAGCTACGACTCAAATTACCACAAGGGAGCTTCCTGCTTACAAGAGTCGAAGGCATTCCACCCAAATGCACATCCCACATCTGTAGAAAATAGGGACGCTTTTCATTGAGAAATCCTCACAAGGCGTGCATTCAGTTCCCTCGAGAACCAAACACAAGTGCTCCTCACATGCTTCCTGAAAACGCTTGGCGTACATTTCTTCAAATGTAAAGCTTTTAACCACAGGCGAAGGGATTCCTCAGGCCGGCGACACACTGGTTGCGTGGCGGTCCGTTTTTATTTCGGCTACCATGTTAACAGGTTAGAGCTTGCACACTGCCTGCGTCTCAGGCGCAGCTCGAGCCGCGCGGAAAACGTGTGCATGCTAGAAATAGAATAGACGCCTATTTTTCACGAGACACGCAAGCGTTTTGGAAGCGTTTCCAGGCCAAATAGAATAGGAAAAGATGTTTGTATGTCATTTTGACACGAATACATATTAATAAATGACAGCGCCAGTGACCGGAAGTGCCTGACCGGAAGTCTTGCACAAAATACCGTCAACTGGCTGCATCCGTATTTCCGTTAAAAATAAGGTGAATACACAGACAATACAGGACAAATGAACTCAAACAAACTGAGGGCTAAACACAGAGAAAAGAGAAAGAGAAAAGCGTGGCAAAGTATTGCAGACCGCCTGAATGCGTAAGTAGTGCACAATTACACACTCACCGCTCCGCTGAAACATCACAATTACAATTCAAATATTTAATTCACATCTCCACAAACGCAGTTGTACTGTAATTATGAAACGGTTAAATTTTTAATTGAAATGCACTGCAGATATGAGTGAAATTGTGTAAAGTAACTCCATCACACTGTATAAAGCTATGATAAATTATTATTAAAGCCTTACATTATTATTTAACGTTACTACGCTCAGTACGGTTTAATCTTAGCCGTTGTACTCTGCTTCTTATGTTGTCCACCGTTTTTTTTTTGTGTGTTTCTCCTGCTTTTATTAATGTAAAGCTGCTTTGACAGAATGAAAGTGAAAAGTGCTATATAAATAAAATTGAATTGAATACATAGATGAGCTATAATAATAATCACTTTAATTTATATAGCGCCTTTCAAAGGACCCAAGGTCGGTTGCTCACTGCACTGCAAAAATGTATTTCTTACTTAGTATTTTTGTCTTGTTTTCAGTAAAAAAAAAATATCTAAAAAAAATCTTACATATTTTCTTGAGCAAAATTACCTAGGAAAATAAGCAACAAAATCTGCCAGTGAAACAAGAGACCTTTTCTAAAATTAAGTGTTTATGGAAAAAGTAAACTTATTTCAAGAGAATTTTTCTTATTATATTGACAGATTTTTTATTTTTTTGCTTGTTTTAAGCACACATTTACTTAAAGTTTATATTTTTTGTCTAAACTATACTTATTTTGCTAGGTCATTTAGCAAATCAAGAAAATACATCTTTATTTAAGATTTTTTTTTGTTGATATTTTTACTGAAAACAAGACAAAAATACCAAGTCATTTTTTGCAGTGTGACTCCATTAAATGTTCTTGTGTGTGAGTGTGTGAGATGTAGATTAAACATGAACGGGCCAAAACGGACATGGCAGCAGGTCAAAATCAAATACAAGAACATTCTGCAGAATGGTATGGTCCCTGACTAATATTTAACAAAGCACAAGCATATATTGTACCCAGAAGGTGCCTGCTCACACATTGTCTGTACTGTTTTAGCAGTGAAAAAGAATACCCACAGACAAGGCACGGGTGGTGGGTCACCAAAGGCTGACCTTACCCCAGCAGAGGACATGGCCTTGGAGCTAAATAAAGGCAGGCCCGTCTTAGAGGGGATCCCTGGGGGGGAAGAGACGAGCATAGGTTCCTCCCAAGATGCCACCCGCTTCATTCAAGGTATGTCCTTCCATCTCTACATGGGATACAACCACATTCATATTGAATCAATTTGGACTGTCTGACTTTGGTTTACCTATTGCCTTGCAGTGTCTGGCAGCACTGTGTTCCTGTTAGAGCCACCAGCACAAGCACCAGACGATGCTGATCCAGTGAGTACTCCATCAAAGGCATACTGTAGGCCTGGCATGTCTTGTCTACTAGCTTCAATATGAATCCGATTAAATGTGATAGGGTGAAAGCCCCAGTGCAGCAGCAACAGCACATGATGGAGACGATGATGAGGAGGAGACCATCTCTCTGGATTCCAGAAGGCATGAGGTATCATGTTAAGACTGTGAAAGGACTATTTACTCTACAATGGTGAGGAGTCCTCATCAAAATCAAAAAATCTAATTTCTTTTACAGGACCCAGATGCTATACAGTGGGAAAACCAGCCTGGCAACATAGTGCGTATTAATAAAAGGACACCACATCCTGCCAAATTCCAGCTGCGCTAATTGTATTGTGTTCACAGAGCTCACAAGCTATCAGAAAGTTGTATGGCAACCACCTCCGGACATAGACATTCAGTACAAGAAGAAAAAGATGGAAAATCTTGCACTGGAGTCCGAAATAAAAAAGAGGACAATTAGGAAACTGGACCTTGAAATAAAAAAAACTTGAGAGGGAGGTGAGATATGCCTTCAATGTACACTGTATGCTAACTGTAACACAAATGTATTAATCATTATTTTTCTTTCCTCCCCCAGCTCCAAGAAGATGACACAGCTCAAAATAAAAATTAGGTATATTCTCGTAAAGTCAAGTGAGCCATGACATATGAGCTCTTATTGTGAGCACACAGGACGGTGGCATCTTTCTAAGGTTTTTTTTTATTTTCCCAGCAATCAGTACAACCAAGTCATCGTTATAAGGCACCGGCCTCTTTTGCCCACCCCCCCAGCACCAGGTGTGGCCACTAGCCTATATGAAGGCCCAAAATTGTGTGTTCCTTTCTGCTCTGACAATGGCATGCCCATTCTTGCGAGATGTGGTGGATGAAGAAGCACTTGTGCTGAGGAGAGCCTTCAGGCGAGAAAGGGTCATCAGGGACCGGTTGGACCCACTGGCCTTCCCTGATGACCATCTATATGAAAGATACAGGTTTTCTGCAGATGGCATCAGGTATCTATGCAGACTACTGGGTCCCAGGATTAAGCACCGCACTGCACGGAGCCATGCACTGAGTGTGGAGCAAATGGTTTGTGTGGCCTTGCGCTTTTTTGCTAGTGGAGCCTTCCTGTACTCAGTGGGGGATGCAGAACAGCTGAACAAGGCCACAATTTGCCGCACAATAAGGAGTGTGTGTCTGGCTATCAAAGCATTAGCAGATGTCTTCATCTCCTTCCCTGGCCACAGAAGACTCTGTGACATCAAAGAGGAGTTCTATAGGATTGCAGGTAAGAGGATCTACAAATTACAGGACAACTGTTAACACATAGTAGGATACTCATTACTTTGTGTGACAGGTTTCCCCAATGTCATTGGTGCAGTGGACTGCACACACATAAGGATAAAAGCCCCCTCAGGTGCCCATGAGGCCGATTTTGTGAATAGGAAATCCTTTCACAGCATTAATGTTCAGGTGAACATAACTTTTTGATATTGTCCATTGACGAACACTCTGCATTGCCAGTGATGTGCATTGATTGGTGTAATATTTCTCATCTTATGATTTCAGATGGTCTGCAATGCTGACTGTGTGATCAGCAGTGTTGTGGCAAAATGGCCTGGCTCAGTCCATGACTCCAGAATCTTTCGGGCCTCTGAAATCTATCAGTGCCTATCACAAGGTAAGCCACACAACCCCTATTTATAACCATCATGGCTGTGTCAAGAATATCACTGTGTTTATGAGGTAGTAATGATGAGATTTTGTGTTGACAGGTGAATTCTCTGGTGTGTTGCTGGGAGACAGGGGGTATGGCTGCCAGCCTTTTCTCCTGACACCTTTCACAGACCCCCAGGAAGCACAGCAGGCCTAGGGCCAGAGTTGAAATGACCTTTGGCCTCCTGAAGGCACGCTTTCACTGCCTTCACAAATTAAGGGTCAGCCCTGTTAGGGCATGTGATATTACTGTGGCTTGTGCTGTCCTCCACAATGTGGCCTGCCTGAGGAAGGAGACTGGGACAATCCGGCAATCTTCCCTGATGACGACAGTGGTCGGCTGCTGAGGGACCAATATGTGTTGAATTATTTTAGTTAGTATGTGTGCTTTCAATTTTGGTTAAATATGTCCTGCGGTGGCAGAGGAATTTGGGTTTTTTTGGGTTCGTTTTTTTACGAAATTTGGCCTCTTATGATGTTTGTGCGGTATACTGTGTGTAATACAAGGCTGCAGGGAGGCTACTGCATCCATTCATTTGTCTGTTCAGTTGATGTGTATGGATTTGTCCTGCATTTATTTTAGTGTGCAGACATGCAGGGTGTGTTATATACAGACCTTTGAATGTGTATGTATCATTTTGTATAATATGCTTTGATTCTGTGCTTTCCATCTTGTAGAGTCACTGTGACTTCAGTTTCGAAAGGAGCTGATGGTTTACCTGCTTTGTTTTGTCCTTATTCAATAAAGGAACATAATGTTACACATTGTGTTTTTATATTCATATGGAATGTGTATTTGTGTATTTGTTTATATGACAGAGTACTAGGGCCACACTGAGGAAAAAGGATAAAGTCATACATTTATGAGGCTGGTTCTTTCTGCAGAAAAGCTACATATTCTTTTTACAGTTTTGATACTTATGACAATGTGATACTTAATATTCTGGCACATCAGCATGTCTTTGTTTATGAAACCATACTGAAGTACAATTTCACGAAATGCCTCACATCTGTCATTTTAACAACTGTCCTCCTTTAAAACAACTGGTTACAATATTATGACTTGTCTTTTTTTCCCTCTGTGGCCCTAATATTCTATCATTTTATATATAGCCTTATAGTCTATGGGAAACTGTAAATTATCTAATGATAGCAACATCATCTAAAAATCATTATTTATCCAAAATGATTGAAATTAATGATCACAAACGTTTAAATAATGACAGTGGGTCTAGTTATATGTGATAACAATGTATAGTGAGCAGTGAAATAACTATTGGTTTCCATTTGTGGTGACTGCTGACTGACATTAGGGATGAGATTAAATAGATCCTGGAATTTAGCCTGGTCTGGAGCAGGCTAGCTCCACAGAATAAATCTCCATGGTAATTTATACCATAACATATCCTCCTGCCCCCTATCCAGCTTTAGTGCAACCGGATTACGGATCAATTGAGCCAGGATCACCAAGATATCCTGGCTTAATCCCTTATCCTAGTTTTGTGCAACAGGCCCCAGGACTAGATGTATTGTTTTCTTTTATTGGTCCGGACCAAAATAATCAAGAGAACTGAACTACAAGTGATCATGACAATGGGAACAGAAACTGAACTAAATGATAAATATATTCATCCAAATATGTTTTCTTATGGATACAGAAATCGCTACCACACTTAATTGAGCAGATTGATACTAGGCTACTCAGTGTGTGAGAAGAGCTTAAAAAGTACAATCAAGATCCACCTCTGGAAGAAGAAAAGATGGGAGCTTTTCTCAGTGAGGTAAGAATTCTGTGAATAAAGCAAATTAAATCTTATCTTTCCTTAAATAGTGTTATGGTAATTTATTTAGTTCAACTGAGTTGAAAAGGACATTCAAAAGATAAACACTTTCATGCACTTCTACGTCCAGTGTTCAAGAAATGAGACATCTACCTAAGAGTCACTTAAGTATAATGTGAGTGAAGATAAGATGTTAACAAGGTCCTTAAACCTGACTTTCTTTTATCATTATTATTACAAATTTAGTCAATGCAAAAGTGAAGGAAATGGTAGATAAGTATGAGATGCATTGTGGCAGAGAATTGCTTACGTTCAGTGAGTTCTGTGAATTAAGGCCATGTGGCAGCCCTTCAAGAGCCAGCTATGGAAACACAATATACGAGGTTAGTATTTTCAAATTTTATAGTTAATCATTTTTTAGCAATAAACATTTTTTAAAAACTTGTTTTAATATAATATATATATATATATATATATATATATATATATTTTTTTTTTTTTTTTTTTCATATAAACAAACATTTCATTTTCAGTGATTGTTCAAAATAAGTTCAGGGGAGTATGCAATTTGTCTTTTGTTTAGTACCCCAAAAGTAAAACTTTTGCATTATTATTATTATTAATAAATTTGATATATTGTGTTATACTCCTCAGAAAAAGATTGATGACATTCAGTCAAAACAAGAGGCCAAAGTGGAGAAAATAATCAAAGAGTTTATTAATATGGAGCAACTGGTCTTCACTCAGGACAAGTTGTTACAAAAGATACGAGACATCTAGTTCCAGACAAACTGGCTCTTTATTATGTGGTGGGTAACACAATTGCAAAACCATTCTTTTCTTTAGCCCAAGGTAATTATAAGTGAAACATCACATCATCATTGTCTATCGGATGATGCCACCTGGAGGAATAAAGGTGAATTGCACTTTTTTTGTTGCATAGTAAAATACTTACACTATTGCAGTGGTTCTCAATTCCAGTCCTCGGGACCCCTTGCTCTGCACATTTTGTATGTCTCTCTTATCTGACACACTCAGTTCAGTTCATGGAGTCTCTCCTAATGAGCTGATGATCTGGTTCAGGTGTGTTAAATAAGGGAGACATACAAAATGTGCAGAGCAGCGGGTCCCGAGGACTGGAATTGAGAACCACTGCACTATTGCATACCCCAGGCCACTAGCAACACTATACACCAGGGATAGGCAACTCCGGTCCTGGAGGGCCACTGTCCTGCAGAGTTTAGCTCCAACCCTAATTAAACACACCTGAACAAGGCAATCAGTGTTTTCAGGATTACTAGATAGATACAGGCAGATGAGTTTTTATCAGGGCTGAAGCTAAACTCTGCAGGACAGTGGCCCTCCAGGACCGGAGTTGCCTATCCCTGCTATACACCTTTTACAAAAAATATATTATAAAAAATACATTATTTTATATAAATGTTTTTTTTTTCTTGTTGTATTGTTTATAATGAATAGATTGAGGAATACTTAGAATGTTGATGTCTAATTTAAAAAAAGAAAAGAAATAATAAACTCAGCAATTCCAAGAGGGTCCTCACACCATCGGTGCTCGGGCCCTAATGAGGGGGAGGGTATAATAGTGAATGACATCCCAGGTCACTAAAGACCCAAGGTATCAAGGGTTAAAGGCTAAGTGTGTTCTTTCTGTGTCTCCAAACAAAAATGCAAACAACCAACCCGTCTGGCACTGGTCGACCACAACTTCCCAAAATGCTGGTTGTGTCAGTGTTGCTGTATCGTGTTGGTTGGGAAACCAAACAAACAGTTATGTTTTCATATCGTCACAGAGTGTTTATACATTTCAGGGGACCTAAAAATGGCTTAAAATAAAGGTTCTAAATAAAGGTTATTCATTGGCATTATTTATGAACCTTTCATCCATAAAACCTTTTCATTTTACAAAGGCTTTTTGTGGTGCAAAGGTTCTTGGGGAAACCAAAAATAATTTTCTATATGGCATTGATGTGAAAAACCCTTGTTGTTTTGAAGAATCAGCAAGTAGGCCCATATGTGCATCCAGGTCAGATGTATTGGGTTAGTGCATTGGCACTAGAGGTTCTCCAAAGGGCCAATCAACCCCAAAAGGTGGCTCAAATATATTTATTTTTCAAGTGAATGCTATCGTAATTCATGTCCTATCTCCATGGATCGTCTATCAACGCCTTACATACTATGTGCCCATGCTGAAGGATGCAGCTAAGACATTGCGGCATCAGATGCTAGAATTGAGGAACGGGGCAGATGTGGTCAGACTGCTGAGTGAAGACTCAGAGCGAGGACGCAGGAGAGCTGATCTAAAGAAGCGACTGGAACACCTCACACAAGCTCAAGAACTGATAAGCAGCAGACTCTGAGACATCTTCATCAAACATGGGGAATATCCATAAATTAAGCATCAGAAATTGACCACTGGATAGTTCAATAATTGATCTGATTTCAGTTTAGAAATTCTTCCAGTAGCAGCAAATACAAGACACGTTTCAAATCACCCTTAGAGTTGCTGAATGGAAATTGTACAGTATGGTAAATGTCGGCTCAAGTCATCACATTGTACTTATATTACCAAACTAATATAAAATCCATAATTTCTATAAAATCAATACGTCTAAGTAATGAACATTTCTACCACCAGTGTTGATTAAACAGTATCAGTTAATGCACTCCTTGAGAATTTAACCAAGGAGTGCATTAACTGATAAATGCACACAAATACCTCGAATGCAATGTAAGTCTGTCAAATCTGCCAAATGCATATAAACTTATTTTTAAATTTACATGTTATGAAATGTTCACTCATTTGTTTCACTCATTGTTTAGATGATCAACGTTTATCTATGTAATTGAAGGTTTGAGTGTGGGGCAATGGCAAAATAATAAAATATATAAAAAGCAAAAGGGCCTTTCCCAATTCTGCTCCCTTCTCTCCTCTCTCAAAAACTTCCAGTCTGTTAGTTAAACAGACTCCAGTTCAGATAAAAAAAATAAAATAAAATAGGAAGAATACATTGTTGCATGGTGTACAGTTTTCCAAGAAATGAATGTTACCTTTACATAACAAGCACCCATACACAGCATTTAAATAAACTTGTATAGCAACTTTATGTCCATGATATACATCAAATGTATGGCAGCTTAGTTGTGTAATGAAAACATAAATATGTTTAAAAATAAAAAAATCTGCACGTTTGGCAACTGCTTCACCATCCCTCATCTCCTCCATAAATGCTTATGCACATGTTCATTCTGTATGAATCTTCTTTATTTATAGAATGGAATTTGAATCTGATACAAAAGGAAACATGTTATTGTCAAATATGGACTAGTTCTTAGTTGATGATGAATATACTATACCATTATAGTTGGGTTATTTGCATGTTTGTTTTAAATCAATTCATTGATAGTTCAGTGACACTAACTGCTCACATTTCTTATTTTATATCTAAATTCTGTTTGTTGCAGTATATGTATTTCCTTTTCCTTGGAACACTCTTATACTAACCTCACTGAAATATGTATTTTATATTATACCATATTTCAAATAAATACACTTGGATGCATTACATACATTTATGTATATGATAGTTTTGGTTATTTTTCTGACCAAATAGAAAGTAGAATTAAAGGCATTAAAGCTTGGACCTTCAAAGCTATTTTATGTAAAATCTGTGTTGTTCTAATTCTCTGTGATTTTAAGAAAAAAACGTCCTTTCTTTCTCTTCAGAAATTCCAAGAGATGAAAGAACTTAAATTATAAAAGGTTATAAAAAACAAAACAAAAACTGTCTTACTAAAGTTGTTCAGTATTCACCCATGCAACTTTTCATTCCCCCCCATTCCACCTTCCAGCCTGATTTGGTTTCTCATACTGCTGGTTGTTACACTCCGGCCCTTGTCATCTTGTGGCCTGTGTAGGGAGAGACTGGCTCTTTTATGCCTTGTATGTGTTTGGTTTCTTTTCCTGTGTTTAGTCCATGTGTCCTAAGTTACCATTTACCTATTAGTTGATGCCTTGTTTTACTCTTCGTTATCTTGAGTTTTTTATGATCCCTTGTTTGGTTCTTTTCTTGACTGTGTTATATGGTTTGGTTTTCGGTTCCTGTGCATTCTAAGTGTGTTCTAAGAGTGTTTTTGCTTTTTTCTGAATAAACTGCTTGCAAATAGTTCCTTTTTCACCTTGTATGAACTAGCTGTGACAGAAGAACAGACCCAAAACATGGATCTAGCAGCAGTAAGGATCCCCCCGGAGGACTACTCTCCCTCTATAATGGCTGTGCTCTGTCTGGAGGACTACAGTACGTGGATGAGTTTTTGAAGTACAGCAATCAGGTATGCTGGGAAGATGGCACTCTAAAGGTGTGTTTCTGGAGTGGGATAGACAGTACGTTGACTATGCCCTGTGGCTGAGTGGTTCCTCCCTCAGAGTGGGAGAGGTGGTAAAGCAGTGGTTTCCAATCCTGGTCCTGGAGTATCCTACCCTGGTAATCCAGAGTTCTCGCGAAGTTGAATTTGCTCAGCGAGTTACTCTGGTGTCGAGTAATGATGCTCATTAAATATGCCCCTCGATCTGAGCTGCACCAATCACATCGGGTTAACTGATATAGGCGGGCCAGAGGCGAGCTAAACAGATGACGACAGCGCTGTGACGTCGAAGTCATTAGTAAACATTGCAAGATGGCTATGGATGAACACCAGTTGTTTGAAACGTCTTTGGCCGCTACAATGAACGAGTTAGACTTGGCTTTTTATCTAAAACAGGAACTGAAGACGCCGCTCGAATCGTTCCTTTGCAAGAAGGACGTTTTTGCTGTTTTGCCGACCGGATACAGTAAGAGTTAAATCTACCAGTTAGCTCCGCTGGTAGCTAAGCGTATGGGGTTTATTGTTGTGATTGGTCGTAGTGTTATCCAATTGCGTGCAGTGAGATTTTCAAATGCATGCTTGTTGCCACCCCTCGAGCTGGGCGATTTTCATTAGTCGACGCCAGACCATTAATCTTTTAGATTTAGGTCTGGATTTCCAGGCTAGGAGTATCCCCCAACACTTAACATTTTGGATGTCTCTCTTATCTGACACACACATTTGAGATCTTGGAGTCTTTACTAACGAGCTGATGAGTTGAATCAGGTGTGCTTCATTAGGGAAATATCTAAAATGTTCAGCATTGGTTCTTGCAGAAGCTCAAACATGCTGCGTAACATGAGAATGAACCTCATTGGTTCTTGTGAAGCTCAAACTTGCTGCGTAACACGAGAATAAACCTCATTGGTACTTGCAGAAGCTCAAACGTACTGCGTAACACGAGAATGAACCTCATTGGTTCTTGCTGAAGCTCAAACGTACTGCGTAACACGAGAAACAACCTCATTGGTTCTTCCAGAAGCTCAAACATACTGCGTAACACGAGAATTAACATCATTGGTTCTTGCAGATGCTCAAACGTGCTGTGTAACACATGAGAATGAACCTCATTGGTTTTTGTTAAGCTCAAACGTGCTGCATGACACATGAGAATGAACCTCATTGCTTCTCGCACGTCATGCAAGCAAGCTTGAGCTTCCATCTACCATAACTGATGCGTGCGTTGATGAATGTTTATATATTTTTTAGGGCTGTCAAAAGATTAATCGCGATTAATCGCATCCAAAATAAAAGTTTGTGTTTACATAATATACAGTATGTGTGTGTACTGTGTATAATTATTTTGTATATATCAATACACACACATGCATGTATATATTTAAGAAATATTTGCATACATATACTGTATATATTTATATATAATTTATATTATATATAAATATAACTTTTTTATATATAAATGACAAATTTTTCTTAAATATATACAAGCATGTGTGTGTATTGATATATACAAAATAATTATACACAGTACGCACACATATATTATGTAAACACAAACTTTTATTTTGGATGCGATTAATCGCGATTAATCTTTTGACAGCCCTAATTTTTTTGCGTCATTAAGAGATTTGTAATTTTTATGGCCTTTTAGTAATGGGCAAAACCCTAGAATTTATTGTAAAGTAATCCATTTTAAGTATTTGCAAATAATACTTTATATAGGCCTATGCACACATTAACTCTTAATATTATGCCAAATATTTAGAAAATGGCTCTGTTACTGTTTCTTGTCTAGTTACATTCAGTAATGAGTTACATAAAAATGACTAGCCTATATTTTCTATTTAAAATAGTGAAATTTGACATACAAACAAAAAAGTCGTTTGAGTCACTCTTGAGCCCCGCCCCGTTCAAAGCGAAGCGACATGATCCCATTAAATTCAATGGAGGGCTGGCGACTTCTGGCGACACGAGCGACAGTGACCATTGACGACAGAATGTTGACAAAAGTTGCATAAATTTCAACTTCATGCAACTTTTATTCAAATTATAATGCTATCTTAGTTTTATATCACTTAAGATTGTACTTTCTATAGATATGGCCAAATGTGCAGTCTACCAATAACATTAGAGCGACAGCACTGGGAACGCCCACAAGCAACTCACAGAGACCAGCGACAGACAGCGAAAGTCGCTGGCGGTGTGAATGGGGTTCAAGGTCCTTGTAACATTTTTATAGTAACAGTTGTTAAATATTATGTTTAGCTACATTTTACCTCACACTTTCATAGTTAAAACTGAAGCGTTATAGAAAGTGAGATTTTAATGACATTTTGACCACTGTAGGCTACTACTATGACGTCCTCAGTCAGTTTTCATTTCAGAAATCTGGTCAATAACCTACAGAATAAAAAAAAAAAAAAAATCTTTTTAAACTTTTGTTATCTTGAATATCAATAATATTATGTTCCATCATAATATTAAATATTACAATACAACATTGTAAACAACCACAAGATGCAGTGTTTAAATTCATTAGGGCTCACTCTATTGCCTTGTTGAAAACATGGGGAACAAAATCTATTTCCCAGCATCCCCCTTCTAAGCCCATCCCACCCATGAGTTGTCTCTACATCTTAGCTAAAAGTTTGATCTACACAGCAGTTTTTACGTGATATAAAGCCACACCAGCACTCTTATAGATATAGAGAAACATTTACAAAATATTTTGTGACGTGCGTTCATAACGGAACTGCCGATCATCAACAAACGCACATCGGCTAAATCCATCAATGCAGTTAGCATGTGGCTCACTAGCTTCTCTTACTGCAGGAAATGCTGTTAGCTCTGAAGTAAACTATCCAGCTGCAGTGAGTTTAGTCTTGAATTATTTGTTGTAGTCATCAGAAAATCTAGTTTTTAAAACCATTTGGATTCAAATGCGATTTGCTCTGTGTACATGGACACTAGCGCGATGTACAACAGTCTTATTTTGATACGCACATAGCGCGATGAATTGAGTTGTGGGTCTGTCTGTCTGTGACCTATTTGAATGGTGACGTCACGCCGTTAATCTTTAATTTCCGAGCACGCTGTCCGCAATAACATTCAGTCGCACCGTTTTGAACGAAGCAGCTGGATTTGAGCTACGAATCTGAGGTCTGGATCTAACTTACCGCTACAATGGGGTCTAACGGAGACCTCAACGCAAACTCACAGTGTCTCAGTAGCACTGGAGACCTGGTCCTGGACAAAGCGATTAGTCAATGGATGACCTGGGATAAGGTGAGAATGCAACTAGTTTTGAACCTCATCACACTGATATTAGGACTGGTTGCCAACCATGGCGACTGGCAGCCGCTTTGTAAAGTGTTTTATATTGTTCAGACGTTGTTTGACATTGTGAGGCTGAGCATTAATTTTTAATTTTTTCATCTGCTCATAAATGCAATTCATTTTTGTGTTGTGACCATACAATGCAAAGTTAAGAGATAAAGCCTCTGAAACATTCAATATCACGTTGCATTTCACTGCATTGCAGTACCAACTTGAGTCATTCAAATGTTGGGCTGTGGTAGAGATGGTATCAGAATGTAATACCATGGTAATTTGAAACACTATAAATAATGTACCATAGTAGTACAACAGTATTCCTGGAAGTACCTTGGAGTACCATGTACATTCTGTGGCGTATGAATTTAAGTACCATTTAAGTACTCTTTTGTAACTTATCTACAAAAAGCTTGGTATTTCCCTGTTACAAAAAGTACTGTTGCTGTACCATGACACAGTGATGAAATCAGATTTCCGACACTAAAATTGATGCTTTATATGGTATATTTACATGGTTCTCTAAGATTCTTCCAGAAATACAATGCTTAAAAAACATGGTACCAAAAACTCTGGTAGTAAATTTACATACTTTTTTTTTTTTTGTAAGGCACTTGTCCAAAAAGACTATATTATTACATTATATGAGTTGTTCGAAGTAAGTACTATGAAGTATCATATAAATAAGTGTCATCCTGCATGTCATATCCCGTTACCTGAATGTCAAAGTCAGTATGACCAGCCTCTCTGTCAATCTGTTATTCTATCATACTGTAAAGAGAGTGAGATTTGATGCCAAAGGAAGCTTGTGCTTTAAATATTGAGCCTTCAAAGAATGTGTGGTACATTTATAACAGCTATTTTTGTGATATTCTCAGAAATGACACATTGTTTTGTATTGATATAAGTAGGCCTACAGTTTGCAGCTCTTTTTCATTTTATTTATTTATTTTTTGTTCTTTTTAGCTGAGGCAAATTTAAAAGTCATATGTCTGGCTGACCTCTTCCTGCAAATGTCAAACTCGGCCTGCACTGGATGACTGGTGTATAGTAGTACACTACAGAGCAACCAGCTGTCAGCTGGCAGTTGTAATAAAAAGCCATTAGCTCAGCAAAAATAGACGGAAAGTAATACATTTCCTTTGTGATATGTTTAAGTGGTACTTTTACTTCCAGTGCTTTTTAGACATTCTTGTGTTCACATATGTGGGTGGCTCATAGCTAGCTTACATGTTTGGATTATTTGAAAGCCTGTTCAGTCTAGGCCTCAGAGATAAGCTTTCAAGCAACAGAAAAAAAAAAAAAAAAATTAATAATAATTTTCCATCCTGACTGTTAAAAAAAAAATAAAAAAATCTATGATTAGATGCATTCGCGCTGACTCATCATTACTGATCCCAGCAAATGCTGGGAAGAGTGTCTGGTGCTGCCCACTTTTTATATGTGAGGACATTATTGATTTTTGATTAGATCAATAGTTTAGCATTTGCTATGGCCTGTGGTGTACCAGAATCCTGTTTGTCCTTAAAAATCCCTTCCAAATAACAAATTAATAAGTTTATGCATGGGTTCAGGTTTTCTTTTTATATACAGTGAGGAAAATAAGTATTTGAACACCCTGCTATTTTGCAAGTTCTCCCACTTAGAAATCATGGAGGGGTCTGAAATTGTCATCGTAGGTGCATGTCCACTGTGAGAGACATAGGGTAAGTGTACCCATTAAGCCCACCAAAATCTAAGTCTAGGTTTTTTTCATAGATATTGACATAGTTTATAAGAAAAATTATTTGTTAAAATGCAAGATTAATCTCTCATTTGAAATTGAATTAATTAGTTGATGAACATTTTAGAATATAAAATTAAGATAATTTAAGAATAAAGTCAGAAGTCTGGCATGGGCTTAATTGGTACTTTTGGCACCATTTAAGCCCGCATGTGTTCCAAATAAGCCCACATCGTCACTGATTCACAAAATATAAAAAAAATTAAATGATTTTAAAGAAGTAAAACATCAATATATTTATTTAGTGACAGGGAAGTATAAAAAAAAAAATCATTTGATTAGAATCATCGTTTGATTAGAGCCCTGGGTATGATGGGTTGGTGTTAGTGGCCGGTGGTCTGGAGCTTTAAGTCGGCTTGACTGGAGTTGTAGCTGGAGTCTTCAATGCTCTAACTGAGGGAAGGAGGTTGTTCCCCAAAATCTCGCAATACATGGCCCCGGTCATCCTCTCCTTAATACAGTGCAGTCGCCCTGTCCCATGTGCAGAAAAACACCCCCAAACACCCCCAAAGCATGATGCTACCACCCCCATGCTTCACAGTAGGGATGGTGTTCTTGGGATGGTACTCATCATTCTTCTTCCTCCAAACACGTTTAGTGGAATTATGACCAAAAAGTTCTATATTGGTCTCATCTGACTTTCTCCCATGACTCCTCTGGATCATCCAAATGGTCATTGGCAAACTTAAGACGGGCCTTGACATGTGCTGGTTTAAGCAGGGGAACCTTCCGTGCCATGCATGATTTCAAACCATGACGTCTTAGTGTATTACCAACAGTAACCTCGGAAACGGTGGTCCCAGCTCTTTTCAGGTCATTGACCAGCTCCTCCCGTGTAGTTCTGGGCTGATTTCTCACCTTTCTTAGGATCATTGAGACCCCACGAGGTGAGATCTTGCATGGAGCCCCAGTCCGAGGGAGATTGACAGTCATGTTTAGCTTCTTCCATTTTCTAATGATTGCTCCAACAGTGGACCTTTTTTCACCAAGCTGCTTGGCAATTTCCCCGTAGCCCTTTCCAGCCTTGTGGAGGTGTACAATTTTGTCTCTAGTGTCTTTGGACAGCTCTTTGGTCTTGGCCATGTTAGTAGTTGGATTCTTACTGATTGTATGGGGTGGACAGGTGTCTTTATGCAGCTAACGACCTCAAACAGGTGCATCTAATTTAGGATAATAAATGGAGTGGAGGTGGACATTTTAAAGGCAGACTAACAGGTCTTTGAGGGTCAGAATTCTAGCTGATAGACAGGTGTTCAAATACTTATTTGCAGCTGTATCATACAAATAAATAGTTTAAAAAAATGGGATTTCTGGATTTTTTTGATTATGTCTCTCACAGTGGACATGCACCTACGATGACAATTTCAGACCCCTCCATGATTTCTAAGTGGGAGAACTTGCAAAATAGCAGGGTGTTCAAATGCTTATTTTCCTCACTATATATATATATATTATTACTATTATTATTATTATTATTATTATTACTATAATCATTATTATTATTATTACTATAATCATTATTATTATTATTATTATTATTATTATTATAATAATTATAATTATTATTGTTATTATTATAATGTATATATTTTATTTATGTTTTACATAGCCTAATCGGTTGTATTGAGGGTTAGTTCACCTTAAAATTACTCTTTTGGTTAATCTTCGAAACAGTTTTTTTTTCAATGAATCCTGAGAGGGTTTATCCAGGTAACCATAACTTCACTCAACTTCACTCTATGTGTCAATTATTGTTTAGATTTAAATAAAAATCTAAATTAAATCTCTTCATCATATTAAGTGTTTGTAACTTCACAAGACTCGGATTAAACCGCCTAAATCGTTTTATGATGCCTTTATGACCTTTTTGGATCTTCTACCTCTCAGGTTTCATTGAAAGTGTCCTAATTTGTGTTTTGAAGATTAACCAAAGTCTCATGGGTTTGGATTTACATGAGGGTGAGTAAATTATGACAGAATTGTAATTTTTGGGTGAACTAAACCTTTCCAAAAACTTGTATGAAATTTAAATTGACAAAATTAGTTTTTGTGCCTATAGAATCCTCAGACACGGGAACAGATCGAGTGTCTGGTGCGAGAGGGGCGTGTGGTGGAGCTGAGGAGGAGGTTGTGCTCCAGGATGGCGTTTGGAACAGCTGGCTTGAGAGCCCCGATGGGAGCGGGGTTTGCTCGCATCAATGACCTAACTGTCATCCAGTCTACACAGGTAAGTCCAGGTTAACAGCATACAGATGAGATCTCATCAGGTATTCCTTCTCGCATGAAAAAGATATTAACAAAGGCAAAAGTCTTTGACCTTAAATGTGGTGAGGGCCTGTTTACACCAAGAGTGAAGTAAAAACACACTATTTGCATTCTTCATCCAACAAACTTTGCAACTTTTTCTCTCACAATTGTGACTTTTTTTTCTCAGAATTGCGAGTTTATATTATCTTGCTATTCTGAGAAAAAAGTCTGAATTGTGAGATTAAAAAAGTCACAATTACCTTTTAAATTTTTAATTTTGTGGCGGAAACAAGCTTCCATAGTAATGGACTGATATAGTGAAAGCCGAAACATATGGTATAATGATGATAATAAAGAGATACGGTTAGAAGTAATACTAACGGTGCGTGTCCACTACACAAAACTCCACTCAGTGCCGCTGGCAACGCTGTAACGTCTCCGCTTTGGGGTGTGTCTGTTGTGAGTGTATTTAATCTACGTTTTTTTCAACACACGGACAGTATAATCATCAGCGGTGCACGTGATTACATTTAGAAATAGACAAGCTTTGTTTCCAAATGCACCAAGTAGGGCTGGGACGGTATGGATTTTTTCTTACCGCGGTTGAAAAGCAAGAAATTACCGCGGTATTGCGGTAAACCGCTTTAAACCTCAACCCCCCTCCACACCCTCCCCACGTTTTTTTTTTTCTGCAACGTCGCAGCTGGAACAATAAACAAAGTGTGGCAATAATAATCGCAGGTACTGTTTATGTGCTTTATTTAATGTTAAAAGCATGCAATGTGACTTTGAATATCGTTTAGTGCTCCAGCTTTGAGGCTGTAAAAGCAACAATGGATAATTCACCTCAGATCTTGAAATTAAACAAATGGAAATAAGAACGTTCAAACTGTGAACATACAAGTGTATTCTTTGACAAAGATTGTTTTAGTAACTCAGTAGTCTATGTATTTTTAATAATGTTTAAATGGTGTAATATTTGTGAATTCGATTATGTAGCTGCTTATCCATTTTCTTGCAAGTGCCGTCAAGATTACTCTCTGGTGCTGTGCACTTGCCGCGACTCGCGAGGGTTGACAAACGCGGTCTTCACGTGAGAGAATTGTGTTAAATAAGCACGTGCAATTAAAAGCTGAGGTCCTGCTTTTGGGGCTTCAAATTATAGGCTATAAGACATTTGCAATATAATTGGGAGTCTGCACAGGGTGTTTATTTTGAAATTGAGTTTTTTTTTTTTTTTTTTTTTTTATTTACTTGGCTTGGACGCGGCGTCCGTCGAAAATAGACTAGTCGCCTATCTTTTGCGAAGCGGCGCGGAGAGGCGCTTCTGAAACGCGCCGCGTCGTGGCTGGTGTAAACACAAGCATTGAGTAGAGTGGGCGCGATCAGCTCCCTCTCCAGCTCACGTCATGTTATTATGTGTCATGGAACATAGCGCTGCCCAACTTGCGAAAGGTCGGATTTGCTCCATGTTTTGATGATAAGTTTTGTTTAGAAAACCTTGAATCCATGTAAGACACAATGTTATTAGACACATGTCATTAGAATCAATGAATCCATGTCATTAGACACAACGTGAAGACATGTGAAGGCCAGTGTTTATTGTAAAAAAATTAAATAAAATTTTGTGGTGATGATGGTGGCTAGCTCAGACCCGCGGTAGGTGTCACGTGACCGCGGTATTGCGGTAATGCGGTAACCGTCCCAGCCCTAGCACCAAGCAAAGATCCTTTCAATTTTATAAACTTTGACAAATCCAGCCAATATAATCACAATGAACACATCCAAAAATAAAATCTTTATACGTATATATATATATATATAACAACTGCAAAGCGTCTAATTTGTAAACAAAATTATTTACGCACTAAATCCAGCATAAACTTTGGCACAATTTGCATATTTTTGAACTCTCAAAACAGACGTCACATCCCGAACCTCACAGCAATTAGCTGCCGACCGCGTTTTTCACTTGATATTTGCATAAAGTCGAGAACTGCCCAACCTTTTGACGCTCTCGGTCGCTCTCAACGCTTTCTCCGGTCCGCTGTCAATCCCAAAATGCACTGCACGAGCGTGAAGCTCGACTTCCATAGGAATGAATTGAAAACGCTCGCTCCGCTCGCACCGTGCCAGTGGACACGCACCGTAAGAGTAACCATTTTAGCAGTAAAATGGGGGATTTCAAATGTCATCCTATACATACAAAAAATACATGTTATGTACCTGTCAGGGTTTATTTTACGATAATGATTTGCTGGCTTATTGTACATTATACTTTACATATAAAAAACATTCCCATTTTCTCAGCATTTGCTTTTCAAATCTTTACTTTTTTGCCTGCTGGTTTCAGTACTGTTTTTGGACTAACAAGGAAGTTATGAGTTCTGAAACTTTGTCAAGTCAAGTCAAGTCATCTTCATTTATATAGCGCTTTTAACAATGTAGATTGTTTCAAAGCAGCTTTACAGAGATAAACATATAATTTAAGGTAACAGAGATTGTCTTGGCTTTACAGCGGTTCTTTAATTTAAAGTTATTTTCCAGCTAAAGTTAGTGGACTTACAGGATAGCTTTATTGTACAATGACCTCAGGGAAAATGTGATTTCTCAATTCATGACCCCTTTGACACTGCTGCGAGGGTGTTTTTAATACAGCAGTTAAAGGGATAGTTAACCCAAAAATGAAAATTAGCCCTTGATTTACTCACCCTCAAGTCATTCTAGGTGTACAGTAGGTAGTCAACCAGAATGCCTATTACCGCCGCAGCAAATCAACCGCGGCACAAATAAACCAGTCGCATTTCAAAGTCATTCGCGAAATGACCGCCAGGTGGCGCAAAGGGATATTGTGCAAAACAGCAGCAATTGCCGCATTTTGAAATGTAAGTGGGGTTCATGTCGATGAAATACTACAGCTATGGTAAACCGAATAGAAACATTTTTTAGAACAGAAAAATAGAATCAAAAGTTAAAAATGGAGACGACAACAATATAGCCTATATTTCATATTGTAGACGTCGGTGGGCAACAGAAGCCTATTCCCCGGGGGAGCAGCGTGATAAAAAAAGAAAAGAAAAGAATAACAAACAAAAATAAATTGGGTGCAATGAAGCTGATTATTTTTACTATTCTATTGAGGAATGAGACGAATGAAGAGTGTTTTTCTCGCTCGTGTGAGCGAACACTAATTGCTGGACAAACAAACTTTTTGGGCATTTCTCAGTTTGTGAATCCATGGCCGAGTGGTAGAACTTAGCTTTCGATCATTTTAGATGACACAGGTTCAAATCCCGAACAAACATGGACTACTGTAATTTTTATATTAGGCTATTAATGCATTTTATATTACTAATGCAGAGAGATTTGTCTAGTTCTAAAACTCTGTTACACCATATCGTTTATTTGCTTATATTTATAAAACAAAATTACACTCTAAGGAACAAATATTATCCAACAGAATGACTGAATTTACATCTGTATAATAATTCCAATTGTAATTTCAAAAGCAGTTCTGCTAAAAAATATATATATTTTGGGGTTCCCTATACAGAAAGAGTTTTTATAAACATGATTTTAAGCAAGGTGCGATTTGCCAGGGGGGACGGGGACTTCCTTCTGGTCTAAACATCCCTGCTTCTGCTGAATTATTTTAACCCCATTTTTTTTTACGCTATTGTGGATTTTTTCTTTTGCTATTGGGGCAAATGAGAACGCAAAAATTATATTTGTTGTAGGTTCCGTTTCACCACTATAAAAATGTACTAAACTATGACGACTTCCGCTTCTGAGAACCCCAGAGATGTGAAAAGGGTCCATTTCAACAGTGACCAAGGGCACATTTATCTGGAATACTGTTTATGAACACAAACCCAGTCTAGTTGGTTGATATTTATTTGACAAGTATTAGGCTATTCATGGTCCGTTCTGTTTTTATAACCATGATAAGTCTGTCTTTCCTTCATTGTTGTAGGGAATGCACAACTATTTAGCCAAATATTTCCCTGACCTGAAAACAAGAGGGCTGGTGATTGGATATGACACTCGTGCCCAAGCAAGCAGTGGCTGCACCAGTGAACGGTAACATTCTCCACTCCATTATATGAACTGTCAACATGCAATTACACCTTCACAGTGTTTATAATCTGGCATATTTCATAGCTGCATCAACTAAATAGCCTTCTCCCATGTTCTTTCTTAAATATTTTCATAGGCTAGTATTTTATCTATTGATTTGCACCAACATTTGTTGCACATGCAAGTGGAGATTCATAACTAGATGGCATATGTACTGTAATCCCAAAACTATATAGTATAGTAGGTGACAAATTCAATTTGATTTAGTTTTCAGTTTCCAATTAAAGGTATAGTTCATGCAATACATGTAAATTCTGTCATGATCTCCTACCTTATGTGATTTTGAAAACTGTTTCTTTCGTGTGAATCACAAAAAGACATATGTACATGTTTTAAACAAAGTGAGGGTGAGTAATTGATTAAGAAAACCCTTTACACTCACCTTCACCCTAATATATTTGGATTGTTGAGGAAAGAACTCTGTTGGAATTGAACATTGGTGGATGTAGAAGTAGATGTCTTGTTTTACTAGTAAAATTGTCTGCAAAAAGAACCAGCAAAACTGCCTGTTTTGGGACCAGAGCAAAAATACGAGTTCTCTCTTCCCGCACTTAACAATAGTGCTGCATTCAGGCACATGTTGAGCATCAATTGCATTCTTTGTTCTGAAAGCACATTTCTAGAGTCAAAGCAACAGAGTTAGAGGTTACTGTTAAAATGTTTCACCTGGCCACTCTGCATAATATGTACTGTAATTTCTGTTATATCATGACCTTGACTGCATTATATATAATATTCTGATTAGTTATTTGTTTTGATAATACATTAACCTAATTGCTATAACCAGATTAGACAGGATAAGACAGGAATTTTGGACCATACAAACTTAAACTACTTATTAGGGGCCAAGCAACGAAGGTGCGATGGCATCTATTGTATCTGTTAATCGTTGTTTCAAAAGTTGTGAAATTGTGCACACTGATAGAGGAGAGTCTGAACATTAACCACAGCCATTTTGGAGTCTCTAACTCAATCCCTCTAGCGCCACCAACTGTCCAAAGTTGCATTTGCGTTTATTGTAGTAAATTTTGAACCGTAAGGGCTAGAAACAAAAAAAATTACTATGATGTGATTTTCAGTCATGAAATCAATTTCTGATTTCCACCAAAATTGGCTCAGATCTTCTTCAGACCATGCTGGCAAAAAGTTATTAAAAGCTTTTTGATGATAACAACCATTTTCAAATAAGAGCATGCCAAATTAGTTTCAAGGTTATATCTCCCCAACCGTTTAGTGCAGGGAATAGGCAACGTCGGTCCTGGAGAGCCACTGTCCTGCGGAGTTTAGCTCCAACCCTGAAAAAAATCCTCTGTCTGTTGTCCTAGTAATCCTGAAGACACTGATTAGCTTGTTCAGGTGTGTTTGATTAGGGTTGGAGATAAACTGTGCAGGACAGCGGTACTTTAGGACCGACGTTTCTTATCCCTGCTTTCGTGTATTGAGATGAATCTTGGTACATGTCATCTCAAGCATGTAAACAGCATGCACCATTTTGGCTCAGCGCCACCTTCTGGTCAGGAGATATGAAAAATGTATGTTTGCCTAACTTTTTAACTGTTTGCCCAAAAGGCATAAACAGGTCTCTTTTAATTTAGTGCAGCATACTGAGTTGAATGATACCCAGTTTTCCCATATCGACCATTTTAGTCATTGGCTATTTAGAATTTTGTCATAAAATGCTGTATTTTATGAACTTATTAGAATATCATTACTAAAACTCGGTATGTGTCACCAGGACCATACCCTGAAGGCACTTAAAATTTCATTATAAATTTTCCAAGACTTTAAGTAAAATGTATGATTTCAAATTATATAATAATGAAAAAAATAAAAATAAAAATGCTAATAGATTTTGATTAATTTATCATATTTTAATGAAACTGGCCTTTATCAATTCCTTGAGTCATACTGAGAACAATGATGCCAATTATGCAATGTTTGGTTGAACTTGCTGTCTGCCATTTTGCATTTCTTTGAACAAAATATTTTTTCAAACTCCTCCTTTCTAGACAGTTAGTCTAATTTTTACCAAAATCGATTTAGAAAAAAGCCCTGAACTTTTTTCCGGCATGGGCTGAAACCATTCTCCAATAACGCATCAACTAATTTGGTGGCTGTAACTCTGTAACACTTGGGCATATTGACACCAAACTTTGAATGAGTCATTGTCACCTAACACTGACCACACATCAATTTGGTAACAGCGCCACCTATTAGTCCAAAGTGCTAAACGATTAAATCAAATTACTAGTGATTGTATAATTTTATTTATGATTTTCCAGCTGTTTTGCAACAAATTTATCTAAAAATTTCTTTAATTACTTATTCTTCATTTGTGCTTAGCCCCTTAATTGCTGCTTGCTTAATTAAATATTTAATTATTGCTTGCTTGCTCTAATATTTTAGAATTATATTTGTGTATGTGTATACAGTACTCTACATTTGCTGTAATAAATAATTTTTCTGTTACATCAGATAAAACAGTGTAAATAACATTTCCCACCCTTTGGTTTATCTGCAGGCTTGCAAGGTTGACTGCAGCTGTTATGCTTTGTAAAGATATCCCTGTCTATTTGTTCTCTACATATGTGCCTACCCCATTTGTGGTAAGAAAATGTTATTGATAGATTTTGTTTTAATTACAGTTATATAACAGAGTTGTTATTTTGTCTGTCTTGGGAATTACCCCTAGTAAGTTATCTTGAATCCTGTGAATTGTCTTTTAGTCCAGTCATTTTTTGAAAAAAGGTTGAACAAATTGCAACAGAAGCAAACTCAACTGATTTTGTATCCTCAATATGTCCTGAGTAAGGAAAAAAAAAGTCCCGAAGAATCCCATTAGGGGAAAGTTTAGAAAAAGACCCAAATATAGCCTATTCATTATTTTTCTTACGTGAATAGGGTAACAATTTTAACCTTTAGATATCACCATGAAAATTACTGAGTTGATTACTTACATCAAGACAAACAAAAAATGTATTACAAGTTTTTTTAAATTGTTTGTTAACATGGACAAGTGGTGCATAATCTAATTGCGTATGTGCTAATTTGCAACAACAGATCTAAACATTGGGTATAGCCAGAGGAAAATGTCTTGTTGAATCTTGTTGACATATAACAGTAAAAGACTTAATGTTGAGGTCTGAATGGAACCCATTTAGGCTACCCATGAGCATTAATACATACAGGCAGGAAGAAGTACTTTAAACCAGCCTTTATTAATTATTATTGCAGAGACGGGGTTGGGGCTGGGTCCGTGGGACTGTTTCTGGGGATTCACTTTTTTATTTTGCTTCTGCATTCTCCTTACCATTGTCTCCTGTTCTTCCCTCAGACTCGTCCCCCAGAAACAGTCCCACGGACCCAGCCCCAAACCCCATCTCTTAAAAATGAATAAAGGCTGGTTTCTAAAGTACTTCTTCCTGCTTCTATGTATTAATGCTCATGGGTAGCCTAAATGGGTTCCATTCAGACCCCAACATTAAGTCTTTTACTGTTATATGTCAACAAGATTCAACAAGACATTTTCACCTGGCTATACCCAATGTTTAGATCTGTTGTGGTATTTATGCAAATTAGCACATACGTAATTAGATTATGCACCGTTTGTCCATGTTAAACAATTTAAAAAAACTTTTGTTTGTCTTGATGCAAGTAATCAACTCAGTAATTTTCATGGTGATATCTAAAGGTTAAAATTTTTACCTATTCACGTAAGAAAAAGAATGAATAGGCTATATTTGGGTCTTTTTCAAAACTTTCCCCTAATGGGATTCTTCGGGACTTTTTTTTTCCTTACTCAGGACATATTGAGGATACAAAATCAGTTGAGTTTGCTTCCGTTGCAATTTGTTCAAGGTTGACCCCCATTTTGGCTTAAAATGACTGGACTATTTCCATCTTTTTGTCCTCCAGCCGTACGCTGTGATGAAGTATGGAGCTGCAGCTGGAGTCATGATCACTGCTTCTCATAACAGAAAAGAGGACAACGGGTACAAGGTGAGCAGCTGTTAATAAATTCAGTTCAATAATTCAAACCTACAGTTTTCAGTTATTTCAGATCATTCTGCTGCATCACAGTAAGAGAATTGTCTTGAAAGTGTAATACAATAATAAAACAGCAATAAAAGAGCTGGAGGAGATATAACACTCTCACACTTGCTATTCTTGTTACTTGCCCCTTTTAAGTTTTTCGATAATACACGTTTTTAAGCCTAGCAATCTTTAAGGTATAATCCACCCCAAAATGAAAACTGTTATAATTTGCTTTCTTCTGCAGGATCTTTTATAGATATAATGCAGTGACTTTGTAAATGTGACTTTGTAAATGTAAAAGTTCAAAAAGTAATAGGGATGTCCCGATACCACTTTTTGCAGAACGAGTCCGATACCGATACTATAATTTTTGGTACTCGCCGATACCGATACCGTAACCGATACCTGAATTTTCACTGCATTTGTAATTTTTAAATGTATTAGTAGATAAACTAAAAGATTATAAATCATACTAGTTGGCTTAATTTGTTCATCAAATATATATATATTTCTTTCAGTTATTTTCATGCTTAATTAAGCCTGCTAAAATGCATATGAGCTTCTGTAAGCCTACTGTCACTGTTCATTCTATTGCTCTATCATATTTTATCTTTCATTTAATAGCACAGCACATATTTAGAGCTGCTCCAGCAGGGCTCAGTGCTGAGGACTGGGTCAGCGGTTCAAATGTTTGTCAAAACCAGTGAAATATCAATTATTTAATCCAATTTTGATACTACAACAAAAACTAGCAGCCTAATTAATGTGAATTTAAAACAAGTAAGCAGTCAGTAACAAAATAAAAACAAACAATTGAATTACAAATAGGACAAATATATACAATAGAACAAAGAAAGGCTACAAATGAAATAAACAGTGTTTTTAGAGTTTTTCAGGTAGATCTAACAGGTACAGAAATTTGAATAAAGTAATCAAATGTGAAAAAAAGAATATTCATTACTGTATAAATTATATATAGATGGATATTTTTCTAAAGTTGAAAAGGGTAGCCTATTTAGTCAAGAGCAGTGAGTAATTTCTTTGTCCTTTGTTTGATTAACATTAAAACACAGAAGCAGGTTTATCAAACTGCTGCCCCTTTAAGACCGAGCGCACGGACCGCATTTGAACATGCTACGTTCATTTGAGATATAACCGACTTTGTTTACTCACCAAGACGGGCGTTATTACATAGTTGTGTGTGAATTCGTCCGTACAAGCGCAAGACGTGAAAGACAATTTAATTCAGTATTCGCGCGCTGAGACGCTGGTATGAGGGGCGCGCGCTTCGGATGTTTGCATTCATGAAACTTCTTGACCTCTGCACACGTCCTGTAATAATGTAGGGAACCACTCGTTATACTTCAGTCAGGTAACAGTTCATGTTTTACTTTACTTACATACCGGTATACGATTTAGTTTTCATCCAAATAACATGTGCTGAGTGAACGATCAGCAATCAAGAGCATTCAACAGAAGTGCGCTTCCTGCTCTCTGTCTCTCTCTCTGCCTCTCTCTCTCTCGTCAGTTAACGTTAATATAATAAGCTAAAGCTACATGCATTGTTTAATTTCGTTGCCATTGACATCGGACTGAACAAACTTTCCTCTGTTGTCTGTTTAAAGGGATGTGCTCGACCAGCTCGTGCGTCTATGACTCAGTTCACCTCGACAAAGCACTTGCGGCGGCCAGTTTCGTTTCGCAAAATGTACGTGGTATCGGTGCATGGTATCGGCGAATTTTTATGAGTACGAGTACGAGTATATGAGGACAGTATCGGCCCGATCCCCGATGCCAGTATCGGTATCGGGCCATCCCTAAAAAGTAATGCTGTTATGGCAAAGTAAGTGTATATTGTCAGACATGTCCTTCTCTTTTTGTAAAATTCTTCTTATTAATATAAAACCAAAATAAGGAGTCCTTTGATCCTTCTTCTGAGACTTAACATTGCATTTTACTATTGGCACACACTTCAAGTGTGGTGGAAAAGCAAAAAAAAAAAAAAAAAAAACTAAATCTAAACATTTAGATTCCTTTGTGCGCATTTTCATGTTATTTTTAAAAGTTTCAGGCACAAGAACATGTGAAAGAACTTAATTCGGTATTCACACGCTGTTTTATGTGTGTGCACAGAGAGTTCATATAGTATGCAAATACTGAATTGACTTCTTTCACATTTTCATGCGGTTGAATGGACAAACATACACAAAATTGTCAAAATATCCTTTTAAACAAAGCTGGTTTTGTAAACAGTTAAAGGGTTAGGTCACCCAAAAATGAAAATTCTGTCAGTAATTACTCACCCTCATGTTGTTCCAACCCCGTAAGACCTTCGTTCATCTTCGGAACACAAATGAAGATATTTTTGATGAAATCTGAGAGCTGGCTCACTCCTCCACAGGCTTCTAAGACACTATAACTTGCTGGCCCAGAAAATGTATTAAAGAGATCGTTAATATAGTCCAAGTGACTCCAGTGGCTCAATCTTAAGTTTATAAAGCGACGAGAATACTTTTTGTGCGCAAAACCCCCCAAAAATAACGACTTTATTCCACTATTCATTTCCTTCTCTCTGGGCCTCGAGTCTTTTCACGTAGTATAACTGCGCAGCGCATCTGTGTTGTACGTCACACGTAGGCTCACTATTGGCCGACGCTGGTCATGTGTGTGATGCGTGTGACGTATAACACAGAAGCGCTGTGTTTATGTAAGTGTTCTTTTGGCTGCTGATTTTTGTTCATGGTATTCAGCTGCAATGAAATGTTTTGCAAAAAGACAGAATAAATAGTTTTGATATCTAAATGTTTTACCATATTGTAATCGAAACTGGGAATTGGGAATCGCTAAAATTCAATTGATACCCAACCCTAATTACAATAGACCTGTCCAACTGCCTAAAATCTTGATTTTGTTCATTGTTGCATTCTGAAATGTTTCACAGTGCAAATACATGTTGTATTCATATCGTTGCTGCAAGGGACTGTAAACAAGTTTAAAAACACTGGCTTTTGAAAGTAACACAAGAGCGCAGTCAAGTATGTCTTCTACATACCTCAGAACAGGAACAAGGTGTTCAATTGATGTGATTCAACCTTGTGGTTTTTCTGTAGGTTTACTGGCACAATGGTGCACAGATCTCCTCGCCACACGATAAGGAGATCTTGCATTGCATTGAGGAGAGTACTGAACCGTGGGCCGGGTCCTGGAATGCGGACCTAGTTGAGAGCAGCCTGTTAAGGAGTGACCCACTGGAGGACGTCTGCCGCTGGTACATGGAAGAGCTAAACACTGTCTGCTTCCACAGGTGCAGTCTCTCACCTGTACTTAGAGAGTGTACTGTTGGTGTTTTTAAACTGTAAAAATAAAGTGCCAGAAAGAACGGGAGAGTGTTTTTCGGTTTGGTGCCATAAATGTGACATTGAGTGTGAAGAACCTTTATATTCTAGAAAACCTTTTTTCCTTTACAAAGAACAGTTTGTGCAGTTTGAAGGTTCTTCACACCCTGACAAATAATATTTTTGTGTATATTAGACATTTTTTTTTTTAGGTGCATTTGTATAATTTTTCTACATTCAAAATGGTATTAGTGATGGGAAGTTCGGATCATTTTACTGACTCTCTTGTTCGATCTCGTTCATCAAAATGAACGAATCTTTTTTCGAGTCATTTCGTTCATTTAAGGGGCTTTAAATGTTATACTTTTAACAGGCAAATTCCCCGAACACATCCACCTACTCAATCTTGATCATATTCTGAATTAAGAAATCATTATAATGCAGTCAAAAATAATTTACAGGGAATATAAATAATTACTTTACCTTCCGAGTCTTTCGTTCATTTGTCACGTGACAGACGCAATGAGCGACTCATCACGAAATGGTATGCTTATTTGTAAATTTCACAAAATCAACATTTTATTAGGTGATATCAATAACAGTAAAAGTATCCATTTTACCACAATTGGAGATCACCATGTACTGATTTTTTTTTTCTTCTAATTTTCTTATTTATTTACAAAGTTAAATATTAATAAATTGGATTTAATACTTTAAAATTAAACTCTACACATGTCGCTTTAAGTATTGTCTTTAATAAACAAACATTGCTATATATTCAAGTAATTATTCAAGGAAACAAATTAAAGGTGCAGTAAGCGATTTCTGAGAAACGCTGTTGAAAGTGGATTGGACTGAGCACCACAACAAACCCTTTAGGACCCTCATTAATATATATATATATATATATATACAGTGAGGAAAATAAGTATTTGAACACCCTGCTATTTTGCAAGTTCTCCCACTTAGGAATCATGGAGGGGTCTGAAATTGTCATCGTAGGTGCATGTCCACTGTGAGAGATATAATCTAAAAAAAAAAATCCAGAAATCACAATGTATGATTTTTTTAACTATTTATTTGTATGATACAGCTGCAAATAAGTATTTGAACACCTGAGAAAATCAATGTTAATATTTGGTACAGTAGCCTTTGTTTGCAATTACAGAGGTCAAACGTTTCCTGTAGTTTTTCACCAGGTTTGCACACACTGCAGGAGGGATTTTGGCCCACTCCTCCACACAGATATTCTCTAGATCAGTCAGGTTTCTGGGCTGTCGCTGAGAAACACGGAGTTTGAGCTCCCTCCAAAGATTCTCTATTGGGTTTAGGTCTGGAGACTGGCTAGGCCACGCCAGAACCTTGATATGCTTCTTACAGAGCCACTCCTTGGTTATCCTGGCTGTGTGTTTCGGGTCATTGTCATGTTGGAAGACCCAGCCTCGACCCATCTTCAATGCTCTAACTGAGGGAAGGAGGTTGTTCCCCAAAATCTCGCAATACATGGCCCCGGTCATCCTCTCCTTAATACAGTGCAGTCGCCCTGTCCCATGTGCAGAAAAACACCCCCAAAGCATGATGCTACCACCCCCATGCTTCACAGTAGGGATGGTGTTCTTGGGATGGTACTCATCATTCTTCTTCCTCCAAACACGTTTAGTGGAATTATGACCAAAAAGTTCTATTTTGGTCTCATCTGACCACATGACTTTCTCCCATGACTCCTCTGGATCATCCAAATGGTCATTGGCAAACTTAAGACGGGCCTTGACATGTGCTGGTTTAAGCAGGGGAACCTTCCGTGCCATGCATGATTTCAAACCATGACGTCTTAGTGTATTACCAACAGTAACCTTGGAAACGGTGGTCCCAGCTCTTTTCAGGTCATTGACCAGCTCCTCCCGTGTAGTTCTGGGCTGATTTCTCACCTTTCTTAGGATCATTGAGACCCCACGAGGTGAGATCTTGCATGGAGCCCCAGTCCGAGGGAGATTGACAGTCATGTTTAGCTTCTTCCATTTTCTAATGATTGCTCCAACAGTGGACCTTTTTTCACCAAGCTGCTTGGCAATTTCCCCGTAGCCCTTTCCAGCCTTGTGGAGGTGTACAATTTTGTCTCTAGTGTCTTTGGACAGCTCTTTGGTCTTGGCCATGTTAGTAGTTGGATTCTTACTGATTGTATGGGGTGGACAGGTGTCTTTATGCAGCTAACGACCTCAAACAGATGCATCTAATTTAGGATAATAAATGGAGTGGAGGTGGACATTTTAAAGGCAGACTAACAGGTCTTTGAGGGTCAGAATTCTAGCTGATAGACAGGTGTTCAAATACTTATTTGCAGCTGTATTTTACAAATAAATAGTTAAAAAATCATATATTGTGATTTCTGGATTTTTTTTTTTTAGATTATGTCTCTCACAGTGGACATGCACCTACGATGACAATTTCAGACCCCTCCATGATTTCCAAGTGGGAGAACTTGCAAAATAGCAGGGTGTTCAAATACTTATTTTCCTCACTGTATATATATATATATATATATATATATATATATATATATATATATATATATTTTTTTTTTTTTGGACGGTTGTGGTTTGCTATTGGTGGATCTCTAATGAGTGACAGGTTGACCCGCCCTCACGCCAGTAAACACATCATCAGAGAAGAGATGAGCTGCAAGAGGGAGGGGAAGTTATTTTGATGAAACATTACAAGGACACAGGAATTAAAAAAAAAAAAAAAAAAATATATATATATATATATATATATATATATATATATATATATATATATATATATATTATATATTATATATTATATATATATATATATATATATATATATATATATATATATATATATTATATATATGTATTATATATATATATTATATATATATTATATTATATATATATATATATATATATATATATATATATATAATATCTGTGCACAGATAAATCACTTATATAAATACTGCAATATTTCATGAAAGATAAGAACGGTCAATATTTATTTCATGGTGACTTTCAGAAGCACTATGATCTACAAAGTCTAAATAATTTATTTTAGTTAGAGGAACTAAGTATTTAGAAGTAAGTATTTTTCAAGTATGTGTTTTAACATAAACACATTTTGTTGTTGTTGGATTTTTTGTAAAGTTTTTTTTTTTATTGCATTCCTTCACAAATTTTTTTTTTTTTTTTTTTTTTTTTTTTTATTATTGCAGAGAACTTAACACAAAGTCTCCCCTGAAGTTTGTGCATTCATCTTTCCATGGTGTTGGTCACAACTTTGTCCAGAGAGCTTTTCAGCAGTTTGGCTTCCCACCTCCGATCCCTGTTCCAGAACAGAAAGATCCCGATCCAGAATTTTCCACTGTCAGTTGTCCTAACCCAGAGGAAGGAGAATCTGTCTTGGTAAAAAATATATATTTTTTTCTTCTTATATTTCAACTTTTATAACTTATATTAAGTTACATAGTTCTAAATAACTACAAAATGTATTTAATTATCATACCAATTACAAAAAATTGGCTCATTTATTAGTGATTTATTTATTAAGTTTGTCTTTGAAAGACCAAGGGTTCTTGCCATATGTGGTAATTGCATCCTGCCAAAACCAGCTAGCCAAACCATGACCCCTTGGTTATAGCACAGTGAAGGGGAAAACATGCTAACTTAACATGCGGACATACTGTAACCATTGAGTTGTGTTGCACTGACCGTTTAAGGAGCTGTCCCTTCGTTTGGCCGAGAGAGAAGAGGCTCGGATTGTCGTGGCCACAGACCCTGATGCTGATCGCTTGGCTGTTGCAGAGCAGAATGACAAGTACTTTATCATTAATACCCTCAACAGTAAAATGTAGAAGTATCAGGTCTACTTGACAGTACTTGTTCTGAACTCTTGAGTTAAGTAGTAATTAGTATTCTCTGTTTTTTATGGGCAGTTGCAGTTGGAAAGTGTTCACGGGAAACGAGTTAGCTGCATTGCTCGGCTGGTGGATGTTGTTTAACTGGAAGGAAGCACATCCTGACCCAGCAGACACTAAAAGAGTATACATGCTGGCCACCACCGTTTCTTCCAAAATACTTAATGCCTTTGCACGCATTGAAGGCTTTCATTTCGAGGTTAGTTCAAGTCTCAATTTGAAGTTTGTACTATACTAAGGCTTAAAATATATTGAGTGCTTTATTATTCTTGAATCGAGATTATGATCTAAATCAGGGGTTTGGATGCTCATATAAGGACCACATCCTTAAATGTAAAAGGCAGCTATAATTTATTATGTATAAAGACCCAATAAAATATGTGTAAAATGTTATTTAAAGGTGCTCTAAGCGATGTCACGCGTTTTTTGGCCAAAACATTTTTTGTCACATACAGCAAACATCTCCTCACTATCCGCTAGCTGCCTGTCCCCTGAACACACTGTAAAAAAAACACACGGTCCCTGTAGACAGCCCAGGCTCCACAAACAGCAAGAAAAACAAACTGGCCCAGCCTGGACCACGAAACATAACAAACAGTGTTCCAGCCAATAACCGACAAGAATGATGTGGGGGTTGGGGGGTTAGTGCGCGTGCACATGAAGGGGGGTGTGGGGGGTGGAGGAGAGAGAAGCATGAAGAGGGAAGTTAGCTAGAGGAGACATGTCCTAGACAACGACTTATGTTAAAAATGTATATTCTTGAGAATTTTGATATGACACACAACTAAAAGAGACGACGTTCCGATGAACAAATAACAAAGAATAGGGAAAAGGAGAAGTAACGCGCGAAGGCCTGAATTTACATCAGAAAAGCGTTCAAAAGGTGGCGAGAACTGCCGGCAGAAGGGCTTCCAATCCGACATTCAGGTGTCTCTGTTTTTGCTGGACAGGTGGTTAAATCCAGTTTGGTTTTTCTAAATGGTTCATGACAGTTTCAGGAAGCACGGAAGGAACAATACTTTGAACGGCAACAAGAAGTGACTTCACCCAACATCGCTTAGAGCACCTTTAAAAATTCTGTTTTTCTAAAAATGTCCACGTACACCCTAGCACTTCCTTGTGCAGCACTTTCCTCAGATTTGAAAACCCCTGATCTGAATTAATTGGTTTGCTAAACAAAATACAAGGCCACTGCTTAATGGTTTAACTTCTTACTGAACTTTGGTATTTTTTACTTTGCCGTCTTTCATCCTAGGAAACATTGCCTGGCTTCAAATGGATTGGAAATAGAATCCATGAATTAACAAAAGCAGGAAAGGAGGTCATTTTTTCTTTTGAAGAATCCATTGGTAAGTGTTTAACTGCAGATACACACAAAGTTCAAGCAATGCTGTCGCCAGCATGTTTGTTTATTCTTTAAATTAGTGGGATTGTTCATCCAAAATTAAAAAGTGTGTTGTCCTTTACTCACCTTGTCATTCCAAACATTTAAGGGCTTTTCACACGGTGTCAAACCTGTGCAGTCTGAAACGATGTTTAAATGTTAAGACTTGACGCTTCGCAACAGGCAGCCAGTCACATGCTTTGGACAGTCATGGAAACAATGCACGTTGTATAAACAGTAGTTTCAGCGTTTGGGGGGAGACGGATTCCGTTTACACAGGGTTTAGTCAGTGGGGTCCAGTGTTGTTTTGAAGCACATTGACTTTGTATGGACAAAACAATTGAAATATTCAACTTTCTCCTGTATAACACACTTTTCATAATCTAATTGATTCCCAAAGGATAAAGTCAGATTTTTTTTTAAGCTTCCTCTGTCACTTTGGAATGTCACACAATGGGTTGTGAACACCATTTTAAGTTGCTTGACATTTAACAGGGCTTGTATTTTTTCCATACAAAGTCATTGGGCTTCAAAACAATATGGAACAATAATGTTATGTCTCATCCTTTATTTTGATGCCAGGGTTTTTGTGTGGGAACATGGTTCTTGATAAGGATGGAGTGAGCACATCAGCTGTTGTGGCTGAGATGGCTGCTTATCTGCACACCAAAAACCTTTCCTTGAACCAGCAACTGTGCAACATCTATGAAATGTGAGCGTCTATTCTGCTACACTTCTTTGGTTTTCTTTATTAAGTACTTATTAATTATTGAAGATTCAAAGAACTACGAAATATTTTAGTGTGATTCTGTACCATTGCTTTCACATTTTACTTTGATCATAATACTCTGATCGTTCTCTTCACTGTTGTACCCCAGATACGGCTATCACATTTCCAGAACATCCTATGTCCTCTGCAATGACCCACCCACTATTTACAGAATATTTAGCCGTCTGCGCAACTTCGGAGGCCCGGGTGTATACCCAGAATTATGTGGTGATTACTGCATCACACACATCAGAGATGTGACCACTGGTTATGACAGCAGTCAGCCTGACAAAAAATGTGTATGTCATAGCAGATCTCCTGTATATTTCTTGATTTTAGGTCAAAGACAAACCGTTTGATTGGAATAATTTTTCTTTTAATATTTCCTTTTAGGTCCTTCCATTAACAAAAAATAGCCAAATGGTTACATTCACATTTCAGAATGGCATTGTTGCCACACTTAGGACCAGCGGGACTGAGCCAAAGATCAAGTTTTACACAGAATTCTGTGCACCACCAGGAGAACGGTTTGTATCTTCTATTAGAAGTTTTATAATGGATGGTATTGTTGGTACTAGACTACTTTACTGGATAGCTGGGTTTGTTTTAATTTTGAATTAAATTTATAAATGTCTTTTGTTAGACAAAATGCCAAATCAAGTGGCATTTATTTCAAACAAAAAAGTGGTAACTTAATTTCGATAGTCCATATGAGACATTAGAATGTTAGTCATTAGACTGTCTATTTAAAGGGTTAGTTCACCCCAAAATTTTAATTCTGTCAATATTTACTCACCCTCATGTCGTTTCAAACCCATAGGACTTTCGTTCATCTTTGGAACACAAATGAAGATCCTTTTGGTGAAATCTGAGAGCTCTCCATAGACAGCTATGAAACTACCCCTTTGACGCTTCAAACAAGTTCATAAAGAAAGCATAAAACGAATCCATATTAATTGAGTGGTTTAGTCCAAATTTTCTGAAGAGACTCGATCACTTTATACGAGGAACCGATTGAATTTAGGCTTTTATTCACAGATAAACAATGTCTGCTTATTCTACTATTAACACTAACCTAACAGTCTACTAACACTCTGAGAGCTAGTTGACATGTTGCAAATGATCTTTAAAGTATGTTGTCTTCAAAGTTAGTTATCATGTATTTGCATAGGTATTTATAGTTAGTAGAATGTCTTAAGTGGACTATCGAAATAAAGTGTAACCAAAAAGGATTCAGATTAAAGAAAATATCCATAGTTAAGGTGATAACTAGTTGGGACACCTGTGTGATCTTGAGTATCCGACATGTATCCACTACTTTGTCCAGTTCATTAAATGTCATTGCAAAAATGGCTCATATGATTAAAGATGGTTCTGAGAAAGTCCAGCATCATTTGTTTGTGATATCTAATACAATGCCATTCATACATTTATGTGTGGCTTTAATGTCCTTACACTTTTTGAGGCCACTGTATTATCTTACAGACTTTACCTGATTTTCTCGATTCTTAAATATATAGGAGAAAATGCAATTTTATGATTAAATTTGTATATGTTTTTTTTTTTCAATTGTATTGCAGTGATATCTCTTGTCTGGAGGAGGAGTTAAGAAAAGTGACCACCGCTCTAGTTGAAGAGTTTCTTGAGCCTGACAAGAACAACCTGCTTCGCAGATCATTATAGCTTTATTTAACTCGTGAGTCGTGGTAAGTTTGTTGTCCTCATGGGCATCTCATGTAAACCAGTCCCAAAAGGCCTGTCAGTGTACCGTCCTGTGAATGTCGTTTTATCACTGTGGAATTATTTGAAGCATTATCACCTCATGGCTCTCAAACTAATAAGTAAATATGACTGCCTATTCATTTCAGTGGTTTATATATGACAAAAAATATTGTCATGATCGATTTTCTTTCTTTTTTTTAAATCTCAGTTGAATGTGTCTTGGTCTGAGAAGGACATTTACGAGGGTTTGATTTTATTTCTGTAACATTTTTCAAAAAATTGTCTTAACTTGATCTTTGAATGCCACATTATTACCATTACTTCTGTTGTATTATCCCACCTGCTTTGATTTGATGTTTGCTTGTGTCCAGATTTCATGAATATCACTCCACATTATATTACATATATTATTTGAACCCATGATCTGCTCATTGTTCTCTGAGGTTTTGCTGAGAGTTGCTGCTGCTACCTTTTAAAGCTCTGTGAGCATGTGTGTTTGTTGTGCTCTCATAAACCTGTCCATAATATATAAATATATATGTTGATGCTCACGTGTGTTGCAAGGTGCATTGACGCTCACACCCTATATGTAGTGTTATATGCGTTGATAATCAAGAAGCAAGCAGGATACCATCTTGTTGCTCCGCTGAACTTCTGCTGGCTTTGTCATGCTGGATATGCACTGAGTAAAGGAAATTAATGGAAGAATCTGTTTTGTTTTTGAAACTTCTGGTTTCCGCTGTACATAGTTTCATGGGCATATTTGTCTTTTGTGGGTTATATACACAATGTGCAAGTTGCAGTAAGTTATATAAGTGCTATTGCCTTGCAAGCAAGACAAACACGGCATTACACTCTAATAGATAAAGAGAAGGATTATAATTATTCACTCTTTAGCTGTTTGGTTGCTAAAACAAGAACTTATAAAACAGTTCAGAAAAGAAAAGTTGGTCACATTACTGTTCGACAGTTTTGTTTCCTAACAGTTCTCCATCACTGAAGAAATGTATTATTTGGGTAGTTCTTTGTCGTTTTAGGTTATTATTTATTTCAAACGCAATGATATCTACTCTATTTATTTATTTGGTTGTTCCATGATGCAGTCGTACAGCCATTTCTGCCATATATTTTTTTTTTTTAAGATTTAGCAAGGTTATTAAATAGCACAAAGTCAATATTAATTGAGACAGTGATATTGTATTGTTATACTGAGTGTATATTAAAAATATCCTCAGTGTACTATTGTCTGATTGAAGACACTTCATAATCCTATTCAGATCCAAATCAAAGTTCATGAAATGTAAAGTATATTAGTGTTTTGAAAGAATAAGAAATATTTTTGTTGATTATTTGAGAGGGTCAAATAGAGTGTACCTGATTTTTGAGGTGGAAAAAAAAGATATTTTGTGATATTTCTGGAAAACCAAAGGAAGAACTGAAAGTACAGATGTTTTTTTTCTTTTTTTTTGTCTGCATTATTGTTTCAAGTAAAAAATAATTTGCTGTGCAACCTTGACATTCCTTATGTACACCTCTCTACAAATAAATCTTTGTATTTGTAATGTGTTGTGTTTATGCCTTTCACTGAATATAGGAAATATCCACATTTTTGTAAATATTTCTGAATAGGAGCATCATCCGTCTTTAAAATCTGGACAGTCTTCTGGCCCTAGTAATCTGAAATGATTGCTAATAGCTATTACAGAGGAACAACATTTTAAAATGACATTTTCTATAGATAAAATGAATGTAACGCTGTCCAATGACCGCTTCTTCTGCCGCCATTAGTGTTCTCCCTGAGATTCTAAAGTGTTATATGAAAATATAACTGAAATGCAGAAAAAAAATCATGTGAGATGAGGCGGTTCCTTTGTTGCTGTGATTTGCTGATTTCCAGGTACATGGGATAATGCCCGTTTATTATGTTGGGAATGGCAAGACCACTTATCCACATCCAAACTGACGGAAATGGGTGGATTAAACCTCTGGATCTCATCCAGGGAACAAGAAGGTTGATTACCACTGCATATAAATCTCTTCCACTTAAATTTCAGTGATGTCTGTTATTGTGAATATTTCTTGCCTATCAATCGAATTCTCACCACCCGGATATCGATTTCACTAATCTGCTGTCCTGCCTCGAACATGGTTTTAAACCGGTCCATCCCAAAACATAATCTGTCATAATCTCCAATCCGCTCTGGCAGAGCCCGACATTGTAGATAATCTGAATTAGGGGTGCACGATATATTGACCACATATCAATATCAGCCGATAAATGGTCGTTTTTGATGTTATCATCAAGGTTTTTGTCCAGGATATCCCTGTACTTGGCCGCATTCATCTTTCCCTCGATTGCAACCAGTCGTCCTGTCCCTGCAGCTGAAAAACACCCCCACAGCATGATGCTGCCACCACCATGCTTCACTGTTGAGACTGTATTGGACAGGTGATGAGCAGTGCCTGGTTTTCTCCACACATACCGCTTAGAATTAAGGCCAAAAAGTTCTATCTTGGTCTCATCAGACCAGAGAATCTTATTTATCACCATCTTGGAGTCCTTCAGGTGTACTTTCATGTGTCTTGCACTGAGGAGAGGCTTCCGTCGGGCCACTCTGCCTTAAAGCCCCGACTGGTGGATGGCTGCAGTGATAGTTGACTTACTACAACTTTCTCCCATCTCCCGACTGCATCTCTGGAGCTCAGCTACAGTGATCTTTGGGTTCTTCTTTACCTCTCTCACCAAGGCTCTTCTCCCCCGATAGCTCAGTTTGGCCGGACGGCCAGCTCTAGGAAGGGTTCTGGTCGTCCCAAACGTCTTCCATTTAAGGATTATGGAGGCCACTGTGCTCTTAGGAACCTTAAGTGCAGCAGAATTTTTTTTGTAACCTTGGCCAGATCTGTGCCTTGCCACAATTCTGTCTCTGAGCTCTTCAGGCAGTTCCTTTGACCTCATGATTCTCATTTGCTCTGACATGCACTGTGAGCTGTAAGGTCTTATTTAGACAGTGTAATTTTAAATTGTAAAAAAAAAATGTTCAAAATATTTTTAAATAAAGGTGGAATGAAATTTTGCGTATTATAAGTCACCAAAAATCGCCAAGTGTTTCTCTTGAGCCTGCCTCAGTTTTCTTGCCCTGAATGTGGCGTCGGTGTATTCTCTATACACTATTTTCTTGTACCTGGAGCCCAGTCTGTTCTTTCCTGTCCCCACAAACAAACTGCCAGGACTGAGACAAGAATCTGGTTACCAAATCCATTCAAATGCTCTAACATCAACAAAAGTTGTAGAACATACATCTACCTTTTCTCCTCAGTCGTGTTGAAGTTCTGCAGTTCCCAGGTACGATCAGGTGAGTAGTCCCACTGCCTCTCTTCAGCACAGATGAAATACTCCACCATCTGAGACCTTAATACTGAGGGATTCTTATTCCCTGACCTCTTCACTTCATACAGCTGTCTCATCCCACCAACATAGTGATCAGAGACTTGACAGCTCACCTCAAATACACCTGCAATCACAGGAAAAGGTTTAGAATATATACATACATACTACTAATACATCCAACACATTCTACAGGGCTGTTGGATGCTTGAATCTGATTGGTTGACAAACGTTCAAAAGTGTGCAATTATTTTCATGGAAAATTATGGAATTACAGTTCCATATCACCTCACCAAATAATTTGAATTAATGAAAAATAATGCACGCCTTTACCTCCTCAGGTGTGCATTTTTTTTCTAATAATTCAAAAGCCCGTAGTCAATTATTCCGTACATGTGTGTATGTGTAATATATATGATATATACATTATTACTCTACTCCAGTCTTTAGGGTCACATAGATCCTTCAGAAATCATTCTAATTTGATGATTTGGTGCTCTTATTATTATCAACGTACAAACAGCTGTACTGCTTCGTGTTTGTGTGGAAACTGTTATCCACTACCATTCAAACGTTTGGAGTAAGAAAAAAAAACTGAAGTTTTTTTCAGCAAGGATGCACTAAATTGATCAAAAGTGACAGTTGTTATAAGATTTCTATTTATGTGTTTCCACAAGAAAACCCTAAGTTATTGATGTGTAACGGCTCTGCTTCGTGTCGTGGCTGTATTACCACCTCGGGTGTGTATTTGTTTTCTAATAATGCAATTACTCCTTACGTGTGTGTGTGTGTGTGTGTGTGTGTGCTTAATATATATGATATGTTTCCACAAAAATATTAAGCAGAAAAAGTTTTCAGCATTGATCATGAGAACTTAAGAACTCATAATTTAGAACCAAATCAGCTTACACTAAAGACTGAAGTAATGGCTGAAGTAAAAATACATCATTTGCTGAAATAACATGGCACTGACCACTGACATCTGGTTGCATGGACACAGTGACTGCAGTGTGTGGGAAAAGGCTCAGCGTGTCACGTGTTGTGCCCTGTCTCTGGAACGTGTTGCCTTGGAAGTAAATACCATGCATGTCTATCTCTGTGCCAAGTCCCATGAGATGCCATCTTACCCTGGACTCCTTCTTCATCTCAAGGCCAGGCAGGTTCCCATACATAAAGCCATTCACAGCTGCATTAAACAAACAAAATAACAAGGTGTGCAAGGATTCTGAATGGAATTTGAAACTTTCAGCTGATTTGTTAAATTAATAGTTGACCATTACACTGGGTCATCAATTATAACTTTCTTAAATAAGGGTTCTGACTCTCAAGCCAAAAATATGCTTCATTTGTCAGTTTACCGCTACGACTCGTGCAGAGCAAGAAGATAAAATACAATTAAAAACAACATAAGAAAATGTGAGAGGGGGAAAATGGAGGTCAGAAGATATCCAGAAGTTGCATTTCAAAGTTTAAAGATGAACAATGTGCTGTCCTCTGCAGGTCAGGTGAAATATCACAAATATGTGTGAATGAAAATAGTGTGAATACGTCAAGTTCATGTTCAGATATGTAAACCAAAATGAAGGATATCCCAGGCAGACAGCAGTAAGGTGAGTGTAAATACCATGCATTTTATTGCTTTCCTGAAACTCCAAATTGTCTGAGTCTGATTCACTGGTCCCATAGGTTTCAATGTTCTGTTCCAAGTACCAGCTGAGATTTTCTTCTAACACGGAAAACAGCAGAAAAAACTCCCAATCCACATCTTTCGGTAAGAAAAATTGTATTGCATAAAAGTAATATTGTTCAATAAAAGTATTTTGATATAAATTGGCTGATTTGCATATGGGTCAAGATGACAGTTTGTATGCAAATTATTTTAAATCTCTCCTTTTATTTGATGATGCTACACATTTGACTCCCATATTACCTGAGCGCCATTGGAATCCAGTGCATCTTTCTTACACACCAGCAGGGGGCCTATGAGACCAGAGTTGGTGTCTCTGACTGGATCACTGGAGGAGAAGTACAGGTAGGAAATACAGGGTGGGTCACTTTCAGATGGTCCCTCCTTCAGCTGCCACCTGTAGGTGAACGTTTCACCTGGCTGAACTTGATATCCTTTCCTCTTTATACCTACAATACATTAAAAGACGTTTATTTCTCTGGGACAAAACAAACATTTTGATTGACATATTAGCCAGAAGGTGTAAAATAAGTCTCACTGTCTTGATAAAAGACACCCTCAAAAGGTTTGTCGTACTGAAGACCATGTGGCTGGATACTGCAGATTCTGTCAGCCTTGTTCATAAACATCACCTGAAGGGTGTCTCCAACCTCAGCCCTCAGAACTGGACCTACAGACACCATGATGTAAATGTGACAAAGGTTCGGTTCAGTTCATGTAACACTTTTTATCTAACCAAGGTTGAAAATGTTATCTAGATCAAAATGATTTAAATCCACATGAAAAGGCTCACTCAAAATGCCTAGATGAGTCTCAGCACTGGTTTGTTTTCTCTTTAAAGTGAAACTCTTATCTGTATATTCTTTGTACACCACTTTCCAATACTTTCCACCAAGTCGGCCACCATCCATCCCCAAAAAACACCTCTGAAAATCTAAGAATGATATTTTGAATTATTTGTCAATTGTCATAAACAAAAACTTTCACTAACTGCAGTGCATGCCTGAATTATAATCAGATATTTAACCTCCCAGGTTTGGTCAGAGACTCATTGGTCAGTTTATCCATCCCTGATGGTGCGTAGTCCCACCGAACCTTCTCAGCAGCAATGAAATACTTCCTAAGCTTCCCATTGAGAGGAACTGTGGAGTTTATCTTATCCCTGCAGGATGAGACTTTGAACAGGGCCTGCACACCAAGACAACATGGAAGAGCCCTGTCACCTTCCGTGTAGGCAGTAAGCATATAACGCTTTTTGAAGATATAGACATTTTACATTTTTTAATGATCAAGACAATAATGGTAACACAAATTTAATTACTTTAGCTCAAATAAGTCTAAACATCCTGTGTAATCTGGGTGGTCTAATTCAGGGGTTTTCGATCTTTTAGATGCCATAGAACCCCAAGTATGATCATCCTCAGGAGCAGCTATATAATTTAATTTATGAAGACCCAATTTATACTCATTTAAATAGGTATACTATACAATATACCAGTATAAAATATTATTTGGAAAATATTTGAGATCTTTAGTGTCCTTGTTAAAACATTTATTCACGTGAAAATTCTCGACACTAACAATATATATTAGTAGATCTCATTAAAGGTGGGGTTAGCTATATATCAAAAACGCTGTTGGACATTGTTGATAATGAATCAACCCAAACAATCACACCTCTCTCTTCATTGCTCCGCCTCCAAAATTCACCCTCCTATCCAACCTAATCAGCCTCGAACACCAATTGGCAGCATACGATTCAAGTGCACTAACAATGATGCAAAACACAGCGTTCTCTAGCAATTGAACAATGGCGCTAAACATTGAATTATCTAACAATCGTCACCACAACTATCACTAGCTGGCCTCCGTTACGCACGCAATCCAAAGGTGGATGTCTGTTTATCATAGCGGAAGTGCAACAAAATAATGCTTCATGAAAAATAAAGCACAGATGATGAACGAATGACAAAAAAATTAACGTACAGTACACAATAGTAATTACAAACATTAGTAATAACAATTCAATAGTTGAATTGTAACAACTACAATTCGTTGTTAGTTGCCAGTTGTCAACAGCACATAAGCTCCAGACAAACAATGACACTCAAACCTGGTGTTATTCACGTGTGGAGCGGAATCAAAGCAACATCCGTGTCCCTTCCCGCTTAGCTCTCTCCAGCGCTGGAAAGCTTTTCTAACATTAGGGTCAATATCACTATAAAGTGCCTTTGGTGTCCTCATCAGAATCGCTCAGTCATCATGAACATAATGCAAAATAATGAAATTCTGAGGTTTTATTATAAATGGCCAAACACTTACACACATACAAGTACAATGATACGTCTCTTGAAATGTGTTTTTTTCTGATTTTATACCATTTTCTTTGATTGGATGTATGTGATTTTGGCATGTCCCACACGCTGCTCAGCTAACTTCAGTGAGTGTAAAAAGTGGTTAAATGACATAAAATTAAAATACTTTTTTAATGTACTTATTGTCCTCAGCAAGTTATTTAATAAAACAAGTCAATTTGATTATTTATATTTTATTTTCATAATAATATTAAGCAGTTTGCATGTGTCAATTGCATTTGCAAATTAACGCGGTCATAGCACTTCATTTTCCAGTGATTTCTTCGGAGCTTTTATTTTTTGTATTGTGTCTCATCTATATTTCTGCAGTCTTTCTTCAAATCTCCCTCTTTCTCATTTTCTCTCCTCCACCGTCATACGCCCCCTAATGCTGATTGGCTACACACGTTTGTTGTTGTTTGTTCGTGTGTCGGTCTGACTAACTTCCAAACAGCGTTTTACAAATATCGCTCACCCCACCTTTAAATGACAAATTAAACCCAATTGAAATTGATTTCTGGACATCACTGGAGGCTGTGGTCTTTAGTGTTTTTGTTAGCTCGCCCGCCCCCCATGCCGGAGATGCCAGTTCGAATCCTGCATGGAGCGGGTTGAGTAGAACCGGATGGGGTTACATTAATACATGTGGAATGTTCAAAAGTACCAAAAAGCCAACTGTGTCTTTTTTTTTTTTTTATTGAAGCAGGATTACTTCCATTACTACAAGTGCCTTATTATGTTATCCTGTTATCAAAGAACATGCTTCCTCAAAGTTATTACAGCGAGCCATTTCAGATGGATTCTTCCGGCAGTGAAGGGCTTCCCATAAATTTCATGGGTGTTTAAATCCCTGAAGGCTGTCATCATGGTTCATGACCTGTCATCTTAAATTTATTTGCTGTCAAATAATAACGAGGGACCACACATCACTTTTCTGTTAAGAATCATTTGAGGAATTGTGGGATTACAAATTTAAGAATCTGTTTAAGATCTGCTGATCCTACATCCTTACATAACATCACATGAAAAACTAAGGGGAAGTACGTTGTATTTAGCATTTAAGGTAAAGATGATGACATCAGATTAATGATTCTGCTAAGCAAAGATTTTAGCAAGAGTTTCCTGCCAGTCCTGTTCTCTTTTTGTAAGTCAAATGAGCCAGATTCCTGAGACTCTTACCTTTTGTCTTTAATGGTTCTTGGAGCCCCTGTCCAATTCTTTGAATAGTTATACTGATTGGATTAGGAGCGGAACACTCTAGAGTCTGGGGCGGGTTCCCATACCTGCATACTTCTTTTGCATGCTTTGTTTAAGGTTGTCACACAGGTGCTTTGTCTCAATTTATAAGCACTACCCATTAAAATCTACAATGTACACTGGCTTGAGTTTGACTTGATGACTGCAGCAACCAACAGCTCGTGTTCTCAATAAAGAATTCTGCTGTAGAGACAAACAAGTCTCCTGGTCTTCACTTCTGAGTTTCCTAAAGAATCTAGCAAAGACATGTGTGTCCCTGAGACTATGGTTACTTTCTGGAACTGTTTGAGAAGCTTGAGCATCTTTTGTGCTGTGATAGCACAAGCGTCTGGAATGACCAGAAACTTCTACATTGGGATTCAAGAGGAAAATTGGGATTACGCACCGAGCGGTCAGAATCTGATTAATTCTGAAGTAATTCATCTGATTGAAACATGACAAGATTATAAATGTATAGATATTCTTATGCTTATTTATTTTATATCATATCTACCTAAATAGTTATAACACACACACACACACACACATATATATAAAAAAACATAACTTCCGGGGCGCGGCACGGCTGCTGACCCAGTGCTTCTCCGTTCGTTTGTTTGTTTTGTGAATTTTCGGCGTTAATCGTGTGTTAACTTATGGTTTGTTAATGTCCTTGAGTCAATCAACATGGAAATGGATTATTTGCGCGCAGTGGTGATTTTATTTATTATATATGCTGTCATAAGAGAGAACTTTGCCCTAGCCGGGAACAATGAGGGAAGTGAACACCAGATACGAACGTCGCCAGTGATTACATATTCGAGGGATTTTCTTCTTGCCCTACGGAGTGAAGCTGTGCCTGTGGACTTAAGTCATGTATCATCAACCCCTCATGGAAAAGCCCAGGGCAGGAAAAGGAAGAAAAGAGGCTCGAGGGGAGGCGTTCGTAACAGGTTGAGAAGGCGAGGAAACAGACACCCGCTTCCCATCATAACTCTGTCAAACGTCAGATCATTAAATAATAAACTGGATGAGATCACAACACGCCTCCGGTTTGATGAGGATTTTAGGAGGAGTAATTTGCTTTGTTTTACAGAGACGTGGCTTCACGAGGACAGCACATGCATTGACATGGAGGGATTTACAGTTATAAGAGCAGATCGTGATAAGGTGTCATCTCAAAAATCCATTGGGGGAGGACTCTGCATGTTTATTGACAGCGCTTGGGCCTCGCAATTTAAAGCGCTCAAGAGAGTGTGCACTAGAGACTATGAACTGCTGTCTGTATCTATCAGGCCGTTTTACCTTCCGCGGGAGTTCGGGCAAATCACCATCATCCTTGTCTATGTTCCAGGGCCTAATAATAAAGAAGCTGCGGAAATGATAACTGACAGCTTTAATGCTGCTCTCTCCCGATCGGCAGATCAGCCGGTTTTTATTTTGGGGGATTTCAACACATGTCAGCTGTCACCTCATCTACCCACTCTGCAGCAGTATGTCACCACACCCACTCGCTCCACTCGCATACTGGACCAATGCTTCGGTAACATCCCAGACGCATATAAAGCAGTGAGTCGTCCTCCTCTTGGTAAGTCAGATCATAACGTTATTCATCTCCTTCCAACATACAGACAGAAAGTCAGGCGTGAAAAACCACTCCTGAAAACTGTACGTCAATGGACTGAGGATGGGGAGGAGGAGCTCAGAGATTGTTTTGACTCTACAGATTGGCGCGTGTTTTTTGACACATGCTCTGATTATCACGAATTGACAGACACAATCACATGCTATAGCCTAGTAAGTTTTGTGAAGAAACTGTTATAACCTCTAAGATAGTTCAGGTGTTTAGTAATAACAAGCCATGGCTCTCAAAGGATCTTAAAACGTGTCTGAATGAGAAAAGGGCTGCATTTTTGAGAGGAGAAAATGATGTAGTAAAGGAGAAAGAGAAGGAATTTAAGCGTAAGTTTTTTACAGCAAAAATAGATTTTAAGAATAAGGTTGAACAAAGATTCTGTACAGGCAATGCAAAACAAGCATGGGAGGGATTAAACACAATAATGGGTAGGGAAGGAAAAAAACAAAGTGTAAACGTGGCAGATTGTGGTAAATTTGTTAATGATTTAAACATCTTCTATGGAAGATATGATGTGAGAGACCCAAAAATAGGCTGTAGTATTACCTGTGATCAGATTGGTAGCTATGAACATATACAGCTTTCTGAAGAAGAAGTAGCCATGTGTCTCTCTAAAATTAGACCAAACAAAGCCCCTGGGCCTGATGGCCTCCAAGGAAGGGTGTTAAAGGTATGTTCTCAACAGCTTAAAGGGGTTCTTACTCAGCTGTTTCAAATTTTGCTGAATTGTGGTGTTTTTCCAAATTTATGGAAGAAATCCACAATAATACCTGTGCCTAAAGTCTCTAAGGCTATAGCTCTTGGAGACTTTAGACCAGTGGCACTCACTCCACTCTTAGCTAAGTGTATGGAGAGAGTGGTCAGCACCCATCTTATGTCTTCTGTTGGGAATCAACTTGACCCCATTCAATTTGCCTATAGGTCACACAGGGGCACAGAGGACGCAACTCTTACTCTGGTAAATCAAATAGCTAAACATTTGAAACAACCAAAATCACTTGCTCGGGTTCTTTTTATTGATTTTACTTCTGCTTTTAATACTATGCAAATTGACATTCTTTTAGAACAACTTCATAGGATGAATGTAAATGGTGGGCTCATTCACTGGATTAGAAGTTTCTTAACTGACCGCCCTCAGAGAGTCTTAATGAATGGGGTCTACTCAGATGAGATTGTTATAAATACTGGAGCACCACAAGGCTGTGTGTTGTCACCTTTGTTGTTTTCAATTTATATAAATGATATGACTGTGCACAGCACCAATGTTAGTTTACTTAAATATGCTGATGATATGGCCTTGGTAGGACTTCTCACAGAAAATAATGTAGCACATGAGGAAGCTTATTTTAGCCAAGTCACTTTATTGCAGGACTGGTGTCAGACTGTTAAATTGGAAATTAACGTGACTAAAACAAAAGAACTTATAATACAAACGAAACCAAGAGGGGCCAGTAACATCAATCCTGTTGTACTTAACAGCCGGCCTGTGGAAGTAGTTGAAAATTGTAAGTACTTGGGTACAATCATTGATCGCACTTTAAGTTTTAATGTTAACTCAGAGAGTATTTTTAAGAGAGCTAACCAGCGATTGTTTTTAATTAGAAAACTGAGGAGTTTCAGGGTCAGTCAGCATATTCTTGAGATGGCATATAGGGGCCTTGTAGAAAGTATTTTACAGTTTAATATAACAGCTTGGTATGGTAACCTGAATGTGAAAGATAAAAACAAGCTTTCTAAAATTGTTAATACGGAAGGTGATTGGCAAGTCACAAAGGCAGCTTGGGGATGTATTTGATAAGGCGGTACTCAGGAAGGCCCGACAGATATCAACAGACACCCTACACCCACTAAACTTAGAGTTTGAATTGCTTCCATCTGGCCGTAGATTTAGGGTCCCAAGGGCGAGCCGGAACATCTATAAGAGATCTTTTATTCCCCATGCCATACAGGAACTTAATCTAAACTGAAATTGTTTTTAAAAATGTGTTTATTGTAGGTTGAAACCTACCTTAGTTTAATCGGCTGCGCTGCTTTCCATTTTCTGTTGTTGTATGTGGATGGTGGTAGTATTGTACTCTTAACTGTGTGTATTTTAATGTAAGTTTAAATGTGGTGTCACTGATGTATTTCTGTTCGGAGAAGTCAAAGACAAATTTCCACTAAGGTGGACAATAAAGTCTAATAATAATAATAATAATAATAATAATAATAATTATATATATATATATATATATATATATATATATTTAGATGTGTGTGTGTGTGTGTGTGTGTGTGTGTGTGTGTGTGTGTTTGTGTGTGTATTACATATAATTCCATATTATATAATTTGATATAGACGAATTCATTTGTATTTGATATAGTTTACTTTTCCTGGTACCAGTGCCCAACAGGACATTTGAACCTAAAATGGATCTCCTATGGCATTGCTTCAAAAACCTCCTTTAAGAATCTTTATTTTTAAAAGTGTGCACTCTTAAGAAAATGTTCTATATAATCTTAAAGGGTTATGTCAGGTGCTTCATATATAGAACATTTTAACTGTGTTCTATATATAATCTTAAAGGGTTATGTCAGGTGCTTCATATATAGAACATTTTAGGGGTTCCCATGGGAACATTTTGTTTTAATTTTAATTACATTTTATGAATTTATTCTCCTTATATAGAACCATTTTGGCTCTATATTCCATTTCTTAGTCAAGAATGCTAAGATTCTATATAGAACCCAACTGAACCTTTATTCTAAGAGTGTAATCTATTTATCGAAGTTAAGTTACTTTGAATTTCCTGTTTATTTTCTAATTTTAGTCCATTTTCTAATTTTCCAACAATCTCCACCATTTATTATCATCCCATGATAATAATAGTTGAAAAACATTAGAAAACTCATCATCTTTCTCATGGCACAGGTATGCATCAGTATTTCTGCAGCGCGGGTCTCAGCGGATAGGCAGTGTGTACAAAAAGGCGATATACAGGCAGTACACAGATGCTTCTTATTCTCAAGAGATCCCCAAACCTACCTGGCTGGACTATTTGGGCCCCATACTGAGGGCAGAGGTCCATGATATCATCATCGTGCACTTGAAGAACTTCGCCTCCAGACGTTACTCCATTCATCCGCATGGTGTCTTCTATGCAAAAGATTCAGAAGGTAAAACCTCTTTCTCTCTCATTCACTCCTTATGTATGTATACCTTACCTTTCACACCGGATAATTCTAGGAACTTAGTTCTAGGAACAAGCCACCAGGGAGGTTCCCCGAGAACTGTTATACATTGAAAGTAGACAGTAATGAAAAGATATTAGCGTATGCCGTGTGGTTGATGTCCAGGGTTGCTAGCTGAGCAGAAATACATAATCATGTTTCGTTTGGTCCCCTTAAAGTCATGTTGGATTTTCTCCTTAGTTTAAAGGTTAAGAGGCCCATCTATCACTGTTTTCCATGTTCATAGAGTTAGTTTGCGGAGTAAATATAGGCTATAAACTGTGTGTTTACACAGCTTTTTGTAAAAATGGCGGGTGCTGGTGATTCACGTGCGCTCGGCTAATCAGCGAACACTAACGTCACGGATAGTTCCTATAGTGCTGGTTTAGACCCTACTCTGAAGTAGGAGGTAAATTAGTTCCTCCAAAAGGAGTTCCTAGAACTAAAATCATTCCTAGTTCCTGTGGTGCGAACACGCCAAAAACCGGGAACTTCCGCCAGTAGTTCTAGGAACTATGAAAATGTTCCTCTGGTGTGAAAGCCCCTATTATGACCCTCCTCGGACCACTGCTGGTAAACCAGGATCTGGATCTGCTGATCGGGAACAACCCACAACCTTGCTGTTTCTGAGATACTCTGACCCAGTCACCTTGCTATAACAATTTGGCCCTTGTCAAAGTCACTCAGATCTTTATTCTGGCCCATCTCTCCTGCATCCAACACATTGAGTATAATAATTGATTGCTTAGCACTGAACTATGTGGCCTTGTTAGGAAATTATAAATTATATTCATTTCACCTGTAACTGGTCATAATGTTTTGGCTCATCAGTGTATATGGTTAATAACTTCAAAGGTGCTACTTTTACTTTTGTGGACTTTCTCCTGTTATCGAATCTTGTCTGCACTAGGTGCACTGTATCCAAATGGAACCTCGGGCAGTCTGAAGAAGGATGATGGGGTTCCAACAGGGGGAAACTTCACATATACCTGGATTGTAAAGCCAGATTATGCCCCTCAAAAGGGTGATGCCAACTGCCTGACCTGGGCCTACCACTCCCATGTCAGCACCTCACATGACATTTACTCTGGGCTTATTGGAGCCCTTCTCACCTGTAAGAAAGGTAAAGCAGACATTCTGATATGCCTATTAATTCCTTGCAAAACTAACCCTATATTTATGCCCTTCGAATTGAAATTAAAATTTAGCTCCCTATGATATTTTTACATTTTATTATTAAACTTTTATTATTAATCAAATATGTTTTTGTCGGTGACCGACGAATAGGAATCTAGCAAGAAAACTACATCTACTTCGAGTGTGACTAAACAAGCCAATGCACATTGGCATGTGATATTTGCATCAGCTGCTCCAGATCACAGCACGGTTATATAATGAGCAGTAGGCTTTTCGCTTAGGAGCTGAGCCGGTGACCCGGCTGCCCAGCGGGGTACAGCAGTTATGGTGACGGGACGTGGAGACCTACTGACTACTGACTAGATCTACTGACTGCAAAGTTTCAAATGGGATACTCTGAAGCACCAGAGAGAGGACCCAGGAGGGTATGGAGGGAGGTCAAGCAGGATTTAACTGTCTTGCCCCCCTAAGGAATCTGACGACCAGGTCGTGCTTCCCAACCAACTTGCCTCCTATGGGGTCGTGATATGCAGAAATAGCAGCTGCGTACACTTTGAGGGTGGAGGGGGACAGCCATCGCTTCCTGGCTGGGCTGAGAACGGCTCCACGACACTGTTTGGATGGAGGCTGCTGCTGCAGCGGGGCAGACTGGGGTTCTACGGATGGCGATTGAGCGGAGGCAGCAGCTGTCCACCGAGGCACGATGTGTTTGATAGCCTCGATCTGCTTCAGTGCAAACAAAAAGCTCTCGGCCGGTCTGGAAAGAGGCCGGTCTGGGTAACGGGGGAATTAAGAAACCTGACCTTGTCGGCATCACTCATGTCAGCCAGACACAGCCAGAAATGGCGTTCCTGGACCACTAGTGGATGTACTGAAGGAGGGACCATCTGAAAGTGACCCACCCTGTATTTCTTACCTGTACTTCTCCTCCAGTGATCTAGTCAGAGACACCAACTCTGGTCTCATAGGCCCCCTGCTGGTGTGTAAGAAAGATGCACTGGATTCCACTAGTGGACATCGCACGACCCAGAGATCGCTTTGTAACCTTCTTGCCAGCGTGTTAGGTGGAGGCGGCTACTCCACAAACCTGGAAAGCCTTGCCGGTTAGACCAGTGCTTACAGGCTCGTGAGGGGAGTTAGGGCACAGTTGCATAGCAATGGCCCGTTCCACCAGGGAAATCCACGTTTAAACCTTAGCCATTTGGCCATCAAGGGTGGTGAGGGAGGTAGAGATACTAGGTCTGTTTCTGGCAGGAAAAGGTGCCGTCCAGGACCTAGTGAGCTCTTCATCGCCTCTGGGAAGAAAGGAACCTGGGCGGGACGCTGAGAACCAGCGCGAGCCGCCCCAAGAAACCACGAGAGCCCGACCCTATCGGTGGCCCAGTCAAACATAGCCGTCATTTCTGGGTCTAACACTGTTCCCGAAGGAGGCAACGCAGCCGAATCATCATCCCCGGAAAGATCAGGTTCACCCTCCGATGCAGCGATTGTAATCCGATGCTCCGAAGGAGCACATCTTTGAGATGGTCCAGCACGTTCCTCGGGCAGCTCTACTGGCTGCGGGGCGCAAGAGGGGTGAGGGATCCTAGGGGGTTGTTTCCCCGAAGGTGAAACCCTCACCATAACCCTCAAATCACCATGCTACTGCCTGAAGTAACCCTCTGAGGAGGATTAGATCGAGGCAGAGGCACGGGGACCCCACCTCTTTGGAGGTAATGGAGTCTTGACCTCAACTCCGCAATGGTCATCTTCCCACAGTGGGTGCATGACTCATCCACGAAAACTATCTCAGCGTGCTTAAAGCCCAGACATGTGAGACAGAAACACACGGGTTGAATGTCATCTTTAAAAAGGCGCAAACTCAGAAGCACACAAGGGAAGTGGTCGCGGCAATACTAGCAGGGAATGGGTGCAGCCTGCAGTGTACTCTCAATCTCATTGCAGGCACCCTTTTACCAGCTGTGATATACAGCCTTTGTAGCACTCTCAAACAGCGCACCATTACCAGCTGTGAGAACAGGCTTTTTTTTTTTTTCTCAGAGATGCAGAAACAAAAAGAGAACTCTACACCGCTACAGCACCGTAACACCAACACCAAATCGAGAAGAGCTTCTTCCAGAAGAGCTGACTTGTCTTTGAAACACCGCTTATAGAAGATAGCAGAAGACATGAACCGCTCAGCTCTGAAGTAAAAAAGCTGAAGATGCGATGCACCTGCTGCTCATTATATACTCATGCTGTGAGGCGAAGTAGGTGAAAGAAATATCGCATGCCAATGTGCATTGGCTTGTTCAGTTACACTCAGAGTAGATTGGCCTCTCTAGCGAGATTCTTATTCGTCAGTGGCGTCAAACGTGACCGACTGAAAGGGAACATTAAAATGGGTGCATTTAATAAAAAAATATAAAATGCACTTCTGGATTTTTACTTAAAATAAAAAAAAAAGTAAAAAATATTTTTTTGTTAAGAATAATTCCTTTCTTTCTTTTAAGTTACACTTTCAGTGAAGGATTTGTAAGTATCCTAAATTGCATAATTGTTTAATGGTAAAAATACCTATAGAAGTATTTTCTAGGCTAAATTAAGTTACCTTGAATTTCCCCTTTAATTCCTTTTATTTTCAGCACTGCAATACTACAATTGATAAATGTTATTATGGTAAAGAACATTTCCTGTTTATGTTCCTCCTGAAATTTAAATGAATGCATTTAATATAAATTCTTAAAATATATATATTTTTTAAAAACGTGCCTTTGGATTTTTACATCTAGGCTGAATTAAAAAAATGCATGTCTTTATTTACTTAATAAATATTTTTGTCTTACCTTATCCTTTGTTTCCCAAATCAAAATGCAACCCTCAGGAACCCTGCGTGCTGTGTCCACTTCAGACCACCAAGTGCAACGTGCTGATGTGGAACAGGATCTGATCCTTATGTTTAGTGTGGTAAATGAGAACATGAGCTGGTACCTGAAAAAGAACATCCAGACCTTCTGCTTTGATCCAGATGGTGTGGATCCTGCTAATGAAGATTTCCAGGAATCCAACATGATGCATGGTACGTACCTGACAATTGACTGCATAAACTAAAACTGTGGCTGTTCAGACATTAAAGAAAAAAGTTGTGAAAAATATATAACAAAATAAGAGTGGTGTGGTGCATTAATTGTAATAATAACTCATGAACCTAGAGATTGTTTGCAAACCGACATTGCTGATGTACACAGTTTGAGTCATTAGGTACTTTTTTTAATCCATTTTTAGGCATAAATGGATACGTGTATGGCAACCTACCAGGCATTGAATTTTGCCAAAACCACAAAGTTACTTTGCATCTCTTTGGCATGGGCAACGAAATCGACGTTCACTCTGCTTATTTCCACGGACACACACTCCTGGACCGTGGGCACCGCGTGGATGTCCTGAGTCTGTTTTCTGCCACTTTTGCCACTGCAGAGATCGTCCCTATGACAATAGGGACATGGCTCTTGAACTGCCAAGTAAATGATCATCTGTTGCGTTTCCACCGCCAACAGTACCCTTACTTGATAGGCGTGGTGTATGCCGGAAAGTAGCGATAGATGTCATTCTTGCACAACGAAAAAAGCGAAAACAATGGAGGACAGTGGAGAAGCAAGATCTTGTTCTTGCTTCTCGGCATGTGACTGTTTGTCACAAGAAGAAACTGTATTGTGTTTCAAATGTATGAATAAATGGCGCCTTTTGCATTGCCATTCCCCTTGTAGTACGCACAAGTGAAGATTCTCTGGCAACCAATCAACGTTCTGCAGTGAGTCTAGCTCCACCCTTTAGTACCGGACTGCTGTGCTAGGTACCCTAACAGAAGGGTCCCAGAAAAATTGGTACTGTACGGTTCGGAATTAGGGTACCATTCACAACTTCTGACAAGGGAAACTGCAAAAATTGCATACCGTACTGAACTGTACTGTACCATACCACTCTGTGGACTTTTTCAGAGCGCTAAAAAGCTGTTATTACAGCTGGTAAGAGCTGCGCCTTCAACGAGACTGAGTGCACACTACAGGCTGCACATTCCCTGTTGGTGTTGCCACAATCTTTTCCCCTGTGTGCTTCAGCACCAAAAGAGAGCGAGTCTCCTAAAAGAGCTTACAGGAGCGGGAGTTGTGTCTTTCTAAAGATGTCATTTCACCCGTGTGTTTCTGGATGTGGTCGTTTCCTGTCCTCACTGACAGGACCTTCTTTCTCAGAGACGGGGCACTCTATGGCACCCGCGCCCAGACCTCCTGAAACTTCATGTCTGGTACTTGAACGGGAAGTGGAGGTTCTAGGTGACTTATCCTCAGAGGTACTTAACACCATCACTACGAGAAACGATTACACCTTGAAGTGGAACCTGTTCATCAAGTGGTGTTCCTCTCACCGAGAGAACCCCCGAAGATGTTCGATCAGTTTCGTGCTTTCCTTCCTGCAGCACGGGTTGAAGCGAAGGCTGTCTCCCTCCACCCTCAAAGTTTATGCTGCCGCTATTTCCGCATATCACGACCCCATAGGAGGTAAGTCAGTTGGGAAGCATGACCTGGTCATCAGGTTCCTTAGTGAGGTGAGACAGTTAACCCTCTGGGGTCTGAGGGGTTTTCTGGGCCCTGGAGGTGTTCTGACATGCTCTGACATTTGTGCTTTTTTCAGTTATTTATAAACATGTTAATGGCAAAGGTGTAAATTCACTCTATATAGCACAAACAGGGCTACCATAATATGTGATCAACATGCATGTATATGTTTGAATTTTTAAGAGAATAATGTTTATGCGTGGTTATTAATAATAATAAACATTTATTTATATAGCACTTTTCATACATGGAATGCAACGCAAAGTGCTTATTGAAAAAAATAAAAATGAAAGTTGCTGAAATAAGACCACAAAACACATAGTAAATATGTGTCAATAAGACTTTTGACTAATGAATGTTGTCGCTTCGAGTTCTGGCTTCAAAATGATGTGAAAATCATCCTGCCTAATCGTTCACATAACACAATACATTGATTTACACTTTGTAAAACAGTTTTTTTTTTGTCAGAAGAGGTTTATGCATGGGAGTGGTAATGGCTTATCAATATTAATGGGATTCAGACCAGGGGTGTGACAGACACTCCCTCAGTGGCTAATGGGCCATCAAGTGAGGCAGCCTGAACAAAGAACAAAGATTGAGAGGAGATTCAAAGGTTTTGTTTTTCAATCTGTTTTATTGTAATTCCTCTATGTGGAGGAACATAATGTTCTAAATTTGCTCTAAGCAAATCAAATGTGAGCAAAATAAAAAAATAATCAGTCTGCTATAAACAAAGCAATTGTGAGCGATAAACAAAAGTAAAGGCAGGTATCTCACAGTAAATGCTTATGCCCCGTTGATGCGGGCTCTATGCAAATCAAATGTGAGCAAAATAAACAAAAGTAAAGGCAGATCGCTATGGTCCATACGACAGAGAAATATCACTGCGAGTATCTGTTTATGGGCCATGACCGCACGTATTTAGTGACGCACGCAATGAACGGATCGTTCGCGAACGACACATCAATACATTTCAAACATTTACACCTGTATTCACAAACATCTGTGCATAAGGCAGTATGGAAGCATGATAAGCAGTGTCATAGTCTAACCAAAACCATACGTTTATATATATATATATATATATATATATATATAAATAATGTCTAGTATTTAGACAGTAGGCCTAGGCTATCACATATTTTACCGGAGGCTGAAATATATTTAGACTAAATCACATTACACTTAAGCAGATATTTGCAAATAAGCTACATTAAACATAAGGCAGTATTTTAGCATGATAATCAGTGTTATAAGCTAATCAAAACTGAGTGAAATATATTTAATATACAAATATGTTTAGAGAGTAATAGCCTATCACATTGAAAAAGTTTACACTTGAGCATATACACGAATGTTAGGGATATTGTAAGGCAATCTTTCCTGTAAGATGTCAAAAGCTAGCCAAAACTAAGCAAAATATAGTCTGAAAATTCATATGAGTTCTATATTATCAGAAAAATAATTATATAACAGTAAAACTTACTCTGAAATTGTGTCCTCGGCGGGATCAATTCGCTCTTCAAAATGCTGCCGTTCGTCGTCCGAGTTACAATCTTCCTCTGAGGAAAAGGTGCATTCTTCCTCGCTGTCCAGAATCATCTGAAGGGCGTCTTTACCGGAGAAGCGTGCCATACTCAAAATGCAATGAACTATCAGTGAGTCTGATGAAGAAACTGTGTTTGTATGGCATTGATCAGGGGGCGTGTGCGATGCATAGATCACCTAAACTATTTACCATGTGAATAGTGCCGGGGGTGGGGCTGCCTCAGCTCATCAGAGATAATGAAGGGAGAACGAAAAACCGGTACCTCTCCTTGCTTTTAAAGGGACTACATAAGCTGAGAATATTTGTTTTTTATATAAATTACTTCATTCAAAAGAAGAGATTTCAAGCTTCATAAAGACATATCTCACGTGTCTGTGTGAGAAGTATTCGCTGAGTTATGGTTCATTTTCGGACGCGTTAACTGACAGAGAGAAGGCAGAACTCGCTTCGTGTTTATTTTTCTTTATTTGGCGAAAAGCACAACACTTTGTTTTTATTGTGAGTATACACAAAAATAATACACATTTAACAGGATCGATTGATGTATAAAACTCCTATGGGAAATCAAAGTCAACAGAGTATTTATGAGTTTCTTTTACACTGATAAAAAAAAAGCGAGCTGGTATCGCCGGCGATACCGCCGACCCCAGGGGGTTAAACCCTCCTCGACCTCCCTCCATACCCTCTTGGGACCTTATTCTGGTGCTTCGAGCACTTCAGAATGCGCCCTTCAAGCCTTTGCAGTCAGCAGACTTAAAGTTTCTGTCTTTGAAGACTTTGTTGCTGGTTGCATTGGCCTCCATCAGGTAGGGGACCTGCAGGCATTTTCGGTAGAAAATTGGGCCTAGAGTTCGGGCCGGACGACTCCCACGTGGTACCGATACCCCGGCCTGGCTATGTTCCTAGGTTCCTACCACTCCCTTCAGGGACCAGGTGGTGAACCTGCAAGTGCTGCCCTCGGAGGAGGCAGACCCAGCCCTGGCTTTGCTCCGTCCCGTCCGCGCTCTGCGATGGTACATGGATATAACTCAAAGCTTCTGGACCTCAGACCAGCTCTTTATCTGTTACAGAGGCCAATGGAAGGAAAAGCTGGACATCCTTTACTGGATAGTGGATGCCATTGCCTTGGCTTACAAAGCACAAGGCGTGCCTTGCCCGCTCAGGCTGTGAGCTCACTCAACAAGAAGTGTTGCATCCACATATATATTCAAACGCGCATACTTATGGACTGAACACGTTGTAAAGTGTAAAGTGTAAACACGTGCATGTGCACGGTGTCTGTGATCGCGCAGAGGTTGCGTAGATTTGCGCAGAGATAACTGATAATCGTTTGCACCTTGGAACCTATTTCCAGGAGTGCGTTCTCGAGCCACCAGGCACTGGCACTGGCTAATGGTGTCGTGTTAGCGGCCCCTAAGTTAATAACTAATGATCTTCGCAACGGAAGTGAATAAATCAATCAAAACTAACTTTAGCTGGACAATAACTTTATCCTAGAGCTGCTGTAAAGCCAAAACAATCTCTGTTACTGTAATTTCCTATTATCACTGTAAAGCTGCTTTGAAACAATTCATATTGTTAAAAGCACTATGTAAATGAAGGCGACTTGACTTGACGACATCCTCCTAGGCGCTGCCACGTGGTGCCTCGCTAACAGATATTTATAGAGCTGCAGGCTGGGCGACACCCAACACGTTCACTAGGTTCTATAGCCTACGTGTAGAGCTGGTTTCCTCCTGTGTTCTCACCTCAAACGGGTAGAAGCACCGAGAGGCCCGTCTCTTGTTGGCTTGCTGCGCTTATAGTTGCGCTCATGTCTCTAGACTGAAAAAAACAGTTTTAACCAATCCTCCGTCACCCTCGGCAGCCGGACGTGGTGAAGCGTCTGGTGCAAGGCCTACATCCTGCTGAATCCTTGAGAACTGGGTCTAGGCTGGAACCGTTTTCCACGGTTGCTCCTAAACGGAAGCCTGTGTCTTTCCCTTGGGAGAACCCATCTCTTAGGAGATTGGTGTCACCCCAGTAATTCTATATGCAAACACCCTACGAGGTTAGTCCATATGTTATCTCCACATGACTCTTTCGGGGAAGGATGTGGCTTCTGCAGCTTTCCTATTCCAATGGAAAGGCCACGCTTTCCCAGTGTTATCCAATAGTCTCACTGAGTCAGAACAGCAGTGATGGGCTTCTCTGTGTAAGTAGGTTTACAAAGGGCGCTGGATGGGGTCAGCAGCTGTGGCGCTTTGGTAGGGGATTCCTATTCGTCGATCACCGATTTGACGTCGAGAGAGACGACTGAAAGGGAACATCTCAGTTACGTATGTAACCCTTGTTCCCTAAAGGAGGGAACGGAGACGTCACTTCAAGTCGCCACATCTGCTGTGTCCCGCTGGGGAAGCCAGGTCACCGGCTCCGTTCCCTCCTTCAGGTAACGAGGGTTACATACGTAACCGAGATGTTACATTTGTAACCTAAGACGTTTTCTTCTCTTTCTTTGTTATCTTCATATAAAATCTTATAAATATTATCTTATACTCCGTCACATATAGTACAGAGAGTGAGAACAAAAAATTATATTTGACTCATATATGACTGCATTATTTCGTGTCACTTGCTTTTACGGAATTATGAAACAAATAACACAGAACTATTTAAATCAAGTCAAGTCACATTTATTTATATAGCGCTTTTTACAAATACAGATTGTTTCAAAGCAGCTTTACAGAGATAACAGGAAAAAAATGCAAAAAAGTTTGTTTCCAGAAGAAAATAGCGTCACAGTCCAGCTTAAGTAAGTTCAGTGATGTTTCATGATAAGATTATTAGTGGAAAAAAATAAAGACAATAGTTGTAACAGTTTAGTCCACGGATGAAGAAGTAAGTCCAAAAAGGTTCTAATAGCAAAAGGGCATTTATTTAAACAAAATAACCACAGGTAATCCACTGATAAGAAGGCAAACGTGACAGTGTTACGTTTAACACACGACCAACACTCGACAGAGAATGAGAACTAAAGAGGAACTTAAATATACAATGATAATGAACTAAATGACAAACAGTTGTATTGATTGCAAGAGTGTCCATGGTAACTAAAAACTGGTGGGAAACTAGAACAAAGGAAACAGTCAACTGAAGAGAAACAAAATTAAAGCACATGAAAATGAAACTAAACACCAACAGAACGTGACAATAGTTTCTAGACCCCATTTTTTTCACAGAACAATATTTTAGTAGTAGATTTAAAAAAAAATCTAAAATGAATCAAAATAATATATTAAAATAATAATAAAATAAATATACATACCAAACTTTTTCATTCAAAGACTACGCCCTTATTGCTTAAAGTTTGAATACACCTACTGATTTAAAATCACAGAATAATATAATTTGTGTAATGAAAAACAACTATTATCTCAGCATTACCAGACCAGGCTCATTAGAAAAACGTACCTGTGGCAACATTTTTGAAAAACGCAAAAAAGTTTCAAAGTGAAATGTCCAGTGACTGGCACTAAAATTGTTACATTTTTTTTCCTGAACAGATGAATGTGAATCTGGCAACGTTTTATTACGTTGGAGTTTGTACGTATCGAGGGCCTCTTGGAAAATTCCGTCAATGGTGCGAAATCCTTGTGTCATAAATGATGGAAAATTCTGTCAGTGGTGGGGAATTTTACAAGCCAGACTAAATAATACATTATGGCCCAGTTTCACAGACAAGGCTTAGATTAGTTAAATTTAGAAATTTAAGTACACTGTTAGACCTTACCAGGGGTCTCATTTATAAAACTGTGCGTAGGATCCTTACTAAAAGTGTACGTGCGCCCGAAAGCCAAAAATGGCGTACGCAAAAAAATATTCAGACTTATAAAACCGTTCGTACGCCAGAACCTGCGCAGAATTCACTTTATAAATACCAGTCAGCGGAAGATTGTTCGCACATGCGTCTCCACCCCGAAATAACCATATATGGAGCTTACAACGCCTAGTTTTACTATGCAGATCCTCATCTGCATATCATTTGCATATGATTATTCATCCATGTGATAACGTTTATTAACGGTACAAGACACATTACATTAATAAATATCAAGTAGTTGCCTATATCTTGTCTTGTTTTTGAATACATAAATCAAATAGTGTAAAAAACATTTCAGAGAAAGTTTTTCTCAATCTTTTCCACTGGCCGAATTGTATTTTTATTTGATTTATATTTTTAATGGAAACAGATAGGCCTTGGGCATTATTTGCACAAAACTATTTTTCTCAGACAATCTGGTATTATCATGATAAGCAATTATCTCTGTGGTTAAACATTAAAACACAGCACGCCACAGGAAAAGTGTTCAAAAACATCGCATCCACAACAAATATTTCTATTGATTGAATATAAAAAAATGTTGTAACTTCTCAGAAATGATTTCATGTTTAAGTGTTAAACTCCATTAATTTGAATGCCATATTTAATCTAAATGTTTATATCAGAAGTAAAACATAGTTTAAATCATTATTTTATTTATTTAAACTGTTATTTGCGTCAGTTTCACTAAACGGCCCAATGCGCTCGCTGGCGTGGACATTGAAGAAGGGATGGATATTTGCTTCAAGTGATAGGCTTGGTGAGTGAAATTATATTTTGTATCATCTTTCTGTATATGTCTTTAGATTTCTGTCTAAAAGTGACCAAAAAGACATTTAACTCCAGCTCACCATCGGTGTCGCCAAACTGCTCCATCTCCAAAACGTTCGTACGCATGGGTCAGAGTTTGCGTGCAGGTGCGCAAATTTTCCCGTCAAGTTTGTTTTTATAAATCACAACTTATGCGTCGGAAGTGGCGTATGCCTCTTTCAGGGCCTGTTTTATGCGTACGCAATGGTTATAAATGAGGCCCCAGGTTTTTTTACAGTAAAATACTGGCAACACTGTTGCCAGTAATTTAAGTCAAGTCAAGTCAAGTATATTTGTATAGCGCTTTTCACAATACAGATTGTATCAAAGCAGCTTCACAGTATTAAATTAAAATAATACAATAAGGTTTGTTTCTAGTGGAATTTATTGATTGATAAAATTAAATATCCCCAAAATATCCCCAACTGAGCAAGCCAAAGGCAACATTTACTGTTAATTGTACAGTTCTTTACTGTAATCTACAGTATGTTACTGTAAAAATGCACTAAAACTCGAGTTAATTAATTTCATTTGCAGAAACCGACTGGCTTAAATTGACCAACTGTCATTTAAATGTATTAACTAAAATGTATAATTCATTAACAACGTGAGCAAAGTATTACTGTGAACTTATTTCATTTGAAACCACAAAAAAACTTTTGTAAATAAAGAGATTTCCACTGGACCAATAACTACACAGTCACCGCCTTTTAAATAAAGCAACATGCAGAATATTATCAATGTTTGTAGATCTTCTCCTGGACTGAAGCACATGCTCTACTCTTCAGCACAATAGCCGCTTTCTGACCAAGTAGTTACAGGAACTTAGTTATAGGAACTGTCCACTTCTAAACAGTTCTATGAATTACTCTTCCCCCAAACTCGGTTTCACACTGGCCAAGTGGCCATAGGAACTGGTAGGAGGGGTAAGGGAGTGACGCAAGCACGGCGACTTTTATTTTGACGGAGCGAAGGACCTTTATTTTGACGCCGCTGAGAACGCCAGAGCAAACAATGCTAGCATTCTCTGTGTTCATTAGTTAGCGATCTGTCTAACATGTTATTAGATAGAATTGTTATAGAAAGTACACAGTATATATGAAAAAAAAGTTATTAGCCTATGCCTTGTGGTTGATGTCCAGTGTTGCTAGCTGAGCAGAAATACATAATCATGTTTGACTTGGTCCCCTCAAAGTTGCGTTGGATTTTCTCTTCAGCATAAAGGTTTAAAGGCCCATCAATGTTTTCCATGTTTGTATCTAGTTTCTGGAGTAAATATATAGGCTATAATCTGTGTGTTTACATATAAGTTAGCTGTTTTAAAAATGGAAGGTGCTGCCGGTGTTTTGCGTGCGTTCGGTCATCAGCGTACACTAACGTCACGTGTAGTTCCTATAGTGCTGGTTTAGACCCTACTCTGAAGTAGGAGCAGTGTTGCAGTGAGATAATTAAGTGAATATGTAAGTGATTGTTGAGCATTAGTGATGAACACCTGCTGTTAACAAGCAGAATCACTGAAGGAAAGAGGAACACAAGAACAGAAAATAGAGAAACACAAGAACTACAACTGATTTCCATCCATTACACATTATTACACTTATTATTAACCAGTATGACTTTATTTATGTCATACATCTACAGAAGTTATTATTGAGATGTTTAATTGAAAATGTTTGGTTTGAAGTTACCATTATAGAGATCAGTGCTTGCTTTAGTTGGGATGCTGATGCTAAAACATTAGTTTTTCTTTTGCTGCTTGAGCTGTGTTTTTGCAAGTCACACTTGTGCATACACACAGTTTATGAATGATTGCGGTTATAATGATTATGATGACAAAATCATCATATTGCCTGTTCATTCACTAAGGATTTCATTCTCACTCATTCAGAGTTTAATCCTCAATCAAAAGTGTTACATTAGCACCACTGTGAAACCACAGCAATAAATTACAATTACTTTTTGTTTTAACATATCATGCATAAACCAAAAAAACAGAGCTACACTGTCTTTCAGAAACACAGAGATATCACAATTTAACACATGAATCTCAACAATGGTGGCAATATTATTTTTTTTTATTATTTTTTATTCATGCAGCAGTGCATGCTGGGAGTTTTATATTATCCTGGAACCCAGCATGCATTGCGACATGAAACTTTTGGATTGTCACCATTGTTGAGATTCATATGCTGATTGTTGATGTCTGTGTGTGCCTGAGTCAACCAGGAGTTAAAAAAATGTTGCACTATATGATTACGATATTCTTGAGAAAAACTGATTACAGAAATATTGATTTCATGTTGTAGATTAACAGATGTATGCTAAATATGAAATACCAATAAATTCAAAGATCTATATATGCAGGAAAGATCAGAGAACCAGACATGTCCAAGATGATTGTGCTATCATCACAAAAGCCAAAAATACCTAATCAACTTCTTCTTGACTTTTTCTTGCCACGACAAATGTGCTTTATAAACTCGCTGTTACAGCAGTCAGAAAGAAATAAATGGTAAGAAGTCAAGGGACAAGAGACCAACTAAAGAAAATACTGATCTCCATCATGGTGACAAGAAACTTTATTATTAACTAAATCTCTGTTAATTCTCAAAAAGAACTTTTTTACATGTATGAAAGTAATAATGTTAAACTGGTTTGTAAACTGGTTTCACACTCAGTGTTACTGGAAGTCAGTTGTAGTTTTTGTGTTTCTCTTTTTTCTGTTCTTGTTTGTCTCTCTCTTTCAGTGATTCTGCTTATCAGGTGTTCATCAGTTTCTCAATTCACTCACTCACCTTGGGAAAACAGCCTCTGAGTGTTGATTTTGAGCGCTGTTAATTCACAGTATATTCCTGTAGGCTAGTTTTGTTTTCTACAGTATATTGCTGTTTTAATGGAAAATGGCATGATATTGTCAGAATTTGGCCTTTTTTTACAGCAAGGGTTAACAGTGTAGCTTTTATAAATATGCCTTAGAAAAAAAGAAGGAAAAAAAAGAAAAAAAAAACATTACTGGTGTGCATCTTGAGACAAAACAATGGCACTGACATATTTTAGGATATGTAAGTGCAAGTTGCTTTCAGTTCATACAGCTCAAACATGCATATTAGTCTGGGACTATGGGCCAAATATGTATAGGCCTATAATAAATATAAAGTTGTGGTAAAGATTTACTGGCAGGTAAAAATTTACAGGCTTAAACTCATAACGTGGAATGTATATCATTATAAAGCATGGCAAGAGATCATTTGATTAAACAATGATTTTGGGTTGAATATCATAAACATTCTGTGTAGTATCTATTACATCAAAAACACAGCTATTTGGATGCTTTTATAATGCATACAATTTTTTTGCGAATTTCAGGAAAATTCAAACCATAAACGAGAGGGTTCAGGATGGGTGGTATAATAAGAAACTGCAGTGAAAGAATAATTGACAGGCCTAGAGGGAGATCCAAAGTCGGGACCCGACTCAAAGTGACCTCACAAAAAATAGCAATAGAGAAATTTAAAAGGATCACTATGTGTGGAATACAAGTTTGATATGCTTTTCTCCTGAACTCTGGTGAACTTTTTGAACAAATGGTAAGAATTCTAACATAGGAATATAATATACAACTTAAAGGCATGATAATAATTGTGGTCACTATGAAAAAGCCAAAAACATTAATAATAATAGTGTTTCCACAAGAAAGCTTGACAATTTCCCAGTTGTGACAATACACTTTCCACAGTTTGTTACCACACATAGTCAGTCTGGCATTTAAAATATCAGTAACACCAACACAAAGCATTGGATAAATCCAGCTTATAGCTATTAAAACAGATAAAATCCTGGGAGTCATTATGCTGTTGTAGTGTAAAGGTTTACAGATTGCTACATATCTGTCAAATGCCATTAACATTAATATTGTATTTTCATTTGATGCATATGAATAAATGACAAAAGCCTGTAAGAGGCATGCTTCACGGGACACCAAGTGTGTATCAGACAGCAAGTCTGTCAGTAACCTTGGGAAAAAGCCAGCTGTTCCAAACACAGAGTTGATGGACAAACATGCAATCAGAATGTACATGGGCAGGTGTAAAGTCCTTTCCAGACAAATTGCAAGAATTATAAAGGCATTAAAGAATATAATAGCACAGTATAGAATAATTCCCAAACTGAAGAAAGTATATTTTATGTACCCAATATTTTCAAACAACATCAAGTAAAAATATGTTCCATTTTCCATTTTTCGTTAAGCAAAGGATGGATTCATTGACCTGAGGATGAAAGAAGACACAGTTCACGTGATTTGTACCTCAAAAAAAAGAGATTGTTTGGTAACACTTTATTTTAGTGTCCTTGTTACATATGCTACATGTAGTTAATATAGTAATAACTATAAATTATGCATAAGTACACGCAACTAACCTTAAACCTATTCTTAATCCTAACTCTAACCCTACAGTAAGTACATTTAGTTCATTAATATTACTCTGCACCACTGCATTGTAACAAGGACACCTTAAAATTTAACCTTAAAGTGTAACCAACTGTTTTCATGCTTATCAGCTTTGTATAATTGTAGCCACAATGTTTAATACATCATGTTAATATTAATTATTTAGTCAGTTTAACAATATACATGTACATGAAATTACCAGAAATACCTTCTGTGATACGATCTGACATTACCATCACTTTATCTTCAGAGAATGTGTGAATGTGCAGAGAATTAGGTCTAGCCTATGTGTGCTATGTTTAAGAAGACCTACGAGTCACCATACATGCTTTTTATAGCATAAAACAAGTGTCTGAAGACCTCTCCTGTGGCTTGATTTGCATAAACAGCCTTAAAGGAACACTCCACTGTTTTTTCATATTAAACATTCCCTTAATTACACTCTAAAAAGAGATGTGTTAAAAATGACACATGTTGTGTCAGTTTTAACACATGTAGTGAGTGTGCTCAGGGACAACACATGTTGTGTCAAATTTAACACAATAAATGTGTGTGTAAGTCATTTTAACACACAAATTGTGTCATTTTAAAAAATAAAGCCAAAGGGCCAGATGCAAAAATATTAACCGTTTAATCAATAGTCGAGTACAGAATGCATGTGCACACAAAGTACAACACAATGTTTCAAGCTCAATGACTGGACAGACTCACTGTACTGGACATTATTCACGCTTCAACCCCTAATTGATAATGCTGCTTTTGACAAAAGTTCATGAAGAGATAACAGTTCACAGAGTTTGCACTTTGAATTTAATTAAATTGTAGCAACTGACAAAATATTGTATATAAATAACTTGTATTTACACTGGCCTGTTTGTTTGAGAACATAGCAAACACTGCATACCATTCACAGTGATGGTGAGTGTCGGCACGCTCTTATAAAATGATGAGTTGAAAACAACACAACCTGTAAAAAGATATGTTAAAAATGACACATGTTGTGTAGATTTTAACACATGTAGTGCGTGTGCTCAGGGACAACACATGTTTTGTAGATTTTAACACATGTAGTGTGTGTTCTCAGGGACAACACATGTTGTGTAGATTTTAACACATGTAGTGTGTGTGCTCAGGGACAACACATGTTGTGTAGATTTTAACACATGTAGTGTGTGTGCTCAGGGACAACACATGTTGTGTAGATTTTAACACATGTAGTGTGTGTGCTCAGGGACAACACATGTTGTGTCAAATTTAACACAACCTGTGTCAATTCTTAACACATCTCTGTGTTTATAAGGACTACACATTTTGTATTACCTTTAACACAACTAATGTGTTATTCCTCTTACACAGAAGTGTGTTGAAACCTTTCACACACTAATGTGTTATAGTTACACAACTTGTGTCAGATATGTGTCACATGTGACTGTAGTCGGTGTGTATTTGCCAGAGTTACTTCCTGTGTTTTTACAACTGAGTGTTTGGACGAACACTGAAACGTATTGTTAACTTGTTTTTATGTAGTCCAGTGACGTTTAATAAAGAGTTTGCTTGAACATTTGGATGGTTTAGACATCATGAATCTACATAGACAAGCTCTTATTGAGAGTTAAAAACGCAAACCTGTGAAAACGCTGAGGGCGTGCACATGCGTATTACATGTTTAGCCTATAGGTATGCGCATTTGAATATATGTATTTATATTTATATATATACATTTTTTTTTTTTTTGTGTGTGATACTTTGAAAACGTGAACAAATAGCGCCCATTGTGCTTTCACACCAGCAGTCTGCAAGCAGTTTTTTTTTTTTTTTTTGATTTACTGCTTTCAAAACAATCACTATTACCTGTAGAAGCTGTTGTACTCAAAAGTTCTACTATTTAATTTTCTAACTCAGGACAGTAAACCCTGATCCGGCTTGCGTTTCCACCGCCAACAGTACCCTTACTCGATAGGCGTGGTGTATGCCGGAAAGTAGCGATAGATGTCATTCTCACACAACGAAAAAAGCGAAACAATGGAGGACATACAGCAGATCTTGTTCTTGCTTCTCGGTATGTGACTGTTTGTCACAAGAAGAAACTGTATTGTGTTTCAAATGTATGAATAAATGGTGCCTTTTGCATTGCCATTCCCCTTGTAGTACGCACAAGTGAAGATTCTCTGGCAACCAATCAACGTTCTGCAGTGAGTCTAGCTCCACCCTTTAGTACCGGACTGCTGTGCTAGGTACCCTAACAGAAGGGTCCCAGAAAAATTGGTACTGTACGGTTCGGAATTAGGGTACCATTCACAACTTCTGACAAGGGAAACTGCAAAAATGGCATACCGTACTGAACTGTACTGTACCATACCACTCTGTGGACTTTTTCAGAGCGCTAAAAAGCTGTTATTACAGCTGGTAAGAGCTGCGCCTTCAACGAGACTGAGTGCACACTACAGGCTGCACATTCCCTGTCAGTGTTGCCACAATCTTTTCCACTGTGTGCTTCAGCACCAAAAGAGAGCGAGTCTCCTAAAAGAGCTTACAGGAGTGGGAGTTGTGTCTTTCTAAAGATGTCATTTCACCCGTGTGTTTCTGGATGTGGTCGTTTCCTGTCCTCACTGACAGGACCTTCTTTCTCAGAGACGGGGCACCCTATGGCACCCGCGCCCAGACCTCCTGAAACTTCATGTCTGGTACTTGAACGGGAAGTGGAGGTTCTAGGTGACTTACCCTCAGAGGTACTTAAAGGACAAGTTCGGTATTTTACACTTAAAGCCCTGTTTACAGATCGGGGGGGGGGGAGCGAAAGAAACCTAAAATTCTCGGGACAGCAGCATGTGTCCAAATTTTAATCTTAACCGTTCTATTTCATCAGAAACGATCTGTAAACAGGGCTTTAAGTGTAAAATACGGTGGCCGGGAAGTGCAAAGCAACATTACAAAGAATTAAACACTTTTACAAAGAATGAAACACTTTTACAAAGCTCGAGACAAATTTACATTTTGGAAAACAATTTTACCTACCATAAAACACAATTACATGGGCTAAACACTTTTACCAAGGACAAAACAAATTAACATTTTAGAAAACAAATTAACAAGATGCAAAACACTTTTACCAGTCCCGAAACAAATTTACAAATGATAGATTCTTCACGGAAAGGGAATGTACCACATACCGGAAGTGACACGGAACGGAAGTGATGAGGTGAAAGCGGGTGATAGGTGTTGTTGGTGAGCGCGGTCAATTTGTGTTGTCAATGTGGAGTATATTTTTTACAGTCTATGAGTATATGGCGTGAATTAAGTTGTTTATGGTGACCGAAAGTAAAGATGAAAAACCGCACTCTCAGGTTCTATTTTCATACATTTATTATTACCATGTCCTCACAGACGCGTTTCGGCCTAAGCCATCATCAGTGTGTACTATGAAACACCAAAAAGATTGTTTTTTTAAAAAAGAAACACCTCATAGGTGAACCTCATTCCGCAAATCATCAGCACCTTCAGGTGCATCAAGTTACCAGCATTGTGGAAACACCAGGAATAACACAACATACCATATGTAATATCCATGTGACCCTTATGAACAATTTATACAAAATAAAAAAACTCGAATTTCAGAATACATGGTAAATACAAAAAAATAATAATAATTTCGAATTACATGATTTCATAAACAATTCAAAGGCAATTCTTCATTTAGACCATTAGGGTATACTATTTGAACTGTATAAAGAAAATAATTTCAGAATACATGGTAAATAAATTTTTACATGATTTCAATGACAAATTACATGATCTCACAAAAAACAACCCAAAGGCAATTCTTCATTTAAACCATTAGGGTATACTGTTTGAAGTGTATAAATCCAAAATGCCTCTCGCTGAAGAAGGTAACGCTCCCTATTTCCACCCCGTTGAAAAGGTTTAACTAACTCAATGCCTTGAAATTTCAAAGTACAGATATCATGTCCAAACTCATTAAAATGTCTCGCCACGGGTGACTTAATATCGTGATTGCGTATGTTACTTTTGTGTTCGTGTAATCTTGTTCTTAACTCTCTTTTTGTTTTACCAACATAACAGAGCCCACATGGGCATTTGAGCAAGTAAACAACAAAGGACGTACGGCAAGTAATTCTCCCTCTCACAGAGAATGTCTTGCCGGTCCGTGGATGTGAAAAGGAATTACCCATAATCATCGCATTGCAATTAATGCAACTCCTACAAGGGAAATTGCCCGGATCAAGGGCTGTAAGCCAATTGGTAGGCGAAGTGTAAGAATCAGCTCTAACCAGCATATCTCTCAAATTACGTGATCTCTTATAAGCAAAAAGCGGAGGGTTTCGAAAAGTCTGGCCGATCTGTGTGTCACTCGATAAAATATGCCAATGTTTATTCACTATTGATTTGATCTTACCCGAAAGGGGAGAAAATGTCGTAGATAAGACAACTCGATTATCTGAAATGACTGTTTTTTTCTTAAAAAGTGATTCACGTTCAATACCACGTACCCTGTCCAAACTCAAGTCGAGATTCATATTATCGTAACCTTTTGAAAGGAACCGGTTATATACTACTTTCACCTGGTTTTCAAATTCTTCATCAGTACTACAAATCCTTCTTATACGCAAAAACTGACTATACGGGAGGCTTTTTTTCATAGATGGAGGGTGATAACTTTTAGAATGTAAAAAATTATTCTTATCTGTGGATTTACGATATACTGTCGTCTGAAGAGTCTGTCCAGTAGATCTAAAAACCTTAACATCAAGAAACGATATAGAAGACATACTGTATTCCAATGAAAATCGTATGGAGTCAAGTCTGGAATTTAAGAATTCGTGAAATTGATTAAGTTCTTCAACTGTTCCACTAAAAACGAAAAACACATCGTCAATATATCGAAACCAACACTTCAAACAGTGATGAAAAATGTTACTTGAAGAATACACAAAGTCTGCTTCAAATTTGCCCATGAACAAGTTTGCATAATTAGGGGCAAATGGAGATCCCATTGCCGTACCTTTCACTTGATGATAAAAACCGTTTTCAAATTTGAAATAGTTCATGGTCAGCACTGTATGTGCCAAATCCCATAAGAACTTTGTTGGAGGCTTATCGACATCTCTAGACCGAACATGGACTGCGGCCGAGGGATGTTTTGCCCGTTTTGTGGGAAACACATGAACAGCTTAACGCGGTTTTGCTTTACGTGTGGTCGGTGTTTGGAGTTTTTAAAGGATGCGGACCAGACGGAAACATTGGAAACACAGGGGACTTCTCGACAGCTGGACACAGTGCTAAGCAAAGTAAGTGTTGCAAAACCCTAGCTATCTGAGGACATGTGAATAAAAGTCAGTAGTAATGCTAATGATTTTTCGAGCGAACTTTCTATTTTGAAACGCAACTCTGTCCATTTCAGCAGAACAACCCATGCCCATCATACAAACAGTTCATGGAGTACAGAAGCTCGAAGTCAAAAGAACGACAGTCTTTTAACTATGGGCCAAAAGGAAGATCTAGGCCTAAAGAAAGAAAGCAAGTCCAGGTAAGTTGTAATGACCGTCCTATACAATTGTGCAATGTTCTATGTATTTGTGTGTGTGCGTGCGTGCGTGTATTTATTTTACCCATACATTAATTATATCTTTATTTTACTAGATAAACGTAGGATTGATGGGGCCACATGGAACTGATGGAACTGATTTAAAACCTCTAAGAGGAAAAACACTTCCGTTATTTACTGACCCAGAGGTAGCAGCACCTGATCTACTGAAACAAGCTGTCCAGAAAATGAGAACATTTAACAAGGACATGCACGAAGGACCTTATGTCCTTTTGTATCCAGACTGCTCAGAGGTGGTTCTTGTGCCTGGGTCAGAAAGGTCATTTAAATTGGCAGAATATAAAAAGGAAATAGGAAAGGCATATTCCAGGATTACTTTTTTCATTTGCCTAGAAAAACACTATAAAAGAGGTTAGTGGATCTCATAATTCAATTTTTTTACATATTTAGATACTTTGCTGGAGGATAAATAATGGTTGTTTGATTTATTTTTTTCAGAGTACGATACCTCAGACTCTGATTCTGATTCTGAAATTGCCATCACAACAAGGAGCACAGCTGAATTCAATCGAGCTGACACTTTGGTACATCAGTTATTTCTCTTTTTTAAAAACATTTATGTATGTTTGTATTTATTCATTTTCATATAATTTATTAGATGTACATTGAATTTTAAGCATAACATCAATGTCCTGGTCAATATTTTAGTGGAAAAAGGCTTGTTTTGATTATTATACAGTTACTATTATACAGTAACACAGACAACCATTCAGCATTGATATATACTGTAAGTGGTAATGGAAAAATAATAGAAGCTGTTGAAAGTTGTTGATCATTTTATCCGTTTCCTCTCAGGTTTTTGAACCACAAAATCGAAGTACTCCCAAATACAAACTGGAAGATGAAAGGTAGTGTTGCACAAATGGACACAAAGGAACTTTCAGGCGTGCATGGGTTGAAATTATTTCTTTACTTCTTGACTGGAAATGATAATAATAATTCATATTTTATTGGCCTACAGTGCTTTCACTACCAGAAAAGTTTTTTTTCATTTAACTCACAAAACTGATAAAACTACTAGCAGATATTTCACTACTTATTCACATACACATTATACATGCATGTATATGCACATGAGCTCAACGTTGCTACATGCTATCGGCTGTTTCTGTAACTGACTGAGGTGCACCCCCTCGCTCCCTACCTAAAGGACCCACAGCTGTCTGTGTGAGCTTTACTTAACATCACAGAATAAATCTACTGAAATACAGTTGCTCTTGCAGGTGAATAAACATAAATTAACCAAACCATTAAAAAAACACATGAGAATGAAGTGGGGGGTATCCACTGTCCCACATCATTGTCGATCCTACATAGGTACTATAGGCCTTTATTGAAGTGGCACGGTCATCCAGAACCAACTAAAATAACTCCAACACGTTTCAGCATCTAGCCTTTGTCAGGGAGTCAAATAGATGTAATGAGAGACAATGGTTTTTTTCAAGTGGTAATCAACCAATTTGCTGTATACATAATGTTTACATGATTTGACTATTGCAGGCCTGAAGGACACCTGCTGGTTTTAAGATGTTTACAACACCCACTCTAGCCCAGAAAGCTTTGGACACTAGAAAAGACCCATTGTCTCATTTCATCCATTTGACTCGCTGACGAAGGCTAGATGCCAAAACGCATCAGAGTTCTTTTAAATTGGTTCTGTATGACTTGGCCACTTGCAATACAAGCATTTTAATAGTTACAAATTAGTAGTTTGAGCTTTCTCTTATTTTATACCTTTTCCATTCAAAAAGAAACTCAAACAAACTCAGATTTGAGTCCAGGATGCGCTCCTATCCACATGTTCTTAAGAAATAATTTATCTTTAAGTTGTTGATGTGATCAGAGAATTTGCTCGGATGAACTTGAAACAGAAAATACCATATGTATAGTGTGATTTATAACAAAATAATGTTTTTACTACTACATGTTACTCAAAACTACCTTATAGCTTTTATCATGGAGCTAATCATTTTAATATGTTTTATCATGTTTCAGAGATGCACCAGGACAATCATCAACAATTCAGCCAGGACAGGTAATAAGGCAGACTGTGGCAGCATGACATTTCTTGCTTTCAGTGTTGTCGTTTCAGACATTTTAATCTCTTTTCAGATAGTAATATCTGATGCTGAGGATCTGGATCCACCTGAAACAAATCCAGAAAAAACTTCTTGCTACAGGTAAGTAAAAAAAAAAGGATAAAGACTGACATAATTTTGATTTATTTAACTGATTACATGGGGAAGACATTTGTTTGTAAGATGTTTTTACATGGAAATGGTAATTTCCCAACAGTAAATACACAGACCTGTATTCACCAAATGTTGAGCAAGAGGACGAAGAGCCGGTTGCTGTCAATGTGAAGAATTTCCAACACACAGCAATGTAATATGACAGCTTTTGACTATTAGCACTCGTAGTTACTCGTAGTAGCTAGTAGTTTTTTCACTGTACAATAGTTCTGGTATATCTGGAATATCCACAAATGAAGTCACTTTTTGTCATTACAGAGAGGAGACGGACATTACATTACCTGACATCGTAGCAAACCTGTCACTTCCTATTGATCATAAAAAAGTCAGCCGGTTCAACATCTCAAGGGCTAATGTTTGGGATGGGGCAGTCAGAGGTTTCAAGCGTACAACATATTCTGAAACCTGTGACATGCTGGTGAAATTTACTGATGATACTGGTGTTCTGGAAGAGGGAATTGACACTGGTGGTCCAAGAAGAGAGTTTTTAACTCTACTAATGAAACACCTAAAAGACCGGCCCATTTTTGATGGACCAGAAGGACATCGGTTCTTGGTCTACAATGCAAATGGTATGCATATTGGTTAGATGTGTACTATAGGCTACTAATGGTTGGTTAATGCTCATTGACCACATATATCACATGACATATGCTTGTATATTACAGTTTATACAGTAATGCATTGTTTGTTTTATTTTGCAATGTGAATTAATTCACAGCTGTTAGGGAGGATGAATACTACCTGGCAGGAAAGATGATTGCTGTGTCAGTTGTGCATGGAGGTCCAGGACCCCATTTCCTGTCGGAAGATCTTGTACATTATCTTGCAGGCCAGCCTTCATTCAAAGCAACAAATAATTTAATAACTGATGAAGAAATAGGGAAAGCTTTGCAAGAGGTGAGAATAGCATAAGGCTACGGTATGGTAGGGCAGAAGTTTACATAGTTCCTGCAGTGTTTTGAGACAATGTTTACTTATATTACGTGCAGAATTTATTTAATTAATTTATTAGTTTTCGATAGTGTAAGATTACACCATGCTATGTATGTCATTAATAAATAGGCAAGGAGATACAGTGCACACAGTTATTGACGGGTGTTTATGCCCATTTTCATGTCTTTCAGATTGAGAATGCTGCTTCATTGGATGCTCTGCAAGAATGTATGATGAGACACAGCACAATGTTACAGACAGCAGGTTGTCTGAGACATGTGGCTACTGTGGAAGAAAAGAAAGAAATCGTGTCAGACTACCTCCAATGGTATATTATTGACCGCAACTCATCTGTTATTGACAGGTAAGATGATATTTGTGATGATTTTCTTCTTTTTTTATGTATTTAAGCATGAATTTTTAGTTTAAAATGCCTCATGGTCCCCATCTTTGGTTTATGCAAGCATGTATATCTGTTATCAATTTGTCACTGTGACAGAATTTGTACCTTAGTGCATTTCAACTGATATGTGATGTTGCTTCATTCTTTGTCAAACTACAGTGCCTTAAGTGTTCACACATACCCCTTTTCCACCAACAAGAACCAGGTGCCGGTTCGGAGTTGGTTCTACTGACGAGCCTCCAAAGAACCGGTTTGCTTTTCCACAGGCTAAAAGAGCCAACGCAGAGCCAGGTCTTACGTCACATCTACGTCTCATCTTTCTCAGCAACGTTTGCGCGGCGGCGCCAAACACAAACACATCATCAACAATGGCGCACGTTGCTTTGCTATTGATGTTCATGGCTTTGCGGACCTACATCGGCATCCAAACACGGCGGATCCAACGTGTTCGCGCGGCTCGCCATTATTTGTACAGACGGAGATTACAAGCGAGAGTAACGGCATATACATAACATTTATTTTTAACAATAAGATGCCGACTTTAGCCTTAGATTTATATTTTAGATCGCGTCCATCGTGTTTAGCTGCTGTTAGCTCGATTAGCTGCTATTTGAAAATGGCGGTCACAAGTTTCTCTTCAGTCTTGTTGGCCACGGTAACCCCGCCCCCAGCCTCTGACGCAAGCGGTTCTTTCTTGGCTCCGTTCTAGACCCTGCAATGATTTGGTGCTACTTAAGAACCAGTTTTACTGGTTCGGAGCTGGTGCTTTGGCGGTGGAAAAACAAAGAACCGATTTGAAACTAGGCTCTGGCTCCGAACCAGCACCAGCTCTGCCTTGGTGGAAAAGGGGTAACAAAGTACATGGGGTGTGTAGACTTTCTGAAGGCATTGTTTGAGTGCTCAAGCCACCCGGTCGTCTGTGTCATTCCTGTCTTTTGTTTCTATGTGTTATACTTACAGTCTGTAACAATTAACATTAATGTGCAACGCAAAAATAGGGTTTCTTAGATCAATTTTCAACACAACCATTTTTCCCCCAAAATGTATGTTTGTTAAGGTGGATAGAAATTGTAGAGAAGAGAATATTTAATAGTTTTCTTTAGATAATTTAAATTCAATTGGCACTACACAGCAGTGAAACAATGTTTGTGTTCACTCTGTAGATTCAGAGATGGTCTTTCAACCCTTGAGTTTTTGAATGCACTACAGCAACACCCTACTTTGCTGGCCCCTGTCCTGTGCCACTCTGAAAGGCGACTCACTGCTTTTGAACTTGAGAGTCTCTTCAAACCTGACCTCAGTCCTTCGGGGAGTAATCGAAGACTTAAAGAAAGTCAAACCATGGCCTACTGGGCAGACTATCTCCTTGATTGTGAAGGTTTGTTAGTTCATTTGTTTTTTATAACTAGTTAAGAAAACACATGGCAATGATGTATCTGAATTGTTTTTCTTTGCAGAAGGCCAGGCTGCTGTGTCTGTGGAAGATGTTTTGATGTTTGCTACTGGGCTGTCTTCACTTCCCCCATCTGGCTTGGAACCACTGCCACAAATAGAGTTCCTGGATGACTCTGCGTTCCCAATGGCAAATACATGTTCAAACTCCTTGAGATTACCACTCCTAGACTCATACCCTTTGTTTAAGTCACAAATGGACTTTGGAATTCAAAATAGTCCAGGTTTTGGCTGTTTCTAAGCTATATGATGGATGACCCCTAGAGTTAAGACTGAAAAAGTTGTTGTTAAAGGGATACTCCACCGTTTTTTCATATTAAACTATGTTATTCCCTTAAATAAGACGAGTTGATACATACCATTCTCTCATCTCAGTGCGTGCACTTAATCGCTCAGGCGCGCGGTGACACTTTGATAGCACTTAGCTTAGCCCAGTTCATTCATTAGGGACCAAACAGAGATGAAGTTAGAAGCGACCAAACACCTCCACGTTTTCCCTATTTAAATACAGTTACACGAGTAGTTACACGACCAAGTATGGTGACACAAAATAAAACGTGGCGCTTTTCTAAGCGGGTTAAAAAGGATAACTATAATGTATGGCGGAATAGCACTTTTGGGAGTACTTCGACTCGGCGCAGTAAAAAGTCACGCCTGATCCTGTTCCTCTCACTTCTGTCAATAGAACAAACGTGTCTTTTTACTGCACCGAGTCGAAGTGCTCCCAGTGCTATTCCGCCATACATTATAGTTATCCTTTTTAACCCGCTTAGAAAAGCGCCACGTTTTATTTTGTGTCACCATACTTGGTCGTGTAACTACTCGTGTAACTGTATTTAAATAGGGAAAACGTGGAGGTGTTTGGTCGCTTCTAACTTCATCTCTGTTTGGTCCCTAATGAATGAACTGGGCTAAGCTAAGTGCTATCAAAGTGTCACCACGCGCCAGAGCGATTTAGTGCACGCACTGAGATGAGAGAATATGCATCAACTCGTCTTAGGGATAGTTCACCCAAAAATTAAAATTCTGTCATCATTTACTCACCCTCAAGTTGTTCCAAACCTGTATGAGTTTCTTTGTTCTGCTGAACACAAAAGATGATATTTGGAAGAATGTTTGTAATCAACAGATCTCGGTCCCCATTGACTTCCATAGTAGGAAAAAAATATACTATGGTAGTCAATGGGGACCGAGATCTGTTTGGTTACAAACATTCTTCCAAATATCTTCCTTTGTGTTCAGCAGAACAAAGAAACTCATACAGGTTTGGGACAACTTGAGGGTGAGTAAACAATGATAGAATTTTCATTTTTGGGTGAACTATCCCTTTAAGGGAATAACATAGTTTAATATGAAAAAACGGTTGAGTATCCCTTTAAAGTGCCGTTGCCAAAGTTATAATGTTACAGTATGTGAGCATGTTCTTTTCTCAGTTAACATTTTGAAAATGTTTTAGACCCATGACTCTCAAACTGGGATCCCTTTGTGATTCACTGTTTTAGATAAAGAAACAATAAATACTCAGTACTATTTTTGATTCATTTACTTCACACTTAAAAACAATTAAGCTTTGGGTGACAGATTCATAAATATTGTGTTCAGACAGGCAGCAGTGTTTCACCACTACAAAAAAAACTCCCTTTTTGATAATTTCATAGCTGAGCCATTTCTTTTAGTTTCATGAACAGTCCTGATGCAGACTCCCAGTTCTCTGGCTTCTGTAACTGATTGTGTTCCATGGCAAAGTTCAAGTACTCCTGCATGTTTGGGTCCCCACAAGGAGTCATTGACAGGCTAGCCTCCGGAAGGGCATCCAGTTCAGCCTGTTCAATTTGAAATCCGCAGTCTCTGGAGCCAAACCTATGTTAAATAGAAAACATAATAGCATTTCTTTTCATTTAAGTTAAAACGTTATATTAATACTCTGATCTGTTTATCACCAATGTATCACCTGTGTGGTAAGTAGTAGAGTTCATTGGGCACTCCTCCTGGACATGCTGCTGTCCTGGAAGGGCGAATCCTGTGACTGTTCCACAGTCTCACACAGTCATCCAAGTCCTTCTGAATAACATCACCAAAGCAATATCTCAATAGGCACTGATGCTCATGACTCCCGTTGAAGTATCCAGCATCTCTAAGGTCTGCAAATAACTCCATCCAGAACTGAGACCTATAGAAATGAATAAAAATGTTTAGTTATACTTTCAAGTATAAACACATATGTTTGAATAATAAAATCAAAGGTTAGCTGTAATGAAATTTATGGTCTATGCATCTTTTGGTCATTCGAATTTCTTTTCAGGAACAACTACTTTTCCTGATGGGCAGGATTTGTTTTACATTCTTTATTGATCGTTTTTCAATGCTCGTTCCTGAGAAGAAAATCGAATGACTAAAGATGCAATGACCCTTTATGAAGACAACTCACCTTCCCTTTCTAAATATAGACCACCAGGACTCAATACGCTGGTTATTTATAGATGAGCCGTACATGTGGCTGGACGCTCCAGAGTAGTAGTCACTGTGATGGTGGCGTAGGGTACATTGAATTGCAGCCATTATGCCGTTCTCAGTGCCGCAATCAGTCCTCAGTCTCATGGGGATGACACCGAGGTTTCGCACACATGACATGAAATAGTGAGCAATCACTGTTGGGTTATTATTTGTTGGTCCACATTCAAGCCACAATACTTTACGTGAAAATCCATCTATGCATCCCGAAATGGCCAAACCGAATGGCTTAAGTTTGTCATAACCATCTGCATGCTACATATAGTTAGGTCCCATTGAGTGATAGGTTCTTCTTGTAAACCTTCTGCGTGCTCTGCTCTCACACCCTCGAGGATTAAGCTCCCGGAGGAAATTCATCACATCATCTCTCTTCACTCGAAGATTATACTTTTGTTTAAGTACCTGCCACATCGTGCGGTAGCCAAATAGTTGTCCAGGTCCACGAAGTTCAGATCTGATGGCGTTACTCACGGCGTTTGGAGAGGAATATTCCTTTCTGCGGTACAACCCGGCTTCGTTCAGTTTACTTTTAAGAGTCCTCAAGCTGATGTTTACACCGTGTAGACTTGACATCATGTCCACGATAACAGCGTACGAGTGGCCCTCGTTAAAATATTGAACGCAATGATGCAGTATGTCTGGTGTTTCCGTCTGGTCCGCATCCTTTAAAAACTCCAAACACCGACCACACGTAAAGCAAAACCGCGTTAAGCTGTTCATGTGTTTGCCACAAAACGGGCAAAACATCCCTCGGCCGCTGTCCATGTTCGGTCACCATAAACTTCATTCACGCCATATACTCATAGACTGTAAAAAATATACTCCAAATTGACCGCGCTCACCAACACCACCTATCACCCGCTTTCACCTCATCACTTCCGTTCCGTGTCACTTCCGGTATGTGGTACATTCCCTTTCCGTGAAGAATCTATCATTTGTAAATTTGTTTCGGGACTGGTAAAAGTGTTTTGCGTCTTGTTAATTTGTTTTCTAAAATGTTAATTTGTTTTGTCCTTGGTAAAAGTGTTTAGCCCATGTAATTGTGTTTTATGGTAGGTAAAAATGTTTTCCAAAATGTAAATTTGTCTCGAGCTTTGTAAAAGTGTTTCATTCTTTGTAAAAGTGTTTAATTCTTTGTAATGTTGCTTTGCACTTCCCGGCCACCGTAGTAAAATACCGAACTTGTCCTTTAACACCATCACTACGAGACACGATTACACCTTGAAGTGGAACCTGTTCATCAAGTGGTATTCCTCTCACCGAGAGGACCCCCGAAGATGTTCGATCAGTTTCATGCTTTCCTTCCTGCAGCACGGGTTGAAGCGAAGGCTGTCTCCCTCCACCCTCAAAGTTTATGCTGCCGCTATTTCCGCATATCACGACCCCATAGGAGGTAAGTCAGTTGGGAAGCATGACCTGGTCATCAGGTTCCTTAGTGAGGTGAGACAGTTAAACCCTCCTCGACCTCCCTCCATACCCTCTTGGGACCTTATTCTGGTGCTTCGAGCACTTCAGAATGCGCCCTTCAAGCCTTTGCAGTCAGCAGACTTAAAGTTTCTGTCTATGAAGACTTTGTTGCTGGTTGCATTGGCCTCCATCAGGTAGGGGACCTGCAGGCATTTTCGGTCGAAAATTGTGCCTAGAGTTCGGGCCGGACGACTCCCACGTGGTACCGATACCCCGGCCTGGCTATGTTCCTAGGTTCCTACCACTCCTTTCAGGGACCAGGTGGTGAACCTGCAAGTGCTGCCCTCGGAGGAGGCAGACCCAGCCCTGGCTTTGCTCTGTCCCGTCCATGCTCTGCGATGGTACATGGATATAACTCAAAGCTTCTGGACCTCAGACCAGCTCTTTATCTGTTACAGAGGCCAGCGGATGGAAAAGCTGGACATCCTTTACTGGATAGTGGATGCCATTGCCTTGGCTTACAAAGCACAAGGCGTGCCTTGCCCACTCAGGCTGTGAGCTCACTCAACAAGAAGTGTTGCATCCACATATATATTCAAACGCGCATACTTATGGACTGAACACGTGATGCGCATGTGCACGGTGTCGGTGTTCGTGCAGAGGTTGCGTAGATTTGCGCAGAGATAACTGATAATCGTTTGCACCTTGGAACCTATTTCCAGGAGTGCGTTCTCGAGCCACCAGGCACTGGCACTGGCTAACGGTGTTGTGTTAGCGGCCCCTAAGTTAATAACTAATGATCTTCGCAACGGAAGTGAATAAATCAATCAAAACTAACTTTAGCTGGACAATAACTTTATCCTAGAGCTGCTGTAAAGCCAAAACAATCTCTGTTACTGTAATTTCCTATTATCACTGTAAAGCTGCTTTGAAACAATTCATGTTGTTAAAAGCACTATGTAAATGAAGGTGACTTGACTTGACGACATCCTCCTAGGCGCTGCCACGTGGTGCCTCGCTAACAGATATTTATAGAGCTGCAGGCTGGGCGACACCCAACACGTTCACTAGGTTCTATAGCCTACGTGTAGAGCTGGTTTCCTCCTGTGTTCTCACCTCAAACGGGTAGAAGCACCGAGAGGCCCGTCTCTTGTTGGCTTGCTGCGCTTATAGTTGCGCTCATGTCTCTAGACTGAAAAAACAGTTTTAACCAATCCTCCGTCACCCTCGGCAGCCGGACGTGGTGAAGCGTCTGGCGCAAGGCCTACATCCCGCTGAATCCTTGAGAACTGGGTCTAGGATGGAACCGTTTTCCACGGTTGCTCCTAAACGGAAGCCTGTGTCTTTCCCTTGGGAGAACCCATCTCTTAGGAGATTGGTGTCACCCCAGTAATTCTATATGCAAACACCCTACGAGGTTAGTCCATATGTTATCTCCACATGACTCTTTCGGGGAAGGATGTGGCTTCTGCAGCTTTCCTTTTCCAATGGAAAGGGCACGCTTTCCCAGTGTTATCCAATAGTCTCACTGAGTCAGAACAGCAGTGATGGGCTTCTCTGTGTAAGCCCTATCCCATCAGGTAATAGGGAGTAGTAGGTTTACAAAGGGCGTTGGATGGGGTCAGCAGCTGTGGCGCTTTGGTAGGGGATTCCTATTCGTCGATCACCGATTTGACGTCGAGAGAGACGACTGAAAGGGAACATCTCAGTTACGTATATAACCCTTGTTCCCTAAAGGAGGGAACGGAGACGTCACTTCAAGTCGCCACATCTGCTGTGTCCCGCTGGGGAAGCCAGGTCACCGGCTCCGTTCCCTCCTTCAGGTAACGAGGGTTACATACGTAACCGAGATGTTACATTTGTAACCCAAGACGTTTTCTTCTCTTTATTTGTTATCATTCCACTTCCTGCTCAGCTACTGTTCGGAGGCTCTTGCTTACTGCTCCGCGCTTTGCTCTATCGCTTTTACATTTTATCTCCTATTCTTTTGTATTTTATTTCCTTTATTTTATTTCCTTTTATCACCTAATTTTAACTTCAGCAAATCAGCACAGTGCTCATACAACAAAGTTTGGATTACTACAAAAACTGAGAATTCTTTTACCCGACCAGCTTACATTCCGGGAAAGGAAAACACAACTGCCTCAAGGATAAGAGAAAATGCCTCTTCTGGAATCTACTTGCTGCACCAACTGCCACAGACTTTTACAAAGGATTGCAGTTCTTGAAACAAAGTTACTTACGGGACCACCAAACCAGACGGAGCACACAACAGAGCTTCGTCATGGACACCCTCAGCATACAGCCGGTGAGTCCCATGAAACTAGTGCTCCTCGACAGGTAGAGAAACAAGCCGATCGACTTACTAATCGATGGCACAAACAGGGAGCGAGACCCAAAGGCACTCGAGACATCAGATTGTCACGAGCATCACATATTGCCGCAGTAGCATCCTCTACCCCAGATACGGCTCTGACAAGGATTGCAAACACTGGTCTCCTACCACCGCCTATACATCTTGAGAACAGATTTGAAGTACTAAGGAATGCAAATGAGGAATCCCCAAATGTGATGAATGTGATCGAACACAGACTGAATGGGCCAGTAGCTAACACTGATGCTAACTGGCGCTCAAGGTCGAGCAGACAGCGGCACTCAGCTCAGAGCTCAGCTGAGCCCAGGACTCTGATAGTGGGGGACTCCATAATCAGAAACATTAGCGGCAGGGATACAACTACGTGCTGCCTTCCACAAGCAACAACTTCTGATGTAAACAGGGAACTTCAGAACATTCTGATGAAACATAAGACTGCAAATCGACTCATCATTCATGTGGGGAAGAATGATATTCATAAAGAGCAGTCAGAACTCCTTAAGAAGGATTTCCATGAACTTTTTGAAACACTTAAAAGACTGAAAGTTCAAACATTCATCAGTGGACCTCTCCCAGCAAGAGGAACAAACAGGTTTTCACGGTTACTTGGGCTTAATACGTGGCTGCAAAAAAACCTGCAATATAAAAGCAGTAAACTTCATTGACAATTTCAATCTTTTCTGGAGTCAGAGACAACTGTTTCATCGGGATGGCCATCACCCAAACAAACTTGGTTCAAGAGTGTTAAAGGACAATATATACTTCTCCCTCAATCATCCTTCTGCAGTTTGTGCCAATCCACTCAATCTGAACGGCACACACACACCTGGACACAGTACGAATGACCACAGGACTTCACATCAGCAGCAAAATGGACATGATAACACCACTCCGCCACAACAACCTCTGCTCACGGACACAATCTCAGCAGAGCCCTGCACACAGAGCTCACCACAGACAGACATATCAGAACTGCTTGAAGATTCAGCACCCAAGGACGACTTCCTGGAAAACAGCCAGGGAAGCCAGGACAGCATATTACAGCCTCCGATAACACCAGAGCAACAGCCCCTCTCACCAGACACTTTCTCCCTCTCTCCAGCATCGCCACATCTGTGCTTCTCACAGAAAATGGAAGAACTGGTGTATGCTGGAACCAGACTATCCCACTCTTTTGCTGCAAGCCCCCAGATACCAACCAAAAAAAGACAGGCACCATTACCACCAAAGCCTGTGGGCCCAGCTCTCCCTCCCCCTCCTCCTGTGAGAGCTCATCGGCCTCTGCCACAACGCCAGGGCCCACACCCTCCTCCGTCTGCTCGAGGTGAACCAAAAACAACTGATACCAGCTCTCAGTGATATGTGTCGGGTCCCCGTTTTGATAACAGTAACTTTCTCAAATGTTTACAGAACAAACGGGAACCCAGTGTGCCTGTATCTTTCTCTATTGCTGTTCTATTACAAGATAGAAAGTCTAAGGCCTTCAATAGCCATACAGCAAACCTAACTAATCTGGTGCCTATTACAAGTCAAACTAATATTGCTGTGGGGAAAAGTAAGTCTGTTAAGTTAGCACTCTTTAACATCCGCTCACTTAAAAATAAATCACTTCTAGTCAACGACTTAATAACCACAAACAATCTGGATTTTATGCTTCTGAATGAAACCTGGCTAGAAGACAGCTGCAGTGCAACAATCCTCAATGAAGCAGCCCCTCCTAACTTTACTTTTATGAGTGTCTGCAGAGCTGTTAAGAAAGGTGGGGGTCTAGCTGCTCTTTTTAAAGATATCTATCAATGTAAGCAAATATCATTTGGGAATTACTTGTCTTTCGAATATCTGTGTATTGTGTTAAAAGGTGCTCCACGCATTTTACTTATCATTATTTACAGGCCTCCAAAATACTCTCCAGCCTTTGCTGAGGACTTTACAGAACTGTTATCAACAATTACCTCAGAGTTTGACTGTTTTGCCATTGCTGGAGATTTTAACATCCATATAGATAGTGCAGAGAACAATATGGCAAAAGAAATCAAAAGTGTTTTAAAAACTTTTGATCTGACTCAGCATATACATGGACCCACACACAATCGTGGACACACTCTAGATTTACTTATCAGTAAGGGTCTAAACATTTCATCGATTGTTATTAAGGATGTAGCACTGTCTGATCATTTCTGTATTTTCTTTGATATATTGATCTCTCCTGCCATTGAAGCTAGATCTGTGTCTGTCAAGAAGAGATGCTTAAATGAGAACACTAGTGTACTATTTATATCCTTAACACCAAGCATATCTGCAGACTCTGTTGATTTTCTCCTAGATTCTTTTAACTCAAAAGTTAAAAGTGTAATTGATGATATTGCTCCTGTGAAAGTCAGGAAGAAGAGTGGCAGACAAAAAGCACCTTGGAGAAACTCAACAGCAGTGCAAAATATGAAAAGACAATGCAGAAAAGTAGAGCGCATGTGGCGGAAGACAAAACTTGTAGTCCATTATAACATCTACAAAGACAGCATCCATGCTTTCAATATGGAACTGGGCAAAGCTAGACAGACTTTCTTCTCAAATATTATAAACAGTAATTTAAACAACACACGCACTCTTTTTGCTACTGTAGAGAGACTGACAAACCCCCCAAGCCAGATTCCCAGTGAAATGCTCTCAGACAACAAGTGCAGTGAGTTTGCTTCTTTCTTCTCTGAGAAAATCAATAATATCAGAAAGGTGATCAGCACATCCTTGAGTTGCACTGGGGTCAGACAGATCAAACCACCTGAGAAAGTAGCTACTATGTCTGACTTCAAAGAAATTGATGGCAAAATTTTGGAAGAAACTGTACAGCACCTTAAAACATCAACCTGCGCTCTTGACACACTTCCCACATCTTTTTTCAAAAGTGTGTTAAACAGTTTAGAAGCAGATCTTCTAGAAGTGGTAAATGCTTCACTTCTCTCTGGGAGTTCCCTTTCGAGGGAAACGACTCTTTGGGGACGCTCCCTTAGCGTGCGCCTCTGAAGTATGAATGAAACTATTCCAATCCTGATTGGTGTTGCGTCATGACGTAACATGTGACGGCATAACTGTGATCATGCATAAAAGTGACGCTGGCACAAACACACATTAGCTTTCGCTCTTCAGCAAGCGCTCTCTGTGAAACTGTCTGTCTTATTTGATGTTGTTTGTCAGTGAAATCCTCTATATTATGGCGAGTGAAAGATACACTAAGTGTGTGCACCCCTGCCCTATATTCTCACGGGTGGGGACACGCATCAGTTGTGTGTACACTGTTAGGAGCGCAGCACGCACAGGCAGTTCTCGAGGGGGCTGCCTGTGAACACTGTGAAAGTACTATAGAGTGCTGCGCTCCCACTTGGCTCGCGATCCCCGCGGTTCGGGTCCCGCGTCCGTTGAGGCGGCGCGGCGGTTTAGATCGTGGGGATCGCAGAAGGATCTCGCGGATGAGAACGAGACTGCCGAGGCACTTTCATGTTCATCATCCGCAGATTCTATAACGCTCGTTCACGACGCAGAAGCCCGCGATGTGGCTTCTTCTGCCCGTGACGAGTGCCCGATGCTCGAGCTATCTGCTTCTGAGGAAGTGGATGTGCTCAGCATCGGGAACGAGGAACATGAGTCACACTCGCCGGTGTTGTTGTAACCAAAAAATAAAAAGTTGTCCCACTACATTGCAATACAGAATCTATAGTAGCTCGAAACTCGCGTTAGTCGAGGCAGCGCGTAGATGACGGCTACTCTGCAATAAAGATTTTGTGTGGGTGCGAGGCATGCACTGTCAGCTCCTGAGGGTGCTGGCTGTGGTTTTTAAGAAATATCTCGACGCACACAGCCGTGCGTTTCGGGTGTTTAAGCCTCGCGCCCGTTGACTTTCTTTTCGAAGATATGAAAGCCAAATATATTGTGAACGACTCGAATCTCGCGTTTGTCGAGGCAGCGCTTAGATTACGAGTCTGCAAAAAAAAAAAAAGGGACACACGCGATCTGTGAAATAATACTGTTTGGGTGCGAGGCATTCACAATCAGCTCCTGAGGGTGCTGGCAGTGTTCACTGAGAAATATATCGGCGCGCGTGCAATCCGTGCGCTGTCGAATGTTTCAACCTCACACCTGATGACTTTCTTCTCGAGGGATGAAAGCCAAATATATTGTAACGGCTCGAATCTCGCGTTTGCCGAGGCAGCGTGTAGATTACGAGACCCTATAAATAAATATTAAAACAGTATTGTCTGGTGATTATGGCTGCATTCAATTCTATGAATTAAAATGATGGAATTGAAATGATGGAATATATTATCTGACTTTAAGAAGTTAGATATTTTAATTCAACCTACCATCCAGACCGTGTTTCACTTATCGAGTGTTTTTGGCTGCATTTAATTATGAAGAATTAAAATGATGAGCAGCGAATTCGAAAATCGTTTAAGATTTTTCCCTGCTGGTCCTCCGCTTCAGGGTATCGAAAACGAGACGAAGATGGCTGTCCCCCCAGTGGATGGATGTGCGAGAATCGCTCCTCCACGGAGCCCTCAGGAAATCGATGTTTGTGCAGCTTCAAGTGTGCTTCGGGACACATCGGTTTTCAGCGAATGCACGCTGTAAAAGGCGCCCAAAAGGCTTGCGGCCAGGCAGTGTTCGCGTTCGCCCATCGGAACTGTTTTCGATTTATTCCCTGCCGGTCCTCCGCTTCAGGGTGTCGAGAACGAAACCCAAAGAGTCTCCCCTCTGGGGGAGCCCTCAGGAAATCGATATCTGTATCCCGCCGTAAAGTGCGCTTCGGGCCACAATGATTTCCAGCGAACGCACACCGTGGCGTTCACCCCAAACGCTAGCAATAGGGCACCGTCTATGGTCACAAAATCTTTCTCGACTTTTTCCTGCCGGTCCTCCGCTTCAGGAGGTTGAGAATAGTGCTCGAAAAACACCCGAGGTCAGTCTCGAGGGGCTGGTTCCCTTAGTAGATTTTGTAGAAGAATGGCAACGCCTTCCGAATATATCTATATGGGTCCTGAATATTATAAAATGTGGGTAAAGACGGCAGTTCGGTCACCGACCTCCCAAGTTAGCTGGGGTGGTACCGACTGCAGTGGTTCCAGAACAGGCTCGGGTTATGGAACAAGAGGTACAGAACTCTACTGGTCAAAGGGGCCATATAAATTGTTCCCCTACCAGAGAAAGAGTCCGGGTTTTACAGCCAGTACTTTATAGTTCCAAAGGAGGATGGCGAGCTGAGGCCGATTTTAGATTTGAGGCAGTTGAATCATTCTCTGAGGAGATTCAGGTTCAAGATGCTCACTATTCCCATCATCGTGAATCAAATCAGATCCGAGGATTGGTTTGTCATGATAGATCTAAAAGACGCCTATTTTCATGTCTCCATCCTTCCATGTCATAGGAGGTTCCTGAGGTTCGCTTTCGGGGGCGACGCGTACCAATATCGGGTTCTTCCGTTAGGCCTAGCACTCTCTCCCCGCACGTTCACTAAGTGTATGGATGCAGCTCTGGCTCCACTGAGGCTTCAGGGCATCCGTATTCTGAATTATATCGATGACTGACTCATATTGGCCCAGTCTCGAGATATGGCAATTCGGCATCGAGATGTCGTTCTTGGCCACATTCAGAAATTGGGGTTGAGACTCAACACTAGGAAAAGTGTGTTAAAACCAGCTCAGAAAACGACTTTTCTGGGCATAGTATGGAATTCGGTTACGGTGCAGGCACGTATGTCTCCCGCACGTGTCGAAATCCATCCTGACCATGGTGTCAGGGATAAAGCTAGGCCAGGCCATCACTGTAAAGCAATTTCAAAGACTGCTGGGCCTCATGGCAGCGGCATCCAACATAATTCCGGTGGCTCAAAGCCAAGGGGTTTTTCCCCCAAGGGGAATCCGTTCCGTATAATAAAGGTTACGCGCAGATGCCTTCGTTCCTTATTAATATGGAAGAAATCTTGGTTCTTGTTCCAAGGGCCAGTATTAGGGGCGTCATGTCGCCGGAAAACCATTTCAACAGACGCTTCCCTCACTGGCTGGGGCGCGGTTATCGGCCGCTTTGCCAGGGTCTGTGGTAGGACCATCATCATTCTTGGCATATAAATTGCCTAGAAATGTTGGCTGTGTTCAGGGCTCTGAGGAGTTTCCTCCCAGACATCAAAGGTTACCACGTCTTGATACGTTCGGACAATATATCAGTGGTAGTGTATCTGAACCGACAAGGGGGACTCAGATCGCGCCCTCTATCCAGATTGGTGCATCAGATTATTTTAGGGTCCCAAGGGAAAATATTATCTATAAGAGCAATATATGTCCCGGGGGTTCAGAATCAGGGAGCAGACATCCTGTCGAGGCAGGGGCTGAGGCCCGGGGAATGGAGGCTCCATCCAGAGGTGGTGGAGCTGATATGGCAGAGGTTTGGACCAATGAAAGTGGATCTTTTGCGTCTCGAGGGACGTCCCACTGTCCACTTTGGTTCTCCCTCACTCATCCAGCCTCGCTGGGGTTGGATGCCATGGTACAGGCCTGGCAGAGGCTTCGCCTGTACGCTTTTCCCCCGATCGCTCTGCTCCCGGGAGTCCTGGAGAGGGTCCGTCAGAAGGGCATCAGTCTTCTTCTGGTAGCCCTGTTTTGGCCGGCCCGAGTATGGTTTTCGGACTTAATTTCACTCCTGATAGCTCCGCCAGGGCAGATTCCTCTGAGGAGGGATCTGTTGTCTCAGGCGGAGGGCACTATATTCCATCCTCGCCCAGAGCTGTGGAAATTGTGGGTCTGGCCTTTGAGAGGGCTCAGTACCTAGATGCTGTCCATCATCTGGGGTGGTCGAAACCATACTTATCTCTAGGGCTCTGTCTACTAGGAGATTATATGGCCTCAAGTGGAATGTTTTTTCCACTTGGTGTAGAGAACATGAGTTAGGTCCAGCTAACTGCCCAGTGGCTTCAGTTCTGGAGTTTCTTCAAGACCGTTTCTCTACGAATTTCTCCCCGTCCACACGTAAGGTGTACGTGGCTGCCATTGCGGCGTTCCATGCACCACTGAGTGTTGGGCCTTTGGGGAGGCACCAACTGGTCATACTATTTCTCCATGGTACATAGAGGATGAGACTGACAGTCAGGTCCAGGGTTCCTTCCTGGTACCTGGCGGTGGTTCTCGAAGGGCTATCCCTGGCTCCCTTCGAATCCCTTCAGTCGGCTTTGCCTAGGACCTCACGTTCTAGATAGCCTTTCTCTTAGCTACTTCTTATAAAGAGACTGGGAGACCTCCAAGCCCTGGCATTAATGCCAGCTTGCTTGGGGTTTGCCCCGGCGGAGTTAAGGCCATCCTGCATCCGAGACCCAGCTATGTGCTTTAAGTGCAATTTAACATGGCTAGGTCCATGGTCCTGCAAGCATTTCATCCTCCACCACATGTGTCGGCAGAAGAGAAGAGGTTCCTTGCTCTGCCAGTCAGAGTTCCGAGTATTACCTTGAGAGGTCCTCTTCTTGGAGGAGGTTGGACTTACTGTAGTGTGTTTCGGGTCACCTAATGAGGGGCTCCCGGCTAAACAAACCATAAGTAGGCCTACAAGGTGCGCAATTTGCCTTCACCTTTGGCCGTAAGGGCTCATTCTACTAGAGGCATGGTGTCCTCTATAGCCCTCCTCTCGGGAGTGCCCCTCCAGGAGATCTGTGAGGCAGCCGGTTGGGCTACCCCACACACTTTTATCAGGTTTTTTAGTCTGCACCTTCCTAGTACACCTGGCGCACATGTGCTCTCGTCCTAGCTGGGTGCCTGAGATCAGTTTCACTCTAGGGCAGGCCTTTTCTCGGTGCGTGGCCTAGTGGGCATTCGTTCCCCAAAGAGTCGTTTTCAACGACGCAGTGCGAGTTCCCTCGAAAGGGAACGTCTCGGGTTATGACTATAACCCTTGTTCCCTGAGAAGGGAACGAGACACTGCGTCGTCCTGCCACGCCCCTCAATGCCTGAGAGCGGCTTGCTTCATCGCTAGGCTAATGTGTGTTTGTGCCAGCGTCACTTTTATGCATCCGGTTATGCCGTCACATGTTACGTCATGACGCAACACCAATCAGGATTGGAATAGTTTCATTCATACTTCAGAGGCGCACGCTAAGGGAGCGTCCCCAAAGAGTCGTTTTCAATGACGCAGTGTCTCGTTCCCTTCTCAGGGAACAAGGGTTATAGTCATAACCCGAGACGTTTTCCAAACTCCCTGAAAACTGCAGTTGTCAAGCCCCTCCTGAAAAAGAACAATCTGGATAAGACCATATTAAGCAACTATAGGCCGATCTCAAATCTTCCTTTCATAGGCAAGATCATTGAAAAAGTTGTCTTCAATCAGCTGAACAAATTCTTATGCTCGAATGGATACTTTGACAATTTTCAATCTGGTTTCCGACCGCACCACAGCACAGAGACAGCGCTCATAAAGATAATAAACGATATTCGCTTAAATACTGATTCAGGCAAATTATCGGTGCTGGTACTACTTGACCTCAGTGCTGCATTTGACACTGTCGATCATAACATACTTCTGGACAGGCTGGAAAACTGGGTGGGGCTTTCTGGGATAGTCCTAAAATGGTTCAGGTCATACTTAGATGGGAGAGGTTATTATGTGAGTATAGGAGATCATAAGTCTGAGTGGACATCCATGACATGCGGAGTTCCTCAAGGCTCAATTCTTGCGCCACTCCTGTTCAACCTGTATATGCTCCCACTGAGCCAGATAATGAGAAAGAACCAAATTGCTTACCACAGCTATGCAGACGACACAAAGATTTACTTAGCCCTATCACCTAACGATTACAGCCCCATTGACTCCCTGTGCCAATGCATTGATGAAGTCAACAGTTGGATGTGTCAAAACTTTCTTCAGTTAAACAAAGACAAAACTGAAGTCATTGCATTTGGAAACAAAGATGAAGTTCTCAAGGTGAACGCATACCTCCACTCTAGGGGTCAAACAACCAAAAATCAAGTCAGGAATCTTGGTGTGACACTAGAGTCTGACCTTAGTTTCAGTAGTCATGTCAAAGCAATAACTAAATCAGCATACTATCATCTGAAAAATATTGCAAGAATTAGATGCTTTGTTTCCAGACAAGACCTAGAGAAACTTGTTCATGCTTTCATCACCAGCAGGGTGGATTATTGTAATGGACTCCTCACTGGCCTTCCCAAAAAGACCATAAGACAGTTGCAGCTCATACAGAACGCTGCCGCCAGGATTCTGAGCAGAACCAGAAAATATGAACATATCACACCAGTCCTCAGGTCTTTACACTGGCTCCCAGTTAAATTTAGGATTGATTTTAAAGTATTATTACTGGTATATAAATCATTCAATGGCCTAGGACCTCAATACATTGCAGATATGCTCACTGAATATAAACCCAACAGATCACTCAGATCATTAGGATCATATCAGCTAGAAATACCAAGGGTTCACTCTAAGCATGGCGAATCTGCTTTTAGCTATTATGCCAGCCGCAGCTGGAACCAGCTTCCAGAGGAGATCAGACGTGCTCCTACAGTAGTCACATTCAAATCCAGACTCAAAACACATCTGTTTAGCTATGCATTTACTGAATGAGCACTGTGCCGCTGTTCGTCCGACTGTTTGTACTGTACTGTACTGTATTTTATTTTTTTATTTTTCTAAACTGTTTTAATTATTCTTATTTCTTTTTATTATTTTAATTTCTTCTATGTAAAGCACTTTGAATTGCCATTGTGTATGAAATGTGCTATATAAATAAACTTGCCTTGCCTTGCCTTGCCTAATATAAAATCTTAAAAAATATCTTAATAAATATTTTACGGTAAAAAAAATAATATATCCACATGTTTTAGTATAACTCTTATACTCCGTCACATATAGTACAGAGAGTGAGAACAAAAAATTATATTTGACTCATATATGACTGCATTATTTCGTGTCACTTGCTTTTACGGAATTATGAAACAAATAACACAGAACTATTTAAATCAAGTCAAGTCACATTTATTTATATAGTGCTTTTTACAAATACAGATTGTTTCAAAGCAGCTTTACAGAGATAACAGGAAAAAAATGCAAAAAAGTTTGTTTCCAGAAGAAAATAGCGTCACAGTCCAGCTTAAAGGGATAGTTCACTTTGAAATTAAATTTTGGTATGTTTTAGCTTACCTGAAGGGCATCCAAGATGTAGGTGTCTTTTTTTCCGCAGTAGTTTCAATTTTGATATTTTTAGGTCAAACCGTTCTTGTCTGTCAGTCATATAATGCAGGTCTATGGTCACTGTCTCAAAGAGCATGCACAAGTCCAAATTAAAACAATTCCCCATCGTCCAAATGAAACAATTCCCCATCGTAAGTACACTTTGATGGCCTAAGACACGAAACGAGCGGTGTGTGTGAGAAAACGAACCGTATTTATATAGTTTTTGCCTCTTGAACAAAGCCGCGTCCAACTGATCTGACGGCGCGGGCGGGTATAGATATATACACTGATGTCGCCTTGGCTAATGAACTGCAATAGCGAAGGCGACATCTAGTGTTTCTATATCTATATCCGCCCGCGTGCGGGTATAGAAACACTAGCACTAGATGTCGCCTTCGCTATTGCAGTTCATTAGCCAAGGCGACATCAGTGTATATATCTATACCCGCCCGCGCCGTCAGATCAGTTGGACGCGGCTTTGTTCAAGAGGCAAAAACTATATATATACGGTTCATTTTCTCACACAAACCGCTCGTTTCGTGTCTTAGGCCATCAAAGTGTACTTACGATGGGGAATTGTTTCATTTGGACGATGGGGAATTGTTTTAATTTGGACTTGTGCATGCTGTTTTGAGACAGTGACCGCAGACCTGCATTATATGACTGACAGACAAGAACGGTTTGACCTAAAAATATCAAAATTGAAACTACTGAGGAAAAAAAGACACCTACATCTTGGATGCCCTTCAGGTAAGCTAAAACATACCAAAATTTAATTTCAAAGTGAACTATCCCTTTAAGTAAGTTCAGTGATGTTTCATGATAAGATTATTAGTGGAAAAAAATAAAGACAATAGTTGTAACAGTTTAGTCCACGGATGAACAAGTAAGTCCAAAAAGGTTCTAATAGCAAAAGGGCATTTATTTAAACAAAATAACCACAGGTAATCCACTGATGAGAAGGCAACGTGACAGTGTTACGTTTAACACACGACCAACACTCGACAGAGAATGAGAACTAAAGAGGAACTTAAATATACAATGATAATGAACTAAATGACAGACAGTTGTATTGATTGCAAGAGTGTCCATGGTAACTAAAAACTGGTGGGAAACTAGAACAAAGGAAACAGTCAACTGAAGAGAAACAAAATTAAAGCACATGAAAATGAAACTAAACACCAACAGAACGTGACAATAGTTTCTAGACCCCATTTTTTCACAAAACAATATTGTAGTAGTAGATTTTTATTTTTTCTAAAATGAATCAAAATAATATATTAAAATAATAATAAAATAAATATACATACCAAACTCTTTCATTCAAAGACTACGCCCTTATTGCTTAAAGTTTGAATACACCTACTGATTTAAAATCACAGAATAATATAATTTGTGTAATGAAAAACAACTATTATCTCAGCATTACCAGCCCAGGCTCATTAGAAAAAACGTACCTGTGGCAACATTTTTGAAAAACGCAAAAAAGTTTCAAAGTGAAATGTCCAGTGACTGGCGCTAAAATTGTTACGTTTTTTTCCTGAACAGATGAATGTGAATCTGGCAACGTTTTATTACGTTGGAGTTTGTACGTATCGAGGGCCTCTTGGAAAATTCCGTCAATGGTGGGAAATCGTTGTGTCATAAATGATGGAAAATTCTGTCAGTGGTGGGAAATCGTTGTGTCATAAATGATGGTAAATTCTGTCAGTGGCGGGGAATTTTACAAGCCAGACTAAATAATACATTATGGCCCAGTTTCACAGACAAGGCTTAGATTAGTTACATTTAGAAATTTAAGTACACTGTTAGACCTTACCAGGTTTTTTTACAGTAAAATTTACTGTTAATTGTACAGTTCTTTACTGTAATCTACAGTATGTTACTCCACACTACAAAGAGTAAAAAGTGACATTGACGCAGTGTTGCAGTGAGATAATTAAGTGAATATGTAAGTGATTGTTGAGCATTAGTGATGAACACCTGCTGTTAACAAGCAGAATCACTGAAGGAAAGAGGAACACAAGAACAGAAAATAGAGAAACACAAGAACTACAACTGATTTCCATCCATTACACATTATTACACTTATTATTAACCAGTATGACTTTATTTATGTCATACATCTACAGAAGTTATTATTGAGATGTTTAATTGAAAATGTTTGGTTTGAAGTTACCATTATAGAGATCAGTGCTTGCTTTAGTTGGGATGCTGATGCTAAAACATTAGTTTTTCTTTTGCTGCTTGAGCTGTGTTTTTGCAAGTCACACTTGTGCATACACACACAGTTTCTGGATGATTGCGGTTATAATGATTATGATGACAAAATCATCATATTGCCTGTTCATTCACTAAGGATTTCATTCTCACTCATTCAGAGTTTAATCCTCAATCAAAAGTGTTACATTACCACCATAAATTAACCACCATAACGCAATAAATTACAATTACTTTCTGTTTTGTTTTAACACATCATGCATAAAACAGAACTACGCTGTCTTTCAGAAACACAGAGATATCACAATTTAACACATGAATCTCAACAATGGTGGCAATATTTTATTTTTATTCATGCAGCAGTGCATGCTGGGAGTTTTATATTATCCTGGAACCCAGCATGCATTGCGACATGAAACTTTTGATTGTCACCATTGTTGAGATTCATATGCTGATTGTTGATGTCTGTGTGTGCCTGAGTCAACCATTGATGATTGATAATATTGAAGAAAAAAAAAGAAAAAAAAACCATTACTGGTGTGCATCTTGAGACAAAACAATGGCACTGACATATTTTAGGAATGTAAGTGCAAGTTGCTTTCAGTTCATACAGCTCAAACATGCATATTAGTCTGGGACTATGGGCCAAATATGTATAGGCCTATAATAAATATAAAGTTGTGGTAAAGATTTACTGGCAGGTAAAAATTTACAGGCTTAAACTCATAACATGAAATGTATATCATTATAAAGCATGGCAAGAGATAATTTGATTAAACAATGATTTTGGGTTGAATATCATAAACATTCTGTGTAGTATCTATTACATAAAAAACACAGCTATTTGGATGCTTTTATAATGCATACAATTTTTTTGCGAATTTCAGGAAAATTTAAACCATAAACAAGAGGGTTCAGGATGGGTGGTACAATAAGAAACTGCAGTGAAAGAATAATTGACAGGCCTAGAGGGAGATCCAAAGTCGGGACCCGACTCAAAGTGACCTCACAAAAAAGAGCCAAAGAGAAATTTAAAAGGATCACCATGTGTGGAATACAAGTTTGATATGCTTTTCTCCTGAACTCTGTTGAACCTTTTGTACAAATAGTAAGAATTCTAACATAGGAATATAATATACAACTTAAAGGCATGATAATAATTGTGGTCACTGTGAAAAAGCCAAAAACATTAATAATAATAGTGTTTCCACAAGAAAGCTTGACAATTTCCCAGTTGTGACAATACACTTTCCACAGTTTGTTACCACACTTAGTCAGTCTGGCATTTAAAATACCAGCAATACCAACACAAAGCATTGGATAAATCCAGCTTATAGCTATTAAAACAGATAAAATCCTGGGAGTCATTATGCTGTTGTATTGTAAAGGTTTACAGATTGCTACATATCGGTCAAATGCCATTAACATTAATATTGTATTTTCATTTGATGCATATGAATAAATGACAAAAGCCTGTAAGAGGCATGCTTCATGGGACACCAAGTGTGTATCAGACAGCAAGTCTGTCAGTAACCTTGGGAAAAAAGCAGCTGTTCCAAACACAGAGTTGATGGACAAACATGCAATCAGAATGTACATGGGCAGGTGTAAAGTCCTTTCCAGACAAATTGCAATAATTATAAAGGCATTAAAGAATATAATAGCACAGTATAAAATAATTCCCAAACTGAAGAAAGTATATTTTATGTACCCAATATTTTCAAACAACATCAAGTAAAAATATGTTCCATTTTCCATTTTTCGTTAAGCAAAGGATGGATTCATTGACCTGAGGATGAAAGAAGACACAGTTCACGTGATTTTTACCAAAAAAAAAAAAGATTGTTTGGTAACACTTTATTTTAGTGTCCTTGTTACATATGCTACATGTAGTTAATATAGTAATAACTATAAATTATGCATAAGTACACGCAACTAACCTTAAACCTATTCTTAATCCTAACTCTAACCCTACAGTAAGTACATTTAGTTCATTAATATTACTCTGCACCACTGCATTGTAACAAGAACACCTTAAAATTTAACCTTAAAGTGTAACCAACTGTTTTCATACTTATCAGCTTTGTATAATTGTAGCCACAATGTTTAATACATCATGTGAATATTAATTATTTAGTCAGTTTAACAATATACATGTACATGAAATTGCATTACTAGAAATACCTTCTGTGATACGATCTGACATTACCATCACTTTATCTTCAGAGAATGTGTGAATGTGCAGAGAGGGTCTAGCCTATGTGTGCTCTGTTAAGAAGACCTACGAGTCACCATACATGCTTTTTATAGCATAAAACAAGTGTCTGAAGACCTCTCCTGTGGCTTGATTTGCATAAACAGCCTTAAAGGAACACTCCACTGTTTTTTCATATTAAACATTCCCTTAATTACACTCTAAAAAGAGATGTGTTAAAAATGACACATGTTGTGTCAGTTTTAACACATGTAGTGAGTGTGCTCAGGGACAACACATGTTGTGTCAAATTTAACACAATAAATGTGTGTGTAAGTCATTTTAACACACAAATTGTGTCATTTAAAAAATAAAGCCAAAGGGCCAGATGCAAAAATATTAACTGTTTAATCAATAGTCGAGTACAGAATGCATGTGCACACAAAGTACAACACAATGTTTCAAGCTCAATGACTGGACAGACTCACTGTACTGGACATTATTCAGTTATTCACGCTTCAACCCCTAATTGATAATGCTGCTTTTGACAAAAGTTCATGAAGAGATAACAGTTAATAGAGTTTGCACTTTGAATTTATTTAAAATGTAGCAACTGACAAAATATTGTATATAAATAACTTGTATTTACACTGGCCTGTTTGTTTGAGAACATAGCAAACACTGCATACCATTCACAGTGATGGTGAGTGTCGGCACGCTCTTATAAAATGATGAGTTGAAAACAACACAACCTGTAAAAAGATATGTTAAAAATGACACATGTTGTGTAGATTTTAACACATGTAGTGTGTGTGCTCAGGGACAACACATGTTGTGTCAAATTTAACACACAACCTGTGTCGATTCTTAACACATCTCTGTGTTTATAAGGACTACACATTTTGTATTACCTTTAACACAACTAATGTGTTATTCCTCTTACACAGAAGTGTGTTGAAACCTTTTACACACTAATGTGTTATAGTTACACAACTTGTGTCAGATATGTGTCACATGTGACTGTAGTCGGTGTGTATTTGCCAGAGTTACTTCCTGTGTTTTTACAACTGAGTGTTTGGACGAACACTGAAACGTATTGTTAACTTGTTTTTATGTAGTCCAGTGACGTTTAATAAAGAGTTTGTTTGAACATTTGGATGGTTTAGACATCATGAATCTACATAGACAAGCTCTTATTGAGAATTAACTGAGTTTTAGATGTTGATGTTTCACTGAATGTTTTATTTGAAGTCACCAGAATCGTGATTAATGGCTCCTTTATTTGAGCTCTTGGCCCTTTACTCTTCTTTTAGTTTTTCTCTGGCTGCTTTAACTGTATTTTAATAAAATACATTTGTTATGGTGAAAGAAAATATGATAAGATGTTTCTTGATGATGTCATAATCAGCAAGTGCTGATCTGATTAAGTTTATGAGTATATGGATGGTGTGCATTTAATTTATTTATGTGTTGTTAATTATAACAATCTTGTGAAACTACATTATGCTGTCCAGCAGTGCAGAATAAAAAATAAAATGTTTTCTGAAAATTTTAATCTGCAGCAGAAACTAGTCAAACACAAACCTCAAGAATCATCGTATGAATCTCAACAATGGTGACAAACGAAAAGCTTCATGCCGCAATGCATGCTGGGAGTCATGGATGAGATTTGTACTATGGTGGCACCCAGCATGCATTGCGGCATGAAGCTTTTCGTTTGTCACCATTGTTGAGATTCATGTGCTGATTCTTGATGTCTGTTTGATACCATAGTCTGAAAAGTTCTGTATGAACTGTGTATTTAAATTTTAATTTTAAGCTAATTGCAATATGCTAACTTTTTAAAGATCATCTTTTATATATTATACTCATCCTTCATATATTAAACTCTTCGTGAGCTTAACAATATTACATGTTCATGATGATAATATTATCATCTGAGCATATTTTTCTCATGATTATTTCTGCTGTTTAAAATGTGCAAAATAAATACACATTTACAGTAATCAGAAAAAACGTCTCGGTTACGTATGTAACCCTCGTTCCCTGAGTAGGGAACGGAGACGTTACGTCGGATGACGACGATTGGGGTTTCGCTTAGAAGCCTATCACCTTCGAGTATATAAAATGAGCCAATGGCAATGAAATGCCATGGGTCTGCGGAATTTGCATAGCGTATCTCCGCCCACCGCAGGGGGTATATAAGGAAGTACGCTGGCAACATGCAGATATGTCTTCGCTGAGGAGTCGAGACTGGACCCAGGCGTTTTTCAGCGATACAGCGGAAGTGGCAGGAAGACGTAACGTCTCCGTTCCCTACTCAGGGAACGAGGGTTACATACGTAACCGAGACGTTCCCTTTCGTGGTCACTCCGAGTTACGTCGGATGACGACGATTGGGGTTGCAGTCTAATCACGCCACCTCGGCTGTCATCCAGTGCCCTGCGTAAGTCTGAGCTCCCTGTTGTGAGACTAGCACGAACGAAGGAGTCCTACTTAACACAGGAATACCAAGGTACACTGGGAAGCATATCTCAGGAGAAATATGCAATTATGCCCAACCATTAAGGGGGGGGACTTGAGAGACACATATGACCCAGAGGGATGCATATGGAGTATCACTGAGGTGTCCAGCCGCAGGTGGAATATTTAAACCTCAGGGGTGGCAAGGTGGCTTGCCAAGGGAAAGACACACGCTCAAAAGAGACTTACAGTGGAATACACATGTGGGGGTCGCCCAGAGGGGGACCCATGCACATGGAGGCACCTAGTCAAGCGCAAAAGCTGCGTTATGGCAGATTGGCATAACTCAGGCGCTGACGTCACCGGTGCTGGAGGAACTCAGAGCTTATCAGACTCACCTGAGAAGAAAATCGCACGTATCCCGTCCGTGGAGAGGAATGGCGAGCAAGCGAAGACACCTGAGCAGAATCTAGTACTGGCTGGTTGAAGCGAGTACGTGAGTAGAAACTGGCTCTACTCGGAGATTATAGAATCTCGCGAATGTGTTGGGTGTCGCCCAGCCTGCAGCTCTACAAATGTCTGTTAGCGAGGCGCCATGCGCTAGAGCCCAAGAGGAAGCCACACTACAAGTGGAGTGGGCTTTCACACCAAGGGGGTATTGACGACCTTGCTGCTGGTATGCCAAAGCAATGGTATCCACTATCCAGTGAGATAACCTTTGCTTTGAGAGAGCCTTTCCCTTCAGCTTCCCACCATAACAGACAAAGAGCTGGTCTGAGGTCCTGAAACACTGCGTTCTGTCTACGTAAGCACGAAGGGCGCGTACTGGACAGAGCAGTGCCAAGGCTGGGTCTGCCTCCTCCAAGGGCAGCGCTTGCAGGTTCACTACCTGGTCTCGAAAGGGTGTGGTAGGAACCTTGGGCACATATCCAGGCCGGGGTCTCAGGATCACGTGAGAGTTAGCCGGCCCGAATTCCAGGCACGCTTCGTCAACCGAAAATGCCTGCAGGTCCCCTACCCTCTTGATGGAGGCCAATGCAACCAGGAGCGCTGTCTTCATAGACAGGAACTTAAGCTCTACTGATTGCAAAGGCTCAAATGGAGCACTCTGCAGGGCAGTTAGAACCACTGAGAGGTCCCAAGAGGGTACGAGGGGAGGACGAGGAGGATTCAGTCTCCTCGCTCCCCTCAGGAACCTGATGATCAGGTCGTGCTTTCCCAGTGATCGTCGTGATGTGCGGCAATGGCGGCAACATACACTTTCAGGGTGGAGGGAGACAGCCTTTGCTCCAACCCTTCTTGCAGGAAGGAAAGCACGACACTGATCGGGCATTTCGTGGGTTCTTGATGTTTAGAAGAACACCAGTTGACGAAGAGGTTCCACTTCAACGCATAGGCATGCCTCGTGGACGATGCTCTAGCGGAAGTGATGGTAGCCACCACCGCAGGTGGTAGGGTACTCAAACCTGCCTCGTCCCGTCCAGGAGCCACACGTGGAGGTTCCAAAGATCGGGACGAGGGTGCCAAAGGGTGCCCCGTCCCTGAGAAAGGAGGTCCTTCCTCAGAGGAATTGGCCAGGGAGGTGCTGTCGCGAGGAGTACTAGTTCGGAGAACCAGGTCCGGTTGTGCCAATATGGGGCAACCAAAATGACCTGCTCCTCGTCCTCCCTGATCTTGCGCAAGGTCTGCGCAAGAAGGCTCACTGGGGGAAACGCATACTTGCGTAGGCCCCGCGGCCAGCTGTGCACCAGTGCATCCGTGCCGAGCGTGCCCTCGGTCAGGGAATAATACAGGTCGCAGTGGGACGAGTCGTGGGAGGCAAACAGGTCTACCTGTGCGTCCCCGAACTGATCCCAAATCAGCTGGACCGACTGGGGATGGAGTCTCCATTCTCCAGCGAGAGGCCGAAGCCGAGACAGTTCGTCGGCTGCCTGGTTCAGGTCTCCCGGGATATAAATGGCTCGAAGCGACCTCAGATGCTTCTGACTCCATATGAGGAGGTGGCGGGCGAGTTGCGACATACGGCGGGAGCGTAGACCACCCTGATGGTTGATGTACGCTACTGTCGCGGTATTGTCTGATCGGACTAGTACGTGCTGACCCTTGAGCAGCGCATGGAAGCGGTGCAGGGCGAGACGTACAGCCAGCAACTCGAGGCAATTGACATGCCAAAGGCGCTGGGGTCCTGTCCAGGAGCCCGCGGCAGCATGTCCATTGCACATGGCGCCCCAGCCCGTGGTGGAGGCATCTGTTGACACAACAACATGCCGGGAAACTCGTTCTAGGGGCACTCCGGCCCGTAGAAACTTGAGGTTCGTCCACGGGGTGAAGGTCTGACGGCAGGCTGGAGTCACTGGGACTCTGAGCGTGCCGTGTTGCCATGCCCACCTCGGGACTCGATCGCGAAGCCAAAGCTGAAGCGGTCTCATATGAAGCAATCCCAGCGGCGTTACTGCGGCTGCGGATGCCATATGCCCCAGGAGCCTCTGAAAAAGTTTCAGTGGAACCGCACTCTTGCCCTCGAACTGACGAAGACAAGTCAGCAGTGACTGCGCGCGCTCGCTCGTAAGCTGCGCGCACATGGCGACCGAGTCGATCTCCATACCGAGAAAAGAGATCCTCTGCACGGGGCAAAGTTTGCTCTTCTCCCAGTTGACCCGAAGGCCCAGACGAGCTAGGTGCCGGAGCACTAGGTCCCTGTGTTCGCAAACCTGGTCTCGAGAGTGAGCTAGGATCAGCCAGTCGTCGAGATAATTCAGGATGCGAACCCCGTGTTCCCGGAGGGGAACAAGGGCTGCCTCGATGACCTTCGTAAAGACGCGAGGAGACAGGGCTAGCCCGAAAGGGAGAACCGCGTACTGGTATGCCTGCCCCTCGAAAGCAAACCGTAGAAACGGTCTGTGTCGAGGTAAGATGGAGACATGGAAGTAGGCGTCCTTCAGGTCGATCGCTGCAAACCAATCCTGCGGCCGCACACACTGGAGGATGTGCTTGGCCGTTAGCATCTTGAACGGCAGCCTGTGAAGGGAGCGGTTCAAGACGCGCAGGTCGAGGATTGGCCGTAACCCACCGGACTTCTTGGGTACAATGAAGTAAGGGCTGTAGAAGCCGGACTTCATCTCGGCTGGAGGGACAATCTCGATCGCACCCTTCGCCAGTAGGGTGGCGACCTCCGCTCTCATGACAGGGGCATTGCCACCGACCATAGTGAAGCGGACTCCCCTGAAGCGGGGAGGAGATATCGCGAACTGAATCGCGTAGCCGAGTCTGATGGTTCTCGCGACCCAGCGGGACAGTCTGGGAAGCTCTAGCCAGGCCTCCAGAAAGTGCACCAGCGGGGTCATACGAACCACAGACGTACCGTCGGTGGGGCAGCGAGGCGGAATGACCGGCACCGGCGAGGGTGGCAAAGCGGCCCTGTGCGGGGGCACGGTCATTAACCGCGTCCTGCCAGAGGAGGCCAGGGGAGGGCGCGTGTCCCACGGGGGCGTGCTCTGGCAGGGGTCTGGCGACAGAGGGGAATGAGAGGAGCGTGGCCCGTGGGCGGCGCGTGCTGTCATCCCACACCTCTGGAACAGAGGAGGGCGGAAGTGGCGGGACCCGAGGGTGGCACGCACCGCGGCCCTCGAGCTCTGTTGGCTCAGGATTGGGGAATTCAATTCTGTCTTTAACCACATTAGGGTGCTGCTCGCCGTTGGACGAGCAGCGGGGAGTGGAGAACAAAAGATTCTCCCCCGGCCCTCCACCGGGGGAAGGAGTGGCCCTGCTACCACCTCCTGAACAGAAAAGAAAGCCAATCCTGAGCGGCCCGTCTCAGGAGCGCCGCTTAGCCTGGCGTTTAGCGGGCTGCGGGGCTGGAGAGGGCTGTGGCGCCTTCCTGTGGTTTCCTCCACGACGCGGCCCAGATGGAGGCTGCTGCTGGGGCCGTGCGGGAGGGGCGGGAGCCGCGGGAGGGCGCCCTCGGCGGCGAGCAGCCTGAGGATTCTGTGCCGGCGGAGCAGCAGCGGAGCGCCGGGGCAGAATGTGTTTGATCGCCTCAGTCTGCTTCTGGGCAGTCGAGAACATCTGGGCAAAGTCCTCGACGGCACCGCCGAAAAGGCCGGCCTGGGATATGGGAGCATCGAGCAGACGAGTCCGCTCGGGCTCACGCATATCGGCCAGGTTCAGCAAGAGATGTCGCTCCTGGACCACAGCTGTGGACATCACCAGACCCAGGGAGCGCGCGGTCACCTTCGTCGCTCGGAGAGCGAGGTCGGTGGCGGCGCGCAGCTCATCGAAGAGCCCTGGGTCTGTCCTACCCTCGTGCATGTCACGGAGCACCTTGGCCTGGTAGACCTGCAAGATGGCCATGGCATGCAAAGAGGCAGCTGCCTGTCCCGCCGCTCTGTAAGACTTCGCCACCATGGTAGACGAAAATCTACAGGCTTTGGATGGGTGCTTTGGATCACCACGCGATGAAGCGCTTGCCGGACACAGCTGCATCGCGACAGAACGCTCCACCGGGGGAATCCCAGTGTACCCACAAGCATCAGCCTTATCAAGGGAGGAAAGGCGGAGAAAGCCGACGAACGATCACGGGAAGACATGGGAGCCTTCCAGGACCGCGTGACTTCCTCATGCACTTCCGGGAAGAATGGTATTGGGGTTGGGCGGCGACGAGTGTCAGCGGCCGCTCCCAAAAACCAATCATCCAACCGCGAGCGCACTGGATTGGGTGGCGGGGACCACTCGAGCCCAATGGCCGCGGCTGCCCGGGAAAGCATGGCACTCAGCTCGGGATCAGACTCGGGCAATGCTGGCGCGCCCGAGGGCGGCAACACAGCCGAATCCTCACTTCCCGAGGACTCACGCCCACCTTGTGATGCAGCGATCGACATTGCATCCTCCTCTGGAGCTCCAAACGAAACACGCGGGACCTCAGTAGAGGGACCAGCGGTCTCAGTCTGAACGCTCGCGGGTACCAGTGCTGGAGAGGGGTGTGTGGACCGTGGACGTGTCGGCGGTATGTCCCACACAGTCACCCTCAGGTCACCCCGGCCACCAGCCGAAGTACTGGCTCCCGAGGAGTCAGTAGATCGGGGTGTGGGTAGGGGGACTCTCGCTCTAACAAGCTCATTGAGTCTCGACCGCAGCATGGAGATGGTCATGTTCCCGCAATGGGAACATGAGTCATCCACGAACGCTGCTTTAGCGTGATCAACGCCCAAACACGCTAAGCAGAGATCGTGCCCATCAGAGAAAAACACATCGCGACCGCAACCAGAAGTGCACGGGCGAGGCATCTTTAAAAAGACGTGCCGCGTGCAATGCTCTTTTTGTGAGAGGAAAAACTCCGCGGATGCTGAAGCGAACAGGGAGAAATCACACTATCTGTCAGATCACTGAGCAGATCAGCAGGGTAGTGAGCACTCGCTGAAATCGCCGTCACACCAACACCGGAGAGTTCGCTCGTCTCGAAGGGATGAGAAGAATAACTCAGAATTTTGGCTTGCAAGGAGTGGAGAAGGTCTCGGCTCCGAAGCGAAAACATATCTGCATGTTGCCAGCGTACTTCCTTATATACCCCCTGCGGTGGGCGGAGATACGCTATGCAAATTCCGCAGACCCATGGCATTTCATTGCCATTGGCTCGTTTTATATACTCGAAGGTGATAGGCTTCTAAGCGAAACCCCAATCGTCGTCATCCGACGTAACTCGGAGTGACCACGAAAGGGAACTAATGTTAAAGAGTCAAGGGTCAAAAGCCCAAATAAAGCTGACACTAATCACGATTCTGGTGACTTTAAATGAAACATTCATTGAATCGTCAACACCAAAACATGTTACAGTATTTCACAATTGCTAAAACACTAAACCCCATTCTCTGAACCCAATGCTCAGTGGCCTAAACCCATTTGTCGAATCAGTCACTCTGTAGGCAAAACCTTAAACAAGGTCAGGTAGTTAAGACACTGTTTGCAAATCTCATCCACTCTTTTTGCAAAACTCTAAACACATTCTCACTCACTAAAACACATTTTGCACTGTGTTGCAAAATGGTAAATACATGTGGCAAAAGTTAAACACAACTACAACACCGCTGTCATCGTTTACACACAACAACTCAAAATTGTTCACACTTGTTTCTAATGATGTGATCAAATCAATTGTCTAGAATATAAGCCAGTTCAGAGTACACATGGGGCCCAGGTACGTTGAATGTTGATTCCAACAATGGATGGAAACAGTGTGAGAGGCAGAGGAGGATGAGTTCGTGTAAGAGGTGGTGGACGAGGAGGAAGAGTACAAGGACAACGAAGAGCAAGATCAAGAATAGTAATTTCAGATCAAATTCGGGCAACTGTGATAGACCATGTTCTTGTTCATGGAATGACAATGAGGGAAGCAGGACAAATAGTACAACCCAATTTGAGCAGATTCTCTGTGGCCACCATAATCAGGACATTCAGAGAAGAGAACAGGTAAATGTATTGTTTTTCTAATTTTTGCGACTGAAAGTTTACTGTATACATTTGATACAGTACATCAGTTTGTCAGGGGACTGGGGAAAAAAGAAAAAAAGATTTACAATACATTTTACATATGAATGTGATGTCCATTACTATTGTTACTGTATGTATACATTTGTAAGAGCATTTCCCTTTTGTAGAATTGCAAGACTACCAAATGAGGTAGTCATTCCCTTTGTTCTCCCAACAGCATGAGTCTCTCATTGACTTTGATTTTGCAATTGCACAATATTTTGTGTAATATGCTTTTCATTTAGAGTTGTCTTTCTTCTTTGGGCTTACTTTATTTTTATACTGAAAATTCAATACTGTATTACTTGCAGTACTTACAGTATGCAATATATTTGCTGTACTGAATTGTGAATTATTTACTTTTATTTATGGCAAAATTATTTTCTATGTGCAATAAACATTTTTTTTTCTTCTCTGTAACTACATGCCCTGGACGCTGTGTTCTCAATTTTTTGATGTAGTGTCTAATGAATGCTGATGAGTGTTTATATATTGACTGGCTGTGTTTATGTTTTGAAAGCATTGTTTGATTTTGAGCACAGATCAAATGGTTTTGAGGCGAGTGTTTGATTTTGCCAGAAGAGTCAGGGGTTTTGTGAATGTAGTTTAAAGACTGGGTTTTGTGTTTAAAGTTTTGAGAATATGGGTGAAGGTTTCAATAAATGTGTCTTAGCAATTGTGAAATACTGTAATTCTCAATAAGAGCTTCTGTAGACGTCTGACAGAAATAAAGTTAATCTGGTTATTAATAACAAGTGAAAGCAGCATTAGAAAAAGACATTGAAAAAGAGGCATGATGTGATTGACTGCCAAAAAATACCAGTTAATCGTTATTTGAACGTATTGCTTTTATGGGATACCATATAAAATATACCTATGATTTTTTTTCATAAACACAAACTCTCCTCCACCCAGTGCTATTCTATCCAGAGTTAGATTTTAACACACATTGTGTGTTAAAAATATACACAACATGTGTCAAAATACCATCAACACATGCTGTGTGTTGTTTTTTAACACATCTCTTTTTAGAGTGTAAGACGAGTGTATATCTCTCTCGTCTCAGTGCGTGCAATCAATCGCTCTGGCGCGCGAGATGAAGTTATACACCTCCACACTGTTTATACACTGTTATACACTGTTTAAACACCTCCACGTTTTCGAGTAAAAAGGATAACTATAATGTAAGGCGGAATAGCACTTGGGAGCACTTCGACTCGGCGCAGTAAAAAGTCACGCCTGAAAAATCCTCCCCCTCTCACTTCTGTCATTAGAACCAACGTGACTTTTTACTGCGCCGAGTCGAAGTGCTCCCAAGTGCTATTCCGCCATACATTATAGTTATCCTTTTTACCCGCTTAGAAAAGCGCCACGTTTTATTTTGTCACCATACTTGGTCGTGTAACTACTCGTGTAACTGTATTTAAATAGGGAAAACGTGGAGGTGTTTGGTTGCTTCTAACTTCATCTCTGTTTGGTCCCTAATGAATGAACTGGGCTAAGCTAAGTGCTATCAAAGTGTCGCCGCGTGCCAGAGCGATTGAGTGCACGCACTGAAACGAGAGAGGTATGTATCAACTTGTCCTAGTTAAGGGAATAACATAGTTTAATATGAAAAAACGGTGGAGTGTTCCTTTAACAAAACACATTAAAAATGTGGCACAGTGGGTAAAAATCTTGTAACTAAAAACTCACTCTGATAACCGCAAGCTATTGAACACTTAAATTTTTTTTAACATATAAACGTACAAATGTAAAAAAAATGCTTAACGCTAAAACAAAATGCCTAACTAGACAACCACTGAAAAAGTATTTTTTTTTGAAAAGCCAGTTTTTAAAAAACGTACATCGAAAAGCATACTCCTCTCCCACTCCGCTACCGCTCGCTTCGTCCGCCATTACGCTCTGCCGAAAAGAATTATGGGATAGGTAGGACGGGAAAGGATCCACCAGACCCATCCTTCCAATTCGGGGAAAAGGAGGACGTATTTGTGGGCCGTATTTGAAGGATCCTACGAATTTGGACAGTTGCAGGACAAATGAGGTAAAAAATTGTGACTATATGGAAAAGGGAATGATCAAGTTACATGGTACAATTGTATTTATTTCATCCCAGTAATTCCATGGAAATAAAAAGGCTTCCTTTTACAGTACAGTTTCACTTTACTTACTGAGTAAATTGTCATGTTTTCCTTGGTAACGTTGCAGGACATACTAAAAAAAAAAAAAAAGTGACTATGGAATAGGGAATGATATAATAATAATAATAATAATAATAATAATAATAATACCTTTTATTTATGGGCGCCTTTCAAGGCACTCAAGGACACCTTACAATATAGAACAAAGCAATAAGTACAAAACATACAAACACATCGATGCTACACATCATACAATCATTTCATTAAAAGCTATTCTAAAAAGATACGTTTTTATCTGAACTTTAAAACAGGAAATTGAATCCATTTGGCGAATGTGCAAGGGTAATGCATTCCACAGCTTAGGCGCCACACAACTAAAAGCTCTACCACCAAAGGAACTCATCTTGAAGTTTGGCACAGACAGTAAGTCTGCAGAAGATGATCTCAAAGATCTAAGAGGTGTATACAGATGAAGAAGATCTGACAAATATTGAGGAGCCAGATTATGAAGTGCTTTAAACGTAAGGAGTAATATTTTATAATGTACACGAAAATGAACAGGAAGCCAATGTAGATGGTAAAGAATTGGAGTTATGTGTTCAAAAGAACGTGTATGAGTTACAATTCTGGCTGCTGAATTCTGTATTAACTGTAGTCTGTGAAGCTGTTTTTTCGGAATCTCACATAAAAGGGAATTACAATAATCAAGCCTAGATGTAACCAAGGCATGAATGAGAACTTCAGTACAGTGTTGAGAAAGTGAAGAACGAAGTCTAGTAATATTACGTAAGTGAAAAGATGCAGTACGTGAAATATTATTAATATGGGAACTAAAAGAAAGCAAACCATCAAAAATAACGCCAAGACTTTTCACCTGGCTAGAGAAGTTAACCGGGCAATTATCAATGAGCAAGGGGAAAGATTGAGCTTTAGATAAAGCAGACCTAGATCCAACGAGAAGGGCTTCAGTTTTACCTGTATTTAACTTTAAAAAATTATTAGTCATCCATATATTAACATCCTGCAAACATTTAGTAAGGTTAGAAGGGGGATGAGAAGCATTTGGTCTTGTGGATATGTATACTTGTGTGTCGTCGGCGTAGAAATGAAAATAAATACCATAGGAACGAAAAATATAACCGAGGGGTAGAATATAAATAATAAATAAAAGCGGACCCAAAACAGACCCCTGTGGAACGCCGTGAGTGACCGAGACAGGCTCTGATTGAGCAGTCTTAATCATCACAAACTGTTTTCTGTCACATAGATAAGACGAAAACCAAAGTAAAACATTATCAGCTACTCCAATGCAGGCCAATCTTTCGAGTAATACTGAATGGCTAATAGTGTCAAAGGCAGCACTAATATCTAAAAGAATAAGAATAGACAGGAAACCAGAATCAGCAGCCAAGAGAAGATCATTTGTAACCTTAATAAGAGCTGTTTCTGTACTATGATTGGATCTAAAACCCGACTGAAAATGCTCATAAATGTCGTTATCTTGCAGATGTGATTCTAGTTGAGTTGCTACTATTCTTTCAAGGATTTTAGATATAAAAGGCAGGTTAGAAATGGGCCTATAATTATTTAGATCATTAGGATCGGCACCAGGTTTTTTGAGAATTGGAGAGATAGAGGCCATTTTTAATGATGAAGGAATAGTAGCAGAAGATAATGAAGAACTTACTATAGCTGTAATAATAGGAGAGATCGAATGAGTACAAGACTTAACTAAAACAGTAGGTAAAGGATCGAGTGAGCAAGTAGAAGACTTAGACTTTGTGATCAACTTAGTGATGGAATCAACTGAAGGCAGCTCAAAGTTAGAGAAAGTTTTAGCAGGGGCAAAAATATGATTATGTCCAATTTGATAATCACTAGACATTAAGTCAGAATTAAGTAGTTCTTGATGAATATTGTCAATCTTAGATCTAAAAAAGATATGGTACAATTCCGGTAATACCATGGAAATAAACAAGGCTTCATTTTACAGAACAGTTTCACTTTACTTACTGAGTAAATGGTCATGTTTTCCTTGGTAACGTTGCAGGACATATGAGGTAAAAAAAATTGTGACTATATGGAAAAGGGGAATGATCAGGTTATATGGTACAATTCCGGTAATACCATGGAAATAAACAAGGCTTCATTTTACAGTACAGTTACACTTTACTTACCAAGTAAATTGTCATGTTTTCCTTGGTAACGTTGCAGGACATACTAGGAAAACAAATAAATAAAAATGTGACTATGGAAAAGGGAATGATATGGTACAATTCCGGTAATACCATGGAAATAAACAAGGCTTCATTTTACAGTACAGCTGCACTTTACTTACTGAGTAAATTGTCACGTTTTCCTTGGTAACGTTGCAGGACATTTGAGGTAAAAAATTGTGACTATATGGAAAAGGGAATGATCAAGTTATATGGTACAATTCCGGTAATACCATGGAAATAAACAAGGCTTCATTTTACAGTACAGTTGCACTTTACTTACTGAGTAAATTGTAAAAACATTTGCAAGAACATACCCAGTATTTAAGATGTGCCATGACATTAGGGAAAACTGTTCCTGCGGGGTAGTTACCAGGTAAGTGTAAGGTAAATTATTTGATAAACCCTCTATAAATGGGTGTAGCAATGAACAACAACTATGTAAGACAAGGTAATTTATTGGAAACTACCGTCTTAATTTCAAGATAGTAATAAATAAACATGGACTGTTACCAACATAACCCTAGGATAACTACAAACCTAACTTGAATTGATGGGTAATACTGCAGGTGTTTCTAAAAATAGTCTGCCTACATTCTGAGGAAGTACACAATTAAATCTGAGTTATTACCAACCTAAACAGGTAACAAGTACACAGTACTTTGTTGAGTTGATATTTAACAGTGGTGTTTTTTTCCCTGGTAGTTTCTCTGTAATTGCATACTAATCACCTTAAGTAATTACACACTAAAATACTATAATTTACCATATGCTTACCAGGTAAATACTTAGTAGTTAGTTTGTAGTTTCTCTGCATTTACATACTTGTTACCTGTGGTAATTACCAATAACCAACTATAACTTACCATATATTTAACAGGTAAATACCTAGTAATTAGTTTGTAGTTTCTCTGCATTTACATACTTGTTACCTGTGGTAATTACCAATAACCAACTATAACTTACCATATATTTACCAGGTAAATACCTAGTAATTAGGGGACTGTAAAAGAAAGGGTTACAGATGATTTTTATCATCTGAACACAACCACATGCTCATATTTTCTTTTGGCGTATGTGCCATAACAAATGTGTTTTATAAACACTCAGTTACAGCAGCCAGAGGAAAAACTGGTGTTACAAAGGCAAGGGTCAAGAGCCCAACTAAAGCAAACACTGATCACTATCATGGTGTCTTTAAATGAAACTCAATAAATCATTATCATCTAACCCTCTGTTCATTCTCAATAACAACTTCTGTAGACGCATGACAAAAGTCAAACTGTTTAGTTATAAGTGAAGCTGGTAATGCTGTTTGTGTAGTGGTTTAATCCTCCTCGGCTGAGATCTTTAGAGATTTAAACGTCTTTTATCTTGAGTTGATTTCATCTAAGGCTGTGGTTGGAAGTCAGTTGTAGTTCTTGTGTTTCTCTTTCCTTCATTGATTCTGCTCGTTAACAGCAGGTGTTAATCACTAATGCTCAATAATCACTTAATTAATCACTTAATTTATTGACTGCAATGTATATCTACTTTTAGTAAACTCAACTGAAATAAGTTCAGAGTACTCATAACTATTGTTTTTATAAACTTAATTGAATTGAGGGAATCGGTTTCCTCAAATGAAATGAGTTAGCTTAACTTGTTGGGTTTTACAGTGAATTAAGGCAATCAGTGTCCTCAAATGTAATAAGTTAGCTTAACTTATTGAATTTGACTTTGTATTATTGTTTTAGTGGATTCGATTAAAATAATTTCAGAGTACTCATAACTATTGTTTTTTATAAACTTAATTGAATTAAGGCAATCGGTTTCCTCAAATGAAATGAGTTAGCTTAACTTGTTGGGTTTTACAGTGCAGTATTTAATGTCTTAAAATAAATTAAACATGCAAATCACACAAAATAAAGCATTTAACTTTATTTTACTTTTTTGACAAAGGCTGCAAAGCCTGAAATGGAACAAAATGTGGCAAATCGACAAATGGAAAATCACTTTTAACAGGTCACTTTTTCACCTTTGCAACACTTCTTAAAAGATTTAAATTGTTCCTACATTTACTTTTGGAACATGCAACAAACCTCTTAAGAATAAAACTAACACAACACCAAAGTATTTTCTTTCTTTCCTTTTTTTGTAAGAGAGATTGCAATCTTCACAAAAGTTTCAAAAAACTTTCTTGATTTTTCACTCTTTGTAACACTTCTCTAAATATTCAAATATTTCTCTAAATATTTTTCCAACATTCTCTTTTAGAACATGCAACAAACAACATGAGAATAAAACAATACTACAATTACAACTACAACTAACACTGTACTAAAACCAGATGCGTTTGGCTAAACAGGTCTTGTGAACATACAGTATTTTGAGTCGTAATGGTCAGAACAACACCATCAATCTATTGTTTCAACAAAGAAGCTTGTTCTTCAGAGAGTAAACCTTTGGAGAAAGTTTGGCACTGTCTAGTTCCAGTAGAATCTTCTGAAAAAATTCAAATGAGTATCTGAGCTCTTTGGGGTAACTCAGATTGATTGCATAAATTAGGTCAAGTAGATAAACACAAGCCTTCGCAACACCTGACAACCCCGTCATCACCTCTATGCCTTCCAGCATTACCCCAGTCTGTAAAGGATCATCTGCTGAGCCACCTTTTGTGAGGATCCTCAATGTGAGCTGTTCCAGTTCCTCTTCATTCCCATAAGTATCCTTAAAAAAAAAAAAAAAAAACACAGCAAATCTGCATTTACTTGCAACATCACTTGTTATTGTTCAGATTGTTGCAAAAAATACATTGCATTGAAAATACATTGCATTGAAACACAGAATGAGAAAGAAACGTACCTTTATATTTTAAAATAAAATAAATCTCTTACAGCCTCTTACATCTAATTTGGTTAAATTAATTAATTGCCATTATACAAGTGGTTTATTTAGGTTTGGAGCTCAACTTGGTTATTGATCGATTTTAGATGCTCACCTGATAATGCTTGACGAGATTCTCAGGATTTTCCGAGAGGTAGACAATTAAGCATCGAATTACAACTTCTCTGCGTTTTTCCACAGGACTGGTCTGAAAAGTATACAAAATGTGGCTTTTCATGGTGCATACACACAAAACAACAATTATACAGAGACCCCATAGAGTTTGAGCATTATGTAACAAACTCATCTTCATTGACTGTATAACTGCTGATGGCAAATGAAGTTGGAAGCAAAATTAATTTTGAAAGAGAGCAGAAAAGTTCTGCTGCTATACACTACAACAATGATCTGAAAATTCTGTCATTAATTACTCACCCTCATGTCGTTCAGAACTTGTAAGACTTTCATTCATCTTCAGAACACAAATAAAGATCTTTTTGATGACATCTGAAAGCTTTTTGTACCTCCATTGGCAGCTGCACAATTGCAACTTTGACGCTTCAAAAAGTTCTTAACGAGATTGTAAAACTAATACATATAATTTGAGTGGTTTAATCCAGTGTTTATATGCGAGTAAAAGCCTAAATTAAATCTGTTCATCATATAAAGCGATCAAGTCTCTTCAGAAAATTTGGACTAAACCACTCAAATTATATGTATTAGTTTTTACAATCTCGTTAAGAACTTTTTGAAGCGTCAAAGTTGAAATTGTGTAGCTGCCAATGGAGGAACAAAAAGCTTTCAGATTTCATTAAAAAGATCTTCATTTGTGTTCTGAAGATAAACAAAGGTCTAACATATGTGGAACGACATGAGGGTGAGAATCAGTATTTTCATTTTTGGGTGAACCCACAAAATATTAGAGGTGTTTAAGCTGAGCCAGAAGTCAGCGCTCAAAATAAAATAAAAAAAGTGTTAAAATTTCAGTACCGACTTTGTACTAAAGTACTGTTACTTTTTACAACCCTACATAAACTATCCACATACCTGGTTTAGCATACTCAAAATTTCTCTAATTTGCTGTCCAGCTTTTCCTCCCTTGGTGCGAAACAAAGACAGAAGTGCATCCGAGTGTTTGTCCAGGTTTGCCATGAATGTTGTTTCAAGCTCAACAGCTGTCAACCTCCTGAATTCTTCTTTGACCTAAAAAGACAACAATACATTACTCAAAACTCAGACAAATTTAGAGCAGAATTAAAACAAGGAAATATAAATGTAGATACCTGAGAGGTGTCGAACAAAGCAGGCCATCTTTCCTGTATGCTTGCTATAGAAGGACTCTTCTCCACAATCTCCTTACAACGGTAGGAGAAAGTTCTGGACATTTTTTGATTAATATTTCTCCAGTTATCCCTTATCTTGACATCATCAAGAAGCTCAATCCGTTCTTGTTCTAGACTCTGTTCAGTTACTCCCACAGGATGTGGAGGGAGGTAGTTTATTTCTGCTTTCTTTGTTTTTTTTACAGCAGCAGGTCTTTTATTTTTCGCCGAATTCACTGTTACTTCTGGGCAACCGATACTTCTAAATTTTGACCGATAGTTTCCCATCTTGAATTTTAGTCTGGTTTGCCATCCATAGAATCCGGAGTATGACCCAGGCTCCTTTAAGCAAGGATGCTTTTGGATTAATGCCTCTGCAACTGAAGAAATTTGCTGGCTGGTCGGATATGCACAAAACTGGAAAATCTTTTCAGCCAATTTCTCTAGAATATCGGATTTGACACTTGGATTGTTCAGAGTAGTTCCATCATTTCTGAATGCATCATTAGCAGACTTCAGAACCAGCTCAGTGTCATAGGCAAACTCTGGAATTTCAAACGGTGATGGCCACGGCTTTGATCTTTGTCCATGACTGTCTGGAGAGGAGAGCAATACGGTGTCATCTGATGCGCCAGATGATGAGGGAGCTGAAGAGGCAACTGAACAGTCATCTGAACTAACTGGGGCATCAGAGGTAGAAGGGCCAGAACACTCTAAACTGTCAATTGTTGTTAAATGTATAGTCACTGGCTCAACTTGCACTACTTTAATAGTGTCTTTATCTTTAAGCTCAGATGTTGAAGTCAGAGAAAAGAACTCCTCAAAATCAGTGTCTTTGTAATGTAGAGTAAAGTTCCCTTGTATCTGAAATGTCTCTTTAACTACTGACTCCAACTTCACACAGGTATCTGGAATTCCAGAGGGCAGGTGAAGTTTGCGAATGGAGTTCTGATCAAGAATTACCCGTAATATTGCTGGTTCACACATGTCCTGTTTGAAAAAGAAACACTATTAGACAAAAATGGGACAATTCACACATACAAGATAATTGTCATTGTTACAAAGGGTTTGTATTTAGCACTTCAGGTAATAGATTTATATTAGTAGGGTTTTCATATTGAGAGTTGACAGATTCAATGACTATGGACTGTGAACGCCCCCCTGTGGAATAACGGAGTAATTGGAATATGCTGGAAAGGAAGTGCGTTAGTTGTTGTTATGAATCCGTAGAGTGTGGACTGCGGAGCTCACGAGAGATTGCCTCATTTCAGAAAGTGGTGTTATTAATCGTGTGCGTGCATCTAAAAAACCACACACACATACAAGTACACCCAATAAATCCTCAACGAAACCTAAGTGCATCTTCATTGCGTCCTGACCAGACGTACCACAGTGATTCATTTAACCCGAGCCAAATCGGTTACAACACAACAAATTGGTCCTTCGAGCCGGATTACGGTAATTGCTGTGGATGTGTCGAAGATGTTTTCAGACAAGACGACCAGAGAAGGACGGCCTGCTGACGTGCGTCCTAAGCGGTGAACACAGCCTCCAGCCTGGTTGGAGGATTATGAGGTTTCTCTCCCACATTACGACCAACAGACCCAAGCTGCTGCTACATTCCTTCATCCCAGAGAGTTACAGGCAAGTCAGACTGAAAGGGTAGCCGAGATGACCCCTCTCACGTATCAGTCATCGAGCGACGAGGCCATGTGGGCAGACCGGAGAGCCATAAGTCGTTCACCACCCACTGGGACAAGATATGAAAGCACACCTGTACTGCAACCAGTTACAACGGAGGATGTATCAGAGATTCTGAAAATGATGCAGCAGCTTAAACAAGAAAATCAACAACTTCAATCTACAGTTCTAGATATGCAACATCAAATGGTTATTAACAGAGCCTCCTCAACCCACCAAAGAGCAGTGCCTTTGCCACATGACATGTCTCATTAGACAATCTTCTACCTGAGGATGTGACAGAGAGATTTAAATATCAAATTCTCTTAGAACACTTGAAGTTTGAGGACGCTCTTCTCATTGCAGACTCTTATATCAATTCCAGTAGGCCCTATTCAGATACCATGGCAACTCTTGCTGAGCAATATGGGCAACCTCACCAATTAGCCTTGCGGCGGATTGCTGATTTAATGGATGACCCCACTATCCATAGTTATGATGCTAGTGGATTCAAAAGGTTTGCATTGAAAGTCAGAGCATTAGTAGGCATGCTGGACCAACTGGGGGATAGCGGCAGTGTTGAGTTCCAGTGCGGTTCACACGTAACCAGACTGATGTCAAAACTGCCCCACGAATTGCGAGCTGAGTTCAAAAGGTACATGTACCCCTTAAATGTTCACATTCCTACTCTTTTACACTTTGCGGACTGGCTTGAATATGAGCTAAAAATACAGGAAAGTGGTTTTGAGTTGCATGGCGGGGACAGAAAGGAGCAAACTACCCAGAAAAGGGATAGACGCAGAGACTTTAAGCCCACCAAGACAACGGCTATATTCCACAGTGCAGAGCCTGCTCTCAATACAAAACATCTGCAGAAGGATCCAGTTCGAGTGTGGCTAAAACTCAGGACAAACCAAAAATGTTCTGCCCCTACTGCACAAATACCCAGCATTATTTGAATCAGTGTCATAATTTCAGCCAGCTCACCAAAGAACAGAAAACAAACTGGGTGAAAACCAATAAGAGATGCTGGCGTTGTGGTCGATCCCATCAGGCAGCGCAGTGCCGTTTGAAAACCATCTGTAAGGTATGTAAGGGCAAACATCTCGAGGCACTTCATGAGTTGAATGAGAGACCAGTCAATGAAAACACTTGTCTTGTCAACAACACCAATGAGGTTCTGTACCTAGACCGAACATTAGGTTGCAGTCAGGTTCTGTTAAAGGTCACAAAGGTAATCCTTCGGAATGGAGAACATGCCCTTGAGACATTTGCCATTTTGGACGATGGTTCAGAACGCACCATCCTTTTGCAAGCAGCTGCTCAGAAACTGAATCTATATGGCAAACCAGAAGACCTTACTCTTAGAACTGTTAGACAGGACATGAGAGTCATACATGGTGCTTCAGTGTCTTTCACCATCTCTCCAGCCTGTCAGCCTCAAAGAGTGTTTAAGATACACAAGGCGTTTACTGCAGACCAATTGGGGCTAGCCGAACACACATGTCCAGCTGCAACCTTACAGAATAAATATAGACACCTCAGAGGGTTGCCAATCCCTTCCTATGACAGTGTTCGGCCCCTCTTATTAATCGGCTCTGACTATCCCCACTTAGTTACCCCGATTGAGCCTGTACGCTTGGGTCCTCCTGGTGGACCAGCAGCAGTGAAGATGAGACTAGGCTGGACAGTCCAAGGCCCTGCTAAGCTTGTGCAACATCCACTTCTCACCCAACAATGTTTTAATATATCAATTCGCTCCCCTTCCAATGAGCTGTTCAGACATGTTGAGAAACTGTGGCAACTCGATGATCTGCTACTGCCTGGACCGACTCTATGGACTTCCTATGGCGTGATCAGAACAGAGAGGAACTCCCAAGCATCTACGAGTGGCAAGTGCTCCCATTTGGAACAACGTGTAGTCCGTGTTGTGCCACATACGCACTACAGAAGCACGTAATTGACCACAGTGAGCCAGGAGACAATGTCCGACACTCCATCGAAAGATGTTTCTATGTAGATAACTGTCTACAGAGTGTTGCTACATTTGAGGAGGCTAAAGGGCTAGTGAACACACTGAGGAATCTGTTAGCAGAAGGAGGATTTGAACTACGACAATGGGCATGCAATTCACCTAATGTCATCAATCATCTGCCGAAGGAAGCCAGATCTGAAAGCAGTGAGCTTTGGCTTAACCAAACCGAATCAGATCCTCAAGAACTTGCATTAGGATTGCGTTGGATGAGTCAATCTGATACTCTTGGATACCAAAGCCGCCTTGCTAACTGTTCAACCCCCACAATGAGAAATATATACAAGGTAGTAGCGAGCCAGTATGACCCCCTTGGGTTCCTTGTTCCCTATATCACTCGGGCCAAGATACTTATACAGAGTCTGTGGGCGAAACAGAGAGAGTGGGATGACCCACTACTGCCAAATGACATTCTGGAAACATGGCATGAGTGGCAAAGAGAACTGCCACATCTAACTCAAATCAAATTACCTCGCTGCTATGTGAGTTCCCAGATGGACTCCCTTAATTGTAGTCGCCAAGTACATATTTTCAGTGACGCCTCCGAACGGGCCTATGACTACGGACCGTAGCATACTTGCGCACAGAGGAGGCAAGGGGAAGTGTTGAGGTAGCTTTTCTCACAGCCAGGTCAAGAGTAGCCCCTAAACGCCAGTTATCTGTGCCTAGATTGGAACTGTGTGCAGCTCTTATGGGTGCGCAGTTAGCTTCATTATTAGTTAAAGAGCTCACCCTGAACATTGAATCCTTCGTACTCTGGACCGACTCCACTACAGTCCTGACATGGCTTCAGTCAGAATCCTGTCGCTATAAAGTATTTGTGGGAACCAGAATTGCTGAAATACAAGAACTCACAAGTGCTCACACATGGCGGTATGTGGAATCCACCAAGCTGACTACATCACTCATGGGAAGAATCTAAAAGAGCTATCTACAGATAAATTATGGAGACAAGGACCAGAATTTCTCCTGCACTCACCCTGCTGCTGGCCGATGATTCCCAACATAAGTACATCTGAAAATCCTGCTGAACTGAAGAAGACTACTTTCTGTAGTCACGTAACAGTTGCTGATGTTCAGTCCTTGCCTGACCCACAACAGTTTAGCAGTTTTAAAGCTTTAGTTGAAGCTGCAGCACTGCTACGCCATGGGGTGGCAGGTAAAGAAGGGGATCCCTCAGCTGAGGATCATCAATTAGCAGAAAGAGACATTCTGAAGAAAGTTCAATATGATAGCTTCCCTGAGGACCTCCACTGTCTAGTGGAAGGTAAACCAGTACCGTATTCTAGCCGCCTAATAACTTTGGCACCTGAGTATGACCACACAGTGGGCCTCATTCGAGTTGGTGGGCGACTTCGCCGCAGTCAACAACTGGATGCAGATGTTATCTACCCAGTTGTCCTAGATCCATCCCACAAAATAACTCAACTACTCATTCAGGACATTGATAAAGAGCTTCATCACACTGGTTCTGAACGGGTCTTTGCAGAGATCCGCCGTAAATATTGGATTTTACGCGGTAGAGAAGCCGTTAAACGGCAGCAATACTCCTGCCCAGACTGTCAAAGGTGGCGAGCTAAACCGACAGTGCCTCGAATGGCAGATCTCCCTCAGGCCAGACTGCAAATATTCAAACCCCCATTCTTCTCTACTGGAATGGACTGTTTTGGACCATTTACAGTTAAAATAGGTAGACGATGTGAGAAACGTTGGGGCATCTTGTTTAAATGCCTGACTACTCGTGCTGTCCACATTGACCTTTTAAGCAGCCTTGATACTGACTCATTCCTGATGGCTCTAAGACGCTTTACATCACGCCGAGGAAAACCTTCAAAATTGCTATCAGATCAAGGCACGAACTTTAAAGGTGGCGAAAGAGAGCTCCAAGAGTCATTCAAATCATTGGGTCATACCCTGCAGACAGAGTTGGCCAAACCGCAAATACAATTCAGATTTAATCCTCCCAGTAGTCCCCATTTCGGAGGAGTTTGGGAACGTGAGATAAGATCCATTAAGTCTGCACTGTATGCCACTTTACAAGGGCAAAGTACGACTGAGGAGGTACTGAACACGGTTCTCACTGAAATAGAAGGAATTCTGAATTCTAAACCTCTGGGTTACATTTCCACAGATATTGCTGACCCCAACCCGGTGACTCCAAACCTTCTTCTCATGGGGCGGCTGGATCCATCACTCCCACAGACCGTTTATCATGAAACAGAACTCTTAAGCCGCCGTAGATGGAGACACTCTCAAGTACTTGCCGATCAGTTCTGGACACACTTCACAAAGTACTACCTGCCCAACCTACAAACCCGTGCAAAATGGCAGAGGGACAAAGACCAGTTGCAGTTGGACATGATTGTTATGATTGTGGATCCACAGTTACCCAGAGCACTCTGGCCTGTAGGAAGAATCACTAATGTTTTCCCCGGGACTGATGGACGAATCAGAACAGCTGAGGTGAAAATTAAAGACAGAACATATATCAGACCTGTAGCGCGCCTCATCAAACTACCGGCACTCCCAGACACAGATGTAGTTTCAAGCCCTTCTAAATAAGCAAATTTGACTATGCAAATTTGGGGGCGGCTGTTACAAAGGGTTTGTATTTAGCACTTCAGGTAATAGATTTATATTAGTAGGGTTTTCATATTGAGAGTTGACAGATTCAATGACTATGGACTGTGAACGCCCCCCTGTGGAATAATAGATTAATTGGAATATGCTGGAAAGGAAGTGCGTTAGTTGTTGTTATGAATCCGTAGACTAGAGCGTGGACTGCGGAGCTCACGAGAGATTGCCTCATATCAGAAAGTGGTGTTATTAATCGTGTGTGTGCATCTAAAAAACCACACTCACATACAAGTACACCCAATAAATCCTCAACGAAACCTAAGTGCATCTTCATTGCGTCCTGACCAGACGTACCACAGTGATTCATTTAACCCGAGCCACATCGGTTACAACACAACAGTCATAGTCTGCTAAATCTCATGTTGTTCCAAAATTAAATAATTTCAATTTGTATGATTACACAGACAATAATTACATTTGATATTATTATGAGTAAATTACCATTTTTATTCTGGGTGAAAATTTCTCTTTTTGGTAATAATTAATTGAACTGCCATATCCTGTTAACAATTACCCATTATGATTACCTAAAACTGTGTAGAAATGAAGCACTTCAAAGTCACCATACACTTCCCCTTAACAGTGTATGCAGCAAGAGGTACAACATCACTCAAGTCTTCATGGAGAAGTACTTCAACATGGTCAGGTGCATCTAGTTCAAAAGACCTCAAGTGCTCATTGTACCAGGCTCTACGTGTTTTCACTATGAACCCTAAAGAGTTGTTTACAACCATCGGTTGGTTTATCTGAACAAAATCAGGAAGTCCTGCAGTGGAACCATGAGCCAGAACCATACCTTTACAGTATTTTGTTCCGTAACAAGATACGGTGTTTGCCAACACTATTGATGTTTGATTCGGGAATTTTTTGCGAACTGCTTCCTGTACATCACTATGTAGCAAATCCAAATTGACACTGGACACATGTGAAACAGAAAGTGATGGTTGAAAGTTCTCTGAAGGTTGACATTTAAAACCCATCAACAACTGGTGTTTCACTGCAAGCGAAAGCAAGATGTTTCTGAAAGAATGGGTGTGTCGCACAACATGTTTGAAAAAACTGTGCTTCGCCTCGAAGCGCATGGTCCACATAGCCACCAGAGGACCAAAAGCCTGGATCAGTTCCGGATAGTGTTCCAAGAAATGATGCTTAGGAAGCAACCTCTGCTGTGGAAACACACTCAAAAATCTCTGTCTGTGCTCAGATATTTTGATATCAAGGTAGCCAATGGACTCTTGAGTATGCACTGGTGAAACTATCAGTTCCACAATTTCTTTAAGGTCCATAAGAATTAACCATGCAGGTTCATCCACTGGAATTTTTGGACCTATGAGAAATGGAAGAAACCTGACGAAGGCCCAGTTTTCATGGGCATTTCCGCCGATACTCTTTCGAGTTCCAAAAGACAGAGGCAATGCCTTTGGACAGTTGGGAAATGCTGGATTGCAGCATTTATATCATCCACTGTCAAGTATTTCTTTTTGATGAAAACATCCAAGCATAAAGCCAGTTCTACTGGAACGATCCCTTCAAAAACGTCATGTAGGAGATCTGGTGGATATCCTGATAAAACATGGAAATAATCCAGTTTGTCAGTCATGATGCATTGTCTTTTGACACCAAATGAATGGCCAACACTTGTATCCTCTGATGCTGTTTGAACATGTAGAGTGTGTTGCTCATTTGTCCTTCTCTGAAATGCACCTGAACGTACTTCTTTCAGCTGAAAATCTGAACGCTGGCCAAGGCAAAACCTGCAGGGATATGGTCCGGAGAAATTTTCAACAAACCCAGCAAGTGAATGGGCTGCTAAATTGTCTGCAACAACACACATCACTGTACCTCTGACATTCTTTCCAAGGCTAGAAATAAAAATGCCTTCTCTCTCCAACACTCCTAGATCTTTCAAAAGGGGTTCTAGCACAACTGGATATCCATGCCGTTTAACATCTTCTGCTTTGCAAAGAACTGCCAAATAAATGGACGACAACTCAGAATTTCCCAGGACCCAATTCACTGCAGTGATTTTATGCTTTTTCCGGGTCGTTCCGAGTGGATTGCATATCTCAAAGTCGTCAATGTATACAATCAGGGAAATTTTATCTTCACCTTCAGATAGAAGAGGGTTTTGCTTAAAATGCAGCCCATCATGAAAAGATCTGTATGTTGGTACATCTTGTTCAGAGATCTGAGATCTTTCTAGTGCCTTTTGAGAAATATCCGTGTCATTCATTAAATGAGACAACATTTTGAGAATGGGCACATACTGAAAACTCTGTTTTTCCTTTGCATCAATAACATATTCAACAGGCTCCACAATTTTGAAGTTCTCTTTATAATACTCTTTCCTCTTATAAGAGGAACTAAAAGGACCCTCCAATCTAAGTGACTTGCCCAATGGACTTGACTCACAAAGTTCCTTTGCCAAATCTGTGACTACTGATGTTTCAAGAACACAGTCATGTTTCTTCAGCGTTTGTTCAATAACACATCTAAATGCTTCGGTTGACCCTTCTGTTGAAATGAAGAGTAAGTCTTCCACCAACTGGTCAATGCACTTGCCTGATACATGAAACAGGCTTTCCAACTTAAGTAGCACAGAACCAAATTTTTTTTTCCATCAAATCTGGCAAAGGTTCACTTTCTGCCCTCAGTGGCAGACTGCTTTCTTCTTCTTCACTTTCTTCCTCACGAGTTACTGTGCGTTCACACCGCCGCCGACTTGAGCTGCAAAGAAGCTCTGGCCGCCCTGTCAAGGACGCTTGTCAAAAAGTACGGAGAAGCTTGTTGACGCTTTGGCCGCTCTGAAGTCTGTGTCACACCATGAAATGTAAACAGGAAAAAAAAACAAGCAATACATTGACACTAGAAACCTTTTATAATGACAGCATTTTTATAACCGTTTTGGTCACATTTGGTCGGGAAAAAATTATTTTGATTAATATGCGCGAGGGAGAGCGAGCAAGACGTGTTGTTTGAAGACGGTTAAGGTGAGTGAGTGCGCGCGCGCGGCCGGGGCTCTCTCTCTCTTTTGTAACTGGTCCCTATATGAAAATAACGTCATAGATTTTTATATAATAACGTCATAAATTTCGTCATAAATGATAGGAAACCCAGCAACAGCGATTATCAGTTTCTCCTCCATTTTCTCGGAACTAATGTTTAGGTAGGAATGAAAGTTTACATCGTATGTTTCTCCGGAATCAGCCAGCGCGAAGGACGTCTATATTCTGATTGGTTGCTGGCGTTTTGCCGCTGCTTGCCGCTGAACCGCGTCATAGCTCATTACCATAAAGTTGAGCTTCTCTCAACTTTCAGATTGACGCTCAAAACGCTCAAAACGCCCAAAACGCGACGCCGATGAATTTGACGCTCCTTGCAGCTGAGAGAAGCCAGCTTCCATTGAAAATGAATGACTTCCGGTAACTTTGGAAGCTCAAGTCGGCGGCGGTGTGAACGCACAGTTATGCTGCTAGAATGGCAACAGGCAGAATCTAAACTTGAACGCAGAACTTGCGGTTTAAAATCAGTGACACAATGAGGCATATGCTTTCTGCTTTTGTGGGCAGCAAATGTGCCATACACATTTGTCCTGAAATCACACTGATTAAAAACACAATCAACAATCTCCTGTTTCTTTAAATGGTGTCTAAGATGTGCAAATAATTCTGCCTCTGTAGAAAATGTAATAGAGGCACAATGTTGACACAAGAAGGAAAAGTTATCTGCAGGTGTCTGTACATCACAAGGGGCATGGTGCCTTTTCAAGTGTGAACGAATTGAGTTCAATGTTTTAAATGAACAGGGACAATCCGGAAAAATACATGGCAATGCCGTCCAAGACAGTCATGTTGTAATCTGTAATGTTTAAGCAAGTCTGCCTTTGTAGAAATGACTGTACTACAAAATTTGCATATCCATTTCATTGTGGACTAGAAAAGGTTTTTTTTTTTTTTTTTTTTTTTTGTGAATGTGCAAGACATTGCAGCCTCCCACTAGCACAGACTTTTTCAGTAAATATATTATATCTAAAATTAATGAGAACCATATGAACTAAATGTGATATATGATCAGTTTTTTTTTTTTTTTTGGCAAAGCTAATGTGTCAAAAACAATAATTAGACAAGTGTGAAATTAACATATATATTTGTGAAATCTTACCTCAAATTATTCATATCCAAGTTCTTGCACCATAACCTTTTGCACAGCTGCATGGATTAAAGGATGGAGAGAGAAAAAAAAAAAACAGTATTTAGTGCCCTCGGTCAGGGAATAAAACAGGTCGCAATGGGACGAGTCGTGGGTGGCAAACAGGTCTACCTGTGCGTCCTCGAACTGATCCCAAATCAGCTGAACCATCTGGGGATGGAGTCTCCATTCTCCAGGGAGAGGCTGAACCCGTGAGAGCTCGTCGGCTGCACAGTTCAGGTCTCCTGGAATGTAAATGGTTCGAAGCGACCTTAGATGCTTCTGACTCCATATTAAGAGGTGGCGGGCGAGTTGCGACATACGGCAGGAGTATTGTACTGTCGGTATTGTCTGATCGGACTAGTACGTGCTGGTTCTTGAACTACGCACGGAAGCAGTGCAGAGCCAGACGTACTGCCAGCAACTCGAGGCAACTGACATGCCAAAGTTGCTGGGGTCCTGTCCAGGAGCCCGCGGCAGCATGTCCATTGCACATGGCGCCACAGCCCGTGGTGGAGACATCTGTCAATACAACAACATGCCTGGAAACTCGTTCTAAGGGCCCTCCGGCCCGTAGAAAGCTGAGGTTCGTCCACGGGGTGAAGGTCTGATGGCAGGACGGAGTCACTGGTACTCGGAGCGTGCCGTGTTGCCATGCCCACCTCGGGACTCGATCGCGAAGCCAGTGCTGAAGCGGTCTCATATGAAGCAATCGGAGCGGCGTTGCTGCGGCTCTGGATGCCATATGCCCCAGGAGCCTCTGAAAAAGTTTCAGTGGAACCGCACTCTTGGCCTCGAATTGACGGAGGCAAGTCAGCAGTGACTGCGCGTGCTCGCTCAAAAGCTGAGCGCACGTGGCGACCGAGTCGATTTTTATACAGAGAAAAGAGATCCTATGCACGGGGCAAAGTTTGCTCTTCTCCCAGTTGACTCGAAGGCCCAGACGAGCTAGGTGCCGGAGCACTAGATCCCTGTGTTCGCAAACCTGGTCTCTTGAGTGAGCTAGGATCAGCCAGTTGTCGAGTTAGTTCAGGATGCGAACCCCGTGTTCCTGTAGAGCAACAAGGGCTGCCTCGACAACCTTCGTGAAGACGCGAGGAGACAGGGCTAGCCCGAAAGGTATGCCTGCTCCTCGAAAGCAAACCGTAGGAACGGTCTGTGTTGAGGAAGAATGGAGACATGGAAGTAGGCATCCTTCAGGTCGATCGCTGCAAACCAATCCTGTGGCTGCACACATAGAAAATGCGTTTGGCCGTGGCAACCTGAACGGCAGCCTGTGAAGGGAGCGGTTCAGGACGCGGTGGTCCAGGATTGGCCATAACCCACCGGATTTCTTCGGGACAACGGGACATTTCGAATGGAGGGACAGTCTCGATTGCACCCTTCGCCAGTAGGGTGACAACCTCCGCTCTCATGATAGGGGCATTGCCACCGACCATAGTGAAGCGGCCTCCCCTGAAGCGGGGAGGAGTCCGTGCGAACTGAATCGCATAGCCGAGCCTGATGGTTCGGGCGACCTAGCGGAACAGGTTGGGAGCTCTAGCCAGGCTCCCAAGAACTGTGCCAGCAAGGTCATGCGAATCACAGACGTACCCTCGGTGGTGCAGCGAAGCGGAATGACCGGCCCGGACGTGGGTGGCATAGCGGCCCGGTGTGGGGGCACGGTCATTAGCCGCGTCCTGCCAGAGGAGGCCAGGGAAGGACCAGTGTTCCACGGGGGCATGCTCTGGCAGGGGTCTGGCGACAGTGACAAGGCTCGTGAGCGGCACACACTGTCATCCACAGCCTCTTGGGGCTCGGAGGAAGGGGCATCAGTTCTTGAAACAAGAGATTCTCCCCCGGCCCTCCACCGGGGGAAGGAGTGGCCCTGCTACCAGCTCCTGAGAAGAACTGAGCCCTAACTCCAAGCTGTCCGTCTCAAGAGTGCTGCTTAGCCTGACGTTTGGCCAGCTAAGGGGCGGAGACGAGTAGTGCCGCCCTCCTGCATCCTCCTCCTGCCCGGGGCCAGTGAAGGCTCGAGGGGAGGGGCCGCAGGGAGGCGGCCTCGGCGGGAAGCATACTAAGGAGACCGCACGGACGGATGACCGTTGGTGCAGAAGGCCTCAGTCTGCTTCAGGGGGGGTTGAAGACTGTAGGGTACAGTCCTCAACCACACCGCCGAGGAGCCCAGCCTGGGACACGGGGGAGCTGAGAAAATGAATTCTCAGACCCCCTCACATCAGCCTGGCTGAGCCCATTCCTGGACCACACTTGTGGACATCACCTGGCCCAGGGATCACGCAGGTACCCATGTCGCCCGTAGAGCGAGGTCAGTAGTGTGCGTGGCGGATCGACCAGCCCAGACGTGGGAGGCATTGCGTCCCTGCGTGGAGGCGTGGTCGAGTTTTCACAGTGTTGGCCAGGGAAGGACCAGCGTTCCACGGCGGCCTGGTCTGACAGAACTCCTGCTGACTCGACTAACGCTGACACTCCCGAGGGAGGCAACGCAGTCGAATCCTCATTTCCAGAGGAATCAAGCCCGCCTTGTGATGCTGTGGTGACATGGCACCATCTGCTGGAGCCCCGAATGAAAACACTGGGTCCCCGAGAGGAACCAGGCACACACGGAAGACCCACGGTTTGCGATGTGGAGGGGGGCGTGGCCCGTGGAAAGCTCGTTGGTATTTGGCCACACCATAACCCTCAGATCACCCTGGCCACCAGCCAAATTATTCCCTCTCGGGGAAGAGATAGATTTGGGTGTGGCAGAGGGGACTCTCAAACGGAGATCATTGAGTCTCGATCTATAAACATCGTGATGGTCATGTTCCTGCAATGAAAACATGACTCATCCACGAGCGCTGCCGAGCGTGATTAAGCCCAACACGCGAAACAGCGCTCGTGACCGTTAGGCAGATGAATCACACGCTCACATCCAGTAAATACACGGGCGAGCCGTCTTGAAAAAGACGTGCCGCGTGCAGCTCTTTTAGAGAGAGGAAAAAGCTCAGCAGAGTGCTGAAGCGCCCAGGGAGAAACACACACACTGTTGGCAGATCACTGCACAGATCAGCAGCAGGCAATGCGATCTCGCTGGAACGCGCCGTCACACCAACACACTGAAGAGCCGCTCGTCTCGTAGAGAGATGATTCAGAATGGCTTGTAAGAGTGAAGAGAACTCTTGGCTCCGAAGCAAAAACATATATGCATGTTGCCAGCGTATTTCCTTATATACCCACGAGGTGGGACGGACTTACGCTATGCAAATTCCACAGACCCATGGCATTTTCTTGCCATTGGCTCGTTTTGTATACTCGAAGGTGAGAGGCTTTCTAAGCGAAACTCGTAGTGACCACGAAAGGGAACCATGGTTACATTTGTAATCCGAGACATTTTCTTCTTTTATTCATGTTATCTTAATATAAAATCTTAGTAAAGATATGTCACGTTTAGCACGAAAAAACAAAAAAGAGAGAGAGTGAGATCAAAAATATATATATTATTATTATTATTATTGCATGCCACTTGCTTTTACAGAAATATGAAACAAATAACACAGAATTATAAAAGATTATTGGTGGAAAAAATAAAGTAAGTAGTTGCAACAGTCTAGTCCATGGATGAAGAAGTAAGTCAAAAAAGGATCTAATTACAAAAGGGTATTTATTTAAACAAAATAACCACAGGTAATCCACTGATGAGAAGGCAACATGACAGCGTGTAATACACAACCAATACCGACAGAGAATGAAAACTAAAGAGGAACTTAAATATACAGTGATAATTAACTAAATGACAAACAGGTGTATTGATTGTAAGAGTGTCCATGGTAACTAAAAACTGGTGGGAAGATATTTTGTAAATTTCCTACCGTAAATATATAAAACATTTATTTTTGTGAGTGAATGCAGAACAATCACGAACATAAATTAACAACTTTTTTTGCACCCTCAGATTCCAGATTTTCAAATAGTTGTATCTCGGGCAAATATTGTCCTATCCTAACAAACATACATCAATGGAAAGCTTATTTAGTCAGCTTTCAGATGTTGTATACATCTCAATAAAAAAAATAAAAAAAAAGACCCATGTGACTGGTTTTGTGGTCCAGGGTCACATATAGCTACTGATTTAAAATCACAGAATATTATAATTTGTGTGATGAAACACAACTATTATCTCAGCATTACAGTTTAAGCGAAAACGTCTTGGAAAATTCAGTCAATGGTGGGGAAGCGTTGTATCATAAATTACAGAAAATTCTGTCAGTGGCGGGGAAAGAGTAAATATGAAGGGGTGGATTTTACAATTCCCTCCTCTTTTATCGTGTAACAAATAGGGAAACATATTATGTTCTTAAATGAAGTGCATTTATTCTGGTATTAATGTTACAGGCAATGTCTGTATTTGTTATCTGAGAGGTGACTAAGGGTCTGTCTGACCCATGTCAGGAATGAAGTAACAGTATTTGCTCATTTAACCAGACTAAATAATACATTCTATGTTTAGGCCTGTAATAAATATAGTTGTGGCAAAGATTTCCTGGCACTGGCAGTCTTAAATTTACAGGCTAAAACTCATAACATGTAATATCTATCATTATAAGCATGAGAAGAGATAAAACAATGTTTGATTAAACAATGATTTTTTGGCTGTATATCATAAACATTCTGGGTTGTTTTTCCCAAAAGCATCATAAGCCTAAGTGGACCATAGAACCATTGCCACCAATGGTCTCCACGATAAACTTAGCTCACGATGCTTATGAGAAATCCAATCCTGTATAGTATCCATTACATCAAAAACACATCTATTTGGATGCTTTTATAATACATATAATTTTTTTGCGAATTTCAGGAAAATTAAAACCATAAACAAGAGGGTTCAGGATGGGTGGTACAATAAGAAACTGCAGTGAAAAAATTATTGACAGGCCTAGAGGGAGATCCAAAGTCGTGACCCGACTCAAAGTGACCTCACAAAAAATAGCAATAGAGAAATTTAAAAGGATCACCATGTGTGGAATACAAGTTTGATATGCTTTTCTCCTGAACTCTGGTGAACTTTTTGTACAAATTATAAGAATTTTAACATAGGAATATAATATAAAACTTAAAGGCATGATAAGAGTTGTGGTCACTATGAAAAAGCCAAAAACATTATTAATAATAGTGTTTGCACAAGACAGCTTGATAATTTCCCAGCTGTGACAATACACTTTCCACAGTTTGTTACCACACATAATCAGTCTGGCTTTTAAAATACCAGCAATACCAACACAAAGCATTGGATAAATCCAGCTTATAGCTATTAAAACAGATAAAATCCTGGGAGTCATTATGCTGTTGTATTGTAAAGGATTACAGATTGCTACATATCTGTCAAATGCCATTAACATTAATATTGTATTTTCATTTGATGCATATGAATAAATGACAAAAGCCTGTAAGAGGCATGCTTCACGGGACACCAAGTGTGTATCAGACAGCAAGTCTGTCAGTAACCTTGGGAAAAAGCCAGCTGTTCCAAACACAGAGTTGATGGACAAACATGCAATCAGAATGTACATGGGCAGGTGTAAAGTCCTTTCCAGACAAATTGCAAGAATTATAAAGGCATTAAAGAATATAATAGCACAGTATAAAATAATTCCCAAACTGAAGAAAGTATATTTTATGTACCCAATATTTTCAAACAACATCAAGTAAAAATATGTTCCATTTTCCATTTTTCGTTAAGCAAAGGATGGATTCATTGACCTGAGGATGAAAGAAGACACAGTTCACGTGATTTTTACTTCAAAAAAAGATTGTTTGGTAACATTATTTTACAGTGTCCTTGTTACATATGCTACATGTAGTTAATATAGTAATAACTATAAATTATGCATAAGTAGCTACACACAACTAACCCTAAACATATTCTTAATCCTAACTCTAACCCCCCTACAGTAAGTACATTTAGTTGATTAATATTACTCTGCACCACTGCATTGTAACAAGGACACCTTAAAATTTAACCTTAAAGTGTAACCAACTGTTTTCATGCTTATGAGCTTTGTATAATTTAGCCACAATGTTTAATACATCATGTGAATATGAATTATTTAGTCAGTTTAACAATATACATTTACATGAAATTGCATTACCAGAAATACCTTCTGTGATACGATCTGACATTACCATCACTTTATCTTCAGAAAATGTGTGAATGTGCAGAGAATCAGGTCTAGCCTATGTGTGCTCTGTGTGTGCTCTGTTTAGAAGACCGAAGAATAACCATACATGCTTTTTTTATATACCATAAAACAAGTCTCTGAAGACCTCTCTCCTGTGGTTTGGTTGCTTGATTTGCATAAACAGCACACCAGAAGTTTTCCTTAACTAAAAACATTAAACACGTGGCACAGTGGGTAAAAATCTTGTAACTCAAAATGTACTGATAACACAGACACAATAATGAGGTTGTGAGTCTTTGGAAAGGTATTCTAGTTGAAATTTAAATTTTACATATATGTAAAGTGTCAGTGGGAATATGGTACTATAGAACTAGATTCATACACCATGTTCTCAGTTGTGTTTGTCTTTTAAATGACAAAATGTATGTCTTAACACAGCCTTCTCCAGCAGGTAGTGATATTGATCTGTGTATAATGTAGGCAGTATGTGGCATGTGAACCTCTCCTAATATTATGATTAAAGTGTTGAATGGTTCATGCTTGAAGTCATGTGGATGTTCTCATTGTGATCAGCATTTCCTTAGTGTTGTGTCTTGTTGTTTATGTAAAGTAAGAAGTGTGCAAATGTTACCTTTTCCAATGCTAAATCCTGTTTAGATATTAAGTTCTGGCATTAAACTCTTGATGGCACAGGCTGATAGCAAGCGGTCTACTGTACGAAAATCTTATACATTAAGATTAGAAGGTTATGTCAATGATACATCAAATGATTTCATTATGATATTTGATCAGGTGGTTGCTTAGTTTTGATCTCTTATCAGCCTGCAACGTATGTCAGTTGTTAATGAGTCTATGTTCATTCATATGTACAGATATATGCATATCTGCCTATGCAGTAGCTTGTTTTCTCACTCAGCAGCACATGTATATATAGTTGTATTTGTCCATTTCTTACATTAACCTGTGCAGGGTGAATAGTTGCTTTACAAATGTATAGCAATAGTCTCTTTCAGCTGTTGCATAACTCCAAACTCAAAATCTAAAAGCGGCTGGGAAAGCTGTGCAACAGTGCAGGTTTATTTTGATAGCCTTTAACTATCTGGAAAAGCTGTTTGTATGGGGGGAGGGCTCTACACATTTCTCATGTCTTGTCTCCTGCTTTGTTGGGGGGTTATTTCATGTATGTTACATGTCCAGCAGCAGCATGTCTTACATGCTCACAGCAATGTCTGTGAATTGTTACGTACTAGGATGGCAGCAAATACAGGCATGGAGTCATGGATCCGTTTCAATCATTTATCTGAAACCCATTTGAAATAAATTTACACCTCACTATATCACAGTCGTGGTTCTCTTACGAGAGGTCTCTCGTACTGCGTAAGTATCTTACGCTAGGGGAAAATCCCTTTTCCACGAGATACTGAAGCCAAGAAAATTATCCTTAATTTTGTATTAATGTAAAACGCGTTGTGGCAGCATGCAGACATAGGCAAGACGGCTCGTGTGCCTATTGGCTGCTCTGCGGCAACTGCAGCAGCCTATCGAGCGAGGCCTAGCGTGACGTCAGACCCAATGGGGTGCTTCGCCCCCACTGCGTCACATCCCGCCGAAACGGGCGTGGCTTAGGCCTATAAATTCAGCTCGCAGGCAGCTATTTCTGATTTTTCATCTCTTCAGCGAAGCACACGCATCGCTGGATCCCGAGAGAAGCCGCGCCGTCTGAAGAAGCCTCTGCAGCGGGACGAGTCGCCTCTGAAGTCGCTGGCCGCGCCGCCTTCAACCGCCTTCCCGCCGCGCTATCCGGCGCTCATATCCTTTTTCTCTCTGCTGCGTGTGTGTTCGCCGCCGCGACACACACTGTCTAAAAGAGCTTGCGTCTTTTTCAAGATGCCATCCTGCGGCTCGTGCAGAGCCACACTCAGTGACGGGGACCGCCATGTTATCTGCGCTTCCTGCCTGGGTGAGGATCATGCAGCTCTCGCGCTCGCTGACGGCGGCTGCCCTCATTGCGAGCTGTTGCCCATGGCGACTCTGAGGACTCGCCTGGCACTCTTCGCCGAGACTGCACCCCCGCCCGCTGTAGTGCCGCGCCGTAAAAAGCGCCATGCTCAGCGGGTCCCGGAACCTTCCCCCACCCGCCCAAGCTCGCCGGTTCGCCCGCCAGCTTCACCGGTCTCGTCAGCGTCTCTTCCTGACGGACAGCGGCCGCCGTCTGCCGCCGCTTCCGTTGTTGAACTTGTTGTGGAAAATTCAGTATTTCTTATAATCATTCGGTTCCAAACTGTTTAATCATATGTTTCTGTGAGGTTTTCTAGCAGCTGAGGAGGGACAGGGAAGCGAGAGGCAATTTAGGTCGTAGATGAAGGCCTTTGGGTGTCTCAGGGACAAAGAACAGTGTGACCTGTGCCAGGGGGGGGGGGGTAGAAACCAGTCCGAACCAGCAGGAGATAGGGGGTATCTTTCTGGAAGTTTACAAGAAAGCTGGAAGGAGGAGTTTTTGCCAAGAAACTGTATAAGATCTGTATGTTTTATTATGTCTAGTAGGTATTCTATTTCAAAGCTGGGTGGCTGCGGCTTTTGTGAATGGAAACCTCATTGAAATAAACCTTTTCTCTTTATTACAGTTTTGTCTCGTGAAAGTTTTCTTACACCTCTGATGCTGTTTGATATTAACTTCTCAAAATTGCCATTACAACTTGGTGTCAGAAGTGGGATCCTGTGCGGACGCTTCTTCTCCTGGTCCTGAGAACGGATTTGACGGGAAAGTGCACGACCTCGGCAGCACCAGGCAGCCGTCTTATACCTCGACGGTTTGAGATAGAAACTCAACAGATTACGAGAGAGAGAGGCAAGACCCCGCACTCAGGGCCAGTGAAAGAACTCCCACCAGGGTCAAAAGAATCCGCGGCGATTGCGAAAAAAACAAAACAAAAAAAAAAACAGAAAAGCATCTCTGGGTAAGAAACGGCAAATTGTTTTATTGATGTTAAGTGTGATTTGATAATTGTGAGTGAACATGAACCATGTTGGCTGAATTTGCTTTGGGTACGAGCGAGAGGTGATTCAGGGGAATCACAATTTTTTGGGGTAAGGGCTGAGGAATTCGGATCAGTTTCTACCTCACTTAGCTCGTTGGTGGACGGAAGGGCCACAGGTGATTCAGGGGAATCACAGATTCAGGGGAATCACAGGTGCTGGTTAATTAGTTTTGCTCGAAGTCTCTGTAACCCGAAGAAGTCTTGCAAAGGTGGACGGAAGAGCCACGCCAGATTAATTAGGTGAATCAGAATCAATCGAGCGCTGGAAGGTGCTCATGAGAAGAGTTTGAGTAAAACATAATTACAAAAGCACGGCATATTTGCTGAAACCCGACCGGTTTTGGGTAGAATAAAATCGGGTCTGTTGAAGACGTTTGACAGATACTAAGACACGTGTCGAAAGAGTAAAATCCAGAAGGGAAATTCAGCCAAAAATGGGGTCATCTAACAGTAAATTAGATCATTTTTATACACCAACTTTCTGTCAAATGAGAAATAATTATGGTGGTAAATGTATGGTTGACATACAGAAACTGATCAAATATCACGATTTTCCCGAAGCGGGGACCTTGAGTAAAATAAGACTAAATGTAGTAAAAGAGTCAGTAGAAAAGAACGAGGGAAAACAGAGTAGCTGCTGTGTGTGTGTCAAACATGTGTGTAAGAACTGTGAACCGACTATAATGTGTTGGGTAGAATAAGCTGACAGGCGAGAACGAGAGCAAATACAAAAAGAATTGGCATGTAATGTTGAGAATGTTGTGTGTGTGAAAACAGTTCCACTGGAACAGAATGCTACTAATGAACCGAATGTATGTGCTTTTCCACATGTGACTGAGGTGGCAACGGCTCCGCCGCCTGCCTACAATATAACCCACTACCCAGTAGCAGAGATACCGGCCCTCAGGCTCGATCTGGACCGCTTTCCACCGGCCCCGAGAACAGCCCAAAGAGCAGCGCAGGCAGAGGCAGATGCAAGAGAAGCGCGAGAGGGGGCAGAGGCCGCAGAGCGAGTGGCACACAGACTAACAGCGCAGTTTCATGCACAGTTACACGGGCGTTTGAGTGCAACGCTGTGGCACGCTACTCACGCTGAAGAGGACAGAAAGGAGAAGAAAAAACCCCTCACAATGGTGGTTATGCAACAACGACGACCTAAACAACCCAACAAACCTGCATCTTCCTGCTCAAACCCTGCTGGTCGAAAAGGACAGAAAGGAAGAGCTGCTGGAGGAAAATGGAGCTGTTATGTTTGTGCCACAAATGCCCACTCGCTCCGAGACTGTACAAAATGTAGAGTGTGCAAGAAGGACGGACACTGGAGCAGAGCGTGTCCCACCATGAAGTCGGATTGAACCGAGGGGGGCTGGAGAGCGGGACGGAAAGAGTCCGGTTCTGGCCAATCTCTGGCTACAGCAAAGGGAAGTGAAAATATTTTTACTAACACACACACACACGACGCACACACAAACACATACACTGATTTTCTTTCTGCTACCTGCAATGAAAAAACTGCTTGCAAATCTTTTTGTGTGACTGATGAAACTTTGAGCAAAGCTATGACTGATACTTTGAGCAGTGTTGTGAATGACGAATGTATGAGATTGTACAAAAGTACAGGGTTTCCTGAAATGCCAATTTACCCGTTATTAGTCAAAGGGGTAGTTATTGACTTTTTAGTTGATTCGGGTATCAGTCTGTCCACGTTACGACCATGTGATTTACCATGTTTTCTACGGGAAAGTGTAAATTAAATTTGTCCCTCTGTGCTGATTCCTATGGAATTAGCATTGAGGAGGCACCACAAATTACTTGTTCCAAATTCGAGCCGTGGGCTTATGAATGGCAGGTAACAGATATTGATTGGGCAGAAAAGATTTTGAAATTGGCAAAAGATCGTACAGACCCAGTCAATACAGAGTTTATGACAAATGACAAAATGCATTGTACATCACATGTCGTAACGGAACGAGATTCAGACTTTGAAAAGATGTGGTTTAATTCTGTGAAGAATGAAAGTGTGAAATTTGACCAGATTTTCTGGACAGAAAGTGTGTGTGCGCATTGGCTGCAGTGTTGACAGAAAGTCAGAAAGCTTGTTATCTAAATGACAGAGAACACTGCCTGCCACTTATCTGTCTCCAAGGCCATAAGCCAGCAGTGGAGAGATGCAGGCCTTTTTGTGAGAGAGTGTCTATCGGCCACAGACTGGGTGAGAGTTGACACACACACAGCAGAGAGTAAGAGTATGGGGGCATTTAAATAAAAATGTGACAACACAGGATGAGAAGGATATTTCTGCCTCAGAAATTGATATTTCTTTGGCACAAATATCACCAAACTTGTGAAGAAAAAAAACAAAAAAAAACAAATATGATGTGGGGCTGATGAAAGGATGTGAGCCAGTGACTGCTATTGGGAAAATGTGACAGGACAGGGAGAGGGGGATATTTCTGCCTCAGAAATTGATATTTCTTTGGCACAAATATCACCAAACTTGTGGGCAAAAAAAAAACAAATATGATGTGGGGCTGATAAAAGGTTGTGAGCCAGTTGTAATCACACCAAAATCTGATTTCAGACCATGTAAGTCACAGTATTCCCTGAAACGTGAAGCAATAGAGGGCATAAAACCAGTGTTTGATGCTCTGTTGAAAGAGGGTGTAATTAGGCATTGTGATGGTTCACAAGTTAGAACCGAAATTAACCGAACTCCTTTCTTATGTTGATGACCTTTTGATCTGTTCAGAAAGTGAGTCTATTTGCAGGGCTGACACTGTGACTCTCCTGAAGCATCTTGAAAGGGAGGGGCACCAGGTCAGCCTTTCAAAGCTGCAGTTTGTGAAACAGGAAGTGACATTCCTGGGCCATGTTATCAAACAAAACAGCAAAACACTGTCACAGAAAAGGGTGCAGGGCATAAAAGAAGCCCCAAAGCCTGTAACAAAAAACAGTTGCTGTCATTTTTGGGGATGTGTGCTTACTGTCGTACATTCATTCCCAATTATGCCATTTTAGAACAGCCTTTACGAGCCCTGACAACAGGGAAAGGGTTGAAGTCATGTGACAGACTTGTTTGGACAAGTGAAGCTGAGACAGCATTTGATAACATGAAAGCACAATGAGATATCTCGATTGTTAGGCCTTCTGGTTGTAGACCATCCATTGTTTAGATGGTTGATGAAAAGCATGACCTTATGACTTCTGTTCTCCTGTAGACGCATGGTGACCGATGAGAAGGTAGCCTATTTTCAACAAAACTCGACCCCGTGGCAGCGGGATTGCCACACTGTCTCCGGGCGGTGGTGGTAGCTGAACTGGCCCTCAATGGCCTCAAGAGAGTTTGTAGGCTATGCTGATCTGACTTTAGGGGTCTCACATTTGGTGTCTTTGATTTTGCAGGAGCAGAGAACGTCACGTTTGTCTACAGCTCGATTGAGGTATCATAAAATTTTGTTTGACATGCGAAATGTCACTGTTAAAAGGTGTGCACAACGCGTCCAGATTTGTTGGACGTTCCGCTTGATAATTGTGACAATGTCCTTTTTGTGGATGGATCTGCGTCGAAGAATCCACAAACAGGACAGAATAACGTAGGTTATGCGGTGACGACTGAATTTGAAACTGTAAGATCTGGCAAATTACCATGTCATTACTCTGCACAGGCAGCTGAATTAGTCGCTTTGACTGAAGCATGTAAACTGATGACTGACAAGTGTGTAACGATTTACACAGACTCGCGTTGTGCTTTTGGGGTCACGCATGACTTTGGTGCTCTGTGGAAGCACAGAAAATTTTTAAAGTCAGACGGACGACCAATACTGAACGCTACGTTAGTATCTGACCTTTTGGAGGCCATTATGCTGCCAGACAAGATTGCGATTTGTAAATGCGCAGCGCATATTAATGATAAAAGTTTCGTATCAACAGGCAACGCCAGAGCTGATATGGCTGCGAAGGCAGCGGCAACAAACCCAAACTGAAGCTGATACCATTGGCGCCACTTGCGTACAACTTGACAATAACCTTAACAATGACATTTCTCCTTGTTTACAGAGCATGCAGTCTTTTTCCACAGGAGCTGAGAAAAACAAATGGAAGACGGCAGGCTGCAGCCTTGTTGATGGTGTATGGAGATCTGTAGGTGGACAGCCATGTCTGCCCAGCCATTTTTTCCCACATTAGGCTAAATTAATGCATGGGTGGGACCATGCATTAAAAGAGGGGATGATTATGCAAATGAGAGAATTGTGGTTTACCAAAGGTTTCACAATATATGCTGAGAATTTTTGCAAAAGATGTGTGATTTGCACCGCATATAACATTGCACGGGGCATTAAAACACCACTGGCAAGTCAGCCAGCCCCAGACGGGCCATTTGAATATTTAATGATTGATTTCATTGAACTAACCCCGTGCGGAAAAGAGAAATATTGTTCGGTATGTAGTCGTGGATATGTGGTCACGATGGAACACACTGTGCCTAAGACGCTGCCAGCGGGGGCGCTGTTGAGCGTGAAAACCAGACGGTAAAGAACAAATTGGCAAAATGCTGTGAACGCACTCCCCACTGTGTTAATGTACATGAGAATGAGAAAGAGAGTCAAAACAAATTTGAGCCCATTTGAAATCCTCTTTGGTAGACCACCATTCATGGGTATAACGGGGAAAAGAAGGAGGCTTCCATCAACAGATGTGTGTGAGAATGAAATGTTGAATTACTGCAAAGAGATGTTGTGTTTGTGATCTAACAGTTCTGTGCAGGTGAAAGAAATGCCAGGGGCAAAGTAGCAGAGACGTTCCTGCACAAAATCAGACCGGGTGATTACGTGGGTGAATGCCAATCACTGCAGGAGAGTTCCACCCATACCAGGAGAGCAACAGGAGGAGGAACCCCGACGACAACAACAAAATATCATATCACCGTTTGGAAAAAGGACTGGTCAGGGTGCTGTTATCCAGCTTTAATGAATGTGGGAACTTCTGTGTATCTGCCAAACAAGGTGGTTGGAGTTAACAAAGAAAATGTTTAGTGAAAACCTTTAGAATATGTTGAATGATTTTCTTTACAACTTATGGAAATTAATGTGCTGCCAATAATAATGATGAAGATTATGATTTGGCTGTTGTGATTGAATCCACACTGGTGGACTGTAAAAGAATACAGAGAACTGCTTATCAGTGGCTCTGTTTACATTCCTGATTGGGACACACTGCTTCAAGGGTGTGCAGTAAGTTGGAGCTGTTTGCAAGCTCAATGATCAAACTATAGGCAAAGAGAGTGTTTTAATTATGGTCGGCAGGGCCATTTAGCCTGTAATTGTTAATGGACACTCAGAAAAGTAAGTAAATAAGGGAGAAAAGAAAGTTAAAGGAAAGTTGATAGATGGAAGTCGTAAGAAGGTTGAAAGATTTAAGTCTTAAGGGAATCCTTTTGAAGGAAAGTGAATTGATGAATACAGGTTGATGTAAAATTACAGATGACTCCAACAAATGAGTTGCAAAATATTTTAAAAGTACCGGTAACTAAAAGGATGAAAATATGAGAATGAAATGCTTTGATAAGGTTTTAGATGATATAGAATGTATTAGAATGTATCACAAGCAGAGAGGGCAGCCTCAAAAGTTAGTGTGAATCCTAATTGCAGATTGATAAACTCCTAGGAAAATACATTGAAGTAATTGAGAACTTGACAACTAAAATTGAGATGAAATGTGATCGAATAAGTAAAAGCAGTATTACTGGATTAATAGTTGCTAAATGTAAAATGTGTAGAAAGGCATCTGATTAAACAAACAGCTTGTTAGTGTTTTGAACGTGGAGGAATAGTTGACCATGAAAGAACTAGGAGCTGATGTTTTGCTTTCAAAAGATAAGCTTGTGATTGGTTGAAACAGTTTGCTAATCTGAATCTGGTGTGTGCTGTGGCTGAAACGGCCAGTGCGACAGAGACACAATCTGTAAATTTGTAATGTCTAAGTTCCCTGATGTGGGCAAAAGACAAATGTAAATTATGGTTGTTTAAAAAAATAGATGTAAATTCTGGCAAAGATGCCTTACGCTGGGCTAGAGTTAAAAGTTTAAGTGGAAGATAAAGTTTGATTTTAGAAGTTTAGAGAGTACAGTGTGCCAGTCCTAAATGCCTCAGAGTCTCTCTCATTCAATGTCAGCTAAAAGCTGTTAACTGAGCCTGTGCGATTTAGGGATTGAGAGATGAGTAATATGATGTTTAGTTTTTTTGTGAAACAGCAGAGATAAGTGGGACTGAGAAAATATAGATAACATTAAGTTGAATCTGCAGACTAACCACTTGATAGAGGAATACTGTTTCAACACAGTTTTAATGAAATTGATGACATATAGTACAAATTCTTATACTTTTGTGAAGAGTCCTGAAACAAACAGTGAAAAGAGGAGAGCAAACGCTGTAAGCAGCTGTGCTCTGAAGCTTTGACTTCAAAGAAATGTGGAGCTTGTAAAATGTTGGGGGTATCATGTTGTTTTAACATTCCTGATTATAGTGACAACATAACCAATATCATCGAGCACATGAGAAAAGCTGTAAAAGAGCCGCCTAAAGCTACTGGTAGTGAGTGGGTGGGGTGGCTGATGTCTGCATGGTCAGGGTGGTTTTTCAGAATAATTCAAACTGACTTGCCAATTGTGGGTATGGGATTATTAATTCTGTTTTGTTTACCATTCATTATGAAGTGTGTTTAAAGCTCAGTGCAGAGATTGATCAGGGCAGGGACGGTTAGCACGTCAGTCCAAGCAGTGAAACTGACACGTCAGTCCAAGCAGTGAAACTGACTCTGTACCCAATAACTGATGGAGAGCAATGTGATGATTATGACAGCGATGACGTGTATACAGACATGAGTTAAATGTGTTTTCTTTCTTTTTGTTGCCTTCCTGGGACCAGGAAAGGGATTTTCTAAACTTTGATTGTTTAGGGTTTGATGTCAATGATTGACTGTTCTATTCACTGTTTTTATTATTATTATTGTTTTCATTATTTTTATTTCTTTTTCCATTGTAAGAATGATGATATGTTCAGAAGGTTAAAAACAGCGGTCATCCGTGTTACGAGGTGACGTACAAGTGGAAGGGTTTGAACTGAGGGATTTTTATGTATACTATTTCTTTGCATCTTTTTTTATGAATTGATATGTTTTTTCCATACTAATGTGATCTATACTATTTCTTGTTTATACTGGGGTGACTGAGGGTCCGATCTAAGTGTCGGGGATGTAATAACAGTGCTTATTCATCTAGCCCGGTTTCAGAATAAACCTTTACTTGCTTGCTATAAAATTAAGGGCCTATCCTTACAAAAACAGCCTAAGCTTTTCATTCTAAATTTTAATGAAGGTTCAAGTAAAATGATCAGGTATATAAAAGTCAGACATGAAGAGTATAACTATGATGGAATGATGTAATGATGTTTGATCAAGAAATTAGAAGACAAGGATGAATTTTCCTTTAATACGTTTATCAGAGAATGATAAAGAGGAGGAATTTGTTGTGGAAAATTCAGTATTTTAATCATTCGGTTCCAAACTGTTTAATCATATGTTTCTGTGAGGTTTTCTAGCAGCTGAGGAGGGACAGGGAAGCGAGAGGCAATTTAGGTCGTAGATGAAGGCCTTTGGGTGTCTCAGGGACAAAGAACAGTGTGACCTGTGCCAGGGGGGGGGGGGGGGGGGGGGTAGAAACCAGTCCGAACCAGCAGGAGATAGGGGGTATCTTTCTGGAAGTTTACAAGAAAGCTGGAAGGAGGAGTTTTTGCCAAGAAACTGTATAAGATCTGTATGTTTTATTATGTCTAGTAGGTATTCTATTTCAAAGCTGGGTGGCTGCGGCTTTTGTGAATGGAAACCTCATTGAAATAAACCTTTTCTCTTTATTACAGTTTTGTCTCGTGAAAGTTTTCTTACACCTCTGATGCTGTTTGATATTAACTTCTCAAAATTGCCATTACAAACTGATGAAAGAGCCGCGTCAGGGGAAGATGATTCCTGCTCTCTCCTGGCATCGGGCAGTGAGGATTGGGCGAGCTCTGCAGATCTCGCTCCATCTGCTCACGCATCGTCAGGCAAGAGAGCCAGCATCGAGTCAGAGCTGATGCGTGTACTCGCACAGGCCGCGGCGAGCCTCGGCCTCGAGTGGACTACGCCTGAGCAGCCTGCTCACAACCGGCTGGACGGATATTTTCTCCCTGGGGAGCGCTCTTCGCCTGCTTCCAGACCAGCGCCTTTTCTTCCTGAGCTTCATGAAGAAGTCGCTAAGTCTTGGAACGCCCCCCATTCTGCTAGAATGCGCTCTTCTGTTTCGCTAGCATTCTCCGCTGTTGACGATGCTAAAAACAGAGGCTACCATTCGCTGCCGCCGGTCGAAGAAGCGATAGCCAACCACTTATGCCCGCCCTCTGCTGGACGGCGCGCTAAGCTGGCGCTACCTTCTAAAGCTTGCCGCACTACGGCAAGCCTGCTCGGTCGCGCTTTCTCCGCCGCTGGGCAGGCTGCGTCAGCGCTGCACACTATGGCCACGTTGCAAATTTTCCAGGCCGATCTCCTCCGAAAGCTGGACGAGAGAGGACCAGATGCAATTTGCGTGCCAGACTTAAGAAGTGCTACGGACCTCGCTCTCCGCGCTACTAAGTCTGCTGCACAGGCCATAGGACGGAACATGGCCTCTCTCACCGTAGCTGAGAGACACCTGTGGCTGACGCTTTCCGAAATGTCTGAGTCTGAGCGCGACGCGTTCCTCGACGCTCCGCTGTCTCCCGCTGGCCTTTTCGGAACTTCCGTTAAGGATTTAGCGGAGAGGTTCGCAGAGGTGCAGAAAGCGTCACAGGCTATGAAGCACTTCCTACCGAAGCGCTCCAGTTCTGCAGCAGGCCGTGCAAGACCGTCTGCCCAGAGCTCTCAGCCTCAGCCTCCGCCCACCGCCGCCACTTCGCAGCGCCGACAGGCCCAAAGCGCGAGACCGCGCTCTCGCTCATCTGGCCGCCGCCCCGCCCCGCGTGGGCTGCCGCCCAGGCTTGCGGTGAAGCCCGAGGTCCCGAAGTCGTCCTAGCACGTCTAGGAAAACAACGGTGTTCAAGTCCCGCTGCGGCCGGGCTTCCACCAAAACTCATCGCTCGTCCAGTTCCAAGAAATGTGACTGTTCAAGTGTATTTAGCAGCCAACAAGCCGGTTCCACTGCCCGCTTGCCTGCACACAAAAGCCGTTTTCACGGCTACCCAGATAAATCCTACAAAGAGCGTATTTTCTGGTGTCCCGGCCACGGCCGATGGTGTTATGAGTGTAGACAAAATGCCCACTGCCCAGTGCTCATTCCTACACACAAGCACAGCCCGTCACACAAGGCTCGCGCACATAAAATCGACCCAGCTCGATTGCGCATTAAACGTAGCAGATGTGCCCACTGCCCAGTGCCCACAATCACTACGTTCTGCATGTCTCCAGGTTTCTGTAAAAACGAAACCAGTGTGCATTCGCTCTGCCCAGGCGGACAATGCTTTTGGTGTGATAAATGTGCCCGCTATTCCGCGCCCACATCCACACATAGACATGACAAATCCTACGGGATTCGCCCAGCCCTCCCCCTCTCGGTTTGCCACCGCAGAGGAGTCGAGCACGGGCAATCTGCCCGCTGTCATCAGCGCGCCCTCTGCCTCAAATGTCATAAACGCGACGCTTATGTTGCGGCACACCGAAGCCCCCCGGTCGCCAAGCGACCAGCGTGCGCTTCGCATTCAACCCCTAGCCACCCGTGCAGATGCATGGGCGAGGCTGCCCGGGGTTACGAAATGGGTGCTAGACATTATAGAAAGAGGCTATTCGCTACAGTAAAAACAGAAGTAGCACACCTACTTCGAGCCGAAATTTTGAAACTATTGAGCAAAGGGGCCATAGAGCCGTTATCTCAAGCTCAGAGCGAAGGGGGGCTGTACAGCAGATACTTCCTGGTACCGAAAAAAGACGGGGGTCTCAGACCCATTCTAGATCTGAGGCAGCTGAACAAAGTGCTTGCAAAGCGAAAGTTCAGAATGCTCACGACCAGAAAAATTCTCGCGCAGATTCGCAGAGAAGATTGGTTTGTGTCAATAGATCTGAAAGACGCGTATTTTCAAATACAGATAGCGTCACGTCACAGGCGATATTTGAGATTCGCCTTCGAGGGCCAGGCATATCAGTACACAGTCCTTCCGTTCGGCTTGTCCCTGGCACCCCGTACATTTACGATGTGCATGGACGCGGCGCTCGCACCCCTCAGACTACGAGGCATGCGAGTATTGAACTACTTGGACGATTGGCTGATTCTAGCTCAATCTCACTCGGTGCTCATAAAGCACAGGACCATTTTACTCGATCACCTCGAGAATCTGGGTCTCAGAGTCAATTGGGCAAAGAGTTCTTTGTTCCCCAGACAGATAATATCGTTTCTGGGCACAGAACTGGACTCGCTCTCTATGATAGCGTGACTGACACCACAGCGCGTACTAGACATTCAGCGCGCAGCGAGCTCTTTCCGCTGCGCTGCGTCTGTCCCGCTCAGGAAATTTCAGAGGATGCTGGGTCTCATGGCCTCAGCATCTTCAGTACTCCAGTTGGTCTTGCTACGCATGCGCCCGCTACAGTTCTGGCTGAAAGCGCGAGTTCCGCGCCGAGCGTGGGCTTCCGGTCTGCTTCGTCTCAAGGTCAATCAGAAATGCATTGCAGCTCTGAAACCTTGGAAAGCAAACGACTGGTACCAATCAGGTGTAAGCCTGGGGACTTCCTCGAGTGTGAAGGTAGTGTCTACGGACGCGTCCTCCACGGGATGGGGAGCGCTGCTCGAGGGCAGACCATTCTTCGGCCAATGGTCAGAACGAGAGAAGCTTCTCCACATAAACTGCCTCGAAATGCTGGCAGTAGACAACGCGCTGACGCGTTTTTGTCCCCAAATACGAGGACACCACGTCCTGGTCCGCTCGGACAAGAAAACGCGTCTCAAGAAAATGCTCACTGCCCAGAATCTTTCTCCAAGAGCAGGAACGCGCTGGCTCATGTTTGGCCTCGCCGCCCGCTCTATGCATTTCCTCCCGTCTCTCTCTTGACTCAGGTGATAGAGCGGATCAGGGAAGAAGGATGCTCAGTGCTACTCGTAGCACCGTTCTGGAAGAACCAGCCCTGGTTCCCAGTTCTGATGCAGCTAGAAAGCACTGCCCCATGGCCAGTGCCAGTGAGAAGGGACCTCCTCTCTCAGGCCAAGGGCTCGATTTGGCATCCGCGCCCAGAGCTGTGGTCCCTTCACGTTTGGGCCATCAACGGGTACCCGCTGACCTCCCAAGCGGAGTGTTAAACACGATCACACAGGCTAGAGCTCCGTCTACGCGACGTCTCTATTCCTCAAAATGGTCAGTGTTCTCCAGCTGGTGCACGGCTCGTGGCGTGTCGCCCCCGGACTGTGGGGTGACGGAGGTTGTCTTCTTCCTACAAGAGCTGTTGGATAAGGGCAGGACCCCTTCCACGCTCAAAGTTTATGTGGCGGCCATTTCAGCGTTCTCGAACGCAGAGTTTGGTCAGTCAATAGGAAGGAACGATCTAGTCATCCGCTTCCTTAGAGGAGCTAAGAGACTGAATCCTCCCAGACCTCCCTCAGTCCCCGTATGGGACCTTTCCATGGTGCTAGAGGCCATGAAAGGTCACCCATTCGAGCCTTTGCAGACCATTGGTCTTAAACACCTGTCTTTCAAGACAGTGTTTCTTTTGGCTCTCGCTTCAGTGAAGCACATAGGGGACTTACACGCGCTCTCAGTGAGTGCGACGTGCATGGAATTTGGGCCTAATGACTCAAGAGTTATACTCAAACCCAGGCACGGCTACGTTCCAAAATCCCTCAACACACCGTTTAGGGCGCAGGTCATTTCCCTGTCAGCCCTACCGGTCTCTGACGAGGAAGGAGACGCGAGCTTCCTTTGCCCAGTCAGGGCATTAAGAGCTTATGTGTCTCGCTCATCTGTCTTCAGACAGACGGAGCAACTCTTTGTTTCGTTTAGCGGACGCTCCAAGGGGCTGGCCGCGTCGAAACAGAGCCTATCCAGATGGATAGTTGACGCCATTGCGCTGGCATACACTTCCAAGGGCATGCAGTGTCCGTTGGGTGTCAGAGCGCACTCCACGAGAAGCATGGCTTCATCGTGGGCCTGGTCGAGTGGGATTGCCTTACAAGATATATGTATGGCGGCAGGCTGGGCCTCCCCGTCTACATTTATAAGGTTCTATAACCTAGAGGTTCCCGCCTTACAGGCCAGGCTGTTGTCGGTCTAAATGCACCAGTACTGTCCGTCCCGATGCTATTGGTTCAGCATACTGTGTCTGCTGAGCGCTGCCCTACAGCAATGCTCGCTGATCGACGTATAAATGGCAGGACCCATGATTTCCCATCAGCTCAGGCCGCACCCCGCCCTGGCTGTATGATGACATCTGCGTCTTAAGGACGCTGTTGCATGTGGAAGAGCGCGGCTCCGCCCCTCCCTCTTCCCAGACTCCCTGTGAGTTCCCCTGGTGATTATGTACTATATGAACCCTGGGCTTCGCCCCTGGGTCTTTGGTGTTGATCCCAGCACGCACGGCGTTTTACATTGGGTCCCCTAGCGTAAGATACTTACGCAGTACGAGAGACCTCTCGTAAGAGAACGTACTCGGTTACTAACGTAACCTCGGTTCTCTCTAGAAAAGGGAACGAGTACTGCGTATCTTGCCGTGCATGCACACGCTCTGGTTAAGCTTCGGCGATGAAAAACCAGAAATAGCTGCCTGCGAGCTGAATTTATAGGCCTAAGCCACGCCCGTTTCGGCGGGACGTGATGAAGAGGGCACAAAGCACCTCATTGGGTCTGACGTCACGCTAGGCCTCGCTCGATAGGCTGCTGCAGTTGCCGCAGAGCAGCCAATAGGCACACGAGCCGTCTTGCCTATGTCTGCATGCTGCCGCAACGCGTTTTAATTTTCTAATATATCTAATAATCCTAATATAATAGGATAATTTTCTTGGCTTCAGTATCTCGTGGAAAAGGGATTTTCCCCTAGCGTAAGATACTTACGCAGTACTCGTTCCCTCTTCTAGAGAGAACCGAGGTTACGTTAGTAACCGAGTACGTTTTTTCAGGTCTTAAACAAAAAGGTTCACATTCAAATCACCCCCAAAACATGTTAACATTACCACAGTAGCCTGATGATACATCTCACTGTCCTTTAGGCATGGCCATCTCTTCTCGACTAGCCTACCGCACACGCACGCACGTAGTGTCTCTGTCACTGTCCCAAAAGCTCGACGGCGCGAAAATCCTGGAAAACATCCCAAAAATATGGTATCCACTCCCGAGAAAGTCCACGAGATCTGCGCAAAGAAAGGGATCCAAAAAGTGAAAAGACATATGGTCCAACCATGTCCTTCGCGACAACGGAGTGCATCCGAAGCGTGTCCGTCATCCCACCGAAGTCGCGCTTATCCAGTGTAGCGACAATGACAATGACATCCGGTCAGCTGCTTTTCAAATTAGTGAATCCTGATCTCAAAAACACATCCTTCATTGTCTGAGAAAACAAAAGGGCTGTTCACTCCTGCACTGGCTCCGTAAGTCTGCTTAGGACTGTCAAAATTGCAACTTTGTTGCTCCCCAGAGAGACATTTGAGTCACAGAAGGCTTGAACAAGACACAAGGCAGAAGACCCTTAAACAGAAGGAACCCTGTTGTTTAAAATCCCCTCTAAAAACCCCCCATGCCTTTGAATCACGTGACAAGCCTCAAAGACATTCCAGACATTCCACGCACACACACAAACACACTCGTGGACTTTGAAACAGACATTTCCACACATGTGATCCAATAGCAATGTTTTTGATATGTATTTTTAAGTGTGTATAATTTCCATGGCAGATTGAGATGTCTATGTCCTATCGTGGAAGATCAATTGACACCTAAAATGCTCAGAATTATGCATATTCTGTATAGAATTCTGATATTCAGTACACACCATTTTCTGGTATCATTCTAATCGTAGTGATCTCACGGAATTGCATATATGTATGAGATTACAATGAAATGTATTCTTATGGGTATTATCTTTCTGAAAGATCAAAATACGAATTCTATCTCTCACACGACAAAGTCAAAGTAGGCGTTTCTTCACAAACAATGGAACTTTTTCCCGCTTCAGATCAGAAGATATGATTGGCTTTTGCCCCAAAAAGAGGGGGTAGCAGATTCCCTTTAAAAGTTCTTACTCGCCTTTTCTCCCTCTCTCGCTCTGATCTCTCTCTCGCTCTGATCTTCTTCTCCTCCACGCGCAGCGCTTCTCCTCCCAACGCAACCAGCTGGACAGGCCTTGCCTTGGCCTCTGGGACGCATGCCCCGCGTCATGTAGAAGCTGCCGTTCTTTGCAACTAAGTTATATATATTTGCCTCTTCCTTCACAGGAGATGAATCTTATTTTCCGGTAAACGTTACATTCAATGAGCCTTTTCAAGCTTCCCGGGACACCGGAAGACGCAGCAGAAACAGGACACCATCCGTGCTTCCTGCCTCTCAGCATCACCCAAACAGAGAACAAACTTGCAAGTATATTGATTCCTATGAAAGCTGATTCCAGGTGTCTCGTGAAATTAGGTTTCTGTCTGTAATAATTACTAGCTTTTCTCTTCTCTCTATATCCTTCTTTCTTTCATTTCATTTATTCTGATCACGTTATTTCTTATGTTCTTGTTTGTTTAAATGTTGGTTTGTTTTATTGTTTGCATTTTACGTACGTTTATATTTGTAGCTCATATAATCTCTCTAGTTTACATCTATTAAAATACATTTATACTTTAACTGTCTCTGTGTTTGAAAACCCACTTTTTTTTATGAAGTCAATGAAATTAAATTAGCTACATGCTCTATATTATAGACTACTTTGAGTAGTTTTAATTTATAAACCCAAAGGTTTTATGTTCGTTTTATGTTTATGTTATCACTTAACTGTGATAGTCTTACATTTATTCGCTGGACGAATGACTGATGACGACACCAGTTACAGAACGAGGTATTTCCGATAATTGATAAAGTAAATGTATATGCGATTTATGAATTATGACCATGAGTTATGATTATTAATATTTCTAAAATTCCCTATATCCTTGAGCTAATTCGCATTAACCCAGAGTCATTTACGTTGCATCAGAATGTTCTCCTCACAGAAGTCACGCGCTATCGCGTGTGATCAAGAATGAACCAATCACAAAGCATGCTGAGATGATCACTAGCCATTTGACTGTATCCAAACTCGTTGACCTGTTCATGAACTCTTTTCTATGTTTTAAACTCTGCTCTCCATGCAGACAAAGCATAAGAGGATGAAACATTGATAACATCTTTACCACTGTATATTACTTATTCTTATGTTATTGCCATGTACTTAATCAGACAAATAGATGACCTTATGACAAAATAAAATACAGAATCATATCAAAATAAAATAAAGCAATAAAGAAATAAAATGTAAATGTGGGTTCATCACAGAATGTATTGGCAGTAGCAAATCTCTGTACTTGTTCTGCAGCAGCGTAGCAGATCTATTCCGCCAAGACCAAATACATTAACATTGCCATATCCATTACCATTACCATGCCAATCTCTCAGAGAGTTGTCATGACATAAATATATATGTATGTTAGAATGGCACAATGTACATAATTTCCTGCTTCTGTTGTGATCTTCATATTACTAATGTAATATTAATACAAGTTCCTTGTATTGATAGTAAAATAGTAATTTATGTTAATCTGTACTGTGATAGTTTTCATTTTTCATGTATTTAAGTTTTTTTTTTTTCTAATTCATTTATTTTTTGTGTCTATTTATCCTCATCATATGCAATTCTAGCAAAAAACAAGCATGAGCACGAGAGCAAGCACGAGAGATGCACATGAAAGAGATGTGGGACATAAGGAAGAGTTAAACAGCACTGACAAAACTGTTGTCAGCGTTGGTTGCAGGCAATGAGGATAAAGTCAGGATCTAGGTGCAGCAATACTTTTAATTGTAGTGAACAGCAGGCATGATGACAGCAGGCAGGAGTTTCTTCCAGGAGGTCCCCACTTCACAACATGAGTCCCTTTGTCTCACTGTGATTAAGAAGACAGAAGGATGTGATAGGACTCTCAAAGACAACTAAAGGACTATGGTAACCAGGACTGCCAGAGGTGACAATATCAACGACTCAATGATCACAGGCTAATCTAATCACCAGTTGCATTGTTCACCTCAGCCCTCCATTCCTGAGACCAAGGTGTGAATGACCATGGACTGCCCAGGGCCACCAAACCGGTTCTGGCTAGAGCACAGTAAGAACAAAGATAGGCCCAAAGAGAAATACAATCTCTATACAAAAATTGGCTTAAAACCACAACAATGGACAGGGAACTGTAAGGAACATGTTCTATACGTCTCCTTATTCATCCAGGGAATTGTGCACACATAGTGTTGGAAACTTTTCCTCCGTCAAAGCAGAGACCAGGAGACGTTGGGATATCTTTCAAGCAGAAGTTACTCTTTATTGAGGACTTCGCTGTGCGTCGCTGTAGTCATCCAAGTCTGACCTAATGTCAGTGTACATTGTAGTTTATACCTTTCAAGGGGGAGGGATTTACATAGAGGTGGCATGTAAATTAAGTATAGTCAGCCAATTTCCTGATCTCATCAGCATAACAGTATCATTCAAATGCATAGATGCTAATCCAATCAGCCTGACAGTATCACCCATACCTTCACATTATCATAGCTTAACTTGGGACAATGACACTGTTCAGGAGGTGCATAAAGACAATGGGTTAATGTCAGACACCTGGGTTGCTTGACTTAATCTTCTTTGAATCTCATCTATGCCTCAAAATGTAAAACACAGTGTACAGAACTTTCTCGGTTTATATACTATTGTATTGGAACCTAAATTAAACATTTAATACATTTGTAATACAACAATAGTGAAAACTGTATCTGGAATAACAGCCAATGTAATCTCACCCACTGACACAGAAATGGACACCTGGGTGATACCTCAACCAATTTACATCAAGTTTGGATTCTACGAGTTCAAAACACTGCCACAAGGGCTTTGAGAAAGGTTTGGAAAATAAATAAAGCATTTCCAAGGTTCTAAAGACACTGTTTTATTTAACTATGTATTTTGGGACAATGCAACAAGCTCCATAGGATGGAAAGGTGGGACGTGATGGGTGGACACTTGCTACAACCCAATCACACCACTACAGTAGGAAGGTGGGAATTAGTAATCCCCTTCGAAAGGAATTAAAGGCTTTCACAAGCGAACACACCCTCGTTCTGAGTTTCTGAGTTTCTGATGTGACCAGGAGCTGGGCACATCAGATATATCACCTCAACCTCCTTAAAAAAATTTAGTGAGGCGGAGTCAGTGATGTTAGCGACGGCAGTGAGTCGGGAGGAAGATCTCAGGACGGAAGTAAGCACAAAAATCCAATCTCACGCTCTGGCCCCAGGAGGAGATCACCTCTCGACTTCGGAGCTCACTGATGTAACCAGGTTGCAAGCAGAATTTGCAGATGTGTTCTCGCCCCTGCCTGGTTGAACGAATCTCATTCATCACCATATTGAGACTAAGCAGGGCGTGGTGGTCTGCAGCAGGCCATATCGTTTACCTGAACACAAAAAAGGTGGTTCACACTGTATTAGAGGCGATGCTAGACATGCCTAAAACGGACGGCTCTGTGCGATTCTGTGTGGATTACCGCAAGGTGAATGCTGTGTCAAAATTTTACGCATATCCATTGCCACGGTTTGACGAATTGCTTGATCGGCTTGGTGCAGTTCGATTTTATTAAACACTGGATTTAACTAAATGGTATTGCAGATCCCCTTATCGTATAAGTTCTCTTACGAGAGATACTCTCGTACTGCGTAGAATACGCTAGGGGAAAATCCTTTTCCACGAGAATACTGAAGCCAAAAAAATTATCCTTTAATTTTGTATTAATGTAAAACGCGTTGCGGCAGCATACAGACATAGGCGAGGCAGCTCGCGCGCCTATTGGCTGGTCTGCTGGCAACTGCTTAAGCCTATCGAGCGAGACCTAGAGTGACGTCAGACCCAATGAGGGCGCTTCGCGCCCTCTGCGTCACGTCCCGCCGAGACGGGCGTGGCTTAGGTCTATAAATACCGCTCGCAGGCATTATTTCTCTGATTTTTCATCCTTCAGCGAAGCAACTCACATCGCTGGATCCGAGAAGAAGCCGCGCTGTTGAAGAAGCACCTCAGCGGGACGAGTCGACGAAGCTGCTGGCCGCGCTGCCTTCATCGCCTTCCTGCTGCGCTATCCAGCGCCCATATCCTTTATTGCACTGTGTGTGTGTGTTCGCCGGCGCGACTCACACTGTCTAAAAGAGCTGCGTCTTTTTCAAGATGCCTGCTTGTGGCTCGTGCAAAGCCACACTCAGCGACGGGGACCGTCATGTCATCTGTGCTTCCTGCCTGGGTCAAGAACATGCAGCTCTCGCGCTCGCTGATGGTGGCTGCCATCACTGCGAGCTGTTGCCATTAGCGACTCTGAGGACTCGCTTGGCACTGTTCAACGAGACTGCGCCCACACCTGCTGTTGTGCCGCGCCGTAAAAAGCGCCGCGCTCAGCGAATCCCGGAGCCCTCTCTCAGCCGTCAAAGCTCGCCGGTGCGCCCGCCTGCTTCTCCGGTTTCATCAGCTTCACTTCCGGACGGACAGCGGCCGCGGTCTGCCGCCGCTTCTGTCGATGACGCTGATGAGATCGACGCGCTGCTACGAGAGGGGGATTCCTGCTCTCTCATAGCATCAGGCAGTGAGGATTGGGCGAGCTCTGAGGATCCCGCATCCCCTGCCCGTGCTTCTACGGGAAAGAGACGAGCATTGAGGCGGAGCTCATGCGCGTGCTCACTCAGGCCACGGCGAGCCTCGGCCTCGAGTGGATTACGCCTGAGCAGCCTGCTCACAACCGGCTTGACGGCTACTTCCTGCCTGGGGAGCGCGTTTCACCTGCATCCAAGCCAGCGCCCTTTCTTCCTGAGCTTCATGAAGAAGTCGCTAAGTCTTGGGGCTCCCCTTTTTCGGCCAGGACACGATTCTCTGTCTCTTTGGCGTTCTCCGCTGTCGACGACGCAAAGAACAGAGGCTACCACTCCCTACCGCCGGTCGAAGAGGCTATTGCAGCGCACTTATGCCCGCCCTCTGCTGGACGGCGTGCTAAGATGGCGCTGCCCTCAAAAGCCTGCCGCACGACGTCAGCCCTGCTCCGCCGCGCTTTCTCCGCCGCCGGGCAGGCCGCGTCAGCGTTGCACACCATGGCCACGCTCCAGATATACCAGGCCGATCTCCTCCGCCAGCTGGACGAGAGAGGACCTGACGCAATCTGCGTGCCGGACTTGAGGAGCACTACAGACTTCGCTCTTCGCGCCACCAAGTCAGCAGCACAGGCCATTGGATGGAGCATGGCCTCGCTCACCGTGTCTGAGAGACATCTGTGGCTTACGCTCTCTGACATGACTGAGTCAGAACGCACCGCGTTCCTCGACGCGCCGCTTTCCCCTGCCGGCCTCTTCGGAACCTCGGTCAAAGATTTCGCCGATAGGTTCGCTGAGGTGCAGAAAGCGACCCAGGCCATGAAGCACTTCCTCCCGAAGCGCTCCGGTTCTGCAGCAGGCCGTGCGAAACCGTCTGCTCAGAGCTCACAGCCTAAGCCTCCGCCCGCCGCCTCCTCTTCTCAACGCCGCCAAACTCAGAGCTCGAGACCGCGCTCTCGCTCATCCGGCCGCCGCCCCGCCCCGCGTGGCCCACGGCAGAAGATTGCGTTGAAGCCAGAGGCCCCGAAATCGTCCTAGCACGCCTAGGAAAGCGACGGTGTCCAAGTCCCGCTGCGGCCGGACTTCCACCAAAGCTTGCCGCTCGTCCAGTTCCAGGAAATGTGACTGGTCCAGCGTATTTAGCAGCCAACAAGCCGGTTCCATTACCCGCTTGCCTGCACACAAAAGCCGTTTTTACGGCTACCCAGATAAATCCCTTAAAGAGTGTATTTTCTGGTGTCCCGGCCACGGCCGACGGTGTTTCATGTGTAGAAAAAATGCCCACTACTCAGTGCCCATTCCTACACACAAGCACAGCCCTTCACACAGGGCCCGCGCACATAAAATCGACTCAGATCGATTGCGCTTCAAATGTAGCAAAAGTGCCCACTACCCAGTGCCCACAAACGCTACTTCCCACATGTCTCACGGTCCCTGTAAATACAGGACCAGTATGCATATGCTCTGCTCACGCGAGCAATGCTGTAAAGGTGGTGTATGTGCCCGCTGCTCTGCGCCCACGCCCACACACAGACATGAAACTAGCCCAGCCCTCCTCCTCTCAGCTAAACACTGCGGAGGAGTCGAGCGCGGGCATTCTGCCCGCTGTTATCAGCGCGCCCCCTGCCTCAGATGTCATGAGCGCGACGCTTATGTCACAGCACATAAAAGCCGCTGTATCGCGAGCCGATCAGAGCGTGCTTCGCATCCAGCCCCTAGCTACTCGCGCACCTGCGTGGGAAAAGCTTCCCGGGGTTTCGAGATGGGTGCTGAACATCATAAAAGAAGGCTATTCGCTGCAGTTTCGCCGACGCCCTCGCCGCTTCATGGCGCGCGTCGAGACCACGGTAGAATCGAAAGTAGCTCATCTACTTCGAGCCGAGATTTTGAAACTGTTGAGCAAAGGGGCTATAGAACCCCTATCTCAAGCTCAAAGCGAAGGGGGGCTTTACAGCAGATACTTCCTGGTGCCCAAAAAAGACGGGGGTCTCAGACCCATACTAGATCTGCGGCAGCTGAACAGAGCGCTTATGAAGCGCCAGTTCAGGATGCTCACAACCAGAAAAATCCTCGCGCACGTCCGCCAGGGGGACTGGTTTGTGTCAATAGATCTAAAGGACGCGTATTTTCAAATACAGATAGCGTCACGTCACAGGCGATTTTTGAGATTCGCCTTCGAGGGCCAGGCATATCAGTACACAGTCCTGCCTTTCGGCTTGTCCCTGGCACCCCGTACATTTACGAAGTGCATGGACGCAGCGCTCGCACCCCTCAGATTACGGGGCATACGAGTGCTGAACTATCTGGACGACTGGCTGATTCTAGCCCAATCTCACTCAGAGCTCGTAGAGCACAGGACCATTTTACTCGATCACCTCGAGAATCTCGGTCTCGCAGTGAACTGGGAAAAGAGCTCGCTTTTCCCCAGACAGATTATATCTTTTCTGGGAATAGAGCTGAACTCGCTGCTAATGACAGCACGCCTGTCATCTCAGCGCACACTGGACATTCGGCGCGCAGCCGGCTCGTTCCGCTGCGGCGCGATAGTCCCTCTCAAAGCCTTTCAAAGGATGCTCGGTCTGATGGCCTCAGCATCTTCAGTTCTCCAGTTGGGCCTTCTGCGCATGCGCCCACTGCAGTTCTGGCTCAGAAAGAGAGTACCACGCACAGCGTGGGCCTCCGGTCGGCTTCGCGTCAAGGTCAATCAAGCATGCAGCTTTGAAACCTTGGGAGGCAAAAGACTGGTACCAATCAGGTGTAAGCCTGGGGACTTCCTCGAGAGTGATGGTGGTGTCCACGGACGCATCCACCTCGGGATGGGGGGCGCTGCTCGAGGGCAGACCGCTTTTTGGCCAATGGTCAAAGCAGGAGAAGCTCTTACATATCAACTGCCTCGAAATGTTGGCAGTGAGCAAAGCGCTCACGCGCTTTTGTCCCCTCATAAAGGGACACCACGTGCTAATACGTTCAGACAACGTCTCAGTGGTGTCCTACATAAATCGCCAGGGCGGCCTCAGGTCCCTGACTCTGTACAGGCTAACCAGGCGCCTCCTGATATGGGCCCGCAGCAACCTGCTCTCGCTGAGAGCAGCGCACGTGCCAGGGCTCCTAAATATAGGACCAGACAGACTGTCCAGGAACCAGGTTCCGACAGGAGAATGGTCTTTGCACCCACAGACAGTCCAGCTGCTGTGGAAGAAATTCGGCAGAGCGGAAGTAGACCTGTTCGCGTCTCAAGAAAACGCTCACTGTCCAGAATTTTTCTCGAAGAGCAAGGACGCGCTGACCCACGAGTGGCCTCGCCGTCCTCTCTACGCTTTTCCCCCCGTCTCCCTCCTGACTCAGGTGGTAGAACGGGTCAGGGAAGAAGGATGCTCAGTGCTGCTTGTAGCCCCACTTTGGATGAGCCAACCTTGGTTCCCAATTGTGATGCAGTTAGCGAGCACCGCCCCGTGGCCAGTGCCTCTGAGGAGGGATCTCCTCTCTCAAGCCAACGGCTCGATTTGGCATCCTCACCCAGAGCTGTGGTCCCTCCATGTGTGGGCCATCAACGGGTACCCGCTGACCTCCTACAGGGAGTGTTAAACACTATCACACAGGATGGTCAGACTCAAAATGGTCAGTGTTCTCTAGCTGGTGCACAGCTCGTGGTGTGTCACCCCTGCATTGCGGTGTGACGGAGGTTCTCTCCTTCCTACAGGAGCTGTTGGATAAGGGCAGGTCCCCTTCCACGCTCAAAGTCTATGTAGCGGCCATAGCAGTGTTCTCTTCGACCACGCTCGGCCAGTCTATTGGAAGGAACGATTTAGTCATTCGCTTCCTTCGAGGAGCTAAGAGACTGAATCCTCCCAGACCTCCCACAGTCCCTATATGGGACCTTTCTACGGTACTGGAAGCCATGAAAGGTCATCCATTTGAGCCCTTGCAGGAGATTGATCTTAAACACCTGTCTTTCAAGACGGCGTTTCTTCTGGCTCTCGCTTCAGTGAAGCGCATAGAGGACTTACACGCGCTCTCAGTAAGCGCGACGTGCATGGAATTTGGGCCGAATGACTCTAGTGTTATACTCAAACCTAAGCACAGTTATGTTCCTAAATCCCTCAATACACCGTTCAGAGCACAGGTCATTTCCCTGTCTGCCCTGCCGGTCACTGAAGGAAATATGGACGAAAGCTCCCTTTGCCCAGTCAGGGCGTTAAGAGCTTATGTGTCTCGCTCGTCTGTTTTCAGACAGACGGAGCAGCTCTTTGTTTCGTTCAGCGGGCGTTCTAAGGGACTAGCCGCTTCGAAACAGACCCTATCCAGATGGGTAGTGGACGCAATAGCGCTAGCTTACACAACCAAGGGCATGCAGTGCCCGCTGGGTGTCAAAGCGCACTCCACGAGAAGCATGGCTTCATCGTGGGCATGGTCAAGTGGGATTGCCTTGCAAGATATTTGTATGGTGGCAGGCTGGGCCTCTCCGTCTACATTTATAAGGTTTTACAACCTAGAGGTTCCCGCACTACAGGCCAGACTACTGTCGGTCTAGTATGGCCAAAATCTCATAACTGGCGCTGTCAGTTATGCAGCTATTGAGTATTGCAATCCTTGCTCTATGCTGCTATAAGGAAGATAGTGGCTAACCCCCCTCTCTTCCAGGATTCCCTGTGAGTCCCCTGGGTGATTATGTACTGTATGAACTCCGGGCTGTCGCCCTTGAGTCTATGGTATCAGATCCCAGCACGCACGGCGTTTTACAGTAGGTTCCCCTAGCGTATTCTACGCAGTACGAGAGTATCTCTCGTAAGAGAACGTACTCGGTTACTAAAGTAACCTCGGTTCTCTCTAGAGAGAGGAACGAGTACTGCGTATCCTGCCGTGCCTGCACGCGCTCTGGTTGCTTCGACTATGAAAAACCAGAGAAATAATGCCTGCGAGCGGTATTTATAGACCTAAGCCACGCCCGTCTCGGCGGGACGTGACGCAGAGGGCACGAAGCGCCCTCATTGGGTCTAACGTCACTCTAGGTCTCGCTCGATAGGCTTAAGCAGTTGCCAGCAGACCAGCCAATAGGCGCGCGAGCTGCCTCGCCTATGTCTGTATGCTGCCGCAACGCGTTTTACATTAATACAAAATTAAAGGATAATTTTTTTGGCTTCAGTATTCTCGTGGAAAAGGATTTTCCCCTAGCGTATTCTACGCAGTACTCGTTCCTCTCTCTAGAGAGAACCGAGGTTACGTTAGTAACCGAGTACGTTTCTTAAAACAGTCCACAGAAGCAGCATTCCTAATAGATGCAGGTAATGAGTTCCATAACTTAGGTGCATTATAGGTAAAGCAATGTTCCAAAGATGGAAAAAAAACAACCTTTATGTTTTTAAAATGAGAATTAAAAGTCAGCTGAGCATCAAAAATCATTGCAATACAGACAAAAAAAAATTGTCTGCCAATACAGGGCTGACAGACAAACACATTCACACTCAAATCTACAGACAATTTAGAATCTACAGTTCATATGATCTGCATGTCTTCATACACTCTAAAAACTCCTGGGTTATTTCTTCAACCCATTTTCTGGGTTATTTGTGTTGGGTTAAAATTATGGGTTATTTTTTTCAGAGAGTAACCATTTTCTGGGTTATAGGGCTAATATTTTGACCCAATTCATGGGTTGTTTGGGTTTCTGGGTTATTTTTCAAAGAGTAACCCATGTTCTGGGTTATAGGGTTGGCTTTCTCTCTCTCTCTCTCTCTCTCTCTCTCTCGCCCGCCCGCCCGCAGTTGTTCTGGAATTTTCTCACGACAGTCGTTTGAAATAACCGTCGCTTTCGCGCTCGATCCGTTTTGGCCTGTGCTTCATCGGTGCAACTTCATCTATATTCAAGGTAAGAGAGTATTTTCAGTGTTGATGTAATGTAAACTTTTCTGTGTCCATGTCCCTGTTGCTAGTTTAGCACCATTTGCAAAAAAAAAAAAAAAACGTTGAGACTAGCGTTAGCTGTGGTAATTCTGTGGTTGGCATGTAGCCGCGGCTATCACGACAACACCTAGGACAACTCGAGGTAACGTTATCACACACCGGACGCGATTTTGAACACGGTCCTGAGCCGTTGCTGGGTGTCGCGGACAGACGCCAGATGGCGCCGCGGCACCGCCGGTGTGTGTAGGCTACACTCATAGAGAATAATGTGTTCGAATTTTAAAGACGCGGCACTGCGCTTCGCGTCCGGTGTGCGAGCCCCTTGAGAGACTGCACGTCCGGTGAGCGATACCTCGAGTTGTCCTCGCGACGCGGCGCTTCTCGTCCGGTGTGCGAGCCCCATAGCCGTGGCTACAGAGCGACGAGGCAACACAATAGTTGAGTTATGTTTTCCAGCTGCGCCGTGCTTATTATATTATACAGTGCTCTACTGGCTGAAGTAGTGAGAGTTAAAGAAGTGGGTCAAGTCTTCAAATTGTTGCTAACCTCTATATTGCTATGTTTTCTCCAGGTCATTTTGAATGGACAGTTTTGTCGCTGATAAGCTAACTGAGTGGCAGCTGTCTGAGCTGACAGAGAATTTTAGAGGTGAGCATTTTACTCTTATTGCCCTTATATCATCTCTCTATACCTACATTTTTTTTAATAAGACTTAAATGTGTCAGTGCAAGATTTTGTGAAAGTCACAAATTATTTGCCAGTGGGGTATACACAACCCTAAAAGATTATTGTGCCTTGTCTTTAAGCTGTTATGCATAAGAATGGGCAAGATATTCACCTTTGCATTAATGTCATTACACTTTTTAATGAAAGAAAAGATGTCATTCACACAAAATGGGTAACGTTAATGCTGCAAAAGAACCACATTAGTTAACTAGCAATTTGGGCCACGTAAAAAAAAAAAAAAAAACAGGATCGATTGATGTATGAAACTTGTATGCAAGATCAAAGTCAACAGAGTATTTTGAGTCTCTTTGGCAGTGATAAGAAAAAAAGCGAGCCACCCCAGGGGGTTAATCACTTAATTATCTCATTAACTTTAATACTGCTTCAGTGATCATTTAACACTCATATATTAACACTTTAACACTCTTGAGTGTGGAGCCAAATAAACTCCCAGGAGAGTTTATTTAACACTGAAGTGTTTGCTGTGAGGTCTAATTTAGCCTGACAGGCTTTGAATCAGGGGTGTCCAATCCTGCTCCTGGAGGGCCAGTGTCCTGCAGAGTGTAGCTCCAGCTGCTCCAACCTACTTGCCTGGAAGCTTCAAGTGATCCTAAAGTCCTTGATTAACTGGTTCAGGTGTGTTTAATTAGGATTTGAGCTAAACTCTGCTGGATAGTGGCCCTCGAGGAGCAGGATTGGATACCCTTGATCTAAATTCACACACGCATACAATGTTATCTTAGAATTATATTCAGCATGAATAATCATGTCAGCAGCACCCTCTGCACCTCTTAGCTTGATCATTACTTGCCGAAACCACACAATTGTAATATATCCAACTTCCTTTATGCCTTAATTGAGTGGTGATTGACCATTATTGAAGATACCTGATGTTAACAAGCAGAATCACCAAAGAAGAAAATCACAAATTTAAGTCACCATTATGGTGATGATTGTTTGCTTAGTTAGGCTCATGACCCTCAAATTATTAGCATTATATTTATTTTGGCTGCTGTAACTGACTTATACACACATACATAAAGAATCAGTGTATGAATCTCAGCAATGGTGACAAACAGCATATTCAGATAAATAGATCAACTCTGAATATTAGAAAACAAGTGACTAAAAAGTCACATAAAAACAGCAAAAAATAAAATAAAATTAAGAATAAAGGAAATTACTACAACAATTCAGATCCTCATTTATTCAAACCGCAATGCATGATAGGAGTCATGAATGAGTTTTGATTTGTGGCACCCAGAATGCACTGCAACATTCTGTATAATTGTCACCATTGTTAAGATTCACAGGCTGATTCTTGATGTCTGTGTGTCTATAAAAAAATAAAAAATAAAGTTTTTGTATCAGAAAACCTTTAAGAAATCCTTTTAATTACATTGAAAATGTAAAAAATATTTGTTGTACAAGGACAGTGCCTCAGGTCTAATTATGATTATGTAAAAACACAACTAACACCATCAGATCACCTTTTCTCTTTTTTTTATCTGGCTGTTTAAACTTAGTTACAGCAGCCCAACAAAATCATTATATGTGATTTATCTAAAATCATTTTGATTTTAATCAAAATCTAAAATTTTAAATGTAAGGGACAAAAGCCCAACTAAAGCAAACACCGATCACCATAATGGTGACTGACATTTTCAGGTATCATAACATCAGGTATCTTCAATAACGGTCAATCATCACTCAATTAATCACTTAATTATTTCATTAACTTTAACACTGCTTCCGTGTTCATTTAACATTCATATTTTAAGACCTTAAAGGGAAAGTTCACCCAAAAATGAAAATTCTATCATTGTTTACTCACCCTCAAGTTGTTCCAAACCTGTATGAGTTTCTTTGTTCTGCTGAACACAAAGGAAGATATTTGGAAGAATGTTTGTAACGAAACAGATCTCAGTCCCCATTGACTACCATAGTATATATTTTTCTTACTATGGAAGTCAATGGGGACCGAGATCTGTTGATTACAAAACATTCTTCCAAATATCTTCCTTTGTGTTCAGCAGAACAAAGAAACTCATACAGGTTTGGAACAACTTGAGGGTGAGTAAATGATGACAGAATTTTCATTTTTGGGTGAACTATCCCTTTAACACTCTTGAGTGTGGAGCCAAATAAACTCCCAGGAGAGTTTATTTAACACTGGAGTTGTTTCATCATGATCAAATGACACTAAACTTTGTCTCACACATTTACATTTATGCATTTGGCAGACGCTTTTAACCAAAAAGACAAATTGCATTCAAGGTTTACACTGAATAAGTGCTTGCTTCCCCTGGGAATCAAACCCATGACCTTGGCGTTGTTAGCGCCATGCTGTACTGTTTAAGCCAGTGCTTCTCGAAACCAATTCCACCGTTCAGGGATAAGCTAGGAGTCCTTTCATTTCAGTGTTTACTTACTTCCTCACAGATCCCATATAAATGGTTGTGAAGGCTGTAAAAAGGTGCATGCATATTTTATAAAGAAAAAACTGATTTTTTTGGTAAGAATGTTTTATTTTAATTTTTTTTTTTACTAAAACTATATTTTGTTTAGTACTTCTATTTTTAATTTTTTTTGAATATTGGATTCAGTTGTGGCTTCTCAGGCAAAATGTGAAGCATTTTGAACCTGCTAATTTCAAACCAGTAGGCATACTGTTTGCTAAACACTGCCTGACAGGAGTGGGGTGGTTTGTTAAACACATCTTTTAAATGTGTTACAACCATCCCCTTACATTAGCCTGGGTTTCCCCATGCTGCCTTGAGCGCAGCGCAATTTTTATTCACGCTGCTAGGCAGCCTGGATACCATGGACCAGATTTTCCCCTCAAAAAGGGAACCAATCACAGAACGGGGAGGGAGCAGCAAGACGATGACGACGTCTATGCGACACACCGAAGCAGTTTGTTTATATCTATGGATCCAACTTGGCATCAGACGCGAAGTTACCTTTCGATGCAGCCTTAGATAGTGTTCTAAGTAGTTTAGAACTTAAGTTTATTTCGTCTTCTTCCTCGTCAGATTTCTGCCGCTCTTCATACGTCATCTGGTATAATTGAAACGATTGGCTATGAGCTACGTGCAGGCGCATTTGATAGACATTCGTAGCATCCAATAAACGGCTCTGGGCATTCGTAAACCACGCCTCAAATACGAGAAAATGAACATGTGGTTCCCAGACCACGTCTCAATGAGAAGAGGTCTGACGTTAGCCAGGCTACCCTTACATACAACTAAGAACAGTTTATTTGTAATAATTTTACAGAATGCCTAGAGAGGCCATCTAAAATGATTGGACTAGGCACGCGAGGAAGGCGTGGCTGGTTTCCTTCATAACACAGAACCACGCTCTATTCTACGCAGTTCGCCAGAGAGAGAAACCCGCCTCCTTCCTCCTTCGGAACCTTCGTTTGTTTTATTTTCGTTTTTATTCTAAGTCTTTCTTTTCTTGATACTCTACTTCAGTTTGATATTTTCCTTAAAACACCAACGAAACCAACTTAAGACTAAATCACCTTTGGCTAAGTTTGCGCACGCTCTGAGTTACCATCTCATCGACTCTGCCTTAAAGACGCATTCGACCACGTGGCTCTAGACTCCTTTATCCAACACACCCACACGAGAGGGCAAAAACAAGTAAAGTACAAATTTTGAATTTGCAATCCGGAAAGAATTGCTGTTTAACTTTGTCTAGAAATTGCTAAGCCTTTGGGGTCTCTTTTGAGGAAAACTGTTGAAATATCTACTTGATCCTTTGTCTTTGAATCTTTCTCAAACTTACACTCACACACACACGCACGTTTTCTCAAACTTACACTCACACACACACACACACGTGCTCCTAAACCCACACACGCTCTCACTCTTTTACGCACACACCAAATCCTCTAACTCTCTCTCTCTCTCTCTCTCTCTCTCTCAAAATCCTCTCATACTCTTCTTTTATTTTATTTCTTATTGCGATCGTGTTATATTGTTTGTTTTGTTTGTTATGCATATTTACTCCTGCGTGTTTTTGATTAGTACATGCAATCTTTAGCTTGTTTTATATTAAATTCCATAATCTTTTGAATTGAATTTGTCTCCTTGTTCCATGATTGAAATCCCTGAAAGTGCGATCTAAGTTACAGCCCTATTTTAGTTTCACTATCAAAATCTCTAAATTGTCTAAAACCCGGAAATAACTTTCCTAGTGGCCACAGGAAAATTGTTTGTCGGTGTTACAGACCGGTAGGTTTCTATACAGAAATTGAGCACAGTCTGCTGGACGGACATTTGCGTAATAACTGAATAGTGAATTCTATCCAAATTTCCCCTGATCAAAGATATAATTTTACCTACCTATATTAAGAGTTAGTACGAGTAATCGTGTTTAATTCTTAATATAAGGCGAGGTTTGACCTATTCCCTATTTTAGATGAATTAATTTGTGTAGGCGGCATATAAATATTCATATCTTATGAATATCATCTCTCATTGAGCTAATAAATTCCCTAAACAGACCCAGTGTCGCTACAATTGCTACTGAGAAACAGCTGATTGAAGTTATGCAAATATGGGACAATGTGGCATTCCACCATTCCCGTGCAGTCACAGCCTGGTTTGACGCCCATCAGAGGATGATCCCCATTTTCCTTGCCCCTTACTTCCCTTTCCTCAACCCCATTGAGGAGTTTTCTCAGCCTGGAGATGAAAGGTTTTTGACCATAGTCCACAGGACCAAATGTCCCTCCTGTATGCAAAAGATGCTGCATACCAAGACATCACAGCTGAACACTACCAGGATAAGGCAAGCCAAAAGATTCTTCCCAAGATGCCTTGCCAGGGAAGATATCAGGTGTGATGTGGATGAGAACGTGGACAAATGCAGAAGACCGCGCAGATTAGAAGATGGCTTTTGGAATGGAATTTCTGCTGCAAAAAAAACAACAACAACAACATGCATGCATTTACATTACAAACAAAACAAAAATGTGAGACTTAAAAAAAAAAAAAAAAAAAAACTGCAGTGCAAAACACAATCTATGATCAATACAATATACTGTCTGTTGTATATGAATGAATGAATGAATAGTTTTTATTATTGTGTCTTGCATACTACTGTATGCCCAGCCCTAATGGGCTTGTAAGACACCAATATCACCAACAAAAAAATAGAGAAAAACCAGTTGTAAGACAGTAGGCACAGCATGAACTTATTTAAATAAACAAGTCTGCCGCCGCATCCAGGCTTTACAAACATAAGTAGCCAATTTAAACACATTAAAATTAAACAACCATTTCATCTTGTCGTCATCACTAATCCAGAACATTTCAGGCTTTTTAACAAACAATTCACCAAATAATACATTTCTAAAATCATCGTAACGTGGACAATATAACACAAAATGAGTTTCATTTTCAACCTCTCCTAACTCACACAGTCTACAGAGTCTGTCCTCTTCAGGAGTTTGAGTGAACCTGCCAGTTTCTAAGGCCAAGGGAAGGATGCCAGTTCGCAGCTGAGCCACCAAAGATCGTTGGTTCCTTGTCAAGTTTGCCTTTACATACAACTCTGTTTCATATACATCTTTAATTTGGAAGTAAGTCCTTAGCCCTGTATAAGGGCATACCTGACACATATAAAATAATGCAGTTTCTGTAATTTCAGCTGATGATAGTGTTTTTTTTTTGTCATTGTGCTATGATTGACTAAATGTTCCTGTTGGAAGAGAACATGTGTTAGTGTTTTGAATAATTATTTGATTTTGAAACATGTTTGCAGTGTTTTGGTAGACATAGTGTATTGTGTTAGTGTATTATTGTATTTTGAAATTTATTTTTGGAGTTTAGTTTACAATGTGTGATTTTGAGCATGAAATTAACCGTTTTGCTAATTATGTGTTTTAGGTGTGTTGGTGCGTTAAGAGTTTAGGAAACTTGTTAAATGTATTGAAAAAACTGTCATAGCAATTGTAAAAAAGATTTTTTGAAAAAATTCGATTTTTTTGCAAGGCCGTTCACATTCCCAATTAAATGCGACCTTTTGTGATATCCTGTGTGAACGTGAAATGACCCAGAAGTGACCCGCATGCGCAAAAGAGTACTCAGCGGTCAACGACGTCACTTGTTGTTTGCGGAAGTAGCTAAACTTCAACTAACTGTGATTCACTCACGCACACACACACACGAGCGCGCGCAGCGACCGTTACACAAGAGCCAGACAGCAGCCGCTGACCTATCTAATATCAGCACAAATAAGTTAACATAACGTTAGTCTACTCTTATTCACATTGGATATAATGATGGTGGCCGTGGGCTTTTATTTATTTTTTTAATTAACGGGCTCGTCGAGGTCGACCCGTTCGGCAGATTTACCTCAGCTCGACGAATATGCAGTCCGTTTTCAAACCGACGACTACTTCAACGCAGACTTATGACGTTTGTCGCGTATCAAAGACATGCAGGTCGGATACATGCGACCTGGCCGTTCAGACTGAAGTCGCATTTCTAAAGATCGGATATGTATCGGATTTGGACCACATACCCAAGTGGCCTGGGTCGCATTTGAAAAGATCGGATCTGTGTCGTTCAGACTGTCATGAAAAGATCAGATACAGGTCGCATAGGAGCAAAAAAATCAGAATTGGGTCGTTTCAGCCTGCAGTGTGAACGTAGCCATAGAGACAAATGGCATTGATTCAATGCGTGACTCACTGAGTTTTGTTTCCCGAGACGCTGACCAGCGCTGTCGCTGATTTATTTTAAACGTTAAAAGGATGACAGGACAAATATTTAACTTTCCTTGGACATGGCAACCTTTTCACGTAGCCTATATGACTTGACCTCAAAGACAGACGCAGGAAATCGCACGCGCTCAGTCGATCTCTCTCATTCACTGTCTGTTTAGGCTTAAGTGCAAATCCACGAAGCCCCTGTACAAATCACCATGATAAAACCATGATCACCACGTCTTATTAAGTGTGCTTATTGAAAGCAGCACACTTATTGTTCTTCTTAAGTTTTCTTATTATTAAGTGTGCTTGCTGAAAGCAGCACACTTACTGTTCTTCTTAAGTTTTCTTATTATTATTAAGTGTGCTTGCTGAAAGCAGCACACTTATAGTTCTTCTTAAGTTTTCTTCTTATTATTATTATTCCCGGGAGAAAAATTTTGGCCAGCTCCTGCGCCTAGGCCCTTTGAGACAGAGACACCGTTCCAACTTTAAAACGTACGGTCAGTACCGGTTTAAGTTGCTCGCGAAGATGACATCACGAGTCCATGTCGTTTGTCCGCCACACTGGATTGAACAGAAAGCGAAACTAAATTTTCACAGGTCACAAATTTAGTCCGAACTTCACAAAACTGGACGTGCATGATCCTTGGACCAAGCCTCACAAAAGTTACTAGAAGGATTTTTGATTTTCGGAAGCGTTTGCCCGTCACAGCCAAACGAAATCGGCGGCGTAGTCGCCAAAACAGGAAGTAGGTCATATTTTAGGAACTCTGTCACGTATCGAAACCAAACTTTGTACATTAACTCAAGACTCCAATGTGAGGATGTACAAGCTAAAAAAAAAAAAAAAATTTTTACATCATTTGGCAACCCCCCCCCCAGCTATTTGGTCAGCTCCTGCGCCTAGGCCCTTTGAGACAGAGACACCGTTCCAACTTTAAAACGTCCGGTCAGTACCGGTGTAAGTTGCTCGCGAAGATGACATCACGAGTCCATGTCGTTTGTCCGCAATATTGGATTGAACAGAAAGCTAAACTAAAGTTTCACAGGTCACAAATTTGGTCCGAACTTCACGAAACTGGACGTACATGATCCTTGGACCAAGCCTCACAAAAGTTACTAGAAGGATTTTTGATTTTCGGAAGCGTTTGCCCGTCACAGCCAAACGAAATCAGCGGCGTAGTCGCCAAACAGGAAGTCGTCCATATCTCAGGAACTCTGTCACGTATCGAAACTTTATACATGAACTCGGGACTCCAATGTGAGGAAGCACAAGATCTGAATTTTTTTTTTTTATTATTTATTTCAGGCTAATAGACAAACCCATTTACCTATGTCTATGTAAGAGTTTCACGTCACACTTTTAATGTTAATGCATTTAGACAGTAGGTGGCACTGTTGTATTACATTTCACAGAGCTGCCAAGTCAGTGTATATACTGCATTCGTTTTTACTAGGTTTGTCTTAATAAATGCAGGCATGAATTTCGTTTTTTGCATTGGTCTAATTTAATCATCATCTGTATATTAATATATACAGAATTGTATGCATGAATTGTGCATTTCCAGTTCTCAAAGCAGTTAATAACAACAAAAAAAAATAACTTTATACAAGATACATCATGCTCTTCTTCGCTAACCGAACAAACAATTAATTGTCTGTGGCTGTGTTTGTGCGCACGGGAAATATGCTGCGCATAACAAAAGAAAACAAGGAGAAACGCGCAGTCACATGCTCAAACAATCAACAGGTACGTTCCATTTGACCATAAGTGGACTGCGAAGTGGACTTCACAGGGTTTTCCGCCATCTTAAGTTAGATTCTAATCCGAAGGGAGCGAACATGTTTAGTTCGAAGGACACTGCACACGGCATAGGGAATAAGGGAACATCGATACATCACTTCACAGGAAGTGGAGAGCGATATCACAACTGTCATTTCGTGCATCACGTCATCACCAGTCAGAACGGTCATAACTAACCATGGAGGAGTTTACGTATGTGTGTAAGTATTCATTTCGCCATTGTTATACAAATGACAGTATTTTTAACGGTTATTGTTGTGAATATTACATATACTATTTTTGATGATTATAATTTACCTCAGTGAATGCAGCCAGCTTAGCTATTTTGTGAGGTAAAGTGATTTTATTTTAGGTAGTTGTAAAATAGTGCAATATAATTGTAAATATATAAAAAATAAAATATGAATGTAGTCCTATATATATTTATGATAATCTGCGCGACTCCGTCGTTGACTTTCTTTGATGACATTTGCAGGGCGTTTCAAATGAGCGGGTATTGTCAGTGAAGTCCACTTCAACTGATATACCGTGCTCAGGGGGTAGGGGAGCAGTGAACATTGCGTATGGACCCTGTCGAATGGAACGCACATTAGATGTGTAAAAACCATAAAACAAGTGGAAAGCGCGAGCGCGCCGCTGTCTCCTTTCCACAAGCGCTTGTTCTCCTGTGGCGTCTGTCGTTGCTATGCAACCGTGAACTGCGCTCTCCATGATGACAAGAGCTGTGTCTGAAATCGCTCCCTATCCACTATATAGTGCACTATTTAGGGTGTCGGCCATTTTGTAGTGGTGTCCGAATTCTGAGTGAACGACATCATTCCCTACATTCTTCACTACTTTTACCCACAATCCTCTCTGAATTCGAGTGTACATACGATGTACACTTGCTGAGACACTAGGCATTTCTCAATGTCAAGGAAGGATCCTCGGAAGCCAGAATTTCGAGGATGCTACGTCATCGACATCCGTCGAAGGACTGTTCCAATGTCGAGGATCCTCGGAATTTCCACCAAGGACTGAGTCCTTCGTTCGAAAAATATCCCATATACAGGAAAGGATGCATATGTGTAGCCTTCGCGCTCTTCGCGCTCTCAAATCACCCACAATCCTATGCGCGCAGCTTTGCTATCTTGTTCAAAAAATTCAAAATGTTGGACGTTAACGGAGTCGGAGCGTTAACGGATCAATATGCTTTCAAATGTAAATATATTTACGTTACCAAACATTTGTTTCAAAAAATAATTACATCCATTATGTTATGGGTCAAATTGACCCGCACTGTTTAAACACACTTACCAGTCAAATAATCAATATGATTAAAAAGGAGTGTATTGATTTAAAAACGATTATATTGCCTGAGTGAACAGAACTGCGTCCATAGCAACGCTCTGTTTTTCATTTTCACTGACGTAATGACGCACTGACGTGCACTTGCTAGCCTGTTCCATTTACCTGTTTTCCGAATGCTAAAGAGGAGCCTCGCCTAGCCTCTGAATGAAGTGACTTGGAAGGACCAGTCCTGCCAAGGAAGTATCCTTGACATTGAGAAACACCTACTATTTCCCACAATCCGACTCAATAAGGCGATAGAGCGCGAATGAAAAATAAACAAAAATGTCACCATGGCAACGGTGCACGCGAGTTAGAAAACAATCTTTTATAAGACCAGACGCCTGGTTATTTATTTATCTATACCGTTATATCTATATTTGAATAAACAAATGTGTTGTGTAGTGTTTTGTTCTCTTTAATTTTCACATATAAATGTAAAAAGTAAATAAATATGACAAGCAAGTGTTTTTATTATCTTTTTTTTAAATCAAATAACGCAATAAACGTGAAAAATACATACATACAATTGTTACATACAATTCATACAGCCAAAAAAAGGAAATATTAAAGATGGGTAGGTAATGTTTATGACAAATTGTCTGAGCTCTCTGGCGCGTGATAATTATGTCAGCGTCCGAATTCTTTGCTGATGTAGTGCACTCAACTGCCATTCACTATGTAGGGATTAGTGAACGAGTGAGCGGTTTCAGACACAGCTAAGGAAGTATCAGCAAAAGATTAATAGATTTCTAGCCCTTGCATTAGCTTTACTACTAGATATATTTATGGAGATGGAAAATAATAAGGCGCCCTGTACAGCTATGATCAGCTGTTCGGCCGAGCATTCAATGTTGTTACGCTGCAAGCTGATGGTTCGTTGCTGCCGCGCTCTATCACTCGCACACCACGGCCAGGGCTCAGCGGAAGACAGAAAATGCCGGTCCAGCACTGATTGAGGAATTAAATTAGAAAATAAAAGACAGTTTGACATCTTTTTTCTCGCATTCTCACATTTTTTCTCGCATCTCGCATCTATCCACTACCTGCTAACGTTAGTGCACTGCACCCGAGCAAGCACACTTTGCAGTTCCTCCGGAAATGCATTTTTCTAGTTATTATTATTCCCGGGAGATAAATTTTGGCCAGCTCCTGTGCCTAGGCCCTTTGAGACAGAGACACCGTTCCAACTTTAAAACGTCCGGTCAGTACCGGTGTAAGTTGCTCGCGAACATGACATCACGAGTCCTTGTCGTTCGTCCGCCATATTGGATTGAACAGAAAGCGAAACTAAATTTTCACAGGTCACAAATTTGGTCCGAACTTCACGAAACTGGACGTACATGTTCCTTGGACCAAGGCTCACAAAAGTTACTAGAAGGATTTTTGATTTTCGGAAGCGTTTGCCTGTCACAGTCAAACGAAATCGGCGGCGTAGTCGCCAAACAAGAATTCGTCCATATCTCAGGAACTCTGTCACGTATCGAAACCAAACTTTGTACATGAACTCGGGACTCCAATGTGAGGATGCACAAGATCTGGATAACTTTTGATGCATCGGTCTAATTTAATCATCTTCATTTATTAATATTTGTTTGCATGAATTGTGCATTTCCAGTTCTCAAAACAATTAATAACAAAACAAAAAAAAACTTTATACAAAATACATCATGCTCTTCTTCGCTAACCGAACAAACAATTCATTGTCTGTGGCTGTGTTTGTGCGCGCGGGAAATATGCTACGCATAACAATAGAAAACAAGGAGAAACGCGCAGTCACATTCTCAAACAATCAACAACGTCGATCTAGATGTGTAAAAACAAGTGGAAAGCGCGAGCGCGCCGCTGTCTCCTTTCCACAAGCACTTGCTCTCCCGTGGCGTCTGTCGTTGCTATGCAACCATGAACTGCGCTCTCCATGATGACAAGGAAGTATCAGCAAAAGATTAATTGATTTCTAGCCTTTGCATTAGCTTTACTACTAGATATATTTATGGAGATGAAAAATAATAAGGCACCCTGTACAGCTATGATCAGCTGTTCGGCCGAGCATTCAATGATGTTACGCTGCAAGCTGATCAGTTGGTTCGTTGCTGCCGCGCTCTATCACTCGCACACCATAAATAGCAAATTGTTTTTTAATGTTTCAATTTCGTGATTAAAATGACATAATTTGGAAGCGGATAATTTCTTCACAAACAGCTCATTATGACTCAATGTTAGAATGCTGCACTCGATAGTGTGAATAAGATCAGCGCAACGCAGACCACTGCATTGACAGCGTGAAACATATGATCTGTCCACGGCCAGGACTCAGCGGAAGACAGAAAATGCCGGTCCAGCGCATATGAAGCGAATATATTTGTGCAGGAATTTCTCGCACTATAAAAAGCTAACCTTGTGGGAATGGTTTAAATTATGTGCAATCCCCACATTCCCGTGTAACCCCTCTCACCCGGTCCTTCACACCCCGCTTGTGCGGGTCTCGAACCCAAGTCTCCGGCATGAGAGTCAGGCGCTCTAACAAGGAGGCTAAAGACTGCAGTTTCTAGCGTCTGTCGCTAGAGTGCCTTTTGAGATCAGAGGAGTGAGGTTTTACACGCACAGCAACTACTAGCTGGCCTCCATTACACTCACCCCCCTAAACCTCACTCCCATCCGGGTCACGGCACCAATGTAACCCCTCTCACTCGGTCCTTCACACCCCACTCCGTGCGGGTCTCGAACCCGGGTCTCCGGCATGAGAGTCAGTCGCTCTAACAAGGAGGCTAAAGACTACAGCCTCTAGCGTCTGTCCTCCATTACACCCGCACCGAAATTCAAGCCCTGAAATGGCAGCGGGTTGGGATTGCATCGCGTTTTTCATTTAATTACAATATGAGGACTGACGGTAGGCTATACAAATCAGCGTTTCTGTGTAGGTGATGACAACCATCTTGACAGCAGCAATCAAAGCATCGCGCTAATTACAGTAGACCTTAATTTGAGATAGTAAATTTGTTCCTAATCAAAGGGAACACTCAACCACAGAACAGCTGGGTGAGTTTTGTATTGGCTTATTGGATACAGTAAATGAAGACTGTCAACTTCTTTTCAATACTATTTCATCACCCAAAACACTCCCACTCTCTGCTGTATATTCATAACCAAATATTTCAAAACCAACAACCAAGCCACATAAACAATGCCATTGGCACTAGTCTACATTGCAGACATGTCTCTTAATGCACATAACATAATGTTATAAAAATAATATAACTTAATAATATAAAAGTTATTCAATTAAATGAATGCACAGTAATAATTCAATATTTTTTATTTTTATTTTTTTGTTACATTACAAACCCAGTTTGGGTTTGAAGGTTATTAGAAATACCTTCAGATACTCTGAAATGACCACCATTGCATCTTCATTAAAATTGCAGGTAATGAACTCTATTTGTGTTCTGATTTAGTTGGACTGTAGAGTCACCAGTGCATGCTAGTGTTTTTGTAGTATCTAACACGTCTCAGGAGGCCTGTTGTGGCCTCTAAAGTCATCTGAAGATTGATTTTACTGGAAACATAAATTAATAGCATATATGTAAAACATAAATAAATAGAGCATATAAATTTAGCATAATTCTGCCTCTAGTGCTTTACAAACTTTCCACTGCAAATAATAATTATTAACTCTTTCCTCACCAGCATTTTTTATCATTTTCACAAAGCTTTCATGGCCCCCAGAATATTTTGTTGTATGAATATCTGAACATGCAATATATCAAATCAAGTCAAGTCACCTTCATTTATCAGGGAACTACACTAACCTTTTCCACTGGTGGCACTTGCGCTACTAACTTTTTCAGTTACTGGCGCAAAACATGATTTGGTCGCACAAATTATTTATAGTAAGCCGCTCTGGATAATAATGAACAATAATGAAACTGTATTGCATACAGATGTGCTTTTTTACTTGCCATCTTTTAAACCACATGCCTTCTTGTTTTTGTTTTCTTTAACATTAGTTGGGATAGATTTACTGCAATAGAAAATACAGTACACAATAAAGTGCCAAATCGATTTCAACATGCTATGGTTGGCACAGATGGGCAGACTCCTGAACTCTTAAGTAGTGATGCACCGATGTGAAAATTGTGGCCGATATCGATAATAACCGATATTAATATTGCTGTTATGGCCAATATCGATATCTCTGTATAGAAAACAAATTTACTGATAATCAAATAAAGAGATATTTTCCAAAACATTTGGAAATTATTTTTTATTTTTTTATAATAATATTTCAATTATTATTGAAACATTATTTTTTATTTTTTATTTTTTTTACTTTAGAAATGACTTATGTTGGGCACCTTTACCTGTGTGCAAAATATGTCACACATAGGACACACATGCATTATATTGCATTGAATTGCATATAATGTGTGCTGGTCAACTTGTCTAAAATTAAGAAACCCCTAGAAAACAGTAAAAAAAAAAATAAAAAAAAAACAGGTTTACAATAAAGATAGGCTACTTAATTTATTATTACAATATCCAAATATGATACTAAATAGCACAGGGAAAAGAGCTTCTATTTGTGACGTGCTGTCTTTGCATTTGAACATTGCGCATTTTAAACAGGACAGGCATTAGCTGCATAAATGTTAGCCAATACAAACATATTTATAGAAAACAGTTGACAATGAATAGACAGGAGTCCAATAATAGCGTAACGAATCACGTATTCTAAAAATAATATCAAGTAGGCTAAGTTTGACGAATCCGACATATAACGAGGGCTGTGTTGTAAAACGTCCGTCATTTAACGAATTTTAAAAACACGGATGGATAATACAATATGCTTTCCGACATTTTGACAGAAAAAAAAAAAACAAGCAAGAACTAAATTTAAACTATAGCCCGTCAATTTTCATTTTACAATTATCTTCTCTCTCTGTGTGCGCGCGCGTCCGTATTTGTGAGAGAGAGAGAGCTCGCGAGTCGCGCAGATACAATGGTATGTTTTAACGGTCGCGGGGCTGAAGCCAACTGATGTGTTGAATGCTCAGAGCAGGTTATAAAACGTATTCTTAAAATACACATTTCTGTTTTAATAAATGCTCATAGTAATTCATAGCATATTGCCTAAAACATAGGTACAAAAATAATCAGTGATACATTTGCGACCCATTAAAATTTTTGGTCGCAATGGCATTTCAAAAGGTCGCAGTGTAGTTCCCTGTTTATATAGCGCTTTTAACAATATGGACTGTTTCAAAGCAGCTTTACAGTGATAATAGGAAATTAAAATAACAGAGATTGTTTTGGCTTTGCAGCAGCTCTAGAATAAAGTTATTGTCCTGCTAAATTTAGTTTTGATCGATTCACTTCCGTTGCAAAGATCATTAGTTATTAACTTATTAACGCTGACACGACACCGTTCTAACAGAAAACCCTTAACGCGCTCCGGCCCGCTCATTCGCACAACAACAGTGCCTGGTGGCTCGAGAATGCAAACCTTGAAATAGGTTCCAAGGTGCAAGCCTTGAAGAAAATGTATATATATATATATATATATATATATATATATAATTTTTTTTAACTCTGCGCAAGCTTTAAATACGCAAACCTGTGAAAACGCTGAGGGCGTGCACATGCGTATTACATGTTTAGCCTATAGGTATGCGCGTTTGAATATATATGTATTTATATTTATATCTTTTTTTTTCTTTTTCTTTTTTGTGTGATACTTTGAAAAGGTGAACGAATAGCGCCCATTGTGCTTTCACACCAGCAGTCTGCAAGCAGTTTTTTTTTTTTATTTACTGCTTTCAAAACAATCACTATTACCTGTAGAAGCTGTTGTACCCAAAAGTTCTACTATTTAATTTTCTAACTCAGGACAGTAAACCCTGATCCGGCTTGCGTTTCCACCGCCAACAGTACCCTTACTTGATAGGCGTGGTGTATGCCGGAAAGTAGCGATAGATGTCATTCTCACACAACGAAAAAAGCGAAACAATGGAGGACATACAGCAGATCTTGTTCTTGCTTCTCGGCATGTGACTGTTTGTCACAAGAAGAAACTGTATTGTGTTTCAAATGTATGAATAAATGGCGCCTTTTGCATTGCCATTCCCCTTGTAGTACGCACAAGTGAAGATTCTCTGGCAACCAATCAACGTTCTGCAGTTCCCTAGCTCCACCCTTTAGTACCGGACTGCTGTGCTAGGTACCCTAACAGAAGGGTCCCAGAAAAATTGGTACTGTACGGTTCGGAATTAGGGTACCATTCACAACTTCTGACAAGGGAAACTGCAAAAATGGCATACCGTACTGAACTGTACTGTACCATACCACTCTGTGGACTTTTTCAGAGCGCTAAAAAGCTGTTATTACAGCTGGTAAGAGCTGCGCCTTCAACGAGACTGAGTGCACACTACAGGCTGCACATTCCCTGTCGGTGTTGCCACAATCTTTTCCACTGTGTGCTTCAGCACCAAAAGAGAGCGAGTCTCCTAAAAGAGCTTACAGGAGCGGGAGTTGTGTCTTTCTAAAGATGTCATTTCACCCGTGTGTTTCTGGATGTGGTCGTTTCCTGTCCTCACTGACAGGACCTTCTTTCTCAGAGACGGGGCACCCTATGGCACCCGCGCCCAGACCTCCTGAAACTTCATGTCTGGTACTTGAACGGGAAGTGGAGGTTCTAGGTGACTTACCCTCAGAGGTACTTAACACCATCACTACGAGACACGATTACACCTTGAAGTGGAACCTGTTCATCAAGTGGTATTCCTCTCACCGAGAGGACCCCCGAAGATGTTCGATCAGTTTCATGCTTTCCTTCACTCTCAGAAAAAAAGGTACAAAAGCTGTCACTGGGACAGTACCCTTCAAAAGGGTTCTAATATGTACCATTTAGGTACTAATATGTACACGTTTGGTACCAATATGTACCTTTGAGGGACTTAAATGCACTCTTTAGGTACAAAGGTGTACCTTTTGAAAAGGTACCGCCACAGTGACAGCTTTTGTACCCTTTTTTTCTGAGAGTGTTCCTGCAGCACGGGTTGAAGCGAAGGCTGTCTCCCTCCACCCTCAAAGTTTATGCTGCCGCTATTTCCGCATATCACGACCCCATAGGAGGTAAGTCAGTTGGGAAGCATGACCTGGTCATCAGGTTCCTTAGTGAGGTGAGACAGTTAAACCCTCCTCGACCTCCATCCATACCCTCTTGGGACCTTATTCTGGTGCTTCGAGCACTTCAGAATGCGCCCTTCGAGCCTTTGCAGTCAGCAGACTTAAAGTTTCTGTCTATGAAGACTTTGTTGCTGGTTGCATTGGCCTCCATCAGGTAGGGGACCTGCAGGCATTTTCAGTCGAAAATTGTGCCTAGAGTTCGGGCCGGACGACTCCCACGTGGTACCGATACCCTGGCCTGGCTATGTTCCTAGGTTCCTACCACTCCCTTCAGGGACCAGGTGGTGAACCTGCAAGTGCTGCCCTCGGAGGAGGCAGACCCAGCCCTGGCTTTGCTCTGTCCCGTCCGTGCTCTGCGATGGTACATGGATATAACTCAAAGCTTCTGGACCTCAGACCAGCTCTTTATCTGTTACAGAGGCCAGCGGATGGAAAAGCTGGACATCCTTTACTGGATAGTGGATGCCATTGCCTTGTCTTACAAAGCAGAAGGCGTGCCTTGCCCGCTCAGGCTGCGAGCTCACTCAACAAGAAGTGTTGCATCCACATATATATTCAAACGCGCATACTTATGGACTGAACACGTGATGCGCATGTGCACGGTGTCGGTGTTCGTGCAGAGGTTGCGTAGATTTGCGCAGAGATAACTGATAATCGTTTGCACCTTGGAACCTATTTCCAGGAGTGCGTTCTCGAGCCACCAGGCACTGGCACTGGCTAACGGTGTCGTGTTAGCGGCCCCTAAGTTAATAACTAATGATCTTCGCAACGGAAGTGAATAAATCAATCAAAACTAACTTTAGCTGGACAATAACTTTATCCTAGAGCTGCTGTAAAGCCAAAACAATCTCTGTTACTGTAATTTCCTATTATCACTGTAAAGCTGCTTTGAAACAATTCATATTGTTAAAAGCACTATGTAAATGAAGGTGACTTGACTTGACGACATCCTCCTAGGCGCTGCCACGTGGTGCCTCGCTAACAGATATTTATAGAGCTGCAGGCTGGGCGACACCCAACACGTTCACTAGGTTCTATAGCCTACGTGTAGAGCTGGTTTCCTCCTGTGTTCTCACCTCAAACGGGTAGAAGCACCGAGAGGCCCGTCTCTTGTTGGCTTGCTGCGCTTATAGTTGCGCTCATGTCTCTAGACTGAAAAAACAGTTTTAACCAATCCTCCGTCACCCTCGGCAGCCGGACGTGGTGAAGCGTCTGGCGCAAGGCCTACATCCCGCTGAATCCTTGAGAACTGGGTCTAGGCTGGAACCGTTTTCCACAGTTGCTCCTAAACGGAAGCCTGTGTCTTTCCCTTGGGAGAACCCATCTCTTAGGAGATTGGTGTCACCCCAGTAATTCTATATGCAAACACCCTACGAGGTTAGTCCATATGTTATCTCCACATGACTCTTTCGGGGAAGGATGTGGCTTCTGCAGCTTTCCTTTTCCAATGGAAAGGGCACGCTTTCCCAGTGTTATCCAATAGTCTCACTGAGTCAGAACAGCAGTGATGGGCTTCTCTGTGTAAGCCCGGTCCCATCAGGTAAGAGGGAGTTGTAGGTTTACAAAGGGCACTGGATGGGGTCAACAGCTGTGGCGCTTTGGTAGGGGATTCCTATTCGTCGATCACCGATTTGACGTCGAGAGAGACGACTGAAAGGGAACATCTCAGTTACGTATGTAACCCTTGTTCCCTAAAGGAGGGAACGGAGATGTCACTTCAAGTCGCCACATCTGCTGTGTCCCGCTGGGGAAGCCAGGTCACCGGCTCCGTTCCCTCCTTCAGGTAACGAGGGTTACATACGTAACCGAGATGTTACATTTGTAACCCAAGACGTTTTCTTCTCTTTATTTGTTATCTTAACCCCCTGAGGTCGGCGGTATCGCCGGCGATACCAGCTCGCTTTTTTTTTATCAGTGTAAAAGAAACTCATAAATACTCTGTTGACTTTGATTTTCCATAGGAGTTTCATACATCAATCGATTCTGTTAAATGTGTATTATTTTTCTGTATACTCACAATAAAAACAAAGTGTTGTGCTTTTCGCCAAATTAAGAAAAATAATCACGGAGCGAGTTCTGCCTTCTCTCTGTCCGTGTAGTCCATTCTGAAACGCGTCCGAAAATGAATCATAACTCAGCGAATACTTCTCACACAGGCACGTGATATATGTCTTTATGAAGCTTGAAATCTCTTCTTTTAAATGAAGTAATTAATAAAAAAAACAAATGTTTTCAACTCATGTAATCCGTTTGAAAGCAAGGAGAGGTACCGTTTTTTCCTTCTGCCTAATTATCTCTATAATGAACTGAGGCCGCCCCGCCCCCGGCGCTATTGACATGGTAAATAGTTTAGGTGATCTATGCTTCGCACCCGCCCCCCGATCAATGCCTTGAAAACACGAAGTTTCATCAGATCAGATTCACTGATAGTTCATCGCGTTTAGAGAGGATGGCGCGTTTCTCCGGTAAAGACGCTCTTCAGATGATTCTGGACAGCGAGGAATAACTCACCTTGGCTTTTCCTCAGAGGAAGATTGTAACTCAGACGAACGGCAGCATGTTCAAGAGCGAATTGATCACGCAGAGTAAACACCGAGTTTTCACGTGAGTAAATACGTGAACTCAAGTGGTCTAGTGGTAGAACATTTGCCTAGCGTGTCAGAGGTTCTGAGTTCGAATCCGCACTCATATAGTTTTTTTTTTTTTTTTTGTCAAATCAGATTATGTTTATCAGTGGTTGTATATCAGGCAGAGACATGTGTGTGTGTGTATTTTGTTTTGTAATTTCACTGGAACGAAAAGAGAGTCTCCACAACGGATTGAAGCGCGCGTCCGAGTGAAGACTGCGCGAGCCTAAAACAAACACAGTATCCGCGTCTGACTCGCGGGAATCCACGGCGCAAACCTGTGAGGGGCTGTGTTTTCTCGTTTATATTCCTTTTAGCATTTTAGCATTTATATTCCTTATAATAAAAATGAAAGACCTATGTTACAGACATATGAAAGACATTTCGTTGATTAGTTTTGGATAGATTATACATTTTTACTGTAAAATATCTGCCACCTCAAATAAGCTTTTATTTGCCAATTTCTTTGTCTCAAATAATCAATCAAATCCTTAACTTTGAAATATGTATGATAAAATGTATACTTTAGTTTGTACAAAGAAAGATTACACTTGAATTGTTGTTTATTTAAATATTTAGATGTAAACAAACTATTAAAAGGTAAATATAAGCCTTTTCTTTAAATAATTTTTATTGTGTTTTATTAGTGACAAATTTGGGGAGAAGATAAATATTCCAAAACTGAAAATACAGTATGAGAATTAACTGCACAATTACATGTTTTCCTTGGCTATTATAGGCCAAATTGCAAGCACAATATGTGGAAAAATAAAAAAGAATTGAGATGCTTCCAACTGTTGCTCTTGCATTCTTGTGGCTCAGTGACTCACCTGAATGAATGGCTCATTAAGTATGCGGTCCTCAGGTGTGAACCACTACATATGCATGATCTGTGACGCCCACTCCGCATATGGCCTTTCCAAACAGAAAGTGCTTTGCAAAATTCAAATCAATGTATTGTGTTATGTGAAGGATTAGGCAGGGTGATTTTCACATAATTTTGAAGAAAAAACACTAGGCGATGACATCCATTAGACAAAAGTCTTATTGGCACATATTTAGTGTGTGTTTTGTGGTCTTATTTCAGAAACTTTAGTTTTTAGTTTTTTCAATAACCACGCATAAACATTATTCTCAAAAATGCAGACATGTACATTCTTGTTGCTCACATATTATGGTAGCCCTGTTTGTGCTAAATAGTGTGTAATTTTTTTTTGCCATTACTATGTTTATAAGCAACTGAAAAAAGCACAAATGTCAGGGCATGTCAGAACATCTCAAGGACCCCAAACACACCTCAGACCCCAGAGGGTTAATATAAAATCTTAAAAAATATCTTAATAAATATTTTACGGTAAAAAAAAAAAATATATCCACATGTTTTAGTATAACTCTTATACTCCGTCACATCTACAGAGAGTGAGAACAAAAAAATATATTTGACTCATATACAGGGTGGCCGCGGGTCCTTAAAAAGTCTTAAAATGTCTTAAATAAAGTTTTCCTAATAAAAGGCCTTAAAAAGTATTAAAATGTCTTAAATTCAGATTCGATAGGTCTTAAATATTTCTGGTCACGTTACCGCTAAAATGTCTCCAGTCTGACGGACCTAATGTCCGTCAAATAACCAGTGAAGCATCAAATTCGCGTCTATTCGCGTCTTTGCATTGACTTTGTATGTAATCTACTCGCGCAAACAATTACATTCGCGTTTGGTGTGAACACACCATAAGAGACGCCGGCGCGACCACAACAGTACTGAAAATTATATTTGAATGTATTAAAATTGGGGTAAGGGGGGTTTAGTGTATACTGAGCAATATCTGCATAGCTGGCCTATAACCAATCAAATCACTGTGCGAAAAGGCCTAGGGTGGGTTATGTTCTAAAAGTAACCAATCAAATCACTTTCCTGGGTTTTCAATGTATCCTGTCCTCCAATAGTGGTCTGGGTAATGGGAGTGGTTTTAAAAGAAAAGGACCAATAGGGGGGAAGGCCAAAAGGTGCACAAAGGTGTGAAAATGTTCTCTTGAAAAAACCTTTGAGGGATTACTTGCCATGGCAACAAATGGCTGTAGCACGGGAGTATACGTCCACAACATACATCCGATTTGGTATCATTTCGGATGTATACGGATATATATGGATACAGACCCATGGAATTTGAGCATTTGAGAATTTGAGCTATCCGGCCAGTATACTCCCGGATTCTTCCGAATTCCAGCAGTGTATACAGGAGTATACTGGTCCGGATACACCTCTTTTCATGCAGTGAGTGCCCAACATCAAATGGCAAACGTATAATGCAAGCGGAACGAAACTGCTCGTTATTGTGTGGTTGAAGGACCATTTATCAGTTTGGACCAGTGCAGCGCGAGCCGATCGTGATCATGCGACACTGTTACTACACAGCGCTAATAAGAGATACAGTAAAGAAAGCATTTGAATTCGCCACAGAACTGACAGAAGTAATAACATCGCTGCGAGATCTAGTGAGTAGCATTCATATGTCTCCGTTATTAACGGATCAACAGCGTTGACATGGAAACCTGGAAGAAACATTGTGCCATGAATGAACTATCAGTGTCCACAGATCAGCAACATTCACCATGGATTTACTGTAGTAACACTAACTGCAACCATAGAAGTTTGGCAGGAATAGTAGGCTATAATGCCTTCAAGTAACATTACGTCGGTTTTATTTTGACATTATGAATACAATTGCTGCCCTCAAATGTTAATCTGAACTAAAATAATCCTTTGTTTATAACTACTAGCCTACAATATGACATTTCATTTTTTCCAAGGAGCTGTTTTGTTTTATATGCTCATAAGAAGAGTCAATTATAGCTCTAGAATTGCTCAAAGTAAAAAAAATATCATACTTTATGATGTTAGTTTTAATATAAAAAAGAATAAAAAATTGAAATCAAGGAAATTTCTCTGGCATTTATTTCTTTATGCTGTATCAAAAACGTACCGAACCGAACCATGACACAAGTGTATCGTATCGAACTGAACCGTGAATTTTGTGAACCGTTACACCCCTAATATATACGCATGTAATATAATGTGTATTTCCATCACAGGTTTGGTCTTAAATTTCATTCAAAGTGGCATTAAAAAGGTCTTAAAAAGTCTTAAATTTAACTTGTTCATATCTGTAGACACCCTGATATATGACTGCATTATTTCATATCACTTGCTTTTACGGAATTATGAAACAAATAACACAGAACTATATAAGTCAAGTCAAGTCACATTTATTTATATAGCGCTTTTTACAAATACAGATTGTTTCAAAGCAGCTTTACAGAGATAACAGGAAAATAATGCAAAAAAGTTTGTTTCCAGAAGAAAATAGCGTCACAGTCCAGCTTAAGTAAGTTCAGTGATGTTTCATGATAAGATTATTAGTGGAAAAAATAAAGACAATAGTTGTAACAGTTTAGTCCACGGATGAAGAAGTAAGTCCAAAAAGGTTCTAATAGCAAAAGGGCATTTATTTAAACAAAATAACCACAGGTAATCCACTGATGAGAAGGCAACGTGACAGCGTTACGTTTAACACACGACCAACACTCGACAGAGAATGAGAACTAAAGAGGAACTTAAATATACAATGATAATGAACTAAATGACAGACAGTTGTATTGATTGCAAGAGTGTCCATGGTAACTAAAAACTGGTGGGAAACTAGAACAAAGGAAACAGTCAACTGAAGAGAAACAAAATTAAAGCACATGAAAATGAAACTAAACACCAACAGAACGTGACAATAGTTTCTAGACCCCATTTTTTTCACAAAACAATATTATAGTAGTAGATTTTAATTTTTTCTAAAATGAATCAAAATAATATATTAAAATAATAATAAAATAAATATACATACCAAACTCTTTCATTCAAAGACTACGCCCTTATTGCTTAAAGTTTGAATACACCTACTGATTTAAAATCACAGAATAATATAATTTGTGTAATGAAAAACAACTATTATCTCAGCATTACCAGCCCAGGCTCATTAGAAAAACGTACCTGTGGCAACATTTTTGAAAAACGCAAAAAAGTTTCACAATGAAATGTCCAGTGACTGGCGCTAAAATTGTTACGTTTTTTTCCTGACCAGATGAATGTGAATCTGGCAACGTTTTATTACGTTGGAGTTTGTACGTATCGAGGGCCTCTTGGAAAATTCCGTCAATGGTGGGAAATCGTTGTGTCATGATGGAAAATTCTGTCAGTGGCGGGGAATTTTACAAGCCAGACTAAATAATACATTATGGCCCAGTTTCACAGACAAGGCTTAGATTAGTTACATTTAGAAATTTAAGTACACTGTTAGACCTTACCAGGTTTTTTTTACAGTAAAATTTACTGTTAATTGTACAGTTCTTTACTGTAATCTACAGTATATTACTGTAAAAATGCACTAAAACTCGAGTTAACTAATTTCATTTGCAGAAACCGACTGTCTTAAATTGACCAACTGTCATTTAAATGTATTAACTAAAATTTATAATGCATTAACAACATGAACAAAGTATTACTGTGAACTTATTTCATTTGAAACCACAAAAAAAACTTTTGTAAATAAAGAGATTTCCACTGGACCAATAACTACACAGTCACCGCCTTTTAAATAAAACAACATGCAGAATATTATCAATGTTTTGTAGATCTTCTCCTGGACTGAAGCACAGGCTCTACTCTTCAGCACAATGGTGACCCAAAAAACAAGATTTTACAGTAAACTATTATATATACCTGTTTTATAATTTACAGTTTATTACTGTTAAAATACATTTCGTGGGTGTGTCTTTTTTTCTTACACTGTTAACCCTTTCAACCCCACAGGAAAATCCACACTACAAAGAGTAAAAAGTAACATTGACGCAGTGTTGCAGTGAGATAATTTAGTGAATATGTAAGTGATTGTTGAGCATTAGTGATGAACACCTGCTGTTAACAAGCAGAATCACTGAAGGAAAGCGGAACACAAGAACAGAAAATAGAGAAACACAAGAACTACAACTGATTTCCATCCATTACACATTATTACACTTATTATTAACCAGTATGACTTTATTTATGTCATACATCTACAGAAGTTATTATTGAGATGTTTAATTGAAAATGTTTGGTTTAAGTCACCATTATAGAGATCAGTGCTTGCTTTAGTTGGGATGCTGATGCTAAAACATTAGTTTTTCTTTTGCTGCTTGAGCTGTGTTTTTGCAAGTCACACTTGTGCATACACACACAGTTTCTGGATGATTGTGGTTATAATGATTATGATGACAAAATCAACATATTGCCTGTTCATTCACTAAGGATTTCATTCTCACTCATTCAGATTTTAATCCTCAATCAAAAGTGTTACATTAGCACCATAAATTAACCACCATAATACACCACACCGTAATAAATTTCAATTACTTTTTGTTTTAACACATCATGCATAAACCAAAAAAACAGAGCTACACTGTCTTTCAGAAACACAGCGATATCACAATTTAACACATGAATCTCAACAATGGTGGCAATATTTATTTTTTTATTCATGCAGCAGTGCATGCTGGGAGTTTTATATTATCCTGGAACCCAGCATGCATTGCGACATGAAACTTTTGATTGTCACCATTGTTGAGATTCATATGCTGATTGTTGATGTCTGTGTGCGTCTGAGTCAAGCAGGAGTTAAAAAAAAAATTTGCACTATATAATTACAATATTCTTGAGAAGACCTGATTAAAGAAATATTGATTTCATGTTGTCAACAGATATATGCTAACTATGAAATACCCATAAATTAAAAGATATATACAGGAAAGATCAGAGAACCAGACATGTCCAAGATGATTGTGCCATCATCACAAAAGCCAAAAATACCTGACCAACTTCTTCTTGACTTTTTCTTGCCACAACAAATGTGCTTTATAAACTCGCTGTTACAGCAGTCAGAGAGAAATAAATGGTAAGAAGTCAAGGGTCAAGAGACCAACTAAAGCAAATACTGATCTCCATCATGGTGACAAGAAACTTTATTATTAACTAAATCTCTGTTAATTCTCAACAAGAACTTTTTTACATGTATGAAAGTAATAATGTTAAACTGGTTTGTAAACTGGTTTCACACTCAGTGTTGGTGGAAGTCAGTTGTAGTTTTTGTGTTTCTCTTTTTTCTGTTCTTGTTTGTCTCTCTCTTTCAGTGATTCTGCTTATCAGGTGTTCATCAGTTTCTCAATTCACTCACTTCTTTTCATTCAAGGGGACTATATTAGTGAACTAATGTAGGGAATAGTGAATGAGGGTATAGGGTGTGATTTGGAACACAGCCTCTGAGTGTTGATTTTGAGCGCTGTTAATTCACAGTATATTCCTGTAGGCTAGTTTTGTTTTCTACAGTATATTGCTGTTTTAATGGAAAATGGTATGATATTGTCAGAATTTGGCCTTTTTTTACAGCAAGGGTTAACAGTGTAGCTTTTATAAATATGCCTTAGAAAAAAAAAAAAAAAAAAAAAACATTACTGGTGTGCATCTTGAGACAAAACAATGGCACTGACATATTTTAGGATATGTAAGTGCAAGTTGCTTTCAGTTCATACAGCTCAAACATGCATATTAGTCTGGGACTATGGGCCAAATATGTATACGCCTATAATAAATATAAAGTTGTGGTAAAGATTTACTGGCAGGTAAAAATGTACAGGCTTAAACTCATAACATGAAATGTATATCATTATAAAGCATGGCAAGAGATAATTTGATTAAACAATGATTTTGGGTTGAATATCATAAACATTCTGTGTAGTATCTATTACATCAAAAACACAGCTATTTGGATGCTTTTATAATGCACACAATTTTTTTGCGAATTTCAGGAAAATTCAAACCATAAACGAGAGGGTTCAGGATGGGTGGTATAATAAGAAACTCCAGTGAAAGAATAATCGACAGGCCTAGAGGGAGATCCAAAGTCGCGACCCGACTCAAAGTGACCTCACAAAAAAGAGCAATAGAGAAATTTAAAAGGATCACTATGTGTGGAATACAAGTTTGATATGCTTTTCTCCTGAACTCTGGTGAACTTTTTGAACAAATGGTAAGAATTCTAACATAGGAATATAATATACAACTTAAAGGCATGATAATAATTGTGGTCACTATGAAAAAGCCAAAAACATTAATAATAATAGTGTTTCCACAAGAAAGCTTGACAATTTCCCAGTTGTGACAATACACTTTCCACAGTTTGTTACCACACATAGTCAGTCTGGCATTTAAAATAGCAGTAACACCAACACAAAGCATTGGATAAATCCAGCTTATAGCTATTAAAACAGATAAAATCCTGGGAGTCATTATGCTGTTGTATTGTAAAGGTTTACAGATTGCTACATATCTGTCAAATGCCATTAACATTAATATTGTATTTTCATTTGATGCATATGAATAAATGACAAAAGCCTGTAAGAGGCATGCTTCACGGGACACCAAGTGTGTATCAGACAGCAAGTCTGTCAGTAACCTTGGGAAAAAAGCAGCTGTTCCAAACACAGAGTTGATGGACAAACATGAAATCAGAATGTACATGGGCAGGTGTAAAGTCCTTTCCAGATAAATTGCAAGAATTATAAAGGCATTAAAGAATATAATAGCACAGTATAGAACAATTCCCAAACTGAAGAAAGTATATTTTATGTACCCAATATTTTCAAACAACATCAAGTAAAAATGTGTTCCGTTTTCCATTTTTCGTTAAGCAAAGGATGGATTCATTGACCTGAGGATGAAAGAAGACACAGTTCACGTGATTTTTACCTAAAAAAAAAAAGATTGTTTGGTAACACTTTATTTTAGTGTCCTTGTTACATATGCTACATGGACTTAATATAGTAATAACTATAAATTATGCATAAGTACACACAACTAACCCTAAACATATTCTTAATCCTAACTCTAACCCTACAGTAAGTACATTTAGTTAATTCATAATACTCTGCACCACTGCATTGTAACAAGGACACCTTAAAATTTTACCTTAAAGTGTAACCAACTGTTTTCATGCTTATCAGCTTTGTATAATTGTAGCCACAATGTTTAATACATCATGTTAATATTAATTATTTAGTCAGTTTAACAATATACATGTACATGAAATTGCATTACCAGAAATACCTTCTGTGATACGATCTGACATTACCATCACTTTATCTTCAGAGAATGTGTGAATGTGCAGAGAGGGTCTAGCCTATCTGTGCTATGTTTAAGAAGACCTACGAGTCACCATACATGCTTTTTATAGCATAAAACAAGTCTCTGAAGACCTCTCTCCTGTGGCTTGATTTGCATAAACAGCCTTAAAGGAACACTCCACCGTTTTTCATATTAAACTACACTCTAAAAATGAATACGCTATATCTAATTAATAAAATTGTGGGAACAGATTACAAGCAATATTATTAATTAAATTTAACAAATTAGAATTAAGTAATAATTAATCAAATTAATTCCTTAAAAGTTAACCATTTAAAATGAGTAAAATGTACAAAAATGTTTTTTATTGTCAACATTGAAGACACCTGGTGTTAACAAGCAGAATCACTGAAGGAGAAAACCGTAATTTAAGTCACCATTATGGCGATCAGTGTTTGTTTTAGTTGGGCTCTTGACCTTAAATCATTGGCTTTAGATTTTGTTTAGCTGCTGTTCCTGAGTTATAACAGCCAGATGAACAAAAAGAAAAGGTGATCTGATGGTGTTGGCTATGTTTTAACATAATCATTATTTCACAATCATTTGATCTGAATCTCTGAACTCATATAGATCCCAATTTATTTGGGAACCTCATTTACCAATTTAGGTTTACTTAATAATAACAGCACTGTTCTTGCACAGCATAATATTTTGAACTTTTACAATGTAATCCAAAGATTTCTTAAACGTGTCTCATATACAAAAAATATTTTTTGTTTGTTTTGATTTAGTTTTTAGACACACAGACATCAATAATCAGCCTGTGAATCTCAACAATGGTGACAATTATAAAGCATGTTGCAGTGCATGCTGGGTGCCACCAATCAAAACTCATTCATGGCTCCCATCATACATTGCTGCATGAATAAATAATGAGCTTATGATCAGATGTGATCTGTTTGTCACCATTGCTGAGATTCATACGCAAATTCTTGATGTCTGTGTGTGCCTACATAAAACTTTTTTTTTCAATTGATTTTTCAATTGATTCATTTGACTTTCATTGAAAAGGCTAAAAATATTATGCTGTACAAGGACAGAGCTGCTATAATTAATAAAGTAAACCTAACTCAGAATTTGGGCTCTATATGAGTTCAGTGATTCAGGTTAAACGATTGTGAAATAATGATTATGTTAAAACACAACCAACACTATCAGATCACCTTTTCTCGTTGTTCATCTGGCTGTTATAACTCAGGTACAACAGCCAAACAAAATCTAAAGTAAATGATTTAAGGGTCAAGAGCCCAACTAAAACAAACACCGATCACCATAATGGTGACTTAAAATTATGGTTTTCTCCTTCAGTGATTCTTCTTGTTAACATCAGGTGTCTTCAATGTTGGCAATAAAAAAAAATAAAAAAAAATTTGTTGTAAATTTTACTCATTTTAAATGGTTAACTTTTACGGAATTAATTTGATTAATTATTACTCAATTCTAATTTGTTAAATTTAATTAATAATATTGCTTGTAATCTGTTGCCACAATTTTATTGATTAGATATACCGTATTCATTTTTACAGTGTATGTTATTCCCTTAACTACACTCTAAAAAGAGATGTGTTAAAAATGACACGTTGTGTCACTTTTAACACATGTAGTGAGTGTGCTCAGGGACAACACATGTTGTGTCAAATTTAACACAATAAATGTGTGTGTAAGTCATTTTAACACACAAATTGTGTCATTTTAAAAAATAAAGCCAAAGGGCCAGATGCAAAAATATTAACCGTTTAATCAATAGTCGAGTACAGAATGCATGTGCACACAAAGTACAACACAATGTTTCAAGCTCAATGACCTGTAGACAGACTCACGGTACTGGACATTATTCAGTTATTCACGCTTCAACCCCTAAATGATAATGCTGCTTTTGACAAAAGTTCATGAAGAGATAACAGTTCACCGAGTTTGCACTTTGAATTTAATTAAAATGTAGCAACTAACAAAATATTGTTGTAATGCAAAGCAGATGATCCATTGCAGGTGATCTAAATTAGCGTCATCCTCCCCGTGCTAAAACCCCCTTCGAGTCTCTAGGGGATTTAATTAACTTACTGGAATCCTCATACACAAACACCCTCTATTCTCTTGAACTGCGACATTCAGAGCAAATGGCGTTTACCCCCTCTCCATTTGTGTAATCATTGATTTCTGATCAGAGAACACAGATCTGTTTTCCCTGGGTAAACAGATCAGCATCCTGTCTTATCAAGATACTGAAACATATGGCCCGCAAGACGCCACTCTGGCGGCCACCCCGCTGACATTTCCCCTATCACTCAACGCCTCAGAACAAGACAACATTGTTAACAGATGTTCGACCATGTACCCTGGTTAATGTCATCAATTCAAGAAGATACGCACATACCTACACTCTCCCCCGAGGGGGTTGGGGGACAAAAGTTCGCCACGCGGTTCAAACGTTTGAATGACTCTGCATACACACACACATGCGCACATACATACAAACCTCGGAAGGACAAAAGTTCGCCACGCGGTGCGAACTGCGAATGAACTTTAGACACACACACAAAACACAGAGACACTCTCATCCCTGGACTTTGTGGTCAAAAAAATCACCCTTTGTCAATGTATTGTTGAAATGTATTTGTGCTGTCACTGTGTCTCATGGTCCCCATACGGCAGACCGATATAACTAAGTTTTATTGTATAATCAAAAGTGAAATGCTTATTATTAGAAAGAATCATGTAACTCCTTGTTATTAACTGCCAGAATCACGATCAGTGGTACCGTTGTGTTCAAGAAAAACCAACGGTGTTGAATTCTTAACTCAAAGTATGAAATTATGCATTCTTTCATTTATACCAAGTTACAAGGTTTATGAACAAAGTTTATTCCTTTCGGACCTTGACCTAAAAGGGCGTGTACTTAGCGAACAAAGAAAGCTTTGGCGCCACAAGGCCGTCTAAAATGATTGGACTAGGCACGCAAGGAAGGCGTGGCTGGTTTCCTTCATAACACAGAACCACGCTCTATTCTTCGCAGTTCGCCAGAGAGAGAAACCCGCCTCCTTCCTCCTTCGGAACCTTTTTTGTTTTATTTTCGTTTTTATTCTAAGTCTTTCTTTTCTTGATACTCTACTTCAGTTTGATATTTTCCTTAAAACACCAACGAAACCAACTTAAGACTAAATCACCTTTGGCTAAGTTTGCGCACGCTCTGAGTTACCATCTCATTGACTCCGCCTTGAAGACGCATTCGACCACGTGGCTCCAGACTCCTTTATCCAACACACCCACACGAGAGGACAAAAACAAGTAAAGTACAAATTTTGAATTTGCAATCCGGAAAGAACTGCTGTTTAACTTTGTCTAGAAATTGCTAAGCCTTTGGGGTCTCTTTTGAGGAAAACTGTTGAAATATCTACTTGATCTTTTGTCTTTGAATCTCTCTCAAACTTACACTCACACCCACACGCACGTTTTCTCAAACTTACACTCACACACACACATACGTTTTCTCAAACTTACACTCACACACACACGCACGTTTTCTCAAACTTACACTCACACACACACACACACACACGTGCTCCTAAACCCACACACGCTCTCACTCTTTTACGCACACACCAAATCCTCTAATGCTGGGTACACACCAAAAGATAATCGGGCTGATTTTGGGCCGATTTCCCCCCTTCCGACAATCCTAGCTATGTCCCGATTATCTTGATGGTTTAACAGATTATTTTATCAGATTTTCCCTTGGTGTGAGGTGTGTTAAGAGTGTCCGAACCTGCTCGGAAGAACGTCGGAGCCGCTCCGATCGCGAATCGCAAATATTAAACATGTTTAATATTTACGATCAGAAATCCTGATGTGTGGGGGGAACCCCGAGGACAAACGCGCGCTCGCTCTGGAGATTATCACGTGAAACAAAACAATATCCAATCAGAAAGCGAGATGATGGAAGACACGGTCATTCTCACACACACACACACACACACACACACACACACACTTGCAGGAAGCTTAATGTTAAGATTTAGTATTCATAAGTATAAATTTCGAGGAAACAAGCCTTTGTTTTTCATTTTAAGTGCAGAAATTTTACAATACCTAAACACAATTGGGTTTGAAAAATAAGAAAGCTGCAAAGTGCGTTTCAATCTGTAAACATTTTCAAATTTTTGTTTAACTTTTAAGTTTGTCACTGTTTATGTATATGTCTTTTTATGTTTGTTTATCGGCTTTACTCTTTGTACCCCCCTGACTGTAATTGTAATTCTTAAAAAAAAAAAAAAAAAAAAAAGAAGAAGCTGAGTGTTAAGGGTTCAGTGAGGTTCTATAGAGGGATTAAATAACTTTTTCTAAAGAGACAATAAATCCAATAAAGAATAAATAAAGACAATAAAGAATGAATATATTTCTGTATAAAAGGTTATATACAATGGTAGGTACAATGGTTTTTTCACGTGAATTTTCTGTGAAAATCATTCCAAACACTATCGCAATTTCTTCCTGCATGTTGTCCGTCATGCTTATTCTGAAGTCTCACGATATTTTGCGAGATTTCCTGTGTTCATAGTCAAGACCCTGGTTGAAAATCTGTTTGTGTGTGGTGTGCTGTCTTTGTCACATCATGGCACACCACACACTATAGGAGCAAAACGCTTAAATCTAGGATTTTTTGTCCTCATGTTTGTGGTCTGTCACATTTTGAAAATCTTATAAGATGTCAAAAATCTTTTGGTGTGTACCCAGCATAACTCTCTCTCTCTCTCTCTCTCTCCCTCTCACTCTCAAAATCCTCTCATACTCTTCTTTTATTTTATTTCTTGTTGCGATCGTGTTATATTGTTTGTTTTGTTTGTTATGCATATTTACTCCTGCGTGTTTTTGATTAGTACATGTAATCTTTAGCTTGTTTTATATTAAATTCCATAATCTTTTGAATTAAAGGGTTAGTTCACCCAAAAATGAAAATTCTGTCAGTAATTACTCACCCTCATGTTGTTCCAACCCCGTAAGACCTTCGTTCATCTTCGGAACACAAATTAAGATATTTTTGATTAAATCTTAAAGTTGTCTAACTCCTCCATAGGCTTCTAAGGAACCGAAACTTGCTGGCCCAGAAAATGTATTAAAGACATCGTTAATATAGTCCAAGTGACTCCAGTGGCTCAATCTTAAGTTTATAAAGCGACGAGAATACTTTTTGTGCGCAAAAACAAACAAAAATAACGACTTTATTCCACTATTTATTTCCTTCTCTCTGGACCTCTAGTTGGTTCGCGTAGTGTTTTTGCGCAGCGCGTCTGTGTTACACGTCACCACGTAGGCTCACTATTGGCCGACGCTTGTCATGTGTGATACGTGGTGACGTGCAACACAGACGCGCTACGCTTAAACACTACGCAAAAAGACCCGAGGCCCAGAGAGAAGGAAATGAAAAGTGGAATAAAGTCGTTATTTTTGTTTGTTTTTGCGCACAAAAAGTATTCTCGTCGCTTTATAAACTTAAGATTGAGCCACTGGAGTCACTTGGACTATATTAACGATGTCTTTAATACATTTTTTGGGCCAGCAAGTTTCGGTCTGCTCACAACCGGCTGGACGGCTACTTCCAGCCAGCGCCCTTTCTTCCTGAGCTTCATGAAGAAGTCGCTAAGTCTTGGGGCTCCCCTTTTTCTGACAGGACACGATCCTCTGTTTCTTTGGCGTTCTCCGCTGTCGATGACGCAAAGAACAGAGGCTACCACTCCCTGCCGCCAGTCGAAGAGGCTATTGCAGCGCACTTATGCCCGCCCTCCGCTGGACGGCGTGCTAAGATGGCGCTGCCCTCAAAAGCCTGCCGCACGACATCAGCCCTGCTCCACCGCGCTTTCTCCGCCGCCGGGCAGGCCGCGTCAGCGTTGCACACCATGGCCACGCTCCAGATATACCAGGCCGATCTCCTCCGCAAGCTGGATGAGAAAGGACCTGCAATCTGCGTGCCGGACCTGAGAAGCGCTACAGACTTCGCTCTCTGCGCTACCAAGTCAGCGGCACAGGCCATTGGACGGAGCATGGCCTCGCTCACCGTGTCTGAAAGACATCTGTGGCTGACGCTCTCGGACATGTCTGCGTCAGAGCGCACCGCGTTCCTCGACGCGCCGCTTTCCCCTGCCGGCCTCTTCGGAACCTCGGTCAAAGATTTCGCCGATAGGTTCGCTGAGGTGCAGAAAGCGACCCAGGCCATGAAGCACTTCCTCCCGAAGCGCTCCAGTTCTGCAGCAGGCCGTGCGAAACCGTCTGCTCAGAGCTCACAGCCTAAGCCTCCGTCCACTGCCTCCTCTTCACAACGCCGCCAGACCCAGAGCTCGAGACCGCGCTCTCGCTCATCCAGCCGCCGCCCCGCCCCGCGTGGCCCGTGGCCAAAGGTTGCGTTGAAGCCAGAGGCCCCGAAATCGGCCGACGGTGTTTCATGTGTAGAAAAAATGGCCACTACTCAGTGCCCATTCCTACACACAAGCACAGCCCTTCATACAGGGCTCGCGCACATAAAATCGTCTCAGATCGATTGCGCATTAAACGTAGCAAACGTGCCCACTACCCAGTGCCCACAAACGCTACTTCCCACGTCTCACGGTCTCTGTAAATACGAGACCAGTATGCATACGCTCTGCTCACGCGAGCAATGCTGTAAAAGTGGTGTATGTGCCCGCTGCTCTGCGCCCACGCCCACACACAGACATGGAATTAGCCCAGCCCTCCCCCTCTCAGTTAAACACTACAGAGGAGTCGAGCCCGCTGTTATCAGCGCGCCCCCTGCCTCAGATGTCATGAGCGCGACGCTTATGTCACAGCACACCGAAGCCGCTGTATCGCGAGCCGATCAGAGCGTGCTTCGCATCCAGCCCCTAGCTACTCGCGCACTTGCGTGGGAAAAGCTTCCCGGGGTTTCGAGATGGGTGCTGAACATCATAAAAGAAGGCTATTCGCTGCAGTTTCGCCGGAGTCCGCGCCGCTACATAGCGCGCGTCGAGACCACGGTAGAATCGAAAGTAGCTCATCTACTTCGAGCCGAGATTCTGAAACTGTTGAGCAAAGGGGCTATAGAACCCCTATCTCAAGCTCAAAGCGAAGGGGGGCTTTACAGCAGATACTTCCTGGTGCCCAAGAAAGACGGGGGTCTCAGACCCATATTAGATCTGCGGCAGCTGAACAGAGCGCTTGTGAAGCGCCAGTTCAGGATGCTCACGACCGGAAAAATCCTCGCGCATGTCCGCCGAGGGGACTGGTTTGTGTCAATAGATCTAAAGGACGCGTATTTTCAAATACAGATAGCGTCACGTCACAGGCGATTTTTGAGATTCGCCTTTGAGGGCCAGGCATATCAGTACACAGTCCTGCCTTTCGGCTTGTCCCTGGCACCCCGTACATTTACGAAGTGCATGGACGCAGCGCTCGCACCCCTCAGACTGCGGGGCATACGAGTGCTGAACTATTTGGACGACTGGCTGATTCTAGCCCAATCTCACTCGGAGCTCGTGGAGCACAGGACCATTTTACTCGATCACCTCGAGAATCTCGGTCTCGCAGTGAACTGGGAAAAGAGCTCGCTATTCCCCAGACAGATTATATCTTTTCTGGGAATAGAGCTGAACTCGCTGCTAATGACAGCACGCCTGTCATCTCAGCACACACTGGACATTCGGCGCGCAGCCGGCTCGTTCCGCTGCGGCGCGATAGTCCCTCTCAAGACATTTCAAAGGATGCTAGGTCTGATGGCCTCAGCATCATCAGTTCTCCAGTTGGGCCTTCTGCGCATGCGCCCACTGCAGTTCTGGCTCAAAAAGAGAGTGCCACGCACAGCGTGGGCCTCCGGTCGGCTTCGCTTCAAGGTCAATCAAGCGTGCATTGCAGCTCTGAAACCTTGGGAGGCAAAAGACTGGTACCAATCAGGTGTAAGCCTGGGGACTTCCTTGAGAGTGACGGTGGTGTCCACGGACGCATCCACCTCGGGATGGGGAGCGCTGCTCGAGGGCAGACCGCTTTTTGGCCAATGGTCAAAGCAGGAGAAGCTCTTACATATCAACTGCCTCGAAATGTTGGCAGTGAGCAAGGCGCTGACGCGCTTTTGTCCCCTGATAAGGGGACACCACGTGCTAATACGTTCAGACAACGTCTCAGTGGTGTCCTACATAAATCGCCAGGGCGGCCTCAGGTCCCTGACTCTGTACAGGCTAACCAGGCGCCTCCTGTTATGGGCTCGCAGCAACCTGCTCTCGCTGAGAGCAGCGCACGTGCCAGAGCTCCTAAATATAGGGCCAGACAGACTGTCCAGGAACCAGGTTCCGACAGGAGAATGGTCTTTGCACCCACAGACAGTCCAGCTGCTGTGGAGGAAATTCGGCAGAGCGGAAGTAGACCTGTTCGCGTCTCAAGAAAACGCTCACTGTCCAGAATTTTTCTCGAAGAGCAAGGACGCGCTGACCCACGAGTGGCCTCGCCGTCCTCTCTACGCTTTTCCCCCCGTCTCCCTCCTGACACAGGTGGTAGAACGGGTCAGGGAAGAAAGATGCTCAGTGCTGCTTGTAGCCCCACTTTGGATGAGCCAACCTTGGTTCCCAATTGTGATGCAGTTAGCAAGCACCGCCCCGTGGCCAGTGCCTCTGAGGAGGGATCTCCTCTCTCAAGCCAACGGCTCGATCTGGCATCCTCACCCAGAGCTGTGGTCCCTTCATGTGTGTTTAACACATTGTGTGTTAAAAATATACACAACATGTGTCAAAATACCATCAACACATGCTGTTTGTTGTTTTTTAACACATCTCTTTTTAGAGTGTAAGACGAGTTGATACATATCTCTCTCGTCTCAGTGCGTGCAATCAATCGCTCTGGCGCGCGAGATGAAGTTAGAAGCGACTAAACACCTCCACGTTTTCGGGTAAAAAGGATAACTATAATGTATGGCGGAATAGCACTTGGGAGCACTTCGACTCGGCGCAGTAAAAAGTCACGCCTGAAAAATCCTCCCCCTCTCACTTCTGTCATTAGAACCAACGTGACTTTTTACTGCGCCGAGTCGAAGTGCTCCCAAGTGCTATTCCGCCATACATTATAGTTATCCTTTTTACCCGCTTAGAAAAGCGCCACGTTTTATTTTGTGTCACCATACTTGGTCGTGTAACTACTCGTGTAACTGTATTTAAATAGGGAAAACGTGGAGGTGTTTGGTTGCTTCTAACTTCATCTCGGTTTGGTCCCTAATGAATGAACTGGGCTAAGCTAAGTGCTATCAAAGTGTCGTCGCGCGCCAGAGCGATTGAGTGCACGCACTGAAACGAGAGAGGTATGTATCAACTCGTCCTAGTTAAGGGAATAACATAGTTTAATATGAAAAAACGGTGGAGTGTTCCTTTAACAAAACACATAAAAAATGTGGCACAGTGGGTAAAAATCTTGTAACTAAAAACTCACTCTGATAACCGCAAGCTATTGAACACTTTGCTTCAAATGACATACTTTGAAGTCTGAAGATGTAAGAATGTAACACCACAACTTGTGTTGGCTGAAAATGTGCAGTCTGGTCGGCAAACACAGACACAACTAATGAGGTTGTGAGTCTTTGGGAAGGTATTTTAGTTGAAAATACATTTTTACATAATATGTGAAGTGTCAGTGGGAATATGGTACTATAGAACTAGATTCATACACCAGTTGTGTTTGACTTTTAAATGGCAAAGGGTATGTCTTACCACAACCTTCACCAGCAGGTGGTGATATTGATCTGTGTATAATTTAGTAGTATGTGGCATGTGAACCTCTCCTAATATTATGATTATAGTGTTGAATGGTATATGCTTGAAATCATGTGGAAGTTCTCAGTTACTGAAACTGATTTATGTTAATCTGTTCTGTGATAGTTTTCATTCTTCATGCATTTAAGTATGTTTTTGTCTTATTCGTTTTTATATTATTTGTGTCTATTTATTCCAATCATATGCATATGTAAAAAGTGTTACAAGCATGAGCACGAGAGCTGCACAAGAAAGAGATGTGGAACATAAGAAAGAGGTCAGCAGCACTGACAACACTGTAATACTTTTTTCCCTCTTTTTTTCCCTTCTTCTTAGGAAGAAGGATGGCCTCCCACTTAGGAGAAGACAGACATGCCTTGATGCAGGTCAATGGCCCAGTTGTTTGGGTGGACATACTGAAGAGCCAATTGAATTGACTCTATTTCTGCCACATTCAGGGACATCTTCATTGCTGCTTCAATGCCAATTACCTGAATTTGACACTTCATACTTATACTCAAAATGACAAAAGGGACAACAGAGCAACATGGCTACAGGGGTGCAATAACAAACACGCAGGGCCGTACCCACCATTGAAATCCCCGAGGTCCAGACCTCTAGCTGTATTTTCATACTGGTCTGTATGCGCGAATATGCGCGAATCAGCGCGATAAATATTCGTGCCGGGTTGCGCCTATAGACGATATCATATCCAGAGATATTGTCAAAACAAGCATCAGCTATCAATATCAAGATGATTTAGCATTTCCAATTTATGTATTAAATTATTATTAGTATTATTGTATATTATTATTAGGCCTATTATTATTATTAGGGAAGGCCTAGGCTACTTTTATTATTAAAGTGATAGGCTGTTAAATTGCCACGCAATCATTTCATAGCGCATCACCGCAAAACCAACGCGCTGTGAGGATAATAAAATATCACACAGAAGCTTACTCCTCCTCATTGAAAATTGTCTTAAACATTTAGGTCGATTACAATGAATTATAGGCATATAATTAATTATTAACCGTATATAATATGTCCGAACACAAACAGCTTGCCTTTATTTCAAAAACATTGTTTAACAAATTAATAAAAGAGGCAAAGTGTACATCGCAGGTGGCTTGGAAGAAGTGGGTAATGGTTAATCCATTTTGCAACACAAACTGGAGGTAAGCAACAATAATTTGTAGCTAGTTTGAACTACAGAACTTAAAGATCTCCCTCTTTTTTTTTTTTTTTTTTTTGCTGCAGATGAAATGGTTAAACTTCTGTTTTGCAGTGAGGGAAAAACACTGAGTTTAGGGCAATCGGTTCGTATCTCTGCTTCAACTGCGCGATATAGTCACGAGGAGCGACCAAAATTTCTAACATGCCAGAAATTCATCCGACCATCCGATTGCCGGTCGGGAGAGGTTAATCGCCTCCCGTTTCCCCCTGTACACTGCACGACAAAGCTGAAAATTAGCCCGACCCGAAAGAGAGTCGCACGAGTCAGAATTCGGCTCAAAATCGGAGGAAAATCGCACAGTGTATGCCCGCCTTAAACCACCAGGAATCAGCGGTGAGAAGTAGTAAGGTACACAGGTGAATGTTTATTTTAGTACACTTCACCAAAACCACACTGTAAAGCAGTAAACCTTGAGATTATTACTTGTTACATTTGTAACCGCACTGGGTAGCACATTAACATTAGCTCAAATGATCTATAGGGAATTTTAATAATTAATCATGAATATGATTAATATATTGCATATTACAGTTACATTAAATTATCGAAGTTGAAAATAGATCGATTGTATGTATGAATAATCAATCACAACGAATTATAATTCCTTATTCATATATCAATAGCCTTATTTCAGATCGATTTTATGAGATAACCCTTAATGGAAATTAATGTAATTATCAAACAGTTGTTTGTCCAGCAAAACGGCCATAAGATTAACTTATCAACTTCTCAATAAAGTTATCACTTCTTATAATTTCAGGAAGAATAGTTTCTGGCCATGAAACTATTATCCTGTCCTTATAAAATTTAGGTTACTGAAAAGTAACAAATCAGCTTTGTAGCTTAAGATCGAACATTTCATTGACTCGTAATATGGGCATTTAAGACAGATGCAATCAAGGATATATGGAATTTTAATAATTTAACTAATAATACATCGAACCACAATTCACACAGAATATATGTATGTATACAGAACACGTAAACAAATACAAGACTAAAGTGTAACCTTTGAGAGAGACAACAAGAAATCACATCAATCAAATCAAATCAATAATCAATACTTGCATATGGTTCTCTTTGTATTTGCTGAGGAAAGAAGGCGAGTGTTTCGTTCTTCTGGTCGTGTTCTCTCGTGTCTTCCGGGGCGAGCAGACTCGCGGGAAGATTTAAAGGTTCACCGAACGTGAAGTTACCAAAGAAACAATTCAGAGTTCATCTCCCTCGTGGAGGGAGAGGCAAATATGAAAATAAAACTTAGTAAAGAAAAGAAAAACGGAGATGAGCTCCCGAAGGAGCCATGGAACCAGAAATTCTCTCAGACGAAGTGCTCGAAGAGAAGCTGAGCGTGGTCGCGGGAATTTCAAAAGAGTCTTTTTCTTTGAGTTGAAGTTGCCGGCTAAGTTCGCTTCACTGAACGTAGGGAGAGTCCGAAGACGAAAATAAAGAAAAGACTTAAAGAAAAATAAAAGAGAAACGGAGAAAAGCTCCCGAAGAAGCCATGGATCTTGAAAACCTCTCACAGGAAAAGTGCTCACCGAGAAACTTCGGTGTCAGTCTCTTATGGAGAAGATGGGTTCACGCCTACTCTGCGTACGCGGACCAATCATCTTAGAGCATCTCGGGTGGGAAGATGTTTCTTTGTCTTGTCAGAAGAACTTCTTTGCATAGTTTATGATGGTATAAAATTTCGTCATTTCTACCCAGAAAGATTGTACACATAGAACAATACATTTTACTGTAATCTCCTATGTATGAGTGGTTCAGTCAAAACAAGACGGTTAAACAGATACCAAGAATGAATTATAAAACAGCTAAGGATATAAAGTTACAATCACATGCACGTATAGAAGCATTTAAAAGTTCGTTCCTTCAAATAAACGTCATAAACGAAGTGAATATAACCTAGGAAACACACAGGAATATATGAAAAATGACATGCTTATATTCTAAGTTTAATGTTCAAAGTTTGTGTATGTGTGTGTGTGTGTGTGTGTGTGTGTGTGTGTGTGTGTGTGTGTGTGTGTGTGTGTGTGTGTGTGTGTGTGTGTGTGTTGGAATGTTGCGCTCCCCGTTATCTCTCTTGCAGAGGAGTTGGATGAGCTGCTGAAACATTATGACGTCCTAGTCCGAGTTCGGGTTACAAGACAATATTGGGGAACATTCTTTCAATAAACACTTAGAATTCAAAACTACACATTAGAAAACCACACCTCTATTATTAAGGCAAAACTAATCACACATGCATATAGGAATGTACATACATTAAAAAGGATATTTCTATCCTAAGTTACACCCAAAAGATGTTTCTTTGTGTGTGGGTGTATGTGTGTGTGTGGCGTGTGTGGAGATCTCCTGGCCACCTGGGTCTCTTTGGTGCAGAGAGAAGGGGGGTTTGGAATGTAGAACGTTGTTCTGGAGTGTGTCTAGGGTGCTATGAAGTCTCAGGGGAGCCGTAAAAGTTGCCACAAGGCAGACATAGCGGCTCCAGGGCTATGAGTTACATTTACAGGTTAAACGTTAAAAGTTTTCCCAAACTTTATAATGACAAGGCTTCTGGAGTTTTGTGTGCAGGGAAAACAGAATCATGATTATTGCACATTCGTTACACATTAGAACAAAATAAATGAATTTGAGAACATTGCCTATACAACCAAATTAACGATAACTTACATATTTTCTAATTTCACTAAAAAATTTCATTTAGTTTCGAGAACATTTTTTATAAAACATGGACCATAATTAAAAGGGCCTATTTCTGCTATAGTAGGCTCATTTTGTAAATTGAAGCAACTACTATACGCACAAACTGGGTGCCGGTGTGATGACGTATATGCTCGGCCAGATTCGGCTCAAAGTCGTGCATCTTCGGATGTGGAGCCGCGTGCGCAGTTACAAAATCTGCCGTGCACACCGCCAAACGAAATGGGCCCTTGCGCACCTTCACGCTTGTGCGGATGCGGCGAGTATAAACCAAGCTTAAGGCTTCAGAACTGCAGCTGATAGAATGTGTGCTGTAGCATGATACATATTTCTTCAAAAGCAGATCGTGGAGACATTAAATCATCCACGATCAAAAATCGTGATATCGCATAAGCACAAGTATAAAACGACTGTTATCATGTCTGAAAACAAACACAAGTAACAGAGTTTACAAAACTGTATCGCACGCGTGCTACAGTGGTACATTTATTCATCACACTGACCAATCTTTTCGTAGATATATGTCGCACTGTACAGCCCTGTACAGGACCCGTTTTAATGAACGTTTGGTGTAGGTCTACTAGGCATAGATATATCTGAACATCTTTGCCAAGTGCAAACCAGTACAGAAGTAATCAATAAATTATCGGGGAGGGTCATGCCTTTTTTCACAATCATTTTGGAGGGTCATAGAAAAATGTATTGCTGGCGAAGGGAGGGTCAAGTATATTTTGACTATAGATCTCAAAACTTCTCCGGTAGCCCCTTAAATAAAAAAAAAACGAACAGTCCCTAATAACAATTCCGGTCTCCCGCGAGAACTCCGGTCTCACGCACGCATGATCTTGCGTTATTTTCTTATCACTTCTCGCATGTGTTTGGATTTGAAATGTAGTTTGCGGACCAGACAGAGTTGTCTGTGATTCTTCCTATTGTAAAGCCATGCAATGTGAAACCCCCTGTCACCGATCCATCGTGCGATATGCAATCAGCAGCGACTGAATGCTACCCCAGATAGTCATGCAGTGTGAAAAGAACAGTGATCTGATGAGTTTGAAAATCGTGCAGTGTGAGCACTTTGACATTCATCACTGTTGAATCAGGATAGCTAATGTTTCGATAATGTTAGTGCGCTATGCTCATTATGCTCATTATTAATATACATTATTATTATGAAAATACCTCTTATGAAAGAACATCGGGTGTACGATATGTATTTCCTATTTCCATACCTCCCCAGCAGGCACAGTACGTCAATGTGACGTCAGGAAGACGTTGGACTCCAGCTAATCCAACGTCAGTCAGACGTCATATTTTGGTTGAAAATGAAAGTCAGGGTGACGTCTAAACCCAACGTTGTTTGGCGTTAAGCTCCAACGTCAGACAGATGTTGAATTTTGGTTGGAATAAGCACCGCAAAAAAATGCATGGCTGCACATTAAATCTGTGAAGATCTCAGCAGAGGAGGATTAAACAACTCCACAAACAGCATTACCAGCTTCACTTATTACTAACCAGATTTACTTTATTTAATTTCCGGTTTAATGAAATTAATAGTTGTATTTTAAAGTCACTGTGATGGTGGTTAGCGTTTGCTTTAGTTGGACCCTTGACCCTTGCCTTTTTAGTATAAAATTTTCTCTGGCTGCTATAATTGTGTGTTTATAAAGCATATTTATTGTAGCAAAAAAGCCTAGAGAAAATGAGATCAGGTGATGTTGGCTGTTTATTGATGATGAAATCATCATCATCATGTAATTGCCTGAATCCCTGATCTTATTCAGAGTCTAATGTTTTGATTATATTGGACTTGTGTTTTTAATGTTGTTTTATAATAGAAGCTATTTAATTTTACAGCATGAGAGCAATGTTGTTTATCAAATAATAGAAAGGATTTTAAAAACATTTAGTGCATTAAACTTTTTCCTCTACATTATTACTTAGCCATCAAGAATCAGTGTATGACTCTCAACAATGGTGACAATCAATGCTTAATGCTGCAGTGCATGCTGGGTACCACCAATCAAAACTCACCCATATCTCCCAGCATGCATTGCGGCATTACTAAATTATGCAGCTGGATTTTTTGTAGCTTGTTTTATGCTCAGAGTTGATCTGATTATCTGGATATTTTGTTTGATTGTCACCATTGTTGAGATTCATATGCTGTTTCTTGATGTCTGTGTGTGTCTAAGTAATGCCATAGATGAAAGGTTTTTGTGCACTAAATAGTTTTAAAAACCAAGTATATTTTTTGATAAACAACACTGCTAGATCTGCTGTAGAATCAAATGACTTCTATTATGAATAAAACAATATTAAAACCACAAGTCCTATATGATCAAAGCATTAGACACTGAATAAGATCAGGGATTCAGGCATTTACATGATGATATCATCGTCATCACCAATAAACAGCCAACATCACCTGATCTTATTTTCTCATGGCTTTTTTAGCTACAACAACTGTGCTTTATAAACACACAATTATAACAGCCAGATACATTTTTATATTAAAGAGTCAAGGGTCAAGAGCACACCTAAATCAAACGCTAACCACCATCATAGTGACTTTAAAATACAAAATATGATTTCATTAAAATGGAAATTAAATAAAGTACATCTGGTTAGTGAAGCTGGTAATAAGTGTACGGCCATGCATTTCACCTTTTTGTTTGGTTTATTCCAACGAAAATTCAACGACTGCCCAACGTTGGAGCCTGACGTCAAACAAACATTGGATTTAGACATCAACCCAACTTTCATTTTCAACCAAAATCCAACGTCTGACCGACGTTGTAGTCTATATCCTGTGCCTGCTGGGTCTGCACACCCTGCTCATGCAGACATCACACGTCATCAGTGCATGAGGAGATACAGAGTTGTAGAGGCACTGAGCACCGCAAACAGTTCCTCCTGAACCAAAACATTATGTTATGATTATGATTTCACACCATGTCATAATTACTGTAATTAAGAGATGGCAACCTGTAACATTCTACTTGCAACTGTTCACATCCTCAGACTCTGAATTATGAGTTTCTATGGCAACATTATTAATGGTGAAATGAATCTGCAGCAGTCAGGTGGTACAAGTCAGAGCTATTTAATTTAAGTTCATTATTCACTAGTTCGCACTTACATTATATCAAATTGAGTTAACAAGGTTTATATAGACAGAATTAACAAGGGTAAATGAGAAACAGCTGAAACTAATCAGGGATAATGAGTCTGGGCAAATGACTCTGGAAAATGTAGTTCATGGTGGAATGACAATGGTCTGGGGAGGAGTGCCCTCTGGTGGATATCCTGGAAACTTCAGTGGGTAATCACATCATAGGCCCTCTCAAAGGAGCGGCTTCGAGATGCTCCAAACACAACCATAAGTCCAGGAGGGAGTTGGAGCAGAGGCGGAACAGGGAGAGGGCCAGGTCCGTGGAGTGGAGTGGAAACAGGGCTAGAGACTGAGGTGGGTCGAGGAGCCATGGCGAAGCAGCTAGAGCCAACAGGGCAGGTGGCCAGGGCAGAGCTGATGGGACTGAAGACAGGGCTGAAAACCACCAGGGCAGATCAGGCGGAACTGGAACAAACAGCACAGAGAAGTTAAGGTTGGCCTCTTGGGCCGTGTCAAAACAGGCAGATTATCTGAACATGCTCTTCCCGAACTTTGTTAATAAAACATAATATGTTATGTACTTTGAGACATGAGTTAATTTAACGCCATCTCATGGTGACACTTTTCAGACTCTGTTATGGCTGTGCACGTTCATGTGTTTTGGGTTTGGAGATGCTCTGAAGGGATGGTGGAATCTTGCTATTGCTAGCCCCTACCTTTGCCTACCCTACCTTTAATAATAACTTGATAATGCAAGTTCAAAATGGAAAGTTGCTTTTTTTTAAAACACTTTCATGCTCATTTGAGAACTCACATGTGTCAAACTCCAGCTGTCAGTCACTGATTCCAAAAATGACACATAGTAAAATGTGTGTCAATACAGTCAGTACATGAAATGTTGTAGACAACAGTGATAGCATGCACTTTTAACAATTGCTGAAAGATAATACATTTTACCAAAGTCCATGGCCAAGTGCCCAACGAAAGGAACACGAATCACCATAATGGTGACTTCAAACAGACTTCAACAACTTTTGTAAATGTACCATATGAAATAAATAAAGCAAAACGTGTTCATAATAAGTAAACATGATAATGTTTTTTTGGAGTTGTTTAAGCATTTTCTGGTGAGATATTATTGATTTTATTTGCTGATTTATTGTCTGTGTGTCTGTTAGTCAGTTGTAGTTGTTTTGCTATCTGCTTGTCTCTTCTCTTTTTTTCTGTTCTTGTTGTTCCTCTTATCTTCTTTGATTCTCCTTGTTAACTGCAGGTTTCACCAATAATAGTCAATCATTACTTGTAGTTAGGGCTGGGCGATATATCGCATGACATTGTTAGGCGCATCTCGTCAGTAAAGCCGGTTCCTTGATTAGTAGTAAATCGCCATCACCTGCTTTCAGATGGAGCAGCATTTACAACACAGAGCCGTAGTTAACTGACAAGCTGAGCCATATCGCATTAATTATCACGGACGTATCGCCTGCGATAATTAATGCGATATGGCTCAGCTTGTCAGTTAACTATGGCTCTGTGTTGTAAATGCCGCTCCATCTGAAAGCAGGTGATGTCGATTTACTACTAATCAAGGAACCGGCTTTACTGACGAGATGCGCCTAACAATGTCATGCGATATATCGCCCACCCCTACTTGTAGTGTGATGGTCCCAGGTCCCAGCATGTAAAATATACTTTATACACTCTAAAAACTGCTGGGTTAAAAAATAACCCAACCTTAACCACACCGCTGGGTCACTATTGGACAGAACACGCGCTGGGTTGGTTTGACCCAAGTGCTGGGTTTTACTATTTAACCCATATTTCTGGGTCATTCATTTGACCCAACCAGTGGGTGAAATTAACCCTCTTGCTGGGTTAAGTCTTACTCATGTGCTGGGTTATTTCTTGTCTCATTGCCTTAATAAAATTAGTAACAAATATTTGTTATATTACGAATGTAAAATAATTATCTCTGTAATACAATAAACCAGAGAGGCCACTGTATATGTAATTTCAATCTCATTTTTATTTGTATTTATTTTATACATTTCTTTAATACTTTTCTTTATCAAATACAAATGTTAATCAATGTCAAAGGTCTGACATGTCCCCCTCGTCTCATCCCTGAGGCACAGAATGTGCAGCAATTCACCAGTCATCTCATTTTGTAAATATTCAACCATGTTGGTCCTCACCTGTTGATTACACATAAGTCAAGTCATCTTTATTTATATAGCGCTTTTTACAGATTGTATCAAAGCAGCTTCACAGTGATACTGTGACATGAAAATAATACAACAAAGTTTGTTTCTAGAAGAAAATTGCGTCATCATCCACCTTAAGGCAAATCAATAATATTGTTGAATATTAAATGTCCCCAACTAAGCAAGCCAAAAGCCAAGGCGACAGTGGCAAGGAACAAAAACTCCATCAGTGAAAGAACGGAGAAAAAAACCTTGGGAGAAGGCTCAGTCGTTCAGTTCTCCTCTGGCCATCGAGCGAACGGTGTATAATTATGATTCAGGCAGCATTACAGGTCAGAGGTCAGATTGAATAAGAACATTCAGAATATTTATCCAGTTCCGTCTGGTTGGAAGTCGGAGTCATCACACCGGTATGGAGACGAGTTTGTTGAGGATCAGTCGTGTCGATGAGGCCTTCACAGGGCTGATGAGGCTGGCACTTCAGGGATGCGTCATGGATGGGTCCAGGCGCAGGTCCACCTTCTGATCTGGATACGGCCTGGATCCGGCTGACTTCAGTAAACTTTAGAATGAACAGAAAGACAAACATTAGCATAGATGCCATTCTTCTTATTAAATATGAGTACATCAGGTGTTATAGGAAAGTTTCCCTGGTTCCGGCTGACCTATGCAGCCTAATAATCATTTAACTGATTTGAATAATATAAATGTATAATGTTCTATATGAATGCCAGGTAAAATAGATGCGTTTTAGTCTAGATTTAAACTGATAGAGTGTGTCTGCTTCCCGGACAATCACTTAGAGTGTTGCAATAAAACTGACATGCAAGTTAAGCTTTTTTTTTGTGGAAGTATCAATTTATTATTGAATATGCAATTAAAATTATTGCAAACATTACCAAATGACCAAATGTGAAAAATAAACAAAATGTGTGTTCAGTATTTGCAAACTGAATTATAGTAATAGTAATAAAAGAGTAATTTGGACAAATATTATCAACATTAAGGCATTAAAATAAAACATTACTTTATTAAAAGTAAAATATTACTGTAATGTTGATAGTGTCTTTAACATTAAAACTCACAAACCCACAAAGTTGCTCGTTAATCTCCTGACTGGCAGCGCTGATTATCGCCTCGTTTAGATGTTACACAATAAAATGAAAGATGACATGCATGGTGATAGGGTAGGCTATCATGTAAGTGTACATTTTTTAATTCGTTTTAAATATTGACGATCATTCGTTCAACTAAACGGGTATAATTTTCTTCTCAAAACCTGTCCATTTATTTCTCCTTTCCTCAGTCGCTGTTTATAAAGATTGCAAGTCATACATTTACAAAAAAAACTAGGCTATATCAAGCTCTTGAAAGCCTTTTTTGGCAGAAACGATGGTTCGAGACATTACAGAAGACACACGCAGACTGTGCTGGAACTTACCTCAGTCACTTCATCTGACAAGTATTACTAAAACTACGCCAGCAGACTTTTCACTCACAACTCACTAGCTAGCCTACATTAGAGACTCATTTCCCGCTGATTTTACGTGCGAGCCCTGTGAGGGAAACTGCGCGTATGGATTTCATACAAAACGCTTTTCTCACTTTTAAATACGCAACGTCCACAATGAATAGGCCTACGATAATTACATGATGAATTTAGAATTTAAACGAATTTAAACTAAAAAAGGCTGCATAGGCCTATATAGCTGGTTTAATTTCAACTAAGGATTTAACGATGCATTTTGTCAAAAATTTTAACTGGCTAGCTGTGGCTATTTAATGTTTCACAGAATAAATACGTTACCCCTCACACTTCCACATCAAAGACTGTATGTTGAACAGTGAAATTAGCTTGCTGCTACCACCACAACTTATTAACAATATAGGTAAACATTCATATTAACTTACCATAAAACACTGCCTGCTCCGAGTGGCTTTCTCCTCGAGTCAGAAGTGAAGAATCCAGAAAGTTCCGCAAAGAATGAAAAAAGTAACCAGTTGCTGGGTCAAAATAACCCAACCAGCGGTTTATTTGTGAAAGACCCCCTTACAACTCATTTGACCCAGCATGAGCAACCCAATAATGTGTTTACAGTACCCCAAACAACCCAACTTTTTGACCCAGCACAATCAACCCAACAATTTGTTTACAGAAACAACCCAGCATTTTTTTGAGTGTACTGGTCCACCAGCACACCCGCTTCCCATGCTGGTGTCCGGCAAACCAGCAACCAGCACCCCAATCGCGTCAAAGCAGCTGGTACACGGCACGACTGTCCTGCACAAATTTTTATCCCGAGACGGGGGCAATCACGTGAGCGTTCGCGCTAAACACAGAGACCGGAGCTTTCAATGTTGCAAGCAACTATAGCTTCAGATAGAAAAATGACAGAAATGTGTGTGCAAATGATTTGTTAAACATAAACAACATAAATAGAGAGAGAGAGAGAGAGAGTGTGTGTGTGTGTGTGTGTGTGACAGTGTATGCGCATGCTGTATGGTTGCTGCCACTGAGCTATAGCCCCATCGATCTAGCCTGTGACGTGGTTGTGTATGATTTGGCAATGGGGACAGCCTATACGCTGGTGAAAATCATGCTTAAAAATTATCGGGAGGTCGGGAGGTGCTCTTAACGTGCTCGGCTCGGCTCATAATTCCTCTCACACGCTGCGAGCCGTGACCATGCGAGCATCACCGATTTCCACGCGATCATCTGCGAGCTCGTAAAACAGCAAAAATCGCACCGTGTACAGTGGGTACAGAAAGTATTCACTCTTTGTTATATTGCAGCCATTTGCTAAAATCATTTAAGTTCATTTTTCCCCTCATTATTGTACACACAGCACCCCATATTGACAGAAAAACACAGAATTGTTGACATTTTTGCAGATTTATTAAAAAAGAAAAACTGAAATATCACATGGTCCTAAGTATTCAGACCCTTTGCTCAGTATTTAGTAGAAGCACCCTTTTGATCTAATACAGCCATGAGTCTTTGTGGGAAAGATGCAACAAGTTTTTCACACCTGGATTTGGGTATCCTCTGCCATTCCTCCTTGCAGATCCTCTCCAGTTCTGTCAGGTTGGATGGTAAACATTGGTGGACAGCCATTTTCAGGTCTCTCCAGAGATGCTCAATTGGGTTTAAGTCAGGGCTCTGGCTGGGCCATTCAAGAACAGTCACGGAGTTGTTGTGAAGCCACTCCTTCGTTATTTTAGCTGTGTGCTTAGGGTCATTGTCTTGTTGGAAGGTGAACCTTCGGCCCAGTCTGAGGTCCAGAGCACTCTGGAGAAGGTTTTCGTCCAGGATATCTCTGTACTTGGCCGCATTCATCTTTCCCTCGATTGCAACCAGTCGTCCTGTCCCTGCAGCTGAAAAACACCCCCACAGCATGATGCTGCCACCACCATGCTTCACTGTTGAGACTGTATTGGACAGGTGATGAGCAGTGCCTGGTTTTCTCCACACATACCGCTTAGAATTAAGGCCAAAAAGTTCTATCTTGGTCTCATCAGACCAGAGAATCTTATTTATCACCATCTTGGAGTCCTTCAGGTGTGCTTTCATGTGTCTTGCACTGAGGAGAGGCTTCCGTCGGGGCCACTCTGCCATAAAGCCCCAACTGGTGGATGGCTGCAGTGATGGTTGACTTACTACAACTTTCTCCCATCTCCCGACTGCATCTCTGGAGCTCAGCCACAGTGATCTTTGGGTTCTTCTTTACCTCTCTCACCAAAGCTCTTCTCCCCCGATAGCTCAATTTGGCCGGAAGGCCAGCTCTAGGAAGGGTTCTGGTCGTCCCAAACGTCTTCCATTTAAGGATTATGGAGGCCACTGTGCTCTTAGGAACCTTAAGTGCAGCAGAAATTTTTTGTAACCTTGGCCAGATCTGTGCCTTTTCTTCAGGCAGTTCCTTTGACCTCATGATTCTCATTTGCTCTGACATGCACTGTGAGCTGTACGGTCTTATATAGACAGGTGTGTGGCTTTCCTAATCAAGTCCAATCAGTATAATCAAACACAGCTGGACTCAAATGAAGGTGTAGAACCATCTCAAGGATGATCAGAAGAAATGGACAGCACCTGAGTTAAATATATGAGTGTCACAGCGAAGGGTCTGAATACTTAGGACCATGTGATATTTCAGTTTTTCTTTTTTAATAAATGTGCAAAAATGTCAACAATTCTGTGTTTTTCTGTCAATGTGGGGTGCTGTGTGTACAATAATGAGGAAAAAAATGAACTTAAATGATTTTAGCAAATGGCTGCAATATAACAAAGAGTGAAAAATTGAAGGGGGTCTGAATACTTTCCGTACCCACTGTACGCCCGCCTTTAGGGGAGTTGTTTGACTCCGGCAGTTGAGTCATTAAGTTTCTGCTCATTGTGGTAGTGCTTCAAAACAGCTGATGTGGCAGTCACTCCCCTCAGCATTTGTTCCACATAGCATCTTCAAGATGCAGTGCGAGTTCCCATTTGAAAGGGATCTTGTCCTTTTCGTTCCCTGAGAAGGAGAACGATACACTGTGTCTTGTTGCCATGCCTCAGGTATGCCTACCCACAAGTATACCCTCAGGTATGCCTGAAGACAAAAAAGTTGATGACATGTACTACAGGTGCCATCTTTTACTCCCAGTCGCATCTGCAATGACGTCATGGGCCATTGAGATTGTCGTGTTTAGACACGTGGTTCAGACGTCGAGCCCGATGATAGCGTCTTCCAGACGCAGTGTCTTGATCCCCTTCTCAGGGAACCATGGTTATATTTGTAACCCGAGAAAATTCCTTTCAAATGGGAACTTGGGAATTATCTCAATATAAAGATCTTAATAAATATTTTACAGTATAATAAATATATCCACATATTTTAGTATAACTCTTATACTCTGTCACGTATAGCACAGAGAGTGAGAACTAAATTTTTTATTTGATTCATACATGACCAAATTATTGCATGCCACTTGCTTTTACGGAACAATGAAACAAATAAAACAGAACTATATAAGATTATTTGTGGAAATCAAAACACTCACCGCGCTCTACCAGCTAATTACGTGCTGAGACCTATATCACTACAAAAATGCAAAAAAAGGTCTGCACTCTAAGAATACTTATTTGTTATAAACAGGAGATAAAGAATATACAAAGGGCTCTTTGCCTTCGTCAAAGACACTGACGAAGGCAAAGATCTGAAACGTTTGTTTAACAAAAAAAAACCTGGCTAATCCACTGATGAGAAGGCAACTTGACAGAATGTAATACAAGACCAATACCCGACAGAGAATGAGAACTAAAGAGGAACTTAAATATACATTGATAACGAATGATGAGATATTTATATTTTAATAGATCATTAACTTAACACAAGACACCTGATTAACTTAATGATTATGTGTCACGGTTGATGAATTCACTGACTCTTCCTTGCGCTGTGTTTATGTGTGTGCATGGGTGTGTGTTTGTGGGCGTGGTCGCTGATGATCCTCCGGGAGAATCAGCGCCAGCTGATTCTAATCACCAGTGCCTATTTATTCTCACCTCTTGCGTCTTGTGTTTGTCAGAATGTTTTGTTGAATGTTTCCCAGTGCAGTGTCTGTTCCTCCTCGTGTCTCCGTGCTTCAAGTCTGTTGTTCGTGTGGGAGGTTTCACCGTTGTGGGTTCCTGTTGTTCATCTGAGTTCCAGTCTTCACGTCAGCTTCATCACTCCGGGATTTACTTCACTCTTCTGACGACCGAGTTGCTTTATTGCAAACCTGCGCTACCAATCTGACTGTTACAAGTGTTTCATCCATTGAGTCTGGTTACTGATATTGTTTCAATAAACCAGTTTTACTTGCTATTGCCTCTTCTGTTCTCTTTGCCGTGACAGAACGATCTGACCATCTTGGAGGCAGCAAGAACCAACACCTGTGCTGTTCCTCGTTCGCGGCACTCTTTCAGGAGATGAAGAGGGTTTTCGATCGGGTGGTCGCAGGTAGAGAGGCGGCACGACGGACCTCTACCAGGGAGATAGACCAGTTGCCGATTATTCTATCGAATTCCGCACCCTCGCAACTAAGTGCCGCTGGAACGAGGAGTCACAGTGGGACAGGTTCCTGCATGGGCTGGCTGACCGCATCCAGCGGGAAATCTATACCCTGGACCTGCCAACGGACCTAAACGGACTTATTGAGCTGGCCCTGCGAGTGGACGCTCGTTTGCATCGCTTGAAGCAAAGCACCCGTACGACTCCGATTCCTAGGACCTTCGGACTCCCCCAGGCCAGTGGCTGTGATGCGGTCAGCCGCGTCGACGATCACGCGCCCATGCAGGTGGGTCGAGCTCGGCTCTCCCGGGAGGAGAGAGTGAGAAGGAGGTCCCGGGGATTGTGCCTCTACAGCGGAGGGGCGGGCCACTTTCTCAACAACTGCCCCCGTAAAAGATCGGGCCCGGCAGTAGAGAAGAGGATTCTGTCGGGCGGGGTCTCCATACAGAAACCCTCTTCCACCCTCCTCCCGGTGAGATTGCAATGGGCAACTCGGTCCCATCATTGTCAAGCTCTTCTCGACTCTGGAGCGGAAGGTAATTTTATGGACTGGACTCTGGCACGCAAACTTCAGATACCTACCATACCACTAACTAACAAGATTTCTGTTAACGCACTCAATGGTCAAGAGCTACCTACCATATCATTCACCACCACTCAGTTAACACTCATCACATCAGGCAATCATTCCGAGAAACTTTAATTTCTTCTACTGGACTCCCCTCACATCCCCATTGTCCTCGGTCATCCCTGGCTTGTACAGCATAACCCCAGGGTTGACTGGGGACATAATTCTGTTTCTGCCTGGAGCACTCAATGTTATGCGTCTTGTTTAATGTCTGCTGGTTCGTCGTTGTCCAGTTCTGTTTTGCAGGAGGAGCCGGTGAATTTGTCAAACGTGCCCGCGGAGTACCTCGACCTGAAGGAAGTGTTCAGTAAGTCCAGAGCTGCTTCTCTTCCTCCGCATCGTCCCTATGACTGTGCCATAGATCTTCTGCCAGGTACGTCTCCGCCTAAGGGTTATACTCTCTTTCTGTTCCCGAGAGGGAGGCCATGGAGAAATACATTTCTGATTCTCTGGCATCTGGGTTCATCCGTCCTTCCTCTTCTCCAGCGGGGGCAGGGATCTTTTTTGTGAGGAAGAAGGACGGCTCCCTGCGACCGTGTATTGATTACCGAGGGTTGAACAACATCACGGTAAAGAATACCTATCCTTTGCCGTTGATGTCTTCAGCCTTCAAGCGGTTGCAGGGAGCCTCGGTCTTCACAAAATTGGATTTACGTAATGCATATCATTTGGTCCGCATCAGGAGGGGGGATGAATGGAAAACCGCGTTTAACACCCCCAGGGGGCACTTTGAATATTTGGTCATGCCGTTCGGTTTGTCCAACTCCCCAGCGGTTTTCCAGGCACTCGTCAATGACGTGCTGAGAGACATGGTAGATCAGTTCATATGTGTTTACCTGGATGACATATTGATATTTTCTTCGTCTCTCCAGGAACACGTTCAGCACGTCCGACGAGTGCTTCAGAGGTTGCTAGAGAATGGGCTTTTTGTCAAGGCGGAGAAATGCACTTTTCATGCACAGTCTGTTCCTTTCCTAGGTTACATCATCTCGTCTGAGGGAGTGCGTATGGATCCTCACAAGGTTAAGGCTGTGGTGGATTGGCCAAGCCCAGATTCCCATAAGGCCCTACAGAGGTTTCTGGGGTTTGCCAATTTTTACAGACGTTTCATTCGTAATTTCAGCCAACTAGCCGCTCCTCTGACTGCCTTGACCTCCCCAGAACTACGTTCAGGTGGTCCGATACAGCCGAGGCTGTATTCACTAACCTGAAGAGCCGCTTCGTTTCAGCTCCCATTCTGATAGCCCCTGATCAATCACGTCAGTTCGTGGTGGAGGTCGACGCATCAGAGGAGGGGGTAGGTGCAGTGCTCTCCCAACGCTCTTCCACAGACGACAAGATGCATCCTTGCGCTTTTTTTCTCATCGATTATCGCCTACCGAACGTAACTATGACATTGGTAACAGAGAGTTGTTGGCGGTCAAGTTAGCGTTGGAGGAATGGCAACATTGGTTAGAAGGGTCGGGGGTACCTTTTATCGTCTGGACCGACCACAAGAACCTGGAATACATTCAATCTGCTAAAAGACTCAACTCCAGGCAGGCTCAGTGGGCACTTTTTTTTTGTCGTTTTGATTTTTCCCTCTCGTACCGCCCGGGTTCCAAAAACATCAAACCCGATTCTTTGTCTCGTATTTTTGATTGATCTGAACGCCCGTCTACTCCCGAGTGCATTTTACCCGAGACTCTATTCATCTCCTCACTCACATGGGAGGTCGAATCGAAGGTCAAGACGGCCTTAGAAGGGGTAACGCCTCCGCCCGGTTGTCCACCGAATCGTTGTTTGTGCCGGAGGAATTACGGTCCGACGTTATTCGATGGGGTCATTGTTCCAACGTGGCATGTCACCCAGGAGTAAACCGTACCAGCTTTTTGGTCAAGCAATGATTCTGGTGGCCATTGATGGTTCGCGACATTCGAGATTTTGTTTTGGCTTGGTCGATTTGCGCCACTGGTAAGACTTCCAATCGACCTCCAGATGGGTTACTCCAACCGCTGTCTGTCCCTTCGAGACCCTGGTCCCACATAGCGCTAGATTTCATTACCGCCCTCCCACCCTCCCAAGGCAAGACGGTCGTTCTGACCGTAGTGGACCGGTTCTCGAAGGCGGCTCATTTCATTCCCTTGCCTAAATTACCCTCTGCCAAGGAGACAGCGGTGACTGTCATAGATCACGTCTTTTGCTTACATGGCCTCCCGACGGACGTGGTCTCTGACAGGGGGTCCCAATTAGTGTCCAAATTCTGGCAGGAGTTTTGTAAATTACTGGGAGTGACTGTAAGTTTGTCTTCGGGTTACCATCCCTAAAGCAATGGTCAAACCGAGAAAGCCAACCTAGATTTGGAGAGAATGTTGCGATGTTTGGTGTCTAAGAATCCTTCCTCCTGGAGTCAGCAGCTCTCAATGGTTGAGTATGCACATAACTCGTTACCAGTGTCATCTACGGGCTTATCTCCATTTGAGTGTAGCTTAGGGTACCAGCCACCAATTTTTTCTAGCCTGGAATCCAAAGTCGCAGTCCCCACTGCTCACGCCTTCGTCCAGAGGTGCCACCGCACATGGACCAGAGCCCGTGAGACTCTGCTCCAGGTGGGGGCGCGCACCAAGGTTAAGGCCGATCGCCACCGGTCAAGACCTCCCGTATACGTCGTCGGTTCCAAAGTGTGGCTTTCTACCAAGAACGTTCCGCTCCGCTCCGTTTCTAACAAGTTAGCTCCTAAATTCATTGGCCCGTTTCCTGTCACCAAAGTCATTAGCCCGGTGGCAGTCCGACTCAAACTTCATCCTGCGTACAGGAGAATTCATGCGCACAGGAGAATTCACCGTGTTCCATGTATCCAAATTAAAACCCGTGTTTTATTCTCCCATTAATCCGCCGGCCCCGGTTCCCCCACCGCCGCGACTCGTAGATGGGGAGCCAACGTATTCTGTAAATCGTATTCTGGACTCAAGACGGAGGGGATGCGGATTTCAGTACCTGGTGGACTGGGAGGGTTACGGTCCGGAGGAGAGAAGTTGGGTTCCTGCTAGGATGATTACAATCAACAGGTAAGTTCTCCTGGGAGCGTCAGGAGACTTCACTCTGGGATTTACTTCACTCTTCTGACGACCAAGTTGCTTTATTGCAAACCTGCGCTACCAATCTGACTGTTACAAGTGTTTCATCCATTGAGTCTGGTTACTGATATTGTTTCAATAAACCAGTTTTACTTGTTATTGCCTCTTCTGTTCTCTTTGCCGTGACATTATGGAGACAAATTAATTGAAGAACTGAGGCACACAGAAACACTAAAACTGAATAGAAACAGAACATACATGTTACACTGGTTTCATCTTGTAACCATCCAGCAAACTGGTTATAAACAGAATAGTGTTAGTATTCTGGCACTGAATCACTTTTATTATTATTTCTATTAACAACAGATATAACTACACCAAATATCACGATTTGTAATTATTCGATATAAAGTATGTTGACAGCTATTGTTTGAACCTCTCAAAACTAATTCCTAAATCGTTATTTATAAAAAAATAAGCCAGGTTCAGTCTGACAATGTAATGCTTTGCATGCAGAATAACAAAATGTAAAAATTATACACCAGTTTAAAAAATACTTTTTTTATTTTAATCTTATTCTTTTTAAACAATACAATTATAAAGAATTACTGACACTAATAGTCTATCATTTTTACAAGATTTTATGGAAGCTTATATTCTATATATAAAGTTATTAATCTGATCTCATATGATATGGATGGCCCCTTTATTCAGTCAATTAAGAAAGATAATCTCTGATTGTGTTTCTAAAACCCTACAATATTTCACAAAAATGTATTTACTGAGGAGGTCAAAGGAAATCTGTATAGAATTCAGAAAGATGAAAACTATCACATTTAGCAATCATTCACAACTAGAAGGTGAGTGACTACTTGATTAAACAATTATCTTTAAATTTCTTCAAACTTGGTTTTCTGTGTTACAGTATAACAACAGAAACAAAGCAGGCTATTTTGAGGCTTTTATAAGATGCCTAATTTTTTTGCGGATATCAGGAAAGTTTAGACCATAAACAATAGGGTTTACAAAGGGTGGTATAACAATAAATTCAAGTGAAATGACAACACTCAGCGCTATAGGAAGTTCCCCATTCATAAATCTACTCAAAGTGAGCTCACAAAAAATAGCAACTGAGAAATTTAAAAGGATCACCATGTGTGGAATACAAGTTTTATATGCTTTGCTCCTGAACTCTTGTGTGCTTCTTTGACAAATTATAATAATTCTGACATAGGTATAGAGTATAAAACTCAAAGGGATAAAAATTGTTGTGATAGTTACAATCAGGCCATAAATATTATTAATTGTAATGTTCACACATGAGAGTTTGACAATTTCATAGTTGTGGCAGTACACCTTTAGCAATTTGTTACCACAGATTGTCAACCTTGCAGTCAAAAGAGCACTAATACCAACAAAAGTAATTGGATAAACCCATGCTATAACTATTAGAAAAGTTAGAAACCGTGTGGTAATTATGTTGTTGTAATGCAAAGGTTTACTGATTGCAACAAACCTATCAAATGCCATTAACATCAATATTGTAAGTTCAAAAGCTGCATATGAGTAAATTACAAAACTCTGTATGATACATGCTTCAAAGGAGATTATATGTGCATCATTGAGCAGGTCTGTCAATAACCTTGGAAAAAAGCCAGCTGTACCATATACAGAGTTGATGGACAAGCATGACATCAAAATGTACATGGGCTTGTGCAATGTCTTCTCCAGAATTATTACAAGAACAATAAGAACATTAAAGTATAAGACAGCACAGTAAAAAATAACCCCCAAAGTGAAGAAAGCATATCTTATGCACCCAAGATTTTCAAACAACATGAAGTAAAAATATGTTCCATTTTCCATTTTCCTTACACAAGGAAAACTTTCATTGACCTGAGGAAGAGAACAAACAAAGTTAATATGTTTTTAGACCATAAATAAATAAACACACAAACATTCATCTTAGAATGTTTAGCCACAGTGTTTTATACCATGTAATATGTCCCTAACTGTAATGTCTTAAGTCTGATTAGTAATATAATAATCATTCAGTTAAATGGATGGTTAGCACAGCAATAATTCAACACAGTCTAAGAAAAACTGTTGTTGTTGTTTTTAACACTACAAACATTATTAGAAATACCTTCTATTATATACTCTGAAATGCCCATCATTGCATCTTCATTAAAATTGCAGGTAATGAACTCTATTTGTGTTCTGATTTAGTTGGACTGTGGAGTCACCAGTGTATGCTACTGTTTTTATAGTATCTAACACATCTCAGGGGCCTGTTGTGGCCTCTCAAGTCCTCTGAAGTTTGATTTCACTAAAAACATAAATTAAAAGCATATATGTAAAACATAAATAGAGCATATACATTTAGCATAATTCTGCTTTCCAAACTTTCCACTGCAAATAATAATTATTAACTCTTTCCTCACTATGTTTTTTTTTTATCATTATCACAAAACATTCATGGCCCCCAGAGTATTTTGTGGTATGAATGTCTGAACCTGCAATATATCAAAAGAAAGAACAGAGCTTCTGCTAAAAAAAATGGGATGGAGCTTCATGACATATTGGATTCAGAACGATTATCAAAACATAGATGGAGTAGATCGAGTCCATAAACACCCCTAAAGCTTCACAGTCCTATAACTCTTCCTAGGTCAACATTTCATTCGGTAACGTAAGGCAACTTTGATTTATATACTGTTTAATGTTTGATGTTCATCTTATTTGCCATGTGATTTATAGGGGTGACCCCAAATCGTCGAAGATTCGATGCTTCGATTGGGAGGAGCCTGATTCGACTACCGATCTCACGGTCGAATCTTCGCAGAGGTGTTATGAAACGAGGATCATGCCACTTTGGCTATATGAGGGCGCTCAATGTCTGATTTCACATAGAACTACTGGTTTTCTGTCAATAGGTTAATATTCAGCCTATTATGATAATGCTGTATATAAAAATGTGCAAAGAAAGAAGCTTTTAATAAATACTTTTTAACGTGTGTGAATAAATCCAAACACCCCGTGACAGATTTAATTTTCACTTTCAATCCGTGACCGACAGAGGAGAGTCTTGGCGGGAAGGATTTAAATCTTTAACAATGTCTGGGAGAAGAAAATCTAAAGTGTGGATGTACACCATCAGAAAGGATATTCTCCAAGGCTGGATTTAGCATCAGGAAAACCATGATCGCACTTCTGCCGGCCAACGTTAACAAGTTCCCATTTTTAACATTCTAAAATGCTTAACGTGAAAAAAGCTTTTAAAACGCTTAAAAGGCACTCAAACGTGGCTTAAGGAAATGATCCGGCTGCGTCTGTTCTTTAATTAGCACGTCGTCAGTAGATCACGCGCTGAACTTTCCACTCCCATCGGCGCTGTGTTGTGAACTTAGAATCGAAAAACCAGGAGACTTGGTTGTTTCTTCAGCAGGATTCTTTATTGAGAACACGAGCTGTCGGTAGCTGCAGTCACCAAGTCTGAATGTGAATGTTCTCTTACAGTTTATATACATTTAGGGGCAGGAACCAAAATAGACAGGTTTAGGAACTGGTTTTAGACTGAGAGCATTGCCCACCCTAATTCACTCAGCATATCTATTAAAATGCTGAGACCCGAGTACAGGACTGGCAGGACTTTCTTGCTAAAACACAAACTCCAAGAGTTTCAGTAAAACAGGACTGACCAGAGTCTTTTGCTAGAAAACTCTGATAACCATAATTTATACCTAACCTTAACATGCTAAATTCAATGTAAACCTAAATTAAACATTTTAATAAATATGGATTTCCACATTTGCCCCTTTGAGAGTCTTAAAAAAAAAAACTCTCACAAAAATACAAATTTATACACTTAAAAGTTAACTCTTGTAACTTGTGTAAGTTACAGGCACAAAGCAAGTTCATTCTTGTAACGTGTGATAGTTACAGGCACATAGCATGATCTGTGTTGTTCATCTGTAATTGCATGTTGACACAGAAACAAACATGCAATTAGGGTCCGTGAATTTCTTACGGGTAATATTCTTTTATGGTTGGACCAGTCATTTTCTCGTGCGAGGCGTGAGTCATTTGTTGAATGAAACACTTGATACTGTGGAAGCATACGTAGAACGCCAGTAGGAGAAATAACAGCAGCAATGCTATTTCTTTAATCCACAGCCAGGGTTTACCAATCAAGTTTCCGAACCATGAAGAATTGTCTTCAGTCATCTGGTGTAATTTTGTTGAAAGATCAAGAATGTCTTGTTGGATTTTGTTCAAGTTCTCTGTTGGATCCATTAACCCGGTGCAGCACTCAGGTCCGATAATGGTGCAGGCTCCCCCTTGCGTTGCAAGAATGTAATCCAAGGCCACTCGGTTCTGTAAGATCATTATCTTGTGTGAAGCTAGAGTGGCTGTGATGTTACCCAGGGCCAAAGCCGTATCGTTGGCCAATTTCTGTACAGAATCCGACAGGCTTCTGACTTGATCGAGAGCCTGCATGACACCATACGATGGGATTAAGGCTCCAAGAGTTCTTGACCACCACGTTTGAACACAAGTGAGTCCTGGAATGCAGCCATCTTTGTTGGTAGAAGGAACTGAATTATGTAACTGTGGAGAGCTTGGGGTGGAGTGTGTATTTTCTCTGATAGCTGGCAGAACATACACCAGGGTGCACCTGCCGTTGAATTGGCTGGGTAGGATGCTGTAGACAGAAGTTCCACATAACCAAAAAGTGCCAGTTGGTGGAGGAATCATACACAACTGATTTATTGCAAAAAGTTTCGGTAGGGATGGGTTCCTGGATAGACACTCGTTTAAATCATTTTCCTGTTTCATTTCTGTAGTAGTGACGTACACATGGGACTCATCTGTTCCTCTTTCAATCACAAAACTGCAACGTTCACGAGGAATTTCACCCAGTGGAGTCGATGCTGGAGCATCATTTTCTATGCACCAGTGGAACATCATTGGCAGGAGTAGATCTGTCATGATGGGAGTAGCTGAAGTTAGGTTGCAGGATGGTAGTCCAGGAATGCAACACTGAGAAACTGGAGGAATGGTTACATTGTGACATGTATCCTTGTTGAATAATCCACTGGTATGATGATCGAACAAGGTACACGTGTCACATTTGGAGATAGGGTGTGCAACCCATGGGATTCCGGCTCCTACTGAAGGTGCATGTGGCATGCAAACGTTCTTTCCAGCAAACAAGGCATTTCTTGACATATTCATCAGCTCTAAGAATATGTTGTTTCTGGGGTCTACACTTTGCGCTATGTCCATGATGGTTAGTATTAAGGCAATCTTGATCATGTTGTTGGATGACTGAAGTTCCCGTAGTTGAGTTCTCTGCGTTGTGTTTTTTTTTTTTTTTTTTTCTGTGTTGGTTGTAGTCTCTGCAGTTGGTCTAGTTGTTTTCTGGAGGTTGGGTATATGCAGGTGTGTAGGTCAGTGCATATGGTTAAAACAAACAAACAAAGAACAACTGCAACAGACCAGTATTCATTGTAAAGACTACAAACATTAGGGTTGTATCATCTATTCAATCTGAGTCTGCTAATTGTGGTTCCTTCTTTCCCTATTTCTTAATTTATGAGACACCTAAAAGGAACAGTGAGGTGAGGATGGACTATGGTTGGGAAGGGCCTATAAGGGAATCTTCACCGCAGGGTTGGCCCCCGAAAGCCTGTTGCTTCCGGTTCTTCCCGGGCTCCTCACTGGTCCGTGTCCTATCCTATCCCTGTGGGGGAGGAACCACTTTACAATGTGACACATGAGTCCATGTTTTCCTTCCCTGAGTTTTCTGACATGTAACACACCTTTTGGCTGTTTCTGTGGCTACATTTCTGAATTTTGGATTCCACCATTGATTTGAGAACCTGTGATTCATCGTTGCTGGACCACTGTGACCCAAATTGTGTATTTGTTGAGCCAAATATGGCAGCAGTGATTCGGGAGCAACATACTTCCCCCCTTTGGTCCAGCAGCCAGATGAATCAACGGTGGCTCCTTTGTCTAACCATGTCCATGCTTCATATAGAGGAACATCTTTGTACAAATCAATGATAGATTCAGGAGGCAGAATTGTCTTCTGTGCTGTACTACCTGAACACACTTGTACAGTTACATAGAAACAAGCCTGTTTAGCTGCTACATCTGCAAGAGCATTACCTTTAGCTTCTGTAGTGTTAGTTGTGAGATGTGCTTTCACTTTGATCACCGCTAATTTCTTTGGAAGTTTCATGGCAAACATAAGATCTTTCACTAATTCAGCATGCTTAATGGGGGATCCAGCAGAAGTTAGAAACTGTCTACTTTGCCAAATGACACCAAAATCATGAATAACCCCAAAAGCATACCTGGAATCTGTGTAGATATTTGCAACTGATCCTGAAGCTAGTGTGCATGCTCTAGTTAAAGCTACCCGTTCTGCAGCCTGAGCTGAAAAATGATCTGGAAGACGACCTGAAGCTACCACCTCAGTGGTGGACGTTACTGCATAACCTGCTCGTCTGTTCCCTTCAATTACTTGTGCTGAACCATCAACAAACAACTCAAATTCTGAATTTTCTATGGGAGTTTCTGCTATTTCACTTGTCGCTGCATATGTAAGCGTAACACAATCATGAGTCATTTCGCCTTCATCCTCTAACACAACTTCAGTCATTGCAGACATCATACATGATGAGGGGTTCGTGACTGGTGCACGCTGTAAAACAATGTTCGGGGCTGTGAGAGTAGTTAACCAATTTCCCCAACGAGAGGAAGTGACAGAAGTGACTTTTGCTTGATTCATTAGTGCGGACACTGCGTGAGGGCATTTTACATTTACCGTCTGACCTAACACCATTACTGATGAAGCCTGAAGCGCTAGATGAACTGTCTGTACTGCTCTGAGGCATGGTCCCATACCTTGAGCTACTATGTCAAGTTTACCAGAATAGTAATGAATTGGACGTAAACTGCCCCCATGATCTTGCATTAGACATGCAGTCATGAAGCCTACGTGTTCATGGACATAGAGCACAAAGGGTCTATCAGACTGGGCAATTCCTAATGCTGGTGCTTGACATAGTGCTCTTTTCAAATCATTGAATGCTTTGAGGTGAAGTTCTTCCATACAAACAATATCTGAATCTTTACCATGGCCTTTCAACAAGTCATAGAGAGGCTGAGCAATCGAGGCATATTCTTCAATCCACGGTCTACAGTAACCTGCTGTTCCTAAAAATGAGCGTAGTGTTTTAATGGTAGTAGGCGGAGGTATGGCTTTGACTGAAGCCGTTCGATCCTGTGTAATAGATCTATTTCCTGCACCAATTGTTTGACCCAGAAATGTGACTTGCTTTTTAGCAATTTGAGCTTTGTGAAAGCTGCATTTGTGTCCTTTTTTATGCAAATAGTCCAACAATGATGCCAATTCAGTTTGATGTACCTCGTGATCTGTTGAGGCAATCAAAATATCATCGACATATTGGATCATAGTGGACTGTTTTACTGGACATTCTGGGTCACACAAATCACGTCTGACAGCCTGATGGTATACGGTCGGGGAGTTTTGAAATCCCTGAGCCAATCGGGTCCACTGATATTGTTCATGGTCAACTGTGAAAGCTAACCATGGCTGGCTGTCAGAGTGCAATGGTACAGAAAAGAATCCATTAGACATATCAATTACTGAAAAAATCTTACAATCTAATGGTAAGCCATACTAGCGGGGTGATTTTATCAATGTTTTTATTGGCTACTCTGTAGTCTATTGTGAGTCTCCATGTCCCATTGGATTTCTTGATGGGCCATATGGGTGAGTTACAGGGACTGTTGGTTTTAACTAGCACTCCTTGCATCAGCAACTTTTCTACAATAGGTTTGATTCCCTGTATGGCTTCCTTACTGATTGGATACTGTTTGGTAACCGGGGGTGGAGTTCCTGTCAATTTGACTGGTTCTACACCTGTCAATAAACCACAATCATCCTTGTCATTAGCCCAAATTGGATGATTCAGTAAGAAAGCATACTCTGGAGGGATTGCATTATTGGTAGAAATGTGTGCTGAGGAAATTTTAATGCTAGCAGATTCTGAGGACATGTCTAAAGTTAGATGTACTTGTCTCAGAAGATCCATGCCTAAAATTGCACCTGTATTCAATGGAGCACATAGCAATTTTGTTGTCAGAGTTTTTGGGCCAAATTGTACCTCTATGGGCGGGGTTTCATACAAAACAGAATCTTCACCTATTACGCCAGTTAAAGAAAGTTTGGTTTTCTTGTACGGGATGTCTAAACCTTTAGCCAATTTTGTAGGAATTATTGTAATCTCTGCACCTGTATCAAGCAAAAAGTCAATCTCTCTTTCTTTTATGCTACCTTTCACAAAAATTCTTTTGTCATTATGATGTATTACAGGGGAAAGGTAGCTACTCACAGCCCCAACAATTAGTTTTTTTCCTGTTCTTTTTGTGCTCTTAGAAGAGCCTGCGCGAGCTGTCCTAAAGTTTCAGTGGACATTGGCGGAACTACGTCAGGATTGTAGGCAGGCTGAGAAGGAGCAGAATTATGCATAGCATTTCTTTTTGTATCTTGCAACTTCTTCCTACACTCTCGCTCCCAATGTCCTAAGTTTCCACAGTAGTGGCATTTGCCTTCTTTTTTAGACCACCTGTTTTCTTGTTTTGTTGGGTTAAATGTAGCTGCTGCTATTCTCACTTGGGTTTTAACATCAGCATCTCTTTCCCATGTAGCTAACCTGTCTAGGTTACTTCTGAGAGTTCCGTTAGCCCACGTAACATGTAGGAATGGCAAGGCTGATCTGTATTCAGCTATAAGACCATCTGCCCAAATTCGGCTTAGAGCTCCTCTATCATCTAGTACACTTTCAGAATCCTCCACTATTCCACTGTAAGTTGCAGCTGACTGACAAAATCTTTCAGTGTATTCACTTATAGTCTCTCCTTTCTTTTGTACACATCTACCCAGATAGCAACAAAGTCTGGGCCGAGTCTGGCTTACATTAGGCACTTCTGGCTTAATTCTGGCACTGTTTTTGTGTCAAACAGTATTAGGCTAAGCTCTGGCTGGAGTCTGGCTAACCAAAAGAAACAAAAATCTAATTGTATCTTTTTGGCTGAGCCCTGGCTTGAGCTCGGTCTGCCAGAATAAGAAAATATTTGGCTGAGATCTGGTTGGGTTTTGGTAGAAGAGTAAATAAAAGATCTCTGGCATGAATGTGCTCTACTGTAAAATAGCCGTGTAAAATGTGGTGCTAATTGGTTCATATTTTATACATCATTATAAGGTTAATTTTGTCAAAACAGAATAAAATGAAATCTCTTTATTATAGGCCTAGTTAAAAAATACCTATAGATATTTATTCACTTTTACACATAAAAGAAGACCTTTCCTTTTTTTAAAGGAAAGAAGACTTGATTATTCTGTTGGCAAGATTATTTTAATGGTTAATTAAGGAGGTGACAATGTGCAAAGTGAAAAAACAAAAAAAAACTATGAGATGTTTGCAAAATGTTTGAAGACAAAGACAAATGGTTCAGTCTGCAGCATATAGGCTAAGACAAAAGATTGAATGGGACTGAATGAGTACTTTGTGATTATCCAAATGGTAGTCAAAATGCCACTAACAAAGTTTTGGCGAATTAATTACCATTTGTACAGTCTAACGACAGTTTTACTACAAAAACCCATGGTTAAAGTGTTTTTTAGAGCAGTCTTGCTCGGCAGACGGATCAATGCGGCGTCTGTGGTTGCTGATACGATGACGCAGTTTGCAATGCATCATGGAAATAGTAGTTGATTTACATATACGTTGTTAAATCCGCTTTAAAAAAAGGACTACTTTTCCCAGAGTGCACCCCGTGACATCATCCCGCCTACCAGAGGATCCGGAAGTTACGTTGCAGTTGTTCAGCGACTCATATTTTCCAACGCAGGCTCGCGGTGAAATTCAAATTGTCGTTCTAACTTCGACTATCACGCTATCTTGGTTTTATCTTTTGGAGTTTTAATACATGATCAAGGTAAGTTGATACTTCTAAACTAACACGTAAGTTAGATTTTAATCTATAGCGCAATACTAGATAGGGTTTTTTTGGGTTGTTTTCTGTGGTTGGATTGTATTTGTTATTATGTTAGCTAGAGGTTCTAGAATTATCCCCCATTTACAGTGCTTATAGGAAAATATGTGGGCTTACAGTGAGCGAAGTAACATGAGAAAAGGGGCTATTAAAAGAGTCAACAAGATGTTTGAATCTTTGGAAAAAGAAATCAATTCAGATTACAACTTTACAGTCTCCCGAACAGGCAATACAATCACCGTGGCATCATGAAACACCCAGACCACAGAGAAAAGGCCTCTCAAGCGATGACCGATTAATAAGATGTAAGATTTATTTTTGTTTTTTTACTATCATATATTCACTGTTAGCGTAAGGCTCATGTCATAGCAGAGGTGGTGTGGTAAACCTTTCAATACCTGTGTTTAATTTTTTAGCACTTCTCCATGACATAATATCTAAACAAGAGATCCTTATGGAGCAGCAGAGGAACATAAGGATGGTGCAAGATCTCAAAGGAAACACCGTTCAGGAGATCACAGAGGCACAGAACCAAAGTCCAAACCTGTTTCTAATTGAAGACTTAAGCTCATTAACTTCCCTGCAAAGTGATCTTCGATCATGTCCAGAAACAAGACAAAAAGTGGTAGGTAACACCGTCAGTAATGCATGCTGTTATCACTCACAAGTCTGGTTGTAATTAAATGGTGTGTGTGTGATCAATTTAAAACATGAAAAATCTATAACCATAACAAAAACTCTTTATATTTGTCTAATTTGGTAAATATAATATCGATATTAGAAACAAAAGCATGTTTTAGTGTTTTGACTTAATAGTGATGGCATGTTTTAAAAATATTTCAGGTACTTGAACTGGGATTGTTGGGTGGAGTCGACGTAAAGGACACGTCTGGCAGATTATGAGGCAAGCAATCAAAAATGACTTTGTCAAAGTGCTAAACTGGAGAGTTTGAGTTGTACATGGGAAAACACATTTCCAAAGCTTGCAGCTTACAAACATTGTGACTGGTAAGTGCATTTTTATTGTGTCAAAGTCTATCTGGAACTTCATGACTATTCCCTCATGTCATGAATGAATGTTGCAAGTTTTAATTCTTTGACTGGTGGTGTCTTTTAATACAAATGCTTTATGTCTCTATTGTTAATTTTAATTAAAAGTATTTTTTAACTGTATTTGTATGCTCCTATTCTAGAGGCTGTAAGAAGAAATCCTGTGTGTGCACGGACATCGGAGCTGGAGGTCGAAAAAGTTATTAAAAGGTGGTTTCATCTAGCTGGTGATCGTGAGGGTGGCAGAAAAAGGACACCTTTGCAAAATGTTAATGTAAGCCACACATTTTAAGTTATCAGGGACTTTGTTTTGCATTGTTGCAACTTATATTTTTACCTTTTTTGCACATCTGTAAATATAAATTGTATTTCATTTGTCTTTTATAACCAGCTTTTAGTTTGTTTCTGTACTTTTATTATTTATGCATGACACATTTATACTTTTGCTTTATTGTTTGTATCAGTTTAATTTATTGCTTGGTTTCTGTTGCTTTTTAGTACGGTGGCCGAGAGGGCTCAACACGCTGCAACAGAAGAAAACGCAAGGAAATAGAAAAACACAAGCAAATGAAGAAAACATCTTCATCCGTTTGACAGCACATGTGCAGCAAATATGCAAAAACAACCAAATACAGAAACGCGCTGCAAATGGCAGACCAACAACGCAAATATCTACAGTAGTGTTTTTATTATTATTTATTATTTATTGGTTGCATTGTATTTGCAGTGTGTGTGTATATTTCACACAATATGTGTTGTGAAACTGATGTTTTCTTAACTTGCTGGTGTTTTTCCTATTTGCATGTTTTCTTCTGTTGCAGGACGTTGAAGTCTCTTGCTGTTTGCAGCGCGTTTTTGTATTTGGTTTCTTAATTTGCTGGTGTTTTTCTGAATTACCTGTTTGCATGTTTTCTTCTGTTTCCATGCATTGAGATCTCTCAGCCACCGTATTTTGGTTCGTTTCTGTATTTCATTATTTAAGCATGCCACATAAAAGGTTTTTTTATTGCATTATTTTTGTAACATTTTAATTTAGTGCTCTGTCTTTTTATTCTTGTATTGTGACTATTTGTTGCTTTTGTTTTGCCTTACTCTAGTATTGTTTTATCTTGTCTTTTCCCCAATAGTTTTTATTTTTCCATTTATCTGGCTGAGATTTTCTTCCCCTCTCAATAAAATGCTGTACTTTGCATTTGTGTAGTGTCATTATTTTATTATTCATTGCACAATATATAAGTATTACACAGGGATCATTTCTGGTTCAGTTTTGGGGACTGGTATAATATTGGCCCCGTTATGGCTGTTTTCTGGAGCTTCTGGATAAGTTGTGGCTGAGTTCTGGGGTAAAGCTGGTGGCAGTTTGGCCCTTGTCTGGCTGACATCTGGGGATTATGGCGTTGTTTTGGGCCAGTTCTGGATAATATCTGGGTACATTGTAAAACTATGGGTGAGTTTTGGTCTGCTTCCGGCATTGATCTGGTTGACTTTCGGCAAACAGCACTTGGGCCAACCTTGGACCGTAATTCCATGCGGTATGTGGGCCAAAATCTCAGCCGAAATTTAGCCAGATCCGGCCCAAAGCCAATTTGCTATCTGGGTAGTAACTTTCGACCAATCTATTTTGGGTCCTAAGAGATTCTTTAGGATTTTCAAAACACCTTCTCTCAAATCGCCTTTACTGGCATGTTGTAGTTCAGACGTAACAGCAGACTCAAAATTGTTGAATTCAGATTCAGTTAGAATTTGTGACATCAGCTGTGTTACTTCTGGCAACGACATGTCGTAAAGACGCATTTTACTTATCAATGCTCTTCTAAATTCAGAAAAATTTGTGCGTGCTGAGGGTAGGCTCTGGGATAGTCTCTCTACATCTTTAGGTCCTAGCGCTTTGACAACAGTTTGTATTTGGACAACAGAAGAGTTGAGAGGAACACTTTCAGTTCCCTCAATTCCCTGAGACCTTCTCCTTGCCACACACACCTTCACTGAATCTACTGGCTTATCAGTTACTGATTGGATGGCTACATCTGTTTCAAAAAAAGCTTGTAAGTCAGGGTAAATGTTATCTGGCTGACTAACTTCTACATCAGTTTTTTCTATAGCTTTGTTGCGGCTCAATTTCTTAGTCAACGAAGATATTCTAGCACGTAGCTCATTTACCTGTTTCTCTAGCTCTGAGTTGCGCTTAGACTGTTCTGTAGCTTTTGCTAAAACATATTCTCGGTGGCAACAAATAATGCCCTTCATATGGTTTTTGCGGATGCTTGCTCCAAGCACCTTTTTACACTCATCTACTGACCAAGTTTTGTCTGGGTGAATTTCATATTTCTCAGTTAGTTCCTGTCTAACTTTTTCAGTGACTATTAGGTCCATTTGTTCTCTTAACATATTTTTGAATTCACTTTCTGACCACGATGGAGTCACAAAGCCACCTTTTTCCGTTGTGGGGATCAGTCTGGCATTTTTTCTAAACATTTCTGTGAGTTTTCTTTGTTACCACACAATAAAAAAACTAAAACTTCTCTAGGGTACACTTGTTAACACATCAGCTATTGTTAACTTTCCAAATGACCAACACTTCACACTTAACCTCCCTGCCTACAAAAAAAAAAACAGAGGATAAACCAAAATATTAGCAATTTACGCTAAAATCTTCCCTGCCTACAAAAACAGAGGATCAACCAAAATAACTAGCACGTAAAGCTAATTCTTCTCTGCCTGAAGCAAAGGATAAACCAAAATATTAGCACATATGCTAAAATCTTCCCTGCCTACAAAAACAGAGGATCAACCGAAAATAACTAGCACGTAAAGCTAATTCTTCTCTGCCTAAAGCAAAGGGTACACAATATTAACCTGTAATGTTAATCTTCTCTGACGGGCAGAGGGTATCTTTCATCTCTAAACAAAACTTTTTTTTAGAGGATAACTTAGTTAACCTGTTAACCGTTGCCAGTGCGCCCGCGCACTGAAGCGTTATTTATTTATTTAATTCAAAATTACTATCAGATTTAATGTTATACCTTGACAAACTATACATAATTAAAAAGATATAATACTCAAGTTTCGGTATTTGACCACTATTGTATTCTGAGAAACTCATAGTGACAGTTATGTCTTAATTTGTGTCAGGAGTTATGAAATGAAAAAATGAAGTCGATACCTTTAATATGAATTATGCGCGTCAGCCGCTTTCATTCATAAAAAACTCTGTGCTGTCGTCATGACAGCGATACACAAAACAACGTCCCTCAGGGCTTTAGCTCAAAACTGTGCAGATTTGGAGAAATATTGATAGATTCTCATAGATTTACATCATATTTCTATAGATAGGAATAATATTTATTGAATTTATACCCAAATGCGTCGATGTAATCTTTATGAGCATTTGGTATTCCGATACTGTGTTTTTTAATTCATACCAATAGCCTGAGGGCGCTACATGCACAATAATAGTCCATATATGGAACATGAAGAAGAGCCATGACCATGTGACATTCCAGGACGTCACTGATACACACAAAGCTAACAAGAGATCGCGCTGTAACATGCAGATACAGATGTTTTGAAGACAATAAACATGATTGCATTGATATTTGAGTTACCTGTGTTTTTCAAGCCATCCCATACAGAAATGTAATATATGTCAATATATGTAAATTACATATATAATGTTAGTGCTCATGTATGTCTGCTGCATATATGAGAATATATGCAAAATTCATATATGTAAAACACATATACATATATGAAACATATATTTCAAAATATATCAAAAATGGCCGTTTTCATGTAAGTGCCATATATTTTCCCGTATATGCACATAAATGTGAAATATATGTAAGACGCATATATGTATACACGCATATATGACGCATATATGTATACACGCATATATGACGCATATATGTATACACGCATATATGACGCATATATGTATACACGCATATATGACGCATATATGTATACACGCATATATGACGCATATATGTATACATGCATATATGACGCATATATTTTACACGCATATATGTATACATGCATATATGACGCATATATTTTACATGCATATATGTACTTATTTCTATAGTACATACTTTCACATATATTAGGGATACAAATCTTATATCTGAATGCCTTGAAATTAAATGCCTATAGTTGGAGATTTTGTCTATTGTGTGAATACCAAATATAGTATTTTAATACAATAATGCAGTGTTTTCTTTGTCATTTTTGACAAATACATCCACAAAGTACCATAACCATATGCCACAGCTTTAAAAATGCATCAGTATCACATGCATGTACACTGTAAAACTTTTCACTGTAAATTTACAGTTAAATACTGGCAGCTGGGTTGCTATCCACATACTGTATTTTTACAACACTACTACAGTAAACAGCATTTACAGTACTCCACTGTAATTAACAAATACAGTATATACCACATTTTACATTATTAAACTTGTCGACAGCAATAAATTGTATTTTTACAGGGAATACTGCTTTTATTATTACATAAATATTAAAATTAAAAAACATTAAAATATTATACTTTAAGGTTTCATAAGAGTAGTCACACTAGGAAAAAGAAAACAACATTTTCTGGGTTTTAAAACATTTATTTAGTTAAATTGCCTTCTGTGAACATGTTGGCTGAATTACTTTTTAAACATAAAATGCAATTTTAACACTTAACAACAAACAGGTAACAGTTAGCACTTAATTAAAGGAATAGTTCACCCAAAAATTTAAATTAGCACATGATTTACTCACCCTCAAGCCATCCTAGGTGTATCTGACATTCTTCTTTCAGATGAATACAATCAGAGTTCTATTAAAAAATGTCCTGGCTCTTCCAAGCTTTATAACGACAGTGAAATGCTGTTTCTTTTTTGAAGTCCATAAAAGTGCAAACGAAATCCCATTCAAAGTCTGCAAGTTTTCGCAGAAGTGAGGACACCTGTAGGCTTACAGTGGTGTTCTTGTTTTGCACAACTTGGCCAGTTTTCTTTGAAGTTACTTGTCCTTTCTTTGTTTTTGATCCACGTTCAGGATTGATGTCAAGAAAGCGTCTAAAAGGCAGAAAAAAACAACAATTAAATATTATTAACTGAGTGTATATATTTTGACAAAGAGAGATAGCACAAAAGCTGACTAAAACTGAACATGAAAAAAAAAAATGCAATGTTGGATGTTGTAAAAAAAAAAAAAATGCAATGTTGGATGTTGTGATCAATAACTGATATTTTTTCTGCCCTGGTAAAATACATCAACTCAATGTGTCTGTTTACATGCGCACTGTCAACTAACAAAATTTTTGGAAGTGGGGTTGCCAGATTTAAAGTTTTATTCTACAACTTTTGTCTACTCATCACCCAGCTCATTAACAATATCATCCCCTCATCCGGTGCCATCAGAGTATCAGTGGAAAGGCGGTCTTTAGACTATCCGTTTATATAGAGCACACACTGCCAGAATCCAGCCCAAACCTTTGTGACAGAAATAATTTAACTTAATTGCAAGCCTTGCAATGTTTATTGCATATATGACAACATGATTTACCAGACTAAAATGCATGTTTGCACCCAAAAATTTAAATTCTGTCATTATTACTCACCCTCAAGACTTTTGTTCATCTTCGGGACACAAATGAAGATATTTTTGATGAAATCTGATAGTTTTGTCCTTCCATTGATATCAATATCATTGCAACTGTCAAAGCCCAGAAAAGTGGTAAAAACATTGGTAAATATATAGCTACAGTGGTTCAACCTAAATATTATGAAGCAGGGTTTCTGCACATTTTTTAAAGTCAAATTTAAGGCTTTTTAAGACCTTTTTAAGACCCGAAGAAATCAAAATTAATACCATGCATTAGGGGTGTGCAATATTGACAAAATATGTCTCGATCGATATTTTCAAAGTTTTCTTGATAATAATTAGATAACATTTTACTGATTGTGTTTCTGTGCTTGGTGCCATGGCTTGTTTAGGCCTGTTGACAGCTGACTGACAAAGATATTCATATTTTTCATATTCTATGCAGTGGTCAGTTTACAGCAGTGACAGAAATTAACATTTTTTATTAAGGGGTAATATTTGCCACCTTAAATTGATTTCAAGGGGCATTTTCACCTATATACGGACATTTGTAGATGTTTCAACAAGATATCTTTCACATCTACTGCAGTCAGATTCACCCGTGTTCACTCTGAAGGAATCACTCACATGGCTGGGCACTTGTATGACACATCAAGGATGTTACGAGGCTAAAAGCAGGTTTAAAACTTGAAGTCAACAGGGTGCAAATTTTAAAAAGAGGATAACACGGTGTAGGCAACACCGATTTTTGTCGTTGTTCTCTGTATTGACAGCACTCCAAATTTACAAAAAAATGAGCTCAATGTTAAAATTGACCGGAGTTCTCCTTTAAGGTTGCACTAGTTACATGGATTATTTAAACCAGCGGTCCCCAACCTTTTTTGCGCCACGGACCGGTTTAATATCAGACAATATTTCCACGGACCGGCCTTTAAGGTGCGGCGGATAAATACAACAAAATATAAAAAATATATAAAAAACAATTAAATATAGGATAAACGTGAATCCAATGTGTAGGCTTACTTGCAATTTTATTAGCAGGGTACTCGTAATATCGCGTCTAAAGACAACTGAGAAAGCCTGAACACAAACAAAAAGCCCCCCAAAAGAAAAAAATCTCCATGTTTACGGTGCTGATGCGATGTAAGGGTGGCGCTGCCAATAAAGCACCTAAAAGCTGTCACAAAGAACCGATTTTAAGAACCAAAATGAATGATTATGAATATGTAAAATATAGCAGGAGACATTTTAATTGTTTAAACAAGTGTTTTCTGTGCAAAGATGAAGTTGACAATGCTGACTCGATCTTCGCAGTATGCCTGAACGCGCCCGAGAGAAATGCACATATACGAATTACATAAGCAGAGAACAGTCAGTTTTCTTTTGTTTTGAATTGTTCTGTTTAAAATTAGACATTTCAAGCTTTCTATGTCTCAGGTCTGTGAGGCAAGTAGGCTACCTTATACGCTGAATTTCGGTTAATTTATGAGATCAGCTCCAGTTCACGCGCCTCCGTGTCCTGATTAAATATTTTCTATTATATTTAGGCCTACTTCTTATTAAATCCTGGCAATTGGGTGATGAAACATTGATTAAAATTAAGATACAATTAATACAAAACGAAATACAATTTAAAGACAGGCTTTTTGCTTTCTGTCTGACTCTGAGGTCTCTGTGAAAGTTTTAAAGCAGTCTTTTTGTGCCGCTTTCAGAGCGCTGCACGTCCGTAAGGGTGAACAGTCCCATCCGAACAATTATTATTATTCTTTTTTTTATATATATATGGGTCAATGACGTATAAGGATTTTCAACAGGCCAATTTTAAAATACGAAAATTAACAATATATATTGCAATTGTTCAATCATTAAGAATGTTGTGTACATAAAAATTCAAATAAAAAATTTAAATTAAGTGATTTTAGTGTTTTTTCATCTAGATGAATTGTCCATAGGCTTAAAAAAATGTCATGTGGGGCGACCGTGATTTATCTTAAAATTAATGAATTTCCTTAACATAAATGTATTTTTTTTTACATGTTCTCAGTAATTAAAGTGTTTAAAAACAGAGTATTTGAATTTCTTTTGAGTTTTTGTATATAATGATCTCATATTTTTGTTCTGCAATTTCAGTCGCCTTCTAAAATGCAGTTAACAGACTTATTTTTCCTGTAAATCGCATAAAACTGATAGAAATGTTTTAAAAATATAATTTACTAAAGCATACTGTATCAGTGATTCATATTTCAGCCACAGAAATAAGATATTTTATTTTTTATTTAATACAGTGATAGCTTTTATTGGTCGCACCACATGATAAGTGGTCGCTCCAAATGACACGAAAACCTTATATAGTTAAAAATCTATTTAAAGAGATCCATGAACAATACATTTTATACAATTTTTTTTATTTAAACCAGATTTTATACAAATTTCACAGAATTTTCCTGAACATAAACATTTTATAAACTCACTTTTATAAAAAAAAAATCACTTCACAAACACAAGTGCACCATTTAATTTAACTTGACTTAGAATTTCTTTCTAACAAATAATAATGTTATAGATATAAATTATTTCATAAAAGTATTGTATACAGGTAACATTTGGGGTCAATAGTTTTTTTATAGTAATTAATACTTTATTAATCAAGGACACATTCAGTGTCACATTCAGGCGCAGGCTATAATTTTACGAAAGATTCTATTTCAAATAAATGCTGTTCTTTTGAACTTTATATTCATCAAATAATCCTGACATGTATGGAAAATGTATCACAGTTTCCCCCCAAAAAAATGAACATTGATAATAATCAGAAATGTTTCTTGAGCAGCAAATCATTAGTGACCCTGGATCACAAAACCAGTCACAAGTCGCACGGGGTATTTGTGGCAATAGCCAACAATACATTGTATGGGTCAAAATTATCGATTTTTCTTTTATTCCAAAAAATCATTAGGATATTAAATAAAGATCATGTTTTATATTTTGTAAATGTCCTACCATAAATTTCTAAACATTTATTTTTGTGAGTGAATATAGCAATATTGCAAACATAAATGGACAACTTTAAAGGCGATTTTCTCAATGTTTCGATTTTGTAGTACCCTCAGATTCCAGATTTTCAGTTGTATCGGCCAAATATTGTTCTATCTTAACAAATCATACATCAATGGAAAGCTTATTTATTCAGCTTTCATATGATGTATAAATCTCAATTTAAAAAAATTGACCCATGTGACATTGACCCATTGAGTGGTTTTGTGGTCTAGGGTTACATATTAGAATTATTTCTGAAGGATCATGTGACACTGAAAACTGGAGTAACGATGCTGAAAATTCAGCTTTGATCATAGGAATAAATTACAGTTTACTATATATTCACATAGAAAACAGATATTTTAAACTGTAATAATATTTCACTCTTCTCCTATCAAGGTACTCTGCTCTTGCTGCAGGGTTAGAATTTTTTCGCTTGGCAGTGGCATCTGGTAAAATAGATTAAAATAGTTTTAAATAAATAAATAGGCAATAATAAATACACTACTAATAAATGCATTATTACTAAACTGAAATTACATGCTCTAATTTTTTTGTTGTTGCATTTTTCTCATATTGTACAAAGAGTAAACACAAACTGTCTGAAATCTATAAAAAAGATCCCAAATTGCATAAAAATCTATTCCAAATGATACTAAAGTAAAGTACTTTTTTTGTATAAACCGTCAATTGAATATAAAAGCATAAAACTGCCAATCTAGGACATATATCTATCATGGAAAACAGTCTGCAGTGGTCGCACCACATGATATTTGGTCGCACCACATGATATTTTCACATTCAGTCATAATTTACAGGCACAGAATTGGCCACCTAAACAAAACAAGCTAGCTTGCCAAAAAAGGTCACTATGAAATTTATAATAAAAATATATATTTGTAGAAATAACTTTAATATTAATTTTTTTTTGAGGTCATACCACATGACATCCAAATGTGGCAACTACATACCCACCATTACAAAGGTTTATTTTTTTTCCAATTTGAGAGAATTACAAACCTGCTTGCTGCTTCCATGGGTCCTTGGTAAATTGGTTTATGATGTAACTTCCTGTGTTTGAATAGTTTTCAACATATAAGTCCCAAAATGGTAGTTCCTTGATGGTCGCACCACATGATATTTCATAAAATGGACATCATCGGACAAAGTTTGTTTGTATATTATGATGGAAATATAAATACAAATGCTTTGAATTTTTTTAAAGGATTACAAAACATTTTGGAAATCATGCCAAATAGTGCAGAAAATAAATTTGAATAAATTCAGAGTAATTTCAAAGACGTTTTCAAAACAGAAGTTATGGCCGGACGGTCGCACCACATGATGTTTTGACACTTTAAATAACAAAAAAAATAACAAATAAGTAAAGGTTTTTGAAAAGTTAAAGTGAGTACATACATGGGAGAGGTACTATAAATATACAGTATCTTTTTAGGCATTTAAACCCATTTTTGCCTGAAAAAATGCAATCGGACAGAAAATGTAGGCGTCACGTCATTGACCCATATATTTTTTTGTGAAATAGGCTACATTTCTAAATTAATGCGACTTATAGTCCAGTGCGACTTAGGCTATATTATGTTTTTTCTTCTTCATGACGCATTTTTTTACTGATGCGACATATACTCCGGAACGATTTATAGTCCGGAAAATACGTTAAGTTATATAGCCTATTCTTTCTGTGAGGCCCGGTACCAAATGTCCCACGGACCGGTACCGGTCCGCGGCCCGGGGGTTGGGGACCTCTGATTTAAACAATGTTTTTACAAGCTTTCTGGGCCTTAAAAGTTGCAAAGACGTTGCTGTCTATGGGTGGTTCAGAAACCTCTCAGATTTCATCAAAAATATCTTAATTTGTGTTCTGAAGATGAACGAAGGTCTTACAGGTTTGGAACGACATGAGGGTGAGTAATTAATGACAGAATTTTCACTAATCCTTCAACTGAAAACAACTTGCACTGACATATCTTAAAATATATGACTGCCACTGTTTTATCTCAAGATGCACACCAGTAATGTTTTTTTTTTTTTGATACATTATTATAAAAGCTGCTTAAATACCCTAATTTTATTAAGGCCTAGACCTGGCTTAAAGGAGAACTCCGGTCAATTTTAACATTGAGCTCATGTTTTTGTACATTTGGAGTGCTGTCAATACAGAGAACAACGACAAAAATCGGTGTTGCCTACACCGAGTTATTCTATTTTTAAAATTTGCACCCTATTGACTTCAATGGGGCAAGTAGTAAGCCTGCTTTTTAGCCTCTTAACATCCTTTAAGTGTCATTACAAGTGCACAGAAAATGTGAGTGATTCCTTCCGAGTGAACACGAGTGGATCTGACTGCAGTAGATGTTAGAGATATTAATAAAAATGAAGTTAATTCAGCCAGCGCTCATACCTTTGTTTACATCCTGTTTTCGGCTTACTACTTGCCCCATTGAAGTCAATAGGGTGCAAATTTTAAAAATAGAATAACTCGGTGTAGGCAACACCGATTTTTGTCGTTGTTCTCTGTATTGACAGCACTCCAAATGTACAAAAAAATGAGCTCAATGTTAAAATTGACCGGAGTTCTCCTTTAAGCTAAGCCCTGTATGGAAACCAGGGCCATATTGTTCATACCAGTAGTCAACATAATAAATACTGTCAAGTCAAGGTTAGTGACACAATTCAGTCTAATTATATATATATATATATATATATATATATATATATATGAATGGCAAATATGCCAATGACTAACCTCTGAACAAACTCAAGGTGCTGCCTCTTCCTGGTACTGCAAGCTGAAGTTATAGGAGGAGGAAAACAGTGCTGCCAGGCCAGTGATGAAGAGGCTGTGATCCTTCACACACACCTTGACCTTCCAAACTTAATATCCAGCACTGGTTGCTTAGAGATTGACCTGTAATGGAATAAAAAAAAAAAAAAAAAAAAAGAATAAATAAATAATATTAATAATTAAAATAACTACTGTGGATTCCACTGTGGTTCAATGTAGTTGTCTATTCATAGTTCTATGAATTAAATTTTTCAACTAAAAATTTAAAATGGTTAGAATGCTAAAATGCACTGGCAAATAATTTTGTTTGTTTTAAGCATAAACTCACTTAATTTTGACTTAATTCTTTCAGAAAACAAGACAATTTTTACGTGTCTATTAAATGCTTCTTCATGTAAGAATTGTAGATATCTGGACTGGAAACAAAATAAAAACACTAATTAAGAAAAACATATTTTGCAGTGGGGTGAGTAAATGATGGCTTTTCATTTTAGGTTTCATCTACCCCTTTAATGTTTACATACCAGGAAATAAGTCGTGGACTTTCTGGCAAATGTAGATTGCTGGACATCAGCGATGCAAATTCCTGAAACAATTTTTAAAAAGGACAGCACAACCTTGATCAACAGAACCAAAACATAAAACATATTACAAATTAATGAGATTTGCTGAATAATCTCTACTTATCTGCTTGAAGGATAACACCGTCTAACTTCTTTGAATTAGGGAGTAGTTGTAGGACCATGGGATGGCAATCAGGAATAGGCCTACTACATTTGAAAACAGCATTAGGAACATGGATTTTCATGTGCTAGCAAAATTCTGACAACGATTCAAAAGCACGATCACAGAACTGACAGAATACTTTTTTTTTTTACCACATAGACTATAACTGTAACACTACTTAAAAGCACTTACATTAACAATGGCCATCAGATTACAAAGCCTAAAACGAAAAAAATATATATCAAATGCACGTCATGCAAATAGCATGGTAAAGGTTGCCTATTATATGAAATGTCGAAGTTAACGTTACTTGGTAAACAGGTGGAACAGAGTCAGTGAATTGCTTGCGCGGCCACGCAGTAAACCACGTTCGCAAAATCAAACCAAATACGTGGAAACAATGTAGAAATGCGAACGCAAAAAAAATAAAAATAAATAACTTATATATGGCTTACCGTATCACTCAGTTGAACAATTCTCCATCTTCTCAAACTCTAAATCCCACTTATCGTCACGCGCAGGTTAGATTATTCAATGACAAATTCTTCCATCCGTCTTCAGGTAGCTGCTACCGTTAACGTCGTCCGTTTTCTGCTGCGTCACAGGCAACTAATGTTTGAAACACGAACCGAACCGAACCTAAAAAAAGCTTTAAAATTGCTCACAGATTCGCAGACATTGTTTATCTTGATAACAGGAATGATTATTTGTTCAGTTGAATCCCGCTGACAAAACGAGTTTGCCTGTTGTAGCTGCCCGTTACTGTCTGCTGCTGCTCGCATGACATATGCTGGCATGACGCGTCACATTTGAACTGAATTGAGCGCGAAAGAAATCAATCCCACAATGCAATGCCTTTTCAGTCAGTATGACGGTATGATCCTATATAACGAATTTATCAGGACGAAAACAGAAATGTGCTGTAAATTTACAGCTGTTCTGTAAAAGATACAGCTTAATACTGTATTATGGAAATACAGTACAATTCTGTAAGAAATTCGTTGTAAATTTACAGTAAAGGGTTACAGTGTATGTTTACATACATTTATTAAATATGTTGAAAACAAATATGTATGTCACATATTTATAATTAATGCTGTCCATATATGCGAGAAACCAATACTATACTGTAATATATGCAGATATATGGTATCATATATGGATGAACTCAAATATTTTCTTCACATGTTTGGACACATAAATGTTCATATATGTTGCAGGCATATATTGTGTTCTCAGATAAGTCAAATATATGTATAGATATATGTTGCAGTCATATATTGTGTTCTCAGATAAGTCAAATATATGTATAGATATATGTTGCACTCATATATTGTGTTCTCAAATAAGTCAAATATATGTATAGATATATGTTGCAGGCATATATTGTGTTCTCAGATAAGTCGAATATATGTATAGATATATGTTGCAGTCATATATTGTGTTCTCAGATAAGTCGAATATATGTATAGATATATGTTGCAGGCATATATTGTGTTCTCAGATAAGTCGAATATATGTATAGATATATGTTGCAGGCATATATTGTGTTCTCAGATAAGTCAAATATATAGAGATATATGTTGCAGTCATATATTGTGTTCTCAGATAAGTCAAATATATGTATAGATATATGTTGCAGTCATATATTGTGTTCTCAGATAAGTCAAATATATGTATAGATATATGTTGCAGTCATATATTGTGTTCTCATATAAGTCAAATATATGTATAGATATATGTCATGCTATTTAAAATATAAGTACATATATGGCCATATATTACATTTTTGTATGGGATGCCAGGTATTTTCATAATAATAGATTATATTTATAATGTAATGCTAATCTATATAGACTATCATTGTGCAGAACACTATCCAATAGTATATTTTCTGTATGATTTTTTTATCTGAAGCCAAATTAGATCACAGAAGATTATTTAAAATACTCAACGTGCGTTAAAAAGTAAGTTTAGAGCACAAACATGGTTTTAATCTCATAAATTGTCGTGTATTGATGGTGTGCTAAGCTAACATGCTAGCTAGCCCTAGGTGCACCTGCTACCTAGAAGTTATACTTTTATTATTTTTTGAATGCTACCTGAAATGTGTCTTTATTCAAGAAATGCATTTGATACAGTTTAAAATGTGTGGTAAACTTTGAGAAAAGAAATTAGGGACTGAAACCCTATGAATAGCCTGTGAATAGCCAGTCGTTAGTAGCTATAATGCAGACAAAAGAAATGCATATTTCGAGCCATAACCAGGCTGGAGAGGTGTGAATGTGTGCAGGGGGAGACTGAGACTGAATGGGGATCGTCTGCACCACAGAACAATAGAGACAATATACTGGATAGATGGTTAGAAGATGACAATAAACATCAGTAGCATTTTAGCGTCAAATCAAAATAAAGTCATTTGACATGGTCTTGAAAAACATTTAACTAAATACAGAGTTTTGGACTTATTATCTTCAGATTTTAAACATAGAATGTTTAGACATATGGCTTTAGCTGTAGTGCATTTCTAGATTGCTCCAGTGCCAACTTCAATTTTATTTTCATGAGGATGTTTCATAAAAATTAATTTCTAATAATTTTACAAAACTTTGAAGCTATTTATAACAATTTTAGTCATTATGACAATAATTAATTCTACATTTACAATAAACTGCCAGGTGTCAGCTTTCAAATGAGATCATACTTGTGCTTTTAATGCAAAGGGTTCATGAACTGTATCTGTTTCAGTTTGGGTATGTCATTTCTGGGGATTTTTCAAAAGTGGGGTTGCAGCTTAACAGGTTAACAAAACCCTGCAGCTGTCTGTTAACTCTTCTCTGAACGGCACAGAGGAAAAAACACATATACTGGTCTGTAGCGGTTCTTTGAATGGAGTGCAACTCACCGAATCTTTTGTAAAGGAAGATTCTGGAACTCAGTCAGGCTTTGAGATCTTTGAGCTTGAAGTTTCAATCTGGAGGAAGCTGGAAAAATTCAGTCTGGTAATCTTTTAGGGCTGTCCCCGACTATGGATTTTCATAGTCGAATCAGAATCGTCATGTCTTGCCTATAGTCGACTAATAGTTGAATCATGTGTATGGGGGTGGGGCTGGGGGCGGGGCTTTAACGTTTCAAAGCCGTGATGTACAGAAAATCACACAAAGATATAGAAGAAAATGTATAAAAACATTTTGGATCAATAAAACTAAGAAATAACATAACTCCAGAAAGCCACACTGCAGACAGGATTTGCATTTCACTTGCAAATCAAATTAAATAGGCTAAATTACCTGTGCGAGCAGGCCAGCCTACAGCACAACATCTATGCACCGAAAAAATAAACAATTAATTTACTAAATTAAATTAGAACAGAATATACCTTTCTAATAAATAAAAATAAAAATACAAAACGAAATAAATCAGAATCACAAGATGAGCAAATGTGTGCAAAATGCCTAAAGTGCAGAGGAACATATATTCAAAACACAAGCCACAAATAGATTAGATAACCCTGACAGATTAATAAATAAAATACAAATAAATAAATTATTAAAATAACGATAGTAGCCAGAATTTTCAACTTTGTCTTTTTAACTGCAGAAACAACAATAAATGCTAAACTGGAGAGGCAGTCTTTTTAGCTAAAAATGTTCACAGCATCCAAAAATCAAATTAGAACCGGCTGAAAAGTTTTGAAATCACTTGTACCCTACCTGATCGAGAGAACAAATCCAGTCTTTCACTCTGACTGTGTCCGTTGGAGTCTTTTCAAATTGTGCGCGCGGATAAAATACATTCTGTAACGCAGGAGTTTCCTACATCACCTCCATTACATCCACGCAGGGAACCGTCTCCTGAGTATTAACAACTACAATTCCCATCATGCAGCCTTTCTGGATTAAACACACTCACCTGTTAACCACTGATTGCCCTCACACCTGTATCCCATTTGCTCTTGTATATAACCAGCTCTCTACCCTCATTCAGTGCGAAGTATTGTAATTGCCCTGGCGTTCTTACTGAGCATTATCTACGTGTTTTCTCTTGCTGGTTTAGATCTCGGACTGTTTGTGGATATCCCGATCACTCTCTGGCTACCTTGACCTTGGACTGTCTCCCGGCTTACGATTATACTCTGGCTCCCTCGATCCTGGACTGTTTAACGTGTTTGACGAATCTCTGCCTGGCCTGGACTTCTACGCCTGTGTATTTGAGTACTCTTAGCCTAGCCCCTTCTACTATTGTCTGCTTAAATCAAATAAAAGCTGCAAATGGATCTTACCGACTCTGAGCAATCCTTACAGAATACTTCGCCAGACCCAGGTCCAGCAGCCGTCTCACAGCTGACCACTGAAGTAACTGCGCAGGCTGCCGCGCTAGTACAGCACAAGCGTCAGTTGGAGCACCTTACAACGCTCACCGATGAGCTCGTGCACGCCATACGAGGTCTGCAAGTATCAGCGAGCAGCGCCACCACCGATCAGCCCTCAGGGGTTTCCCCGTCAACTGCGAGCGCCACTGTCAATCCTCGTCTCGCTCTTCCAGAGAAGTTTGACGGTGCGTCGGCGAGATGTAAGGGTTTCCTACTCCAATGCCGTCTCTACTTTGATCAACAACCAACACTACATCCCACAGACTCCGGGAAAATAGCGTTTGTGTGTTCGCTCCTCACCGGGAAGGCACTGGAATGGGTGACTGCCATCTGGAGGACGGAGGGATTCCCCTTTACCACGTTTGCGTCATTCACCCGGGAATTCCGCAGCGTTTTTGAACACCCCACAGAACAGGGTGATCCCGGGGAACGTCTCCTCAGTCACACACAGGGGAGAAGAACCACCGCTGATTACGCCCTCACGTTTCGTACCCTTGCTGCACAGACCAATTGGGTTGAGGACACTCTAAAGACTCTGTTCAGGAAGGGCCTTACCAATGAACTACAATCTGAGCTGGCATGTCGCGACGAGGGGAGGTCGTTGAACGAATACATCAACCTGGCCATCGAAATCGACAACCTGATTCGCTCTCGACGCACTCCTCGAGCCTCCTACCGTGCACGTTCCGACGACACGCTCGGACCAGAGCCCATGCAGCTGGGATTCACTAGCCTCACTCCCGAGGAACGTGAGCGACGCATGCAGCAGCACCTTTGTCTCTACTGTGGTCAGTCTGGTCATCGTAGACTCACCTGCCCAGTTCGTCCGCCTTCTCAGGTTCAACCGGTGAGTGCATCGGGTATTTCAAACCATCAGTGGCCCGGTTTCATTCTACCTGTTCGTCTCTCCCTTCGTGGCAGAGAGATTGACACCACAGCATTGCTAGATTCAGGAGCTGCAGGAAATTTTATGTCTCATGAATTCATTGTTCAGCACAAACTCCGAACTAATCCTTGTGACTTTCCCCTCACAGTGGAGGCGCTAGACGGTCGGCCCTTAGGAGAGGGGAGGATTCACCGTCTCACAGAAGAGGTAATTCTACACATCGGAACACTTCACTCCGAGTCTATCAGGTTTTATGTTATCCAGGGCTCCAAACACCACATAGTCCTGGGTCTTACATGGCTGCGCACACACAATCCTCAAATCTCCTGGCGCGAGAATCAGATTGTCCAATGGGATCTTTCATGTCACAGAACATGCCTGACCAAGGTCAACCGCACTCTTAACCACACCCTCCAGGTTTCCACGCTCGGGTTCAGCGATCCTAATCTGCCTGCCGAATACTCCGATCTGGCCGACGCCTTCAGCAAACACAGGGCTGCACAGCTTCCGGAGCACCGTTCAAGTGATTGTGCCATCGAGCTGTTACCCGGTGCCACACCGCCTAAGGGCAGAGTCTTTCCCCTGTCACAGCCTGAGTCTGAAGCCATGAGGAAGTACATCGAGGAGGAATTAGCCAAGGGGTTCATTCGACCTTCGACTTCACCAGCCTCTGCCGGATTCTTCTTTGTTAAGAAAAAGGATGGCACTCTGCGTCCATGCATCGACTACCGTGGGTTAAATGAAGTTACAGTCAAGTTCAGGTATCCACTGCCGTTGGTACCAGCCGCCCTCGAACAGCTTCGTCAGGCCAAGTATTATACCAAGTTGGATCTCCGTAATGCCTACAACCTGGTTCGAATACGCAAAGGAGACGAGTGGAAGACGGCCTTCTCCACCACAAGTGGCCACTATGAGTATCTCGTCATGCCGTTCGGGTTGTCCAACAGTCCTTCGGTCTTCCAAGCGTTCATGAACGACGTCTTTCGGGATATGCTGGAGAAGTGGGTGATCGTCTACATCGACGACATTTTGATCTATTCCTCAACCATGGAGGAGCACGTAAAGCACGTCAGATCCGTTCTCCAACGACTTCTCCGCTACCAGCTCTTTGCCAAAGCCGAAAAATGCGAATTCCATCGCACAAGCACGTCTTTCCTGGGATACGTCATCAGTTCAGAGGGTGTGGCAATGGACGAGAAGAAGGTTCAGGCAGTCCTGAATTGGCCAGTTCCTCAAACTGTCAAGCAATTGCAGCGGTTCCTGGGATTTGCAAACTTCTATCGTCGATTTATCAGGAATTACAGTACAGTTGCCTCTCCATTGACAGCCATGACGAAACGCCACAACCATCGCCTGAGCTGGTCACCCGAGTCCTCCAAAGCCTTTGATGATCTCCGTGCTCGCTTCACTTCTGCTCCCATCCTGCGGCACCCTGACCCCACGCGCCAGTTCATCGTCGAAGTGGATGCTTCCAACACTGGAGTAGGAGCAGTTCTGTCCCAGCGCCAGGGCATGCCTGAGAAAATGTATCCTTGTGCCTTTTTCTCCCGTAAGCTCACCTCCGTGGAGCGCAACTATGATGTGGGGAACCGTGAGTTATTGGCCATGAAATTAGCTTTAGAGGAGTGGCGGCACTGGCTAGAGGGAGCGCAGGAGCCATTCATCATCCTCACAGACCATAGAAACCTCGAGTTCCTCCGTTCGGCCAAACGCTTGAATCCTCGTCAGGCTCGGTGGGCTCTATTCTTTACCAGGTTCCAGTTCACCATCACATATCGACCGGGTTCCAAGAACACTAAGGCCGACGCTCTCTCTCGACAGACCGAGGAGACGACCCAAACAACGAGTACCGAGAATATCCTTCCCGAGAGTCTATTAATCGCCCCGGTGCAATGGGACATCACCACAGAAATCGAACTATTTAATCAGCAGGAACCTTCACCTACAAATTGCCCCCCGAATCGCCTGTTCGTGCCTGCTTCCCTACGCACTCGCCTCATAGACCAGGTTCACACGGCGCCCAGTTCCGGTCATCCTGGTATCACCGCCACCGTTCACCTGCTCCGCAACCGGTTCTGGTGGCCCACTTTACTCGCAGACACCACCAACCATATCCAAAGCTGTATCAGTTGCAACACTTCCAAGACACCTCGTCAACTACCCGCTGGCCTCCTGACTCCATTGCCCATTCCCCAACGACCATGGTCCCATATCGCCATAGATTTCATCACCGACCTCCCGGAATCCCAGGGTAACACCACCATACTGACCATCGTCGATCGCTTCTCCAAGGCATGCAGATTGGTGGCACTACCCAAACTGCCCACAGCACTCGCCACGGCCGAGATCCTGTGCAACCAGGTATTCCGATTCTACGGTCTGCCTGATGACATCGTGTCAGACCGAGGGCCGCAATTCACCTCTAGAGTTTGGGGAGCTTTCTTCAAACACCTCAATGTAAACGTCAGCCTGTCCTCCGGATATCATCCTCAATCCAATGGGCAGACAGAACGTCTGAACCAGGATATCATTCGGTTTCTACGCACATACTGCCAGCGACAACAAACCGAGTGGAGTCGATATCTGTTCTGGGCAGAGTATGCACAGAACTCCCTGGTGAAACCCGCCACTGGTTTAACTCCATTTCGGTGCATTCTGGGCTTCCAGCCACCGCTTTTCCCTTGGTCTGGGGAACCCACTGAACTCCCTTCCGTTACCGAATGGCTCCAAAGGAGTGAAGAGGTCTGGGATCAGGCACATACCCACCTGTTACATGCGGTTCGGCGTCAGGAACGCCACGCCAACCGGCATCGTCGACCAGCCCCTCAGTACCGTCCAGGCCAATGGGTATGGTTGTCCACAAAGGATCTCAAGCTTCGGCTCCCCTGCCGCAAGCTCAGCCCCAGATATGTCGGTCCATTCCAGATCCTGAAACAGGTTACTCCAGTTTCGTTTCGCCTGAAACTTCCTGCTAACTATCGCATCGCTTCCACATTCCATGTTTCCCTGCTGAAACCTGCTGTCCATCCCGAGAGAGAGACAAGAGATGAACCCACAACACAAAACCCTCCTCCAGTCCTGGTAGACGGCGAGGAGGCGTATCGGGTAAAGGAACTGCTTGATTCCAGGCGCAGAGGTAGCGTCCTACAGTACCTAGTCGACTGGGAGGGGTTCGGTCCAGAGGAGCAGTGCTGGATCAGGGCTAAGGACATCTTGGACCCCACACTTACCGAGGAATTCCACCAAGCACACCCCAGCAAACCTGCTCCCCGACCTCGTGGAAGACCCCGTCGCCGATTACCTCCTCGCGCCAGGAGTCGCTCGCAGGGAGGGGGCTCTGTAACGCAGGAGTTTCCTACATCACCTCCATTACATCCACGCAGGGAACCGTCTCCTGAGTATTAACAACTACAATTCCCATCATGCAGCCTTTCTGGATTAAACACACTCACCTGTTAACCACTGATTGCCCTCACACCTGTATCCCATTTGCACTTGTATATAACCAGCTCTCTACCCTCATTCAGTGCGAAGTATTGTAATTGCCCTGGCGTTCTTACTGAGCATTATCTACGTGTTTTCTCTTGCTCGTTTAGATCTCGGACTGTTTGTGGATATCCCGATCACTCTCTGGCTACCTTGACCTTGGACTGTCTCCCGGCTTACGATTATACTCTGGCTCCCTCGATCCTGGACTGTTTAACGTGTTTGACGAATCTCTGCCTGGCCTGGACTTCTACGCCTGTGTATTTGAGTACTCTTAGCCTAGCCCCTTCTACTATTGTCTGCTTAAATCAAATAAAAGCTGCAAATGGATCTTACCGACTCTGAGCAATCCTTACACATTCTAACGTGAAACCCAGTCTATGCGTGAAACGTGTAAACGTTGGCCGGCAGAAGTGCGATTATGGTTTTCCTGATGCTAAATCCAGCCTTGGAGAATATCCTTTCTGATGGTGTACATCCACACTTTAGATTTTCTTATCCCAGACATTGTTAAAGATTTAAATCCTTGCCGCGAAGACGCTCCTCTGTCGGTCACAGATTGAAAGTGAAACTTAAATCTGTCACGGGGTGTTTGGATTTATTCACGTACGTTAAAAAATATTTATTAAAAGCTTCTTTCTTTGCACATTTTTATATACAGCATTATCATAATAGGCTGAATATTAACGACATAAAAGCTAGTTCTATGTGAAATCAGACATTGAGCGCCCTCATATAGCCAAAGTGGCATGATCCTCATTTCATAACACGAGCTGCGACGATTCGACCGTGAGATCGGTAGTCGAATCAGGCTCCTCCTATCGAAGCATCGAATCTTCGACTATTCGGGGTCACCCCTATAATCTTTGTTTAGCTGGAAGTTTCGCTCTGGATTCCAAAAGATGCAGTCTGGAAAGCAGATCTTTTGTTGAGCTTGCTGTTTCAATCTGGATTCAGGTCTTTGAGCTTGAAGTTCTTTGAGTTTCCTTTTTCTCCATCCGGGTCACGGCACCAAGTTGTTGTAAACTTAGAATCGAAAGACCAGGAGACTTGGTTGTTTCTTCAGCAGGATTCTTTATTGAGAACACGAGCTGTCGGTAGCTGCAGTCACCAAGTCTGAATGTGAATGTTCTCTTACAGTTTATATACATTTAGGGGCAGGAACCAAAATAGACAGGTTTAGGAACTGGTTTTAGACTGAGAGCATTGCCCACCCTAATTCACTCAGCATATCTATTAAAATGCTGAGACCCGAGTACAGGACTGGCAGGACTTTCTTGCTAAAACACAAACTCCAAGAGTTTCAGTAAAACAGGACTGACCAGAGTCTTTTGCTAGAAAACTCTGATAACCATAATTTATACCTAACCTTAACATGCTAAATTCAATGTAAACCTAAATTAAACATTTTAATAAATATGGATTTCCACAGCTGTTTTGGAATTTCGCTCTTACTCTAATTTGCCCTGTTTAGTAAATCTGGTACTGATTTAAAATCACAGAATATTATAATTTATGTAAAATTCAGTCAATGGTGGGGAAGCGTTGTATCATAAATAACAGAAAATTCTGTCAGTGGAGGGGAAAGAGTAAATATGAAGGGGTGGATTTTACAAGTCCCTCCTTTTTTATCATATAACAACTAGGGAAACATATTATTTTCTTAAATTAAGTGTATTTATTCTGGTATTAATGTTACAGGCAATGTCTGTATTCGTTAACTAAGAGGTGACTAAGAGTCTGCCTGACCCATGTCAGGAATGCAGTAACAGTATTTGCTCATTTAACCAGACTAAATAATACATTATATGTGTAGGCCTGTAATAAATATATAGTTGTGGCAAAGATTTCTTGGCACTGGCTGTCTTACATGTACAGGCTAAAACTCATAACATGTAATATCTATCATTATAAGCATGAGAAGAGATAAAACAACGTTTGATTAAACAAAGATTTTTTTGGCTGTATATCATAAACATTCTGGGTTGTGTTTCCCAAAAGCATCATAAGCCAAGTAGACCGTAGAACCATTGCCACCAATGGTCACCACGATAAACTTAGCTCACGATGCTTATGAGAAATCCAATCCTGCTTTTATAATACATATAATTTTTTTGCCAATTTCAGGAAAATTTTAACCATAAGCAAGAGGGTTCAGGATGGGTGGTACAATAAGAAACTGCAGTGATAGAATAATTGACAGGCCTAGAGGGAGATCCAAAGTCACGACCCGACTCAAAGTAACCTCACAAAAAATAGCAATAGAGAAATTTAAAAGGATCACTATGTGTGGAATACAAGTTTGATATGCTTTTCTCCTGAACTCTGGTGAACTTTTTGTACAAATGATAAGAATTTTAACATAGGAATATAATATAAAACTTAAAGGCATGATAAGAGTTGTGGTCACTATGAAAAAGCCAAAAACATTATTAATAACAGTGTTTGCACAAGACAGCTTGACAATTTCCCAGTTGTGACAATACACTTTCCACAGTTTGTTACCACACATAGTCAGTCTGGCATTTAAAATAGCAGCAATACCAACACAAAGCATTGGATAAATCCAGCTTATAGCTATTAAAACAGATAAAATCCTGGGAGTCATTATGCTGTTGTATTGTAAAGGTTTACAGATTGCTACATATCTGTCAAATGCCATTAACATTAATATTGTATTTTCATTTGATGCATATGAATAAATGACAAAAGCCTGTAAGAGACATATTTCACGGGACACCAAGTGTGTATCAGACAGCAAGTCTGTCAGTAACCTTGGGAAAAAAGCAGCAGTTCCAAACACAGAGTTGATGGACAAACATGAAATCAGAATGTACATGGGCAGGTGTAAAGTCCTTTCCAGATAAATTGCAATAACTATAAAGGCATTAAATAATATAATAGCACAGTATAAAATAATTCCCAAACTGAAGAAAGCATATCTTATGTACCCAATATTTTCAAACAACATCAAGTAAAAATATGTTCCATTTTCCATTTTTCATTAAGCAAAGGATGGATTCATTGACCTGAGGATGAAAGAAGACACAGTTCACGTGATTTTTACCTTTAAAAAGATTGTTTGGTAACATTTATTTTACAGTGTCCTTGTTACATGCTACATGTAGTTAACTAACCCTAAACCTATTCTTAATCCTCCTAACTCTAACCCTACAGTAAGTACATTTAGTTAATTAATATTACTCTGCACCACTGCATTGTAACAAGGACACTTAACTTAACAAGGAAATTTAACCTTAAAGTGTAACCAACTGTTTTCATGCTTATCAGCTTTGTATAATTGTAGCCACAATGTTTAATACATCATGTGAATATGAATTATTTAGTCGGTTTAACAATATACATGTACAGTCATGGTCAGAATTGATGGCACCCCTGGTAAATATGAACAAAAATGGTTGTAAAAAATAAACCTGCATTGTTTATCCTTTTGATCTTTCCTTCAAAAAATTCGCAAAAATCTAACCTTTCATTGAAGTAAAGAATTGAAATTGGGGGGAAATCACATTATGAAATAAATGTTTTTCTCCAAAACACGTCGGCCACAATTATTGGCACCCCTTGAATTTTTTATGAGAAAAATATCTCTGAAGTATATTCCCATTAATATTTACCTTTATTTAGCACACCAGGGTGACTAGGAACATGAAATTGTCCAGCTATGACTTCTTGTTTCACAGGAGTTTAAAAATGAGGAAACACAAAGGCCAAATTCCCTTTAATCATCCATCACAATGAGTAAAACCAAAGAATATAGTTCTGATGTGCAGCAAAAGATTGTTGAGCATCACAAAATAGGAAGTGGCTGTAAGAAAATAGCTAAATAATTGAAAATCCCCATTTTGACCATCAGGGAAATAATTAAGAAGTTATAATCAACTAAAGATGTTACGAATCTGCCAGGAAGAGGACGTGTGTCTATATTGTCTTAATGGACGGTGAGGATGAAAGTTTGAGTGGCCAAAGACTCTCCAAGGATCACAGATGGAGAATTGCAGAGATTAGTTGAGTCTTGGGGGTCAGAAAGCCTAAAAAAAAATTATCAAACAACCCCTACATCCCCACATGTTGTTTGGGAGGGTTTCAAGAAAAATCCTCCTTGCTCATCCAAAAACAAACTCCTGCATATTCAGTTGTCAGACACAACTGTTTTATGGTCAGATGAAACAAAACAAAGGGCTTTTTGGCAGCAAACCCACCAGATGTGTTTGGTGCAAACAGGGATAAAAAGTACCCCATGCCTACGGTTAAATATACTGCTGGATCTTATATGTTGTGGGCCTATTTTTCTGCTGGAGGTCCTGGACATCGTGTTCAGATACATGGTTTTATGGATTCTAGCAAATACCAACAGATAAAAAATCAAAACCTGTCTGACTCTGCTAGAAATCTTATAATGGGCCGTGGTTGGATCTTCCATCAGGACAATGGTCCAAAACAAACATCAAAATCAACACAAAAATGGGTAACTGAGCACAAAATGAAGCTTCTGCCATGACCGTCCCAGTTCCCTGACCTGATGAGTGGAGTGAACTGAAGAGAAGAAGCACAAACATGGATCTGGGAATCTGAAGGATCTGGAGAGATTCTGTATGGAGGAATGGTCTCTGATCTCTTGTCAGGTGTTCTCCAAACTCATCAGGCATTATAGGAGAAAACTCAGAGCCTGTTATCTTGGCAAAAGGAGGTTGCAAAAAGTATTTAATAACAGGGTGCCAACAATTATGGCCAGCGTGTTTTGGAGAAAAACATTTATTTTATAATATGATTCACCCCCCACTTTCAATTCTTTTACTTCAATGAAAGGTTAGATTTTTGTGAATTTTTTTAATGAAAGATCAAAAGGATACACAATGCAGATTTATTTTTTACAGCCATTTTTTATCATATTTATCAGGGGTGCCATCAATTCTGACCACCACTGTACATGAAATTGCACTACCAGAAATACCTTCTGTGGTACGATCTGACATTACCATCACTTTATCTTCAGATAATGTGTGAATGTGCAGAGAATTAGGTCTAGCCTATGTGTGCTATGTTTAAGAAGACCTACGAATCACCATACATGCTTTTTATAGCATAAATCAAGTCTCTGAAGACCTCTCTGCTGTGGCTTGATTTGCATAAACAGCACACCAGAAGTTTTCCTTAACTAAAAACATTAAAAACGTGGCTGTCACGGTTCATGAATTCACTGACTCTTTCTCGCGCTGTGTTGGTATTGTGTGTGTGTGTGTGTGTGTGTGGGCGTGGTCGCTGATCAGTTGCTGATTGTCATCAGCGCCAGCTGATTCTGATCAGCGATCTCTATTTAAGCTCATGGTTTTCGTCTTGTGTTTGTCAGATCGTTGTGGGATTTTTCCCTGTACTGTTGGTCTACGTTGGTGTTCCCGGTACCCGTTTGATGTTCACGTTGAGTTCTGCCTGCCTGTCCTCGTTCAAGGATCCTGTCTCGTCTCTTCACTTCACGGGTTCGTGTTGTGTTCCTGTCAGCCCACGTCGTCGGAGGATTCATCTCTTCTCGTCATCTCATCACGGGATTCGGGTTGCCCATCTGCTCCCTGCGCTACCAGGGATATAAGGACTGAGCCTTGAGTGTTGATTACTCTTTCTACGTGTTCATTCAATAAAACTGAGTTCTTGCATCTGCATCTTCTGTCTTCATTGTAACGTAACAGAACGATCTGACCTCCACATGGATGCAGCGAGAACCCCAGACCTGGCCGAGTTTCTGTCCAGAAGCGCTACTAGAATGGATCAGCAGGAGGAGAATTTAGCCCTGACTGGACGCGCAGTGCAAGCCTTGGTAGCACAGGTGACCGAGCTCACCCAGCGAATTCAAGATCTAGCTCCTCCCACTGCGCCACCCACACCGCCAACCCCACCTACAACCCCGTCGACTAACCAGCCACATGAGCCCAGAGTACCAGCTCCTGAGAGATACAGCGGTGAGCCACATCTATGTAGAGCATTTCTAAACAAGTGTTCCATGTTTTTTGCTCTGCAACCCCAGACTTTTGCTTCTGAAGACGCAAAGGTAGCACTGGTTCTCACGCTACTGTCTGGACGTGCGGCTCAGTGGGGAATGGCGGTGTGGGAGAAACAAGATCTATGCTGTTCCTCGTTCCAGTCACTCGCGGCAGAGATAAGGAGAGTGTTCGATCGAGCGGCGGTTGGAAGAGAAGCTGCACATCAACTAGCTGATCTTCGCCAAGGAAGTCAATCAGTCACCGACTACTCGATTGAGTTTCGCACTCTCGCCACGGAGTGCCACTGGAACGAGGAGGCGCAGTGGGATCGGTTCCTGCATGGGCTGGCTAACCGTATCCAACGAGAGATATATGCTTTGGATTTTCCGAAGGATCTTAATGGACTCATCGAGTTGGCCCTGCGGGTGGATGCCCGACTGCAACGGGTAGAACAACACTCCCGCAGGACTCTGGTTCCGGAGACCTTCGCAGCCCCTCGAGCCAGTGGTGGTGATACGGTCAGCCATACCTTTGACCACGAGCCCATGCAGGTGGGTAGAGCTCGGCTCTCCCGGGAGGAGAGAGAACGACGGAGATCCCGGGGCCTATGCCTGTACTGCGGTGGGGCTGGTCATTTCATCAATACCTGCCCCGTAAAAGATCGAGCTCGACAGTAAGCAGGAGGCTACTGTCGGGCGGGATCTCCACCAACAAGACCTCCTCCACTCTCCTCCCGGTGAGACTGCAATGGGAAACCCGTTTTTTCAACTGCCACGCACTCCTGGATTCTGGGTCGAGGGGAATTTTATGGATTTATCCATGGCACGTAAGCTACAAATTCCCATCAGACCACTCACCAGCCCGATTTCTGTCAATACACTTAACGGACAAGAACTACCGGTCATTACACTCACTACTGTCAATCTGACACTCATATCCTCAGGCAACCATACAGAGGAACTATCTTTCTTACTCCTGGACTCTCCTCATACTCCAGTGGTCCTCGGTCATCCCTGGCTCACACAGCATAATCCCAGGGTTGACTGGGGCCACAATTCTCTGTCTGCTTGGAGCACTAATTGTTATGCGTCTTGTTTAATGTCTGCCTGTCCTTCGTTGTCCAGTTCTGTCTTGCAGGAGGAGTCGGTGAATTTGTCTAACGTGCCCGCGGAGTACCTCGACCTGAAGGAAGTGTTCAGTAAGTCTCGGGCTGCTTCTCTTCCTCCGCATCGTCCCTATGACTGTGCAATAGATCTTATGCCAGGTACGTCTCCGCCTAAGGGCAAGTTATACTCTCTTTCTGTTCCTGAGAGGGAGGCCATGGAGAAATACATTTCTGATTCTCTAGCTTCCGAATTCATTCGTCCTTCCTCTTCTCCAGCGGGGGCGGGGTTCTTTTTTGTGGGTAAGAAGGATGGATCTCTGCGACCGTGTATTGATTACCGAGGGTTGAACAACATCACGGTAAAGAATACCTATCCTTTGCCGTTGATGTCTTCAGCCTTCGAGCGGTTGCAGGGAGCCTCCATATTCACGAAATTGGACTTGCGCAATGCATATCATTTGGTTCGCATCAGGAAGGGGGATGAATGGAAAACCGCTTTCAATACCCCCAGGGGTCATTTTGTATATTTGGTCATGCCCTTCGGGCTGTCCAACTCCCCAGCGGTTTTCCAGGCACTCGTCAATGACGTGCTGAGAGATATGGTAGACCAGTTCATATATGTTTACCTGGATGACATATTGATTTTTTCGTCTTCTCTCCAGGAACACGTTCAGCACGTCAGGCGAGTGCTTCAGAGGTTGCTAGAGAATGGGCTTTTTGTCAAGGCGGAGAAATGCGCTTTTCATGCACAGTCTGTTCCTTTCTTAGGCTACATCATCTCATCTGAGGGAATACGCATGGATCCTGACAAGGTTAAGGCTGTGATGGATTGGCCAAGTCCAGATTCCCGTAAGGCCCTACAGAGGTTTCTGGGGTTTGCCAATTTCTATCTGCGTTTTATTCGCAACTTCAGCCAACTAGCCGCACCTCTGACTGCCTTGACCTCCCCCAGAACGACGTTCAGGTGGTCTGATACAGCCGAGGCTGTATTCGCTAACCTCAAGAGCCGCTTCAGTTCAGCTCCCATTCTGATTGCCCCTGATTCCTCCCGTCAGTTCGTGGTGGAGGTCGACGCGTCAGAGGTGGGGGTAGGTGCAGTTCTATCCCAGCGTTCTTCCTCAGATGACAAGATGCACCCTTGCGCGTTTTTGTCCCATCGTTTATCTCCTGCCGAACGTAACTATGACATTGGTAACAGAGAGTTGTTGGCAGTCAAGTTAGCGCTGGAGGAGTGGCGTCATTGGTTAGAGGGGTCGGGGGTACCTTTTATCGTTTGGACCGATCATAAGAACTTGGAATATATTAGATCTGCCAAAAGACTCAACTCCAGGCAGGTTCGATGGGCACTTTTTTTCGGACGTTTTGACTTTGTTCTCTCGTACCGCCCGGGTTCCAAAAACATCAAGCCGACTCTTTATCTCGTATTTTTGATCCATCCGAACGCCCGGTTACTCCCGAGTGCATTTTACCTGAGAAAGTAGTTATCTCCACACTCACATGGGAGGTCGAATCGAAGGTCAAGACGGCCTTAGAAGGGGTAATGCCTCCGCCCGGTTGCCCACCGAGTCGTTTGTTTGTGCCAGAGGGGGTTCGGTCCGACGTTATTCGATGGGGTCACTGTTCCAGCGTAGCATGTCATCCAGGTGTAAATCGCACCAGTTTTTTGGTCAAGCAACGATTCTGGTGGCCGTTAATGGCTCGCGACATTCGGAGTTTAGTTTTGGCTTGCTCGGTTTGTGCCACTGGTAGACTTCCAATCGACCCCCAGATGGGTTACTCCAACCGTTGTCTGTCCCTTCGAGACCCTGGTCCCATATAGCGCTAGATTTTATAACCGCCCTCCCACCCTCCCAGGGTAAGACGGTCGTTTTGACCGTAGTGGACCGGTTCTCGAAGGCGGCTCATTTTATTCCCTTGCCCAAATTACCTTCAGCCAAGGAGACAGCGGTGGCTGTCATAGATCACGTCTTTCGGTTACATGGCCTCCCGACTGACGTGGTTTCTGACAGAGGGTCCCAATTTGTGTCCAAATTTTGGCAGGAGTTTTGTAAATTACTGGGCGCGACTGTCAGTCTGTCTTCGGGCTACCATCCCCAAAGCAATGGACAAACGGAGAGAGCCAGCCAAGATCTTGAGAGAATGTTGCGATGTTTGGTGTCCAAGAATCCTTCCTCCTGGAGTCAGCAACTTTCATTAGTGGAGTACGCCTATAACTCGCTACCAGTGTCATCCACGGGCCTATCTCCGTTTCAGTGTAGCTTAGGGTACCAGCCACCAGTTTTTTCTAGCCTGGAATCCGAAGTCGCGGTCCCCTCCGCTCACGCCTTCGCCCAGAGGTGTTGTCGCATATGGACCAGAGCCCGTGAGACTCTGCTCCAAGTGAGGGCACGCACCAAGGCTAAGGCCGATCGCCACCGGTCAAGGCCTCCCGTATACGTCGTGGGTCAAAAAGTGTGGCTTTCTACTAGAAACATTCCGCTCCGCTCCGTGTCTAACAAACTAGCTCCTAAATTCATTGGCCCGTTCATTGTCACCAAGATCATTAGTCCGGTGACAGTCCGCCTCAAACTTCCTCCAGCGTACAGGAGAATTCACCCCGCCTTTCATGTCTCCAAATTAAAGCCCGTGTTTCGTTCTCAGCTTAATCCGCCAGCCCCGGTTCCCCCACCGCCGCGACTCGTAGATGGGGAACCTACGTATTCGGTAAATCGTATTCTGGACTCTAGGCGGAGGGGACGCGGATTTCAGTATCTGGTGGACTGGGAAGGTTATGGTCCGGAGGAGAGAAGTTGGGTTCCTGCCAGAGACATTCTGGATCACTCCCTTATTGATGATTACAATCAACAGGTAGGTCCTCCTGGGAGCGCCAGGAGGCGCTCCTAGGGGGAGGGGTAATGTCACGGTTCATGAATTCACTGACTCTTTCTCGCGCTGTGTTGGTATTGTGTGTGTGTGTGTGTGTGTGGGCGTGGTCGCTGATCAGTTGCTGATTGTCATCAGCGCCAGCTGATTCTGATCAGCGATCTCTATTTAAGCTCATGGTTTTCGTCTTGTGTTTGTCAGATCGTTGTGGGATTTTTCCCTGTACTGTTGGTCTACGTTGGTGTTCCCGGTACCCGTTTGATGTTCACGTTGAGTTCTGCCTGCCTGTCCTCGTTCAAGGATCCTGTCTCGTCTCTTCACTTCACGGGTTCGTGTTGTGTTCCTGACAGCCCACGTCGTCGGAGGATTCATCTCTTCTCGTCATCTCATCACGGGATTCGGGTTGCCCATCTGCTCCCTGCGCTACCAGGGATATAAGGACTGAGCCTTGAGTGTTGATTACTCTTTCTACGTGTTCATTCAATAAAACTGAGTTCTTGCATCTGCATCTTCTGTCTTCATTGTAACGTAACAGTGGCACAGTGGGTAAAAATCTTAAAAATAACTCAAAATGTACTGATAACACAGACACAGTAATGAGCTTGTGAGTCTTTGGAAAGGTATTGTAGTTGAAATTAACCTTTACATATAGCCTATGTAAAGTGTCAGTGGGAATATGGTACTATAGAACTAGATTCATACACCATGTTCTCAGTTGTGTTTGTCTTTTAAATGACAAAGGGTGTCTTAATACAGCCTTCACCAGCAGGTAGTGATATTGATCTGTGTATAATGTAGGCAGTATGTGGCATGTGAACCTCTCCTAATATTATGATTAAAGTGTTGAATGGTTCATGCTTGAAGTCATGTGGACATTCTCATTGTGATCAGCATTTCCTTGGTGTTGTTTCTTGTTGTTTATGTAAATTAAGAAGTGAGCAAATGGTACCTTTTCCAGTGCTAAATCCTGTTTAGATATTAAGTTCTGGCATTAAACTCTTGATGGCACAGGCTGATAGCAAGCAGTCTATTGTATGTAAACCTTATACATTAAGATTATAAGGTTATGTCATATACATATACATGATACATCGAATGATTTCATTATGATATTTGCTCAGGTGGTTGCTGGGTTTTTGTCTCTTATCAGCCCGCAACGTATGTCTGTTGTTAATGAGTTTACTGTATGTTCATTCATATGTACAGATATACAGTTCAACCAGAATAATACTTTTACTGTAAATTGCGGGTGTGTATTTGCAGCCTCTTACCGCTAAGAGGTGCTACAATCACAGAATTTGCAAAGTGTCAGTTGATTCTCTCTAGTGCGTAAACTGCCACCGCGCCGTGGCTCAATGAGAGTGATTGAAAGCTGGTAGCAGATCAATTCAAATGAAACATTTAACAAATTCATAATTACAATACTGAAATTACTGAAATTAAATTGCATACATTTAATAATGAAAACCTTTTCAACATAAAACATTGCAAAAGAAAAATATTAGGCTACATCAATGAGGCTTTGGTAGACCATAAGACGTTATCTTAACAGCATTCAGACACATGAGCCTCGCGGAGCTTCAAACGATCTGAGATCGAATCTCAGTGTAGCCGACAGCATTTATGTTTTACTGTTCTTGATAAAGGGGAGAGGGGAGAGAGGGGAGAGGGGGAGAGGGGAGAGGGGGAGAGGGGGAAACTGTCATCGCCAGTGGCCCATGCATATCGACTGTCACTAAAAATCAGTGGTAACACGTGAGGAAATGCTAGATTTTTTTAATAGCTGGAAAAGTTAAAGTCTAATGAAATACACTGACACCTTATTTTTGTCCTTTTAAAAGTAACTGAATGCCCTGCTACATATATTAGCCTACAGTAATCATAATTGTATTTAAAACATATAAATTGTTTCTATACACACTATAAATGCATATATTTGAACATAATAAATTTTCCAAAAAAAAAAAAAAAAAACGTTCCGTACATAGCCTAGATCTACGCGCTCCCTAAACCCCCATAATAAAGATGGGCAGTGACATACATTTTCACAAATTAAGCATACGTTCCATACAAGAGGTATTATCGAAATATCTAAATTTTAATAACGAGTGATTATTTAACAAAAGGCAAGTAAACCGGTCAGGGTAACATTTTAGACACACACACACACACACACACACACATACAGACAGACACACACACACCTCTGAAGCGATAGAAAAGTCCTCGGGACCGCATCACTAGACGCAACCTGCATTGGTGTACAAGGCCGAAGTCCACCATTCTCCAGTTGAATGGTTGCTACACACACAGAGTTTAGATGTGTCCGTGGTTGATGGCCAACCGCCCGCCCGCAGTCAGAGTCCCAGAGTTTCACAGACCTATGGCCACCAAAGCGCTTTGCATATAGCCTCACATTCACCCATTCACTCACTCATTCATACACCTACGGCGGTGTCAGCCATGCAAGGCGCCATCCAGCTGGATGGAATTTAAGTTCTGTTGCTTTTATATGAAAATAAATATAATGAACAAGACACCCAAAGTAGCCTAGGCCTACTTATTTAATTCCATTCCAAATACATGTTTATCAATCTTTTTTTCTTTAATACAGACATATGTGTGTTTATGTTTTTTTTATAAAAATTACTTTGCATAACCCATAGAGATCGCATGTCAGATAGTTTGGGAATATTCACACATAACGTATACACATTAAACATGATATCAGAGTTTTAAAATCAAACATTTTAAAAGAGAACAATACATCACGGTTGTTGAAACCAATGAGCATTAAGCTGTGTCGTCAGTAAGTCCTTTCCCATCATGCTTTTGATCAGCGCAGTTGGTGGAGAGCAACTGCACGCAACTGCAGAATTCGACACGTGCGCCTTGCGGGCGCGAGAGTTTTTTGACATACGTCAGCATGACATCAGAGCATACGATTCCGTATTATACGGAACGGTTGGGAACCCTACCCTCCACCATAAGCACTGCACTCAACACAGTGTCACTTTTGCTGTTCATACCGTCACTATCCAAACATATTAAGACATGAGTTAATTTCACGAGTTCACATGTTAATGAAATCTGATGTAATATTATAATGCGTATTTGGCTTGCTGTCCGGGGGGAGGGCTCCGAGCTCGGAATTCGGCCCGACCCCAGAGTACTCCCCCCTATGAATGTATAGATCATAGGTATCTATGAGCAGACCCATCTGAATGTGAGGTGATGGGGTGGTGGTGGGATGCTGAGAAATTAGTCATGAGACAGGAGGTAAGGGAAGGCTTTATTTATACTGGCTTCTTCTTGTGCTGATTGGATGATTACCTGAACATGCTCCTCCCGAACTTTGTTACATAAAACTTCATTTAACACCATCTCATGGTGACGCTTTTCAGACTCTGTTATGGCTGTGCACGTTCATGTGTTTTGGGTTTGGAGATGCTCTGGTGGGACGGTGGGATCTTGCTATTGCTAGCCCCTACCTTTGCCTACCCTACTAACTTGATAATGCAAGGTCAAAATTGAAAGTTGCTTTTTTTTTAAAACACTTTCATGCTCATTTGAGAACTCACATGTGTCAAACTCCAGCTGTCAGTCACTGATTCCAAAAACTTCACATAGTAAAAAGTGTGTCATTACAGTCAGTACATGAAATATTGTAGACAATAGTGATAACATTTTAACAATTGCTGAAAGATAATTAATTTAAACAAAGTCCATGGCCAAGTACCCAACTAAAGGAACACTTATCAACATAATGGTGACTTCAAACAGAATTCAACAACTTTTGTAAATGTACCATATGAAATAAATAAAGCAAAACGTGTTCCTAACAAGTAACATGATAATGTTTTTTTTTTTTTTTTTTTTTTGAGTTGTTTAAGCATTATCTGGTGAGATATTGATTTTATTTGCTGATTTATTGTCTGTGTGGCTGTGAGTCAGCTGTAGTTGTTGTGCTATCCGCTTGTCTCTTCTCTTTTTTTCTGTTCTTGTTGTTCCTCTTATCTTCATTGATTCTACTTGTTACCAATAATAGTCAATCATTACTTGTAGTGTGATGGTCCCAGGTCCCAGGTCCCAGCATGCAAAATATACTTTATACTGGTCCACCAGCACACCACTATGCATTCACCTTTGTTCAGCAAATCAACAAATCTGCACTAAATAAACAGAATTACAACTTAAAGGGTAACTAAACCCCTGGTCAGAGCCTGACTCCACCCACTGGCAATATTTGAAAAATGCTAGAAAAGTGGGCAGACCCCAACGGAGATAGAGGGGACGAACCGTGAGCGGAAGGGCGTGCACCTGAGAGTCCTGCTGTCAGACTGTCTAAAATGGAGAGTTTGCTCACAGGGTCGCAAGACGACGTAAATGCATCTGATGAGTTTTATCGAGTTGATGTCAATAGCGCGCGCTCTGTATAGGCATATTCATATTTTGCAGCTCTGTGAAAAAATCCAGCAAAATGCGCCGACGCGTTTGTCGACCCCAGAGGATTAACTTTAGCCTAACCATAAATTGTGATTAAAATATATATGATCACTCACATCAAGACGCCGCTGCGGTGGTGGAGTCCATGCAGGATCGAGGAACAGCGTTTGGCACTGCGTCGCTGTTCAGCGCGAGCTGTGTGGAGAAGCCAATGTCCACCTCTATTGCGTTGGAAAAGCAATTCCGCGTAAAATGCAGGTTTTACACTCACGGTCTTCCAGGCCAAGTGCATGCAAACACTGGCGCCTAATTTCCAAGTCTGCTGGAAAGCTATGCAGTTGCACCCAGCAACACTATACCTACCACTGTACTAAATACAGATAAATCTACGCTAGCTCATCCAAGGGCGTGGTAGCTCGTACCAAGGGAGGGCGTGGTGAGCTGGAACCCGCCTACGTCACGCAGTACCGTTTACGTCACGCAGTACCGCAACATCCAATAGGAAAATTCAACTGCAGTAGCCACCGTTCAACCTGAAGAGGGCAGCACTCAGACGTTTTTACACCATATATTGTAGAATTAAAACACTTTATACCAAAATGTCAAAAAAGTTACTCGAATCAATGAACAACACTAATAAAGCCCCATTCTTACAGATCATTAACTAAAAAAAGTTGGTTTAGGGTTTAGTTACCCTTTAAAGGTGGGGTATGTGATTTGCAAAACGGCCAGCAGATTTTGAAAATACACAACTCAAATGGTCCTACCTTCTTTCCTTTGACTCCACCCATTTGAAGAACATGGACATGGATGGGGGGAGGGGGTATGGTACGACCGTTTGATTGACGCACTTACTGTCCAATGATTCTAGGTGGTCTTGGAAATGATTGGCTGGAGTTTTTCTAGTCCTGCCCGTTCCACAGATGATTAAATTGCTTAATTTTCATTTCAGTGCTTCTAACTTAGTGGCTGTAAGTGGGTTAGGAATAGGATTTCAAGTGATTTTGAAAAAATGGCCAAAAAAGAGAATCACATACCCCACCTTTAAATACAAATTTCGAACATACTCGAGCTTCGCGCCATTATATACAGGCCTAACGCCATGACCACCGTGCTTAAAATGGAGTCCTGAGCGCTAGTGATGTATGTCTCGAGACCGGTCTCGAGACCACTTTTACGTGGTCTCGGTCTTGTCACGGCCTTGACGGTCCTTGGTCTTGGTCTTGTCTTGGTCTCGGACCTCTCGGTCTTGTCTAGGTCTCGCTGTCTCAGACCGACATCGGACATAGTGGTCGGGGGATTTAGCAATACAATATCCACGAGGACACAACGTTCGATAATGCAATATTATTATCCGCAACGGAACAGATTGAAGCGCGCATCCGAGTGGCATTTGCTTAGATGAATTTGTGTCTTTGATATCTCTGTGTGTGTGTGTGTTGTTTGATTACAGTATTGTATTTAGGATGGTGGTGTTAGACTAAATAAATGGTCTTTTAAATATCATCTGCATATCTCCGTTGTGTTGATTAAACATTAGGCCTAATCCAAGTTTATAATTGTGTATCTTTAATTTGATGTTACAATTTCATCTACACATTAAGTATAATTTCAATTGGTTACATATTTCTTATTCTTTAGACAGTTGTTGGAGGAGCAAGATGGTGTTGGAGGTGTTTGATGTTTTGTCAGATGAACCAGTCAGTACCAGTCATGTCAGTCCTCAACAGTACACAAAAGTTAAGGGAGTCTCAATCCTCTAATAGTGCAGTAACAGCCGTCATGCAATTGCTACACAGTTGATCTCACCCAGTCTGCAAAAACATTTACAGTGAGCTCACAGTCACACACATGACATGGTCTGTCTCTGTATAGTTCTGCCTGTGTAGTTGAAGTAATACCGTCTAATATGTATTGAATGTAAACTGCGGCTGAACCCTAGTATGCTTATGTTCTTGAATTCATAGTTATTGCTTAGCTTCAACACTAGTCTGTTTTTTTTTTTTTTTTCTCCGGTCTCGACTTGGTCTCGGTCTTGGTCTCGACTTGGTCTTGACTTGGTCTGTCTTGGTCTTGGTCTTGGTAGTGTCTTGGTCTCGGTTTAGGCGGTCTTGACTACAAGTCTACTGAGCGCGCGCTTTTCCGAACTAACCATTTCAACATTTCAAACACACAATCAATATAACACTCACGTCTGCATACTCTTAAACATATTATAACATCATATCAAAGTGCTTTAAATAATCATTATACTTCATACCTGAAAATGGGAAGAAGATTAATATCACAGAAAACTCGCACTCGCTGTTTCTCCACTGCAAGCTTTATGTAGAATGAAGAAATCTCGCGAGCTCTCCCCCTAGTGTTCACGCAGACCAGAACAATCGATCGTCCCGCTTATCGTGCCAATTAACTGATCACAGATAAACTCAGAATAACTATAAACTACATATTTTTGCAGGGTGAGCTTTGTTTTATCAGGAAAATCAGTCCTTACAGCCTTACACTTGAACGAGTCAATGCGCGCAATGGCGACGTAAGTTGCATCAAGCGCTCCGCCCCGTGAGACGGGTATAAATACGGAAGCGGGTGCATACACCATCTGTCTTTCGCTTTATATTACAACAAGCGAGTGTGTCTGTGCTTCTTCTAGGAAGACTCTTCTTGTCTTAACCCTCTGGGGTCTGAGGTGTTTTTGGGGTCCTTGAGATGTTCTGACATGCCCTGACATTTGTGCTTTTTTCAGTTGCTTATAAACATATTAATGGCAAAAAAAAATTACACACTATTTAGCACAAACAGGGCTACCATAATATGTGAGCAACAAGAATGTACAATGTCTGCATTTTTGAGAGAATAATGTTTATGCGTGGTTATTGAAAAAACTAAAAACTAAAGTTTCTGAAATAAGGCCATAAAACACATACTAAATATGTGCCAATAAGACTTTTGTCTAATAGATGTCATTGCCTAGTGTTTTTTCTTCAAAATGATGTGAAAATCACCCTGCCTAATCATTCACATAACACAATACATTGATTTGAATTTTGCAAAGCACTTTCTGTTTGGAAAGGCAATATGCGGAGTGGGCGTCACAGATCATGCATATTTAGTGGTTCACACCTTAGGAGACAATGGGGCCTGCATACTTAATTAGCCATTCATTCAGGTGAGTCACTGAGCCACAAGAATGCAAGAGCAACAGTTGGAAGCATCTCAATTCTTTTTTATTTTTCCACATATTGTGCTTGCAATTTGGCCTATAATATCCAAGGAAAACATGTCTAGTAATTGTGCAGTTAATTCTCATACTGTATTTTCAGTTTTGGAATATTTATCCTCTCCCCAAATTTGTCACTAATAAAACACAATAAAAATTATTTAAAGAAAAGGCTTATATTTACCTTTTAAAAGTTTGTTTACATCTACCTTGTAAATATATTTTTTTATTAAAAAGGTTACAATTACAACAACAATTCAAGTGTAATCTTTCTTTGTAAAAACTAAAGTATACATTTTATCATACATATTTCAAAGTTAAGGATTTGATTGATTATTTGATTACTTTATTTTTGACAAAACATGCTATATTTAACATGAGCAAATATTGGCAAACAAAAGCTTATTTGAGTTGGCAGATATTTTATGTCTTATATGTCTGTAACATAGGTCTTTCATTTTTATTATAAGAAATATAAATGTTAATTTGCAGTTTAATACGTTGCTTATACAAATACATTTTATTTCAACATATTTCAGTCGATTTTTACTCAGTATAGCAATACAGTTTGCTAAAACCGAAACATTCATTCACAAACAGAAACGCCTGACTGTAACGTTGTTTTTATGAAATATTAGGGCATATAAATGTTAATTTTCAGTTTAATACGTTGCTTATACAAATAGCCTACATTTTATTTCAACATATTTCTGTCGATTTTTATAGCAATACAGTTTGCTAAAACATCATTCATTCACACAGAGACACAATTTAAATTTAAACTGTCTTTTTGCGAGCTGTGATAAACAGCGCGCATCTCTGCGGCTGCCGTTCATTCATTCACAGAAACGCGATTAACTTGAGAAGGAAAAAAAACTTACTACATATTCGGATCCTCTCTCCTGCAATACCCGCACTCTGAGGTAGATTTTCCGTTATTATTATATGGTGTAAACACGTAGGCTACAATGATCTGAATAAACTTGTGTTTTCTCGAGCTGATATGGGGGGCGTTCACAGGTTTGCCTCAGTAATTTGCGTTTGAATAGCACGCGCTCTCCGTGGGCGGAGTCACATTACATTTGAATTAGCTCTAATGAGCTCGACTGGAATCGCTCTCTTTTAATACAGATTTCACAAGATGAGAATATTTGTTTTTTATATAAATTACCTCATTTTAAAGAAGAGAATTCAAGCTTCATGCCTGTATGTCTGTATGCCTGTTTGACTCAGTATTCGCTGAGTTATTGTTCATTTTCGGACGCGTTTCAGAATGGTCTTCACTGACAGAGAGAAGGCAGAACTAGCATCACATTTATTTTTCTTTATTTGGCAAAAAGCACAACAGTTTGTTTTTATTGTGAGTATACACAAAAATAATACACATTTAACAGTATTTCTAGCATACACGCGTTTTCCACGCGGCTCATGCCGCGCCTGAGACGAGCGTCTCACACAGGCAGTGTGCAAACTCTAAACTGTTAACATGGGAGCCGAAATAAAAACGGACACGCCATGCAGCTGAGACGCTTACGCCACGCATCCAGTGTTTCACCGGCCTTATCCAGCGGATGTGGGCGTTTCAAAGGTTTGTATGCATCGCCTCACATTTGTGTTTGTATAGCGCGGTCTCCGTGGGCGGAGTCACATTACAACTTAATTAGCTGAGATGAGAACGACTGACATCTCTCTCTTTACATACATATTATATAAACTGTGAAAATTTGTTTTTTATAAAAATTACTTCATTTAAAAGAAGATAATTCAAGCTTCATGCCTGTGTGTCTGTATGTCTGTTTGACTGAGTATTCTCTGAGTTACAGTTCATTTTCGGACGCATTTCAGAATTGACTTCACTGACGGAGAGTAGGCAGAACTCGCATCATGTTTATTTTTCTTTATTTGGCGAAAAGCACAACACTTTGTTTTTATTATGAGCATACACAAAAAAAATACACACTAAACAGGATCGATTGATGTATAACACAAGCATATAAGATAAAAATTAAAAAAAAATTTATATATATTTTTTGCACTCATAAGGAAAAAAACGAGCCTATCGCGCCGGCGCGATAGCCGACCCCAGGGCGTTAAAAATATATCTAAATTACGCCATATGCTCTCATTGACAAATGTGGAACAATTAGTTCATGCGTTCATGTCATCAAGGCTAGATTATTGTAATGCTCTACTGGGTGGTTGCCCTGCACGCTAAATAAACAAACTACAGCTAGTTCAAAACGCAGCAGCTCGAGTTCTTACCAGAACCAGGAAGTATGACCATATTAGCCCGGTTCTGTCAACACTGCATTGGCTCCCTATTAAACATCGCATACATTTTAAAATATTGCTGATTACCTACAAAGCACTAAATGGTTTAGCTCCGCAGTACTTGAGCGAGCTCTTAACGCATTATAGTCCTTCACGTCTATTGCGATCTCAAAATTCCGGCCAGTTAATAATACCTAGAATATCAAAATCAACTGCTGGCGGTAGATCCTTCTCCTATTTAGCACCAAAACTTTGGAACGGTCTTCCTAACATTGTTCCTAACATTGTCCTTCTATAATTCAATGTTAGGCTGCATAGATTAGGTTAGCCGGAACCGGGAATACTTCCCATAAATCCTGATGTACTCGTTACATCATAAGAAGAATGGCATCTTCGCTAATTTTAGTGTCTTTGTTTATCCCGAGGCTTTCCTGCAGCCTGCCGGATCCAGGCCGTATCCAGATCTGACGAAGGACCTTCGCCTGGACCCGATGACAACGCAGTGCTGAAGTGCCAACTAGTCTCTCCCTATGGAGGATCCTTTTCCCACTCTACAGATAAAGCGTTGTCGGGAAAATTCGTTTTGCGTACCTACCCCGAAGTGACAAAATAAAATAAAATTCTGCATAAAAATTTATTAGGAAAGTTACCAGTACTTTGTTTAGGCTTGGTTTGTAGGGAATTCCAAACCTGCGCACATATATTCAAACACACATAACTATAGAACCAATTCTTAATGCTCATGTGAACGCCATCAGCGTTTCTCACAGGTTCGTGTTTAAAGTCTGTGTAGAGAGAATGGTGTCGTCTTAGCAGCCCCTAATTTAATAACAAATGATCGTTGCGACGGAAGCGAATCAATCAAAACTAACTTTAGCTGGAAAATAATTTTATTAAAGCCCATGTTGCAGGTTAGAGTACCCAGTAAGCCAATGTATAGAAAAATAATGTAGGAACTAGATTTAAATATAAACATATACTTATAAAACGCTATTTAGGCTTCTGGGGTCGTTTTTGTGAGAAATTTTTACTTCCGCATTTGAAAATCGCTTAAACCGCCGAACCTGAAGTGATGTAACATGAGGTAGAGCGGTCAAAGTAAATCAACTAGCGAATAGGAAAGCAATGGATGACAGCTCGGAAAGGGAATTGTAGCCTAAATGTTTACTCGTATGATATATATATAATTCATTTATAATTGATATATATGATGATATCATATAATTATGAGCCTGATATGAAGCCAAGTGAGCAGGACATGACAGGGTTAGACAGAACAACGGTGAGTTGTGGTGTGAGGAGAACAGGGCGAGAGAACAGTGTTAGCTTATAGATGTATTCACGTTAGCCGACGATATGTATAACACTATGCTCAGATCACAATACTGTACAGATTATTATCATCATGTATCAGGCAATAGCAAAGCTAGTACTTAGACCCTTACCTGCATGTGTTGTGTGTGTCAGCCATTAGGAGACAGTTTCCAGAGGAAGAGGGACTTTATAAAGGCTTTGAATTGACCCATTTGGTGACGATGAATAAAATAAATGATCACAATCACAACTGTCTTACTGTATAAAAACTTTATATGTAGAAACAGCCAACACAAACATTAAAGTCGGTTTGTACAGATTGAAAATGAATTATAGAACATAATATATTATATTTATAATAATAATAATAGTGTCGGCTGCAGACTAATAACAAACACATAAATGCATTACATTACAAGTTTATGTAGGATATGTTAATGAATTAAATTAAGACAAGGCACATTTTGTAAAACAGATGTACAATAAGTGATCTCTGACGGATCCGTGAGCGTCATGTTTCCCGCTGGCGGTCGAACCACATGCTGATGGCGGACCGTCACCGGGCGACCCGATGAAGGAGCTGGGACAGTGTGCACATATCGCCGGGATTATAATCATTCGGTCCACACTACCGCGTTTTTCAAAGCAGAAGCAGAAGTGAAGTCCCGTCTCTTACCCGGCACAAAACGCACACTGGCACGGAAGATTGCACCGTCCTTTTTCTTATTCGGAAACCTGTGGACTCGATGTCCTGACAGGCCATAATTCACAATCATTTACTACGACGATGATTCATTGAAATAAGCACAGAAAACACACTGAATCATGACCGCTCCAACTGACTACCAACCTATCTCTGCACTGAGCGCGAACGCAGAGCCAAACGACTACCTCATGTGACGTCATATGACGCGATGGTGAAAAAAAGCGCTTTTTCAACACGGTCAAGGAAATGGTCACGTTTTCTATTAAATTTGTGCCCTTATGTCTTGCAAAACAATTTTTAATCCTGCATTTACTTTTCATATGGTATTTTCATACAAGGTTATATTAATAAAAAAAATTAAAAAAAACCTGCAACATGGGCTTTAACCCTCTGGGGACGGATTGGGCGGTACCGCCCAAAATGGCATACTTTTACAAATGTGTAATTATCTTAAAAACTATTAATGATAGAGAGATGCGGTCTTTTTTGGCGTCTTCCTCAGATTCCGCTGAAAACAATGGTATATGGTATACACACTTCCTTGTTGCGTAATACCACTGCGTATAAGGCCAATGAAATCGATGTTGTTAGGAATATTCCACTGGCAAAGACCAATGGAAAAATTGCCGCTGGGAGGAATATTTTTCTTACCCAATCAGAGGAAGGGTACCATGACGTATTCTAGCTAATCAGAGGACTCTGTAGCCTTGCAAGGGGTGGTACTATAGTAAGTGATATGACGCAAACAGCGTTGAGTGGAGAAGGAGACAGAGAGTGAACGGAGCGGAGTATTACACACAGAGATTTATATGAGAAAGAGACAGAACGATTATAATATATATATATATATATATATATAGCATATTAGCATTATTATTTTATTGTTTTAGCACTTTTATGATGGCAAGCAGTAAAAGATTTACCTCAGAACAAGCTCTGGAACATTTACTGGAAAGCTGACAGCTTTTTGAAAAAATGCCTGGGACTGTTTGTATATAAAGTTCATTATTTCATTGTTCTTTACACTTTTGATTGAACAATTACAAATGTCTGTCAAGCAAAGGGTTTGAAAAATATATTTTTGCTCAAAAACTGTTCACTAATTGTTGTGTGAGGTGTGATTTTCAGTAATAAATGACTAAAACAAAATTTTCGGTTTTGAAATTCTCTAGTTTATTGTACATTTTTTACTTATACTTCCTTTATAAACACGCATTACATGCATTCTTATGTTAGCTTAGGGTCTTCTGAATCCATAGATACTAAACACATGGTGTTCCATCTCCATTACATATGGTTTATAAGCCCAAATGTAAAAATAGAGAAAACGGACCAAAAAGGGCTTAGTCCCCAGAGTGTTAAAGAACCGCTATAAAGCCAAAACAATTGTCACGGGGTGACTAAATACATCAGTCCCCTGTAAAGCGGAACTAAAATTTGTCGCGACTCCCCCGGAACCTAAACAGTGAAACACCTACACAGCCTGAACCAGCGTAAGCGCCCCGTAAACAGGAATTAATTATCCGAGATCACCGGCAGCTGGGCCCGAGGTGAGCGAGGGCTGAGAATGAGACACGTTGTCTAAGAGGAGCATAAAAGGAGAGGTAAAGGGAAGCTGCGGCGTGTTTTTGGGGTGGTGCTTGTGCAGTGCTTACAGCAATGTTTGGAGCTGAGTTCGGGGCTGAGCTGTGATGAGAGTGAATGGGCTGCGGGCACGGTCATTCAAGGGCAGGTGTTGATTCAGGTACGTTCGTGGAAAGAGGGAAGACGCTGGAATAAGGAAAACTTGATGAGAACTGTGAGTACAAGATTCGATCGCTGACTTTTCACATATGAAGATGGTTGCTGTAAATGCGGATTAGGAAATGGGCAACGGCCTTAAGCTTTGTATTTCCCCTTGGAGTGATGACTTACAGTGATGAAGTGATGTGATGCACGGTCTCGTTGTGTGAATTTATACACTTAAATCTGCTGGAGCCTATCTACTGACCTGCATTACAATACTGTGATTGTGTGAAGAAGTTAACTATGATATATCTTACAGAGAAGAAAAACGTTGTGAAATACTGAATCATTGACTGTGAGAAACTGTTCATCGGCTGCTTTGCAGTGAAAGACTCCAGTTGTAAGTCCCCTGTCTTCTGTGAACCACGAAGATTTACATGAATGCTCACCTGTCTGCTTTGCAGAATTAACTCCTCTCACCAGCTCTGTGTGTAAGCCCGCCTCTGAGGAAGACTGTGAGAAACTGTTCATCGGCTGCTTTGCAGTGAAAGACTCCAGTTGTAAGTCCCCTGTCTTCTGTGAACCACGAAGATTTACATGAATGCTCACCTGTCTGCTTTGCAGAATTAACTCCTCTCACCAGCTCTGTGTGTAAGCCCGCCTCTGAGGAAGACTGTGAGAAACTGTTCATCGGCTGCTTTGCAGTGAAAGACTCCAGTTGTAAGTCCCCTGTCTTCTGTGAACCACGAAGATTTACATGAATGCTCACCTGTCTGCTTTGCAGAATTAACTCCTCTTACCAGCTCTGTGTGTAAGCCCGCCTTTGAGGAAGACTGTGAGAAACTGTTCATCGGCTGCTTTGCAGTGAAAGACTCCAGTTGTAAGTCCCTTGTCTTCTGTGAACCACGAAGATTTACATGAATGCTCACCTGTCTGCTTTGCAGAATTAACTCCTCTCACCAGCTCTGTGTGTAAGCCCGCCTCTGAGGAAGACTGTGAGAAACTGTTCATCGGCTGCTTTGCAGTGGAAGACTCCAGTTGTAAGTCCCCTGTCTTCTGTGAACCACGAAGATTTACATGAATGCTCACCTGTCTGCTTTGCAGAATTAACTCCTCTTACCAGCTCTGTGTGTAAGCCCGCCTTTGAGGAAGACTGTGAGAAACTGTTCATCGGCTGCTTTGCAGTGAAAGACTCCAGTTGTAAGTCCCTTGTCTTATGTGCACCACGAAGATTTACATGAATGCTCACCTGTCTGCTTTGCAGAATTAACTCCTCTCACCAGCTCTGTGTGTAAGCCCGCCTTTGAGGAAGACTGTGAGAAACTGTTCATCGGCTGCTTTGCAGTGAAAGACTCCAGTTCTCTGTGTGTAAGCCCGCCTCTGAGGAAGACTGTGAGAAACTGTTCATCGGCTGCTTTGCAGTGAAAGACTCCAGTTGTAAGTCCCCTGTCTTCTGTGAACCACGAAGATTTACATGAATGCTCACCTGTCTGCTTTGCAGAATTAACTCCTCTCACCAGCTCTGTGTATAAGCCCGCCTCTGAGGAAGACTGTGAGAAACTGTTCATCGGCTGCTTTGCAGTGAAAGACTCCAGTTGTAAGTCCCCTGTCTTCTGTGAACCACGAAGATTTACATGAATGCTCACCTGTCTGCTTTGCAGAATTAACTCCTCTTACCAGCTTTGTGTGTAAGCCCGCCTTTGAGGAAGGCTGTGAGAAACTGTTCATCGGCTACTTTGCAGTGAAAGACTCCAGTTGTAAGTCCCTTGTCTTATGTGAACCACGAAGATTTACATGAATGCTCACCTGTCTGCTTTGCAGAATTAACTCCTCTTATCAGCTCTGTGTGTAAGCCCGCCTCTGAGGAAGACTGTGAGAAACTGCCATTGGCTGCTCCACAGTAAAAGAATCCAGTTGGTCATCCTTTCGCCTGCCCTGTGCGTTTGTCCGCCTTTGGGAAAGACGGAAGGGAAAGCCGCCGCCGTCTGGTGGGCGGTGAAAGACCTTGGTCAGAAGACCCACGCTCCTGGCCGTAAACCCCCCCCCCCCTTTCTCTTCCTCCTTCCGAGACATACGTACCATACACTTACCTGACGGCAATTCCACGAACCCCTTTAGTCTCCCCTTCTGGCCTGGGAACCGAAGAAATCCTACTCACCGGACCTCTACCTTTTAAGACTTTTAACCTTCTAATTCATAAATAAAATATACCTTTTTGATTATTCTGTCTGTTGTTGTCTTGCTTGGCCTCTGTCCGACCCCCCAAGGGTGAAAGAGGGGTTCCAGGGGTGGGTGCAGCCTGATTGGCCCACCCCGGCCTGTGACACAATCTTTATTTAACAAAATTTATCTCTGTAAAGCTGCTTTGAAACAATCTACATTGTTAAAAGCGCTTTATAAATGAAGGTGACTTGACTTGATTGAGTGTCGTGGCATGGCGTGCGTGATCGTTCTGGCGATCATTCTCGTTAGTGGTCCAGGAGCGCCATCGTTGTCTCGGCCTGGTCGTATGGCGGATGCGGACAAGGTTCGGTTCCTGGTTTACTCAATTTCCCAGGTTGGGCTGCTCGGCGATGCGGCGGAGAACTGCGCCCAGCAGTTTTCTGCTGCCCAAGCGCAGAAGGAGGCCATCCAGCACATCCTGCCCCTGCGGCCCGCTGCTGCCAACCCCGCCACCGGTGGCAGTTCCTCTGCCTGCTCATCACCGAGGGTGTTCCCCTACTGCCGCTCCCGCTGGGCTTCCGCAGCAGCCTCCAGCCAGGCCTCAGCATAGAGCTGGCCGCAGTAGGGACGCCCAGCCTGCTCTAGGTGCTGCCAAGCCAGGTGGCAAGCGACAGCGAAAGCGTTCCTGAGCGGACCGCTCAGGTATGGAGGATGGTGCTTTGGAGTTTGTCATCCACTCCCTCCCCCAGGATGAGGGCTGGGTGGAGTCTTTGTTTGTGTGTGTGTCTGTTCCACCGCTGGCTCCCAAAAAAGGGTGAAGCAAGCGGTACCCACACTTCAAAGAAAGAGCAAATTCCTCTATTCCTGGGCTCCAAGAGGGCTAGTCTGATGGTGTGGGACCTAAAGCCTTACACCCTTCAGCCCCCTCTTGTTCACCAGCTGGCAGCTGGGTGCGTTCGAGGACCCGGTCATCCGCCTTCTCACGCTTCCCCTGCCACCCAGTGGAGTCAGGTAAGCGCTGCACCGTACACTCAGATCCCGCTTTGGGCCGCCTTCGGGCCTCTTGAACTGGATCCCTGTCCTCCACCTTGCTGCCCCACCTCGGGTACGTCTGTGGTTCCTGGCCCCTGGTCCGGTTTTGTCGAAGTCTAAAACGCTTCCAACCGATGCCCAGCCTGGCCTCATTCGGTACTTTCAGACCCGGCTTGCAATTCATTTCGCTCGGCTTCGCTCGTGTTGAGCAGAATTGCTCCTAAAAGATTTTTTAGTGAGATCCATCACACCTAGGTGTTAAGCAGAGCTCCTGTCCTGTGTGTGTGCGCAGCAGTCCTACTGACGAAGGACGCGTGCTAACCGTTCCCTCCAGCCGGTATGGAGTTTGGCTTCAGAGCCTGTACTTTATTGTACCCTTATTATATAGTGGGTTATGACCATCTTGGTTCTGTGTCAGCTGATACGGGCCCTTTTTCGAAAGCCTCCGTTCACTTCCAGAGTTGCATAGTCAATGCCCCGTCCCCAAGCTTGGTCTGCAGCGTTCGACCTGAAAGATGTGTACTTCAGATCTCTATCCTTCCGCTCCACAGGCTTACTGTGTTCTTGCGTTTGAAGATACGAAGTATCAGTACATGGTCTTACCCTTCGAGTGCTCCATAGCCAGTTGGGTCTTCAGGTCAACTGGGAAAGAGTAATCTCGCCCAAATCCCAAGTTTCTCTTTTCTAGTTTGGAGGTGGTCTCTGTCCAGCGCATCTCTCAAGTGAGATGTGCCAGCTCAGTGCTATTTAGAAGTGAGAAAGTGTCCCACTGAAACTTTCAGAGGCTCCTGGGGCATATGGCAGATTCAGCCACACAGCTTCCTCCATTTGAGACCACTTCAGCACTGACTTGACGACCGAGTCCCTAAGGTGGCCGTGGCAGAGCGACACACTCCCTGTAAGAAAACAAACACTCTGGCCTGTCACCAAACCCTCAGCCCATAAGCAGACCTTTGTTTCCACGGGCTAGTGGCTCCTGGAACAAGAATCCTCCAAATGTTGGCTGAGGGGCCACGTATAAAGGGCATGCAGTAACAGAGCTCTGGGCGCCCTCTGACTGCATTGGCAGTTGCCTCGAGTTGCGTACAGTCCCTCGCTTCGAGACACCGCTGCTCAGCGAGCTTGTACTGTTCTGACAACATTGTGACCGTCGAGCCGCGCTCCCCTTGCATGTTGCAACTCGCCCGCCACCTCCTCCTTGGAGTCAGAAGCTTCTAAGGTCACTTCATTCCACCAATTTTTTCTGGCTTGCTCAATCGTACCGCTCACAAGCCTCACGACAGCCTCCGGTCTGGAAACAGTGGAGACTCCATCCCCAGCTGGCCAGCTGTTCGGACCACTTCAGGGCCACACAGCCACGTCTGTTGCCCCTCAGAACTCGTCCTACGCCAGTTGTTTCTTCTTTTGTCTGAGTGGATATCCCTCGACAAAGACTCTGGCCACAGCTGGCCCTGAGCCCCGCAGAAATGCATTCCCCAGTGAGCCTTCTTGCACTATGGTGCTTAAATCAGGAAGAGAACAAGTTCAGTGATCTTCATCACACCAGGTGTTGAGCAAAAATGCTTCTGAAGCTCAGTGAATTCCATCACACTCACGTGTTGAGCAGAGATGCTCCTGATGCTCAGTGATCCCCTTCACATCTGGTGTTGAGCATTGCTCCTGTCTTGTGCATGGAGCAGGTCTTGTTAGCTGCCCCTTATTGGCAACCAGCCTCCTCTCGACAGCCTTCCTGACACCTTCCTCTGAGCACATTCTCAGGGATGGGGCACGATGGCACCCACGTCTAGACCTTGGAAAGTTTCAGGTCTGGTTCTAGTAAGAATGGGACGCGGAGGTTCTGGTCTACCGCAATAATTGTTATGCAGTAGAGACCATCACTTCTGTGAGCACCCTCTAGAAAGACGCTTGTTCCTCTAATAGAAGTCGAACCTGTTTGTTGAAATTGAGTCTTCTCTCCGTGAGGAGATCCCGAAGGTGTTCGACCACTTCAGTGCTCCCTTTTAAAAAACTGCTTGTGGTTGTAGTGAGGGTTATCCCCTCCACCTCAAAAGGTTGTGGCTTCTACATTGGCGCACATCATGAGGCAGTGGATTCAAATCCAAGCGGAGTGCGATTTGATCGTCAGGTCCCTGAGGCGAGCAAGGAGATATAAAGGAGATATAAATAACGCCTTACGTCCCCTCCTTAGCCTCTTGGGTCTTTTTCTCTGGTGCTACTGCACTGCAGAGACCACCCCTGAGCCATCGCAGGCAGTGACTTAAAAAATTCTGTTTTTTAAGAAACAGTTCTCCTGCTCATGTGGTCTCCACTAGAGGGTAGGGACTTGCTAGCTTTCGGTCAAGGAGTTGTGCCTGGAATTCGGCCGGCTAACTCTCACAAGTTGAGACCCCGGTCTGAATGTGTGCCCAAGGTTCCTACCTCTCCTACGGGACCAGGTGGTGAGCCTGCAAGCGCTGCCCCGGAGGAGGCAGACCCAGCCCTAGCTTTCTCTGTCCGTCCGCCTCAGTGCGGTTATATGTGATCAGAATGCAAAGCCTAGACCTTAGACCAGCTCTATCTGTTATGGAAACCAGCAGAAGGGAAGGCTGTTTCCAAGCAGAGGTTGGCCCACTTCAAAGTGGTTGCCTTCGTCTTGGTGAGAAATCCCAAGATGCACGTGCCCACTTGGGCGGTGAGCTCCTCCTAAGTGAGAGTACTGCTCCCTCCTAGGCATTGGCATACAGTACCTCACTGAACAGATGTTGAATAGAGTTGGGGGCTGGGCGACACCTATACACATTCTCTAGAGAACTAGCATGTGTCAAACTGTTGCTTCCAGTAGGCTCCCTTCACATGAAGCCAGTTTTCACTGTAAGCACAGTTCGAAGTGTCGGCTTGCTGAGCCATTCCCCTCCTATGGACTGGATGCGTGCGCAATTTTTGCTCCAGTTGAGTTCCCTCTTAAACTGAACCCTGTTGAGTTCCTCCATACCCTTTGGCATCGGACGTGGCGGAGCGTCCGAAGCCAGGCCTATCACTCGTATGCACTGGTGGAACCTGTGTTAGGCTGGGTCCATATGTTGTGATCCCTATGGCGATCCCATATGTGTATTATTCCACGGTACGGCTCCCTGTGGTGAGCCTGTGTCTTCCCTCTGCCGTCACTGTTGGTTGATCCTCCCCCCTGTTATAGGCTGGAGTCATCCCAGTGACATTCCATATGTTATACTGCCCGGTCATCTGTCCAGTCCATATGTGTATCCCCCACATGTTACCTCCCTTCGGGCAGGATGTGGTTTCCGCAGCGTCCCTTCCTTCCTTGTCAGGGTACGCCTTCCCAGTGGTCCTGTGGAACAGCAGTTGACTTCCCTGGCCTAAGCCTCGCCCTTCTCCCCCTCAGAGTTGCAGGGGGACTTGAGGCTTTTACCCAGGCACTGGAAGGTGGTAGCTCTAGTGGCGTTTTCCAGGGGTAAATGGTAAATGGACAGCATTTATATAGCGCTTTCACAGACCTATGGCCACCAAAGCGCTTTACATATAGCCTCACATTCACCCATTCACTCACTCATTCATACACCGATGGCGGTGTCAGCCATGCAAGGCGCCATCCAGCTCGTCAGGAGCAGCTGGGGTGAGGTGTCTTGCTCATGGACACCTCGACACTTGGTCAGGTGGAACCGGGGATTGAACCACCAACCTTCCGGTTTTGTAGACAACCTACATGAACCACTGCGTATGCAACCCACCGTTCCCTGAAGGAGGGAACGGAGGATGTAGTCCCTTTGCCACTATAGCTGGACCACCGCTGACTCCGAGTTCCGCTCGGCTCCTCAGCGAAAAACAGATGGTGTATGCATCCGCTTCTGTATTTATACCCGTTCTCTGAGAAGGAAAACGATACACTGTGTCTCGTTGCCACCAAAAAGTTGATGACATGTACTACAGGTGCCATCTTATACTCACAGTCGGATCGGCAATGACGTCATGTCGTGTCTCATTCCCCTTCTCAGGGAACCATGGTTATATTTGTAACCCGATCTTAATAAATATTTTACAGTATAAAAAATATACCCACTTATTTTAGTAAAATTCTTATACTCTGTCACATATAGCACAGAGAGTGAGAATTTTTTATTTTATTTGATTCATACATGAACAAATTATTGCATCCCACTTGCTTTTACGGAACGATGAAACAAATAAAACTATTATTTGTGGAAATCAAAACACTCACCGTGCTCTACCTGCTAATTACGTGCTGAGACCTATATCACTACAAAAAAGCAAAAAAAGGTCTGCACAGGAGATAAAGACTGACTATACAAAGGGCTTTTTGCCTTCATCAAAGACACTGACGAAGGCAAAGATCTGAAATGTTTGTTTAAAAAAAACCAAAAACGGCTAATCCACTGATGAGAAGGCAACTTGACAGAATGTAACACAAGACCAATACCCGACAGAGAATGAGAACTAAAGAGGAACTTAAATACAGTTATGGTCAGAATTAATGGCACCCCTGGTAAATATGATCAAAACTGGCTGTAAAAAATAAATCTGCATTGTTTACCCTTTTGATCTTTCATTCAAAAAATTTGCAAAATTCTAACCTTTCATTGAAGTAAAATAATTGAAAGTGGGGGGGAAATCACATTATGAAATAAATGTTTTTCTCCAAAACACGTTGGCCATAATTATTGGCACCCTTTTATTAAATACTTTTTGCAATCTCCTTTTGACAAGATACCAGCTCTTAGTCTTCTTCTATAATGCCTGATGAGTTTGGAGAACACCTGACAAGAGATCAGAGACCATTCCTGCATACAGAATCTCTCCAGATCCTTCAGATTCCCAGATCCATGTTTGTGCTTCTTCTCTTCAGTTCACTCATCAGGTCAGGGAACTGGGATGGTCATGGCAGAAGCTTCATTTTGTGCTCCGTAACAAATTTTTGTGTTGATTTTGATGTTTGTTTTGGATCGTTGTCCTGATGGAAGATCCAAACACGGCCCATTATAAGATTTCTAGCAGAAGACGTCAGGTTTTGATTTTTTATCTGTTGATATTTGATAGAATCCACGATGCCATGTATCTGAACAAGAAGTCCAGGACCTCCAGCAGAAAAATATGCCCATAACATTAAAGATCCAACGGTATATTAAATTGTACACATGGGGTACTCTTTATCCTTGTGTGCACCAAACCCATCTAGCGTGTTTGCTGGCAAAAAACTATTTTTTAGTTACATCTGACCACAGAAGCCTGTGCCGTTTGAAGATCCAGTTGTGTCTGACAATTGAATATGCTGGAGTTTGTTTTTGGATGAGCGAGGAGGATTTTTCTTGAAACCCTCCCAAACAACATGTGGTGATGTAGTTTTTTTTTTTTTTTTTTTTTTTTTTGTGGCTTTCTGACACCAAGACTCAACTAATCTCTGCAGTTCTCCATCTGTGATCCTTGGAGAGTCTTTGGCCACTCAAACTTTCCTCCTCACCGTGCATTAAGACAGTATAGAGACACGTCCTCTTCCAGGCAGATTCGTAACATCTTTAGTTGATTGGAACTTCTTAATTATTTCCCTGATGGTCAAAATGGGGATTTTCAATTCTTTAGCTATTTTCTTACAGCCACTTCCTATTTTGTGATGGTCAACAATCTTTTAATGCACATCAGAACTATATTCTTTGATTTTACTCATTGTGATGAATGATTAAGGGGATTTGGCATTTGTGTTTCCTCATATTTAAACTCCTGTGAAACACGAAGTCATAGCTGGACAATTTCATGTTCCTAGTCACCCTGGTGTGATAAAAAAGGTAAATATTAATGGGAATATACTTCAGAGATATTTTACTCGTAAAAAATTCTAGGGGTGCCAATAATTGTGGCCAACGTGTTTTGGAGAAAAACATTTATTTCATAATGTGAGTTCCCCCCCACTTTCAATTCTTTTACTTCAATGAAAGGTTAGAATTTTGCAATTTTTTTGAATGAAAGATCAAAAGGATAAACAATGCAATTTATTTTTTACAGCCAGTTTTGATCATATTTACCAGGGGTGCCATTAATTCTGACCATGACATTGATAACGAATGATGAGATAGTAGATTTTTACTTTTTTCTACACACACTGAGATCATTAACTTAACACAAGCCACCTGCTTAACTTAATGATTATGGAGACAAATTAATTGAAGAACTGAGGCACACAGAAACACTAAAACTGAATAGAAACAGAACATACATGTTACACTTGTTTCATCTTTGCAAACTGGTTATAAACAGAAAAGTGTTAGTATTCTGGCATTGAATCACTTTTATTGTTATTATTATTTCTATTAGCAATAGATATAACTACACCAAATATCATGATTTGTAATTATTCGATATAAAGTTTGTTGACAGCTATTGTTTGAACCTCTCAAAACTGATTCCTAAATCTTTATTTATAAAAATAAGCCAGGTTCAGTCTGACAATGTTATGCTTTGCATGCAGAATAACAAAATGTAAACATTTTACACCACTTTAAAAAAGACAATTATTTTTGAACAACACAATTATAAAGAATTACTGACACTAATAGTCTATCATTTTTAAAAGATTTCATGGAAGCTTATATTCTATACATAAAGTTATTAATCTGAGCTCATATGATATGGATGGCCCCTTTATTCAGTAGATTAAGAAAGATATAGTCTCTGATTGTGTTTCTAAAACCCTTATACAATTTTTCACAAAAATGCATTTACTGAGGAGGTCAAAGCAATCACTCACAACTAGAAGGTGAGTGACTGCTTGATTAAACAATTATCTTTAAATTTCTTCAAATTTGGTTTTCTGTGTTACAGTATTACAACAGGCTTTTATAAGATGCCTAATTTTTTTGCGGATATCAGGAAAGTTTAGACCATAAACAATAGGGTTTACAAAGGGTGGTATAACAATAAATTCAAGTGAAATGACAACACTCAGCGGTATAGGAAGTTCTCCATTCACAAATCGACTCAAGGTAAGCTCACAAAAAAGTGCAACTGAGAAATTGAAAAGGATCACCATGTGTGGAATACAAGTTTTATATGCTTTGCTCCTGAACTCTCGTGTGCTTCTTTGACAGATTATAATAATTCTGACATAGGTATACAGTATAAAACTCAAAGGGATAAAAACTGTTGTGATAGTTACAATCAGGCCATAAATATTAATTATAGTAATGTTCACACATGAGAGTTTGACAATTTCATAGTTGTGGCAGTACACCTTTAGCAATTTGTTACCACAGATTGTCAACCTTGCAGTCAAAAGAGCACCAGTACCAACAAAAGTAAGTGGATAAAGCCATGCTATAATTATTAGAAAAGTTAAAAACCGTGTGGTAATTATGTTGTTGTAATGCAAAGGTTTTCTGATTGCAACAAACCTATCAAATGCCATTAACATCAATATTGTAAGTTCAAAAGCTGCATATGAGTAAATGACAAAACTCTGTATGATACATGCTTCATGGGAGATTCTATGTGCATCATAGAGCAGGTCTGTCAATAACCTTGGGAAAAAGCCAGCTGTGCCATATACAGAGTTGATGGACAAGCATGACATCAAAATGTACATGGGCTTGTGCAATGTCTTTTCCAGAAATATTACAAGAATAATAAGAACATTAAAGAATATGACAGCACAGTAAAAAATAAACCCCAAAGTGAAGAATGCATATCTTATGCACCCAAGATTTTCAAACAACATGAAGTAAAAATATGTTCCATTCTCCATGTTCCTTACACAAGGAAAACTTTCATTGACCTGAGGAAGAGAGCAAACAAAGTTCATATGTTTTTACACCATAATTAAATAAATAAACATTCAGCTCAGAATGTAATGTGACCCTAACTGTAAAGTCTTACGTGTGATCAGTAATATAATAATCATTAAATTAAATTAATGGTTAGCACAGTAATAATTAAACACAGTCTACGAAAAACTGTTGTTGTTGTTTTTAACTTTACAAACATTATTAGAAATACCTTATATTATATACTCTGAAATGACCATCACTGAATCTTCATTAAAATAGCAGGTAATGAACTCTAGAAATGAAAGCTGATTTAGTTGGACCATGGAGTCACCAGTGCATGCTAGTGTTTTTATAGTATCTAACACGTCTCAGGAGGCCTGTTGTGGCCTCTCAAGTCCTCTCAAGTTTGATTGAGCATGAATAGAGCATAAATAAATAGACCATATAAATGTAGCATAATTCTGCCTCTAGTGCTTTCCAAACTTTCCGCTGCAAATAATAATTATTAACTCTTTCCTCATCAGGTTTTTTTTTATTTTTTTTATCAGTATCACAAAATATTCTTGGGCCCCAAATTATTTTGGTTTGAATATCTGAACATGCAATTTATCAAAAGAAAGAACATGCTTCTGCAAAAAAAAAAAAAAAAAAAAACATTGGTTACGTATGTAACCCTGGTTTTATGGCATAACTGAGTGGAATATCTTCATGTCCTCTTCCTAGTCGAGAACCTAATATAAAAGCTGTCACCTTGTGACCTTAATGATGTGTGTGTAAATACCTTCTTTACATGTCATCTCTTCCTCCGAGTCTTCTCGTTGACATGAGTGACCAGAGACTCATACGTAACCAACGTTCTATTTCCTTGGCTATAGAACGCCTGAGGGCATAACTGAGTGGAAGACGAATATCAAATTTGTCATGAGTGTTTGATCAGCATGCATCTCCCAAAGTAAGTAAGATCAACACAACTCAAACATGCAATGTAAAAAGAACAACATTTCTGAGATTGTTAAATTTTTATTAAAAAATCTCAGTCTCAGTTGAGGATTTCCTTTTATAGGTGCACTTTTTCACACAGTACTGCTGTTGAGCAATTGTTTGGGGCAGAAACCACATTAAGTCTACCGAAGCGTGAAAACACTGGACTGTGAGCTCCAGGTTACCGCCGCGAAAATGTCTGCGAGTTGAACTACTGTAATGTCACCCATGATCTTGCTACTGAGCGCGTAGAGTGGTAGATTTTTCACTGGATTAGGCAGGATTCTATGGGCAGAGACATAAGAGCTTGTGATAAACACTGTGATCCAATGAGCAAGTCTGTTACCCTTATTGCCGTCTGCAAAACAAACAAATAACTGGTAAGTAGTTCTCCAGGAAGTGTCCTATCCACATAAAGACGCAGAGATCTCACAGGACAAAGCTGCTGACACATCTTGAGGTCTACTGAGTGATCGTCTGATAATATCATCGACAATACCTTGGGGGAAAAAAGCTGGGTTTGGCCACAATGTCACGAATCCGGTCTGTGGCCTTCTGCCCGATAGCCACCAGAGGTCGCTTCTCCATCATATTGACTCACACAGCACACTGGACTGCATTTCCAATCATTCATTGCACGGACGACACACACAGCTGATTACACTAATCACTCTCCCAGCTGAGAACTATCTCACAATCACTATCACCAATTACACACTCTTTATAAGCCTTGGACTTTATCTCTGTGATCGCCGAGTATTGTTTAGCGCTTATCCTAGTGATAGCTACTCTACGGAGCCGAGTTGTTTATGCCTTGCCTGTTTTCTTGTGTTTTGACATCTGCCCGTGTTTCCAGGATTAACCCTCTGCCTTGCCCTTTGGACTCTGTTTGCCCCTCGTTTGGATCTTTGCTTGTGTACCTGGATTATCTCTCTGCCTTGCCCTGTTGGATATTGTTCGCTAATCGTAGACCCACGCTTGCCCTAGGATCTCTCTTGTGTCTTGCCCTAACTATACCTGCTTGCCGTTGTCTGACCCTGCCTGTTTACTATGTTTATGAATAAAAGCTTGCACATGGATCCGCACGCCTCATGTCTTGTTCGCCCCGTAACACACAACGGCACTTTGGAATCTTCTGGACCCCACTTTAAACATTGCAGGGCCCCAGAGAGCGGATGAAATTCATTAACATGTTTTGCAGCAGAAATGGCAGTCAAAAAGCAGTTTTCAAAGAAAGCCATTTAATATCTGCTGATGACAATGGTTCAAATGGAAAGACGCAAAGATTGTTAAGAACAATATTAAGGTCCCATTGTGAAATCATGATTATACAAGGAGGAATTAAGCGGTTAGCGCCTTAAAAAATAAAAAAAAACAGCCACCAAATTATGCTTCCCAATAGAGCAACCATCTATGAGACCTCTGTTAGCTTATAACGCGGCCACATAAACCCTTATTGTAGAGGACAATCGGCCCAACAACAGCCCAAAAATTCCAGAATATCCCTTATAGAGCACATTTGGGGATTTATTTGACTGTCGTTACACCAACTTGAAAAAAAAAGTTTCCACCTGTTCTGATACAGCGCCCTAGTTGGAGCACGAGTATTTAGAACAGTGTCCCTGACCTGCGAACAGACCAAAAGGCTAGTGTCGCTCCCAATGACCAGAAGCACAATTTCTGAGGATGATCGTGCCAGAGTTTGCCGTTCAATTGTGTCAGGAGATCTGGGGCCTCATTTATAAACGTTACGTATGCACAAAAGAAGGCGTACGCCGCTCTCTACGCAATAATTGGTATTTATAAAAAGCAAACTTGACGGGAAAATGTGCAGTCCTTCACGCAAACTCTGACCCAGGTGTACGCACAAAAACGGGTGAAATGAGAAATGGCGTCACCGTCGGCAGATGGAAGAAACACGTGAAAGTGTGTGAAACTGTTGTGTAAAAGAAATGGCAATACTGCCTCTCATAAATAACATGAAGACTTCACAAAGCAAGTCTTACAATTAACAGCCTACACAAACACCCGTTCGATCGATCTGCAGTGTAAAACAAACAAAATCAAACGAAGATTACAACAGAAATGCAAATTAACACATACAATAATATTGGCATGTTATGCAATTCATCCCATAACACATCTGTAGCTTTTCAGATGCAATCAAATGGATGGTAATAAAATGCCATGATGCCATCACTATGCGTAATGATGCACAATGGCTGATCTTGCGCTCTTGGTTTTCCTCTCTGTGTTTGCCATGATTTCGCAATCGATGAATATTAACTTGTGGGCGTTTCACGGACTATTTATGGGCAACTATGGGCATGACATGAAGCCGCAAAAGCTGCGCTACATTTAGAATTGATTGTGATTTATTAAGGGAAAACTGCGTAGGATGTGCGTGCGCACGGTTTTATAAATCCGAATATTTCTGTGCGTACGCACGTCCTATGTTTAATCCGTACGCCACTTCTAACGCAAATCCTACGCAAAGTTTTATAAATGAGGCCCCTGGTCTGATCGGTAACTGGACTGGCGGACACGTTAAAAGATGGTGAAGGAGACGAAACCATGGTCTGTTCGGCCAACATGGGGCAATTAATAACGACGGCTGGTTCGTTACCCGAATATGACTGAGAACGAACCAAATCATGGGAAATGGAGGGAACGCATATAGGAGACCACTCGGCCAACTGTGGACCATCGCATCCTGCCCCAGTGAGCCCGTTTCTTTGCTCAACGAGAACCATTTCGGACATTGCACCGTCTGACTGTTCGCGATTAGATCCACGTCTGCTGCCCCAAACGTGTTCCAAATCAATTGAGTTACCTCCGGATCGAGTTGTCACTCTCCTGACAGAGGTACACTGCAAGACAACACATCTGCCACCTGATTCATGTGCCTTGGTATGTGTACTGCTCTTAGAGACAATAGATGGGCCGTTTGTCCCGAACTGAGCCCCACCTCACTCAGTTCGGGTACCGGACCTGGTTTAAACACATGCATCTAGATGGTAGAGTGCCAAAACTTCGCCAGCACCTTCAGCACTGCCCTAAACACGGTCGAGCCAACGCTGGACTAATATATCTATGGAGGTATTTTGTCATGCCAAATGTATTAGTAATGCCATCAGAATGCAACCAAAGCACAGGATAGCAATAAGTAGATGGCTATAAATAATTGTAAATCATACAAAATAAATGCCATGATCACTAGATTTTATACAGGCGTTAATATAATGATTTTGTTAATTGTGATCAGTAACCAAATATTGATAATGTGGAAGTTACTGCCTTTTGCCTTGGCATGACTTCTCACTTTTTGCTGACAATACAAAGGCAGAGTACAGTAACTTTAAAATAGTGGTCAAAAGTCAAGTTTAAGCTCAAGATTTTTTTATTTATATAATTTTCATTACTTAAACATCTATTTGCCAGATTTCCAGTGCCCTACCTATAATTAATTTGGCGGGACAACTAAAAATCTTTAAAGTCATTTTTCTCAGTTCCACACTCTAGCGCAGGGGTGCCCAATCCTGCTCCTGCCAATCGATTGTCCTGCACAGTTCATCTCCAACCCTAATCAAACACACCTGCCTTTTATTTTCAAGTGATCCTGAAGACCTTAATTGGTTGCTTCAGGTGTGTTTGATTAGGGTTGGAGATGAACTGTGCAGGACAGTCGATCGGCAGGAGCAAGATTGGGCACCCCTGCTCTAGCGAGTTAAGGTATTTTGCCTTTGTAGGGTAGTACATCCCCATAGTCGAGAATCGGTAAGAAAGTCGCAGACACAAGCTTCTTCCTTGCATTAAATGAAAAGCAAGACTTATTTCTAAAATAAAATCATTTATTTAGCAGAGCAATAGATGATAGTGTCATCTACATTAAAGTGAAACCTTGCATTTTCAATATTAACATCAAGAAAGTTTATATATATAGTAAATAGTAATGGCCCCAGTACAGATGCTTGGGGAACTCCCTTAACCACTTCCCTTGAGTCTGATTTGATACCTTGCACCTGCACACATTGAGTTCTTCCCTTTAAATACATTTTAAACCATGAAACTACATTGTCTGACAATCCAACACTTCTAGGCTTATCTAACAGAATATCATGGTCCACTGTGTCAAAAGCTTTAGTTAAATCAATAAAAAGACATGCACAGTGGTGTTTTTCATCTAGGGACCACACAAGGTAATTTAGAACTTTTAGGACAGCCGTAATGGTGCTGTGTTTTTTTTTTTTTTTTTTTTTTTTTTTTTTACGAAATCCTGATTGGTTGATTAGTTTATGAATATGTAAATACTGTGTCAGTTGTTCACTGATAAAACTTTCCAAAAGTTTTGACAAAATACAAAGCTTTGAAATAGGTCTGTAGGTATCTAATAAAGTAGAGTCACCCCCTTTCAACAAAGGAACCACAAATGCAGACTTCCAGATCCGTGGGATTTCCTTGGTTGTTAAGGAAAGATTGAACAGATATGTTAATGGTGGTGAGATAATATCAGCCGCTAATTTTAAAAACAATGGTTCATTAAGATCAGGACCTGATGATTTATTCACATCTAGATAAATTTGCCCAAATTCGCTAAAAGGACAGAATCTTCTTCAGCGAAGAACGCATCACCTGCTTCATTGCTGAATTCTCTGGATAAAGAAGCTTCTCGCCGTTGATCAGCCCAGCAGCAGAACGGAGCAGCAGACCAGCAGATCCTGTGATCATTTGACGCCGTCAAGCTGATCGCCGTTTCCCTGTGGCATTCGGCAGAATATATCCTTTGCTTCTAAGCCTTTCATTCAAAAAAGAGCAAGAGCGCGTTGTTTCAAATGCCGCTCCCAGTCTATAAAACATGCGGGGTTCCCCTGCATGTTTCTGACAGACACACACTGTGTGCTGCCTGCCTCGATCTCGAGCACGCCGAGGCAGCTCTCACTAAAGGCGGCTGTCCCTCCTGTGACAGCACGCCCATCTCAGCGCTTCGTTCGCGGCTGGCTCTCGTTACGTCAGAGAGCGAGCCCACTCATCTTTCGTCTCCGGCCCCCCTCGAGCCCCGGAGGAAGAAACGGCGTGGTCAAAGAGCCCACAAGCAAAAAGAAGAGAGCAAGTGCATGCCGGGTCCGTCCCCGCGTGCTTCGCCCACACCAGAAAGCAAGCCTTCACCGGTGCTGTTCACTAAGACTGACCAATGCCCCCTCTCGAAGCGGCTGGCCTCGTTTTATTTCGCGGATTGGTGGAGGAACTGGATGACAGTTTGTCAATGGCGGACCCCACCCCTCCCTCTCAACCAGATAAAGGTGACAGCAGAGCGGGCATCAACACCGAACTTCTCCGCGTTATCACTTGTGCTGTCGACGAGCTAGGACTTGACTGGTCCCCACCAGAAGAGTCTACCAGAAGCCGCTTGGATGAGTGGTTCCTGCCGGGGCACCAACAGGCCCCTCGTCAGCGTTCCGCCCCCTTTTATCCTGAGGTCCTCGAGGAACTCACAAAGTCATGACGCGCCCCCCTACTCAGCCCGCCTGCGCACTTCCACCTCTATGACGCTCTCGTCAGTCGATGGCGTGGAGGAGAAAGGATATTTAAAACTGCCCCCCCCCCCCCTAGAGGAAGCGGTGGACGCTTATCTGTGTCCTCCCACTGCTGGCAGTTGGAGAGCAAAAGCTACACACCCTTCTAAACCGTGCAGAACGTCCTCAGTGCTCGCTGATAGAGCATATACCGCCGCTGGCCAGGCAGCTTCGGCCTTGCACCGCATGGCAGTTCTTCAAGTATTTCAGGCCAAACTCTTCCGCGCTATGGATGAGTCAGGACCTGATCCAGCCGCCTTCAGAAACCTGCGCAGCGCCACCGATCTAGCCCTGTGAGCCACAAAGACCACCGCTCAGGCTACCGGTCGCAACATGGCCAGCCTTGTAGTGCTGGAGCGCCACTTATGGCTGAATCTGACAGAAATCAGGGATGCAGACAGAACCACCTTCCTCGATTCGCCAGTCTTCACTTCCGGTCTCTTTGGCCCTTCAGTGAAGGGTTTTGCAGAACGCTACACGAAGGCTCAGAAGGCCTCGCATGCTATGAAGCATTTCCTCCCCAAGTGCTCTAGCTCCGCTTCACTGCGTCCCAAGAGCATGCCGCAGCCAGCTAAACCAGCGCCACAGGCCCCTCAGCCCCGCCCAACGGCTGAAACCAACCAGCGCTTCAGGCCAGCGAAACATTTCCTGCTTCCTAAACACCAGGGCCCGCGACCGGAGCTCACGCTGGACCATGAGCCAAGGAAGCCATCCTAGCCAGAAAAAGGAGGGGGCCATGTCTCGCCGCGGCCAGACCAACCCCCAAAATCGCTTGAGTGTTTCACAGCTCCCTCTTCAGTTCAGGTGGCGGGAGATGTATTAACTGCAGGACATGGGCCCGTCTCTCTTCACGTACCCCTGCAACCAAACGCTGTTTTAACAGCGACCCACACAGAGCACAATATGAGCAAATTTCCTCACACAAACACCTGGGGGGCAGATATAATTCAGCCCCTGGCCTCTCGGGCCGAGGCCTGGCAAGCCATCCCCGAAGTATCAGTCTGGGTAATGAATGCCATAAAACTAGGCTACTCACTTCAGTTCGCTCACAGACCCCCGCGCTTTCGCGCTATAATCAACACTTCGGTAAGGAGCAATGTGGCTCACGAACAAGGCCCTCATGGTAAGGCCGTTCAGGATGCTCATGACCAGACATATTCTTGTGCAGATTCGCCCAAGAGACTGGTTTTTCTCAGTGGATCTGAAAGACGCTTATTTCCATATCCAAATAGCCCCCCGTCACAGGCCATTCTTGAGATTCGCCTTCGAGGGGCAGGCATATCAGTACACAGTCCTACCATTCGGACTGTCCCTAGCACCTCGTACGTTTACGAAGTGCATGGGTGCGGCTCTCTCCCCCCTGAGACAGCGGGGAATGCGCATTCTGAATTACCTCGACGACTGGCTCATATTGGCCCAGTCGGAGGCAGAGTCACTTACTCACAAGGCCTGGCTTCCTCTGCCATCTAGAACGCCTTGGGCTCAGAGTGAATTTCCCCAAGAGTATGTCCCACAGCCAACGAATAACGTTCCTGGGAACAGTTTATTGACCCACGCCGGACCGAGCTCTCTCGATTCAGGGACTAGCGGCTTTGTTCAAAGTGGGCTCTCTTACGCCCTTCAGAACATTTCAAAGGGTTCTGGGCCTCATGGCCTCTGCATCGTCAGTACTCCAACTAGGCCTACTGCGTATCCGCCTCCTTCAGTTGTGGCTAAAGCCTCAGGTTCCAGCTCATGCGTGGTGCTCAGGCCACTTACGTATCAGGGTAAACCAGCGCTGTATCAGAGCCCTGGCCCCTTGGAAAGATGCCAACGGGTACCAGTTGGGTGTGAGCATGGGTCTGGTTTCAAAAAGGAAGGCTATTTCAACAGATGCCTCCAACCTGGGTTGGGGAGCTCTGTACAAGGAGAAACTCCTACAGATCAACTGCCTCAAATTGAGAGCGTTTTTTCTAGCCCTAAAAACCTTCCTCCCACACCTGGCGGGACACCATGTCTTGGTCCGGATGGACAACATGGCAGTGGTATCTTACATAAATCGCCAGGGTGGTCTCAGGTCTCGCAACCTGTACACCATGGCAGAGCAGCTCCTGTTATGGGCTCACGCCAACCTGCGCTCGCTCAGAGCGGCTCATGTGCCGGGCATACTGAACCAAGGGGCAGATATGTTATCTCGAGACAACGTTCCCCCCGAGGAATGGTCTCTCCACCCCCAGACATTTCTTCTATTATGGGAGGTCTTCGGCAGGACAGAGGTCAACCTATCCGCCTCAGAAGAAAACTCTGACTGCCCAATCTTCTTTTCAAAGAGCAAGGATGCACTGGCCCACGAGTGGCCCAGCCTTCCCCTTTATGCGTTTCCTATAGCAGCCTTTCACACCCTGGTGGCTAGTCTTTCTTTGGGTAAAAGCGACCTGGTCGTTTGCTTCCTTAAAGGAGCCTGGAGGCTTAATCCGCCTCAGCCTCCTTTGATCCCTGCCTGGGACCTGTCCACGGCCCTGAAGGGCCTCAAGGGGCCCCCTTTTGAGCCACTCCAGTCGGCTGACCTAAAGCCTCTCTCACTCAAAACCGCACTCCCGCTAGCATTAGCATCGGTTAAGAGAGTAGGTGACTTGCAAGCATACTGTAAGTCTCTGGGAAAGCACAACCTGATCATCAGGTTCCTGAGAGGAGCGAGGAGACTGAATCCGCCTCAAGCCCCCTCTATACCCTCTTGGGACTTATCTCTGCTGCTACCGCACTGCAGAGACCTCCCTTTGAGCAAGATGGGTTGGAGCGAGGGCTGTCTCTCTCCACCCTCAAAGTGTATGTTGCTCTATTTGCGCACATCACAATGCAGTGGATGGAAATCCGTGGGAAAGCACGACTTGATCGTCAGGTTCCTGAGGGGAGCGAGGAGACTGAATCCGCCTCACGCCCCCTCTATACTCTCTTGGGACTTATCTCTGGTGCTACCGCACTGCAGAGACCTCCCTTTGAGCCCTGCAGGCAGCTGAGTTAAAACTCCTGTTTTTAAAAACAGTTCTCCTTCTTGCTTGGCCTCTATCAAGAGGGTAGGGGACTTGCACTCATTTTTACGGTCGACGAATCGTGCCTGGAATTTGAGCCGGCTAACTCTCACGTTATCCTGAGACCCCGGCCTGGATATGTGCCCAAGGTTCCTACCTCTCCCCTTAAAAGGGACCAGGTGGTGAACCTGCAAGCGCTGCCCCAGAGGAGACAGACCCAGCCCTGGCTTTTCTCTGTCCCGTCCGCTCCTGCGGTTAACATGGACAGAATGCAAAGCCTCAGGACCTCAGTCCAGCTCTTTGTCTGTTACGGAGACCAGCAGAAGGGAAAGGCTGTCTCCAAGCAGAGGTTGGCCCACTGAGTAAAACAAAAAGATAGTGGATGCCATTGTCTTGTATATCAATCCCAAGACGCACCATGCCCCCCTGGGTTAAGAGCCCACTGCTCTAAAATGAGAGTGTAGCTTCTCCCTGGGCGTTGGCAAAGGGTGCTTCGCTGACAGACGTTTGTAGAGCTGCGGGTTGGGCGACACCAAACACGTTCACTAGAAAAATAGCCTATGTGTTGAGCCGGTTACTGCATTCTGTTCCTTTTCAAGAGCGTGACGGACATCTCATGGACAGCTATCATCTCCCGGAGACGGCCTTGTGTGAGTACATTATTAACGCATTGCACATTGAAATGTGGCTTATGCATGTTGCCCAGTCTTCAGAGCTGATTAGGAGAATCATACTTACTACTGCAAATGTCTTTAATGATAGTAACTTTGGTGGTTGTTTTGATAGACTTTTCGTCTGAAATTGCCAAAGGCTGCAAAGGTTTGTTTTATCCGGTTGTGGATTTTGTGATTGACATCGCTGTCCTCTGATAGGATGCTGCCTAGTTTTTTATGGTTAAAGCTGGTGTAGTTACAAATGTTAACTGACAGGCAGAGTCTGCTGTAGGTCTTCACTGCAGCAGCAAGGATGGTTTGCTGGTCTTCTGGGGAGAGAGAAGACCAGCAAACCACAATGGTGGTTGCCTGGTGCCTTCGGATATTAAAAAGATTTCTGTCTTGCCTGAAGCCAAGATTGATCCAACTACTACTTTCAAGCTTGCCATGAAGAAGCTCCATGACACATAGGAGGAAGATGTGTATTAACACACACTCTTGTCATGCACTACATTTATTATACTACTTTTAAAAACTAATGCTTTTCAATCAGTCAAAACTGTATTATATTACGTATATTGTATATTTTTGGCAGACTAAAGACATACTTAAAATGATTGTGAATGTTATCATCAACATTGTTTCAACACCTGGTTATTTAAAAAAAAAAAAAAAAAAGTAAACAATCAGCAGCTGACCAATGATGCAATACAAACCTGGTGTTTTCTTTTTTCAATACACGGGTATGATATCTCTTGTGATAAGTGATCAGAGTCTAAGGCCTCGTTTACACTGTCAGTGCAATGTGACCCAATTCCGATTTTTTGCTCATGTGACATAGATTGGATGTGTTCTATGACAGTGTAAACAGGAAAAAAATATGCATGCATTCGGATATTTCTAAATCGGTTTCAGGCCTCGTTCATATGTGGAAATAAATCAGATATAAATCAGATATGTGCCAATGCGACTGCCATGTAAACAGGCAGATCGGATTTTCTGAGGCATTAGGCTATGTATCCGCGAGAGAAACCCCGACGCGCATCTGCAAAGGGACGGAATGGCCCGGCAAAAAGTTGTGTCGTCGTAGGAGAGGAATGTGGACACACGTTGACACAACATGTCAAAGGTTGGCTTGCTCATCCTAAAATTTCGGACCCACTGCTCCTCGTTAAAGCCTGCCACGATCTCATAAAAGTGCAAATTTAATTTCTAGTGCCATTTACGGCAAAAAATTGTTTTTGCGTGCATATGATGCGCAGTTTTCGTGTGCATATGAAATGCACTTTATGGCGTGTAATACACACGCACTCCACACCCCTAATTCTACCCAAGGGGTTTACAGTGCGTATTGCCAGAAATGCCAAATCTGACTATTATACAAATTCACTATCAAATGATTTTACAAATCCAAAACATTTCTGGAAAAAATCTAATAAATTTAATAAGAATTTCCTTGCAAAACTAAGAATAAATAATAATATTATAAGTGATCCAACTTCTGTGGCTGACGCCTTTAATCAGCACTTTTCTTCTGTTTGTAAATTACGTCCACCTAATTTCTGTTACTCCAACCCCGTAAATAGTAATGTAGCAAACAGTTCTTTCTCATTTACCACAATTCTTCCCACTGAGGTACAGCAGGCAATCTCTGAAATTAAATCTGGAAGTGGTGTTGGTATAGATGGTCTGGAGATAAAGTTTATTAAGATTGCCTCTCATGTTCTAGCATATCCATTATGTGATCTATTTAATTTATCTATATCTACTAAAGTTCCAGTCATGTGGAAGTGTGCTAGAGTAACACCTTTATACAAAAGTGGTGATCCTCTTGATCCTAACAATTACAGACCAATCTCAATTATTAGTAGTGTAGTAAAAGTATTTGAAAAAATTATATTCAAGAGACTGTTTAAATACATTACTCCACCACTACTGCTCTTACGAAATTTTTTAACGATGCTACATCTTCTTTGGACAATAATATGTCCACTGGAGCACTATTTATAGATCTTACCAAAGCGTTTGATCTGGTTGATCACTATATTCTCCTTGATAAATTATATAACATTGGTCTCTCTGAACAGTCCATTTTATGGTTTAATTCATATCTTCACTACAGACGTCAGTGTGTAATTTTCAATGGTGCTCTCTCTCAGTTCATGATAATGGAAAAGGGTGTGCCACAAGGTTCTTGTTTAGGTCCTCTTTTATTTTCTATTTTCATTAATGATCTCCCACAAATGTGCTCTGACAGTCAAATTCTCTTGTATGCTGATGATACAGTTATTTATTCTTCAATCCTCACTGCAACTTGATTTTAATACTATTCAAAAGTGGTTCTCGGATAATGGACTTATACTGAATAAAAGTAAGTCATATAGTATGTTATTTTCCACTAGGTCTGCCCAACATAACCAAAGTAATAGTCTAACAATTAAATTCTTAGATGGTACATTTATGGAGAATTTTGAGGAATTTAAATATCTGGGCCTCTGGCTCGACTCCAAGCTCTTCTTCAGGCCTCATACTGACTCTATAGTGAAAAAAGTAAATTATATTTTAAGACTATTATATCGTTCAATTAATTGCTTCACACAATTGATTAGATTAAGAATTGCAACTCAGCTATTATTTCCTATTATTGATTATGCTGACTTTGTCTATATGAGTACAACAGAATCATACCTTAAATCCTTAAATGTTGTTTATAACAGTCTCTGTCGATTTGTGTTGAGATGTCCGTTCCTAACCCATCATTGTCATGTACCAGCAATTGAATCTCTTATCACCAAAGGCCAGACGACAGCTACACTGGTTTCAGTTTGTTTATAAATGTATCTTTTTTAATTATCCTCTTTATTTGAAGCAACATTTATTCCTATATAGGTCAACTTATGGCCTGAGAAACCTTGATCATCTCTTTTTTTCTGTCCCAAATATATCTAAAGAAATCGGAAGGCGTGCTTTCAAATTCAAAGCCCCCTCTGATTGGAACAGCTTACCTTGTTCCTTAAGGTCCATCTCTTCCTTTCCACTCTTTAAGTCAGCCCATTTAATTTACTTGCAATCCTGTGACCAATGTAAATGTTTCCCTGGTGTGTGACCTGTACTTTCTTTTTCACTAATGCACCTTCTCTTTCATTAATGCCCTTAGTAAGAGATTATGTATGTATGTGTGCATGAGAGCATATGTGCATGTATGTGTACATGTGTATGTATGTATGTTGTATGTAGGTATGTATGTATGCATGCATGCATGTTTGCGTGCATATGTGTATGTATGTGTATATAGGTATGTATTTTTGTATATGTATGTATATGTAGGCTATATATTTGTTTGTTTTGGGGGCTTCGTCAAATATGGTTCTCTCCTGTAATATCTTAATATCATACTTTACTGTTTATGTGAATACGCTTTGGACAGAGGTGAGACAGGTTGGGGTGGTTGGTTGTGAGGAAGAGCTTAAGTATGTGCAAGTGTGTAAGTGTTTGGTGTTATCTTGAGGACCCCCTCGAAAACGAGATGTTCCATCTCAAGGGGTTATCCTCCAATAAAATTAATTTGAATGATTATGCACGCAAAAACTATTTTTGGCGTATAAATGGCACGAGAAATAAAATTAGCGGTATAGATACGCACTTTCATAAGATCGTGTTGTATGTTCCAACCAGTCCTGGGATCTCTCTCGCACACAATAACTGAAGCATGCGCAGGCTGCAATGATGGTCCTTTTCGTCCTCCTCTGCCTCAAACTCATGGTGATGTTCGCAAAGCTAGTATCAAGCATATTTCGCGTTCGTCCATCTGTGCAAGAACCCCCTTTGCGTTTCAGATAGTATGTCAAGTGTAAACACATGAATCGGATATGGGTCACAACTGAAAGAACGTGTAAACGTACGGTCAAAAAAATCAGATATAGGCAACCAATCAGAATTGGGCATCAAGACCTGCAGTGTAAACGAGGCCTAATTAACACAAAAATAAGATAATTGGACCCTTGGTGATGTCAACTGTACCTCATGGTTCATACCATACCATACCGTACCATCTTCTTCCGCTTATCCGGGGCCGGGTCGCGGGGGCAACAGTCTAAGCAGAGATGCCCAGACTTCCCTCTCCCTAGCCACTTCCTCTAGCTCTTCCGGGGGGACACCGAGGCATTCCCAGGCCAGCCGGGAGACATAGGGAACACGCCTCCCGGGAAGGCGTCCAGGAGGCATCCGGAACAGATGCCCAAGCCACCTCAGCTGACCCCTCTCGATGTGGAGGAGCAGCGGCTCTACTCTGAGCTCCTCTCGAGTGACCGAGCTTCTCACCCTATCTCTAAGGGATCGCCCAGCCACCCTGCAGAGAAAGCTCATTTCGGCCGCCTGTATCCGGGATCTTGTCCTTTCGGTCATGACCCAAAGCTCATGACCATAGATGAGAGTAGGAACGTAGATTGACTGGTAAATCGAGAGCTTCGCCTTGCGGCTCAGCTCTTTCTTCACCACGACAGACCGGTACATCGACTGCATTACTGCAGAAGCTGCACAGATCCGTCTGTCAATCTCCCGTTCCATCCTTCCCTCACTCGTGAACAAAACCCCAAGATACTTAAACTCCTCCACTTAAGGCAGGAACTCTCCACCAACCTGAAGTAGGCAAGCCACCTTTTTCCGACTGAGGACCATTACCTCGGATTTGTAGGTGCTGATTCTCATCCCAGCTGCTTCACACTCGGCTGCAAACCGCCCCAGTGCATGCTGAAGTTCCTGGTCTGAAGGGGCCAACACGACAACATCATCCGCAAAGAGCAGAGACGAAATTGTGTTGTCCCCAAACCTGACACTCCGGCCCCTGGCTGCGCCTAGAAATTCTGTCCATAAAAATTATGAACAGAACCGGCGACAAAGGGCAGCCCTGCCGGAGTCCAACATGCACCGGGAAGAAGTCTGACTTACTGCCGGCAATGCGAACCAAGCTCCTGCATCGGTCGTACAGGGACCGGACAGCCCTTAGCAAAGGACCCCGGACCCCATACTCCCGGAGCACCCTCCAAATCCACAAAGCACATGTGGATTGGTTGGGCAAACTCCCATGAACCCTCCAGCACCCTGCAGAGGGTATAGAGCTGGTCCAGTGTTCCACGGCCCAGACGAAAACCGCACTGTTCCTCCTGAATCCGAGGTTCTACTATCGGCCGTATTCTCCTCTCCAGTTCCCTGGCATAGACTTTACCAGGGAGGCTGAGAAGTGTGATCCCCCTGTAGTTGGAACACACCCTCCGGTCCCCCTTCTTAAAAAGAGGGACCACCACCCCCGTCTGCCATCCCAGAGGCACTGTTCCCGACTGCCAAGCGATGCTGCAGAGGCGTATCAGCCAAGACAGCCCCACAACATCCAGAGACTTGAGGTACTCAGGCCGGATCTCATCGACCCCCGGTGCCTTACCACCGAGGAGTTTCTTGACTACCTCGGTGACTTCAGCTTGGGTGATGGACGAGTCCACCTCTGAGCCCTCAGCCTCTGCTTCCTCCGTCCAATGGAAGACGTGACGGCGGGATTGAGGAGATCCTCGAAGTATTCCTTCCACCGTCCGACGACATCCCCAGTTGAGGTCAACAGCTGCCCACCTCCACTGTAGACAGCGTTGGTAGGGCACTGCTTCCCTCTCCTGAGGCGCCAGACGGTTTGGAGGCCAGCCGATAGTCCTTCTCCATGGCCTCACCGAACTCCTCCCAGGCCCGAGTTTTAGCCTCCACAACCACCCGGGCTGCAGTTCACTTGGCCTGCCAGTACCCATCAGCTGCCTCAGGAGTCCCACAAGCCAAATAGGACTCCTTCTTCAGCTTGACGGCATCCTTTACTTCCGGTGTCCACCACCGGGTTCGGGGATTGCAGCCTCGACAGGCACCGGAGACCTTACGGCCACAGCTCGACAATGGAGGTGGAGAACATGGTCCACTCGGACTCAATATCTCCGCCAGAGGTGGGAGTTGAAGATCTCTCTGACTGGAGACTCGGCCAAACGTTCCCAGCAGACCCTTACAGTACGCTTGGTTCTGCCGAGTCTGTCCAGCTTCCTCCCCCGTCATTGGATCCAACTCACCACCAGGTGGTAATCAGTTGACAGCTCCGCCCCTCTCTTTACCCGAGTGTCCAAGACATACGGCCGCAGGTCAGATGAAACGACCACAAAGTCGATCATCGACCTACGGCCTAGGGTGTCCTGGTGCCACGTGTACTGATGGACAGCCTTATGCTTGAACATGGTGTTCATTATGGACAAACTGTAACTAGCACAGAAGTCCAATAACTGAACACCGCTCGGGTTCAGATCAGGGGGGCCATTCCTCCCAATCACGCCCCTCCAGGTAACACTGTCATTGCCCACGTGGGCGTTGAAGTCCCCCAGTAGAACGACGGAGTCCCCAGTCGGAGCACTTTCCAGCACCCCTCCCAGAGACTCCAAGAAGGCCGGGTACTCTGCACTGCCGTTTGGCCCGTAGGCACACACGACAGTGAGAGACCTATCCCCGACCCGTAGGCGCAGGGAAACGACCCTCTCGTTCACCGGGGTAAACTCCAACACATGGCGGCTGAGCTGGGGGGCTATAAGCAAACCCACACCAGCCCGCCGCCTCTCACCATGGGCAACTCCAGAGTGGTGAAGAGTCCATCCTCTCTCAAGGAGTGTGGTTCCAGAGCCCAAGCCGTGCGTAGAGGTGATCCCAACTATCTCTAGTTGGAACCTCTCAACCTCACGCACAATCTCAGGCTCCTTCCCCGCCAGCAAGGTGACGTTCCACATCCCTAGAGCCATACCGGGCGACGTCACGGTCCTCGATTTAATTTTTCTCATAAAGGTTTTTTTGAACCACTCTTAGTCTGACCCGTCGCCTAGGACCTGTTTGCCTTGGGAGACCCTACCAGGGGCATATAGCCCCGGACAACATAGTTCCTAGGGTCATTCGGGTACTCAAACCCCTCCACCACGTTAAGGTGGCATGGTTCAGTCTAATCTTAAGCCTCCCCTTGAGTGCTACTTAGTGTGTTTACCGCCAAGTGTTAAGTTTGACCCTTGTTATAGCAACAAAAACATATAGGACCCTTGAGATGGGTCTAGCTAAACAAAGTCCAGTAATGAGTGATGAATTAGAGCTTTCTAACAGTTCTCTAACTACTGTCATAAGGGGGCAAAGTTACATAAAGTTTATCACCATGACGCTTAAATATCAGTCAGCCCTTATAATAATTATAATAAATAGAAAAATAAAGCAAAAGCAAAACATACGTTTATATTGGCCTGAGACACTGTGATAGGCTCCAATTCCCCTACTCTACATAGGACGAACAGTTTGGAAAAATAATGGATATATGGAAAATCACCATATGCGCATTTAAACAGCCTGATCGTATTCTGAACTTTGATCTTTTAAAAGTTGCCTTTTTCTACAACCTTTTGTACAAGTTGATAACACCAATAACAATAAATCAAGGGACAATCTATTTTTTATTGTTATTTACATGTTTTATACACTTGCTAGACCTTGCAAATGCTTAAAGTAAGAAAACAAAATGAGTATAAAAACAAATGCATAAATAACTACAAATGACAGAAGTGGTATGAAGGGCACAAAGCATTTTTCAGGAACTTGAAATTGACTTGATTATTTATCTTTTTTGTACAATATGTGCAAAACAATATAGAGTTGTGCAAACCATTTCGTATTATTTAATAAACACTGTAAAATAATGTCTTTTTGATACTTTCTTGAATATTGACTTTTTTTTTCATCACTGAAAATTCTAGGGACACATTTTTCATATTTTAAATGTCATATCTACACCATAAAAAAACATAGAATATTTGAAAAAATGGAATATGTTTATATGTCATTTGCAAAAAGTATGTTTTCAGTACGCAACCTTTTAGTTGCCATCAACAATGAAAGGTCTCAAATGGTGACATCCACCAGAATGGGTCATGCTAACCATCCAAACCCTAACCCCTTGGTAACATGCTTTTTTTCATCTTATACATAATTAAGTCAATCTCTCTCACCATTTGGTTCAGTTTAATTCAGTTCAAGGACTTTTAGTTTGTATTTATTCAGTTCATGCCTTCCTTTTTTTGATTTCCCGCCACTCTTAGTTACCATTGCCACATCATTATTAGTTAATTTGCTGTTTATGAGGGGATTTGCAAAAGTATAAAGCTCGTGCTGATTCTGAACATACATTTTGAGCGAATTTTCCGCATGGTGACTCTAAAACGTGTGAAACAACGCCATGTAAGTAGTTTCGTTTCGTTTTTGAATAATAAAATATTGTGTCCTCCAGTGCCCGGACTCGACTGTATTAGGCTAATTTTCCGAGTCTAAAATGTCAGAGTCTGTGACAAGTCCGAGTACAAATTCACCCGCGTGCGTGACAAGTCCAAGTTCATATTGGACTTGAGGCTGTTATCAGACAATATGTGAGAAATTTCTGTTGAGCACTGTTCAACGAATATATATGGTTAGAATGTCCTAATATAATGAGCACTGGGTCTGGTTCCAAATTTACATTAAGGACATCTGAAAGCATTCTAAAAAAAATTGAAAATAAAAAATAAATCAGCATCCTCTGATTTGCACTTATCACAAAGAGGCGAGACATTGGGGAAAATCCTATATAATGTCTTTTTTGAGAAATGTATTTATGTAAGACCTTAATTTGAACGAGGTATAATCTTGTATTGACCGATTGTTTATCAATATCCTCTAAACCAGGGGTTTTCAAATTGGGTGAATGTGAGCCTCCCCTTAGAGTAGGTAAGGACAGCCGAGCCCCCCCTTCCCCAAAATCTCGTCCGCCTGCCCTAACCCACACAGCCTCTGCAGTAAATGCCATCTTTTGTGTGTTCCAGGCAATGATGAGTTTCAATAACAACTGATAAAATGTAAATATTATTTAATTTCCACAACTTTCTTAAAAGTGCATTCATGAACGATTCTTTGCAACAGCAAATAATTTCCAACTTCATGCAGGCCTAATTGAGGCTACTTTTAAAATCACTGAACATCAGTAGGTCTAACGTCAACAAAACATGTGTAATTGGCGCCAAAGCTACTGCCGACGACGCCTGACGGCTGAAATCGGCACGGTGTGTCTGGGCTTTAAGTGCACATTTGAAGGAGATGCACATCATCTCGAACAAAATCAGCAGTGGTGGAAAGAGTACTGAAAAACATACTCAAGTAAAAGTACCATTACATTCCAAAAAATGTAGTGTGAGTAGAGTAAAAAGTACTTGTCCAAAAAACTACTTGAGTAAGAGTAAAAAAGTAAAAGTACTCATGAGTAGTGAGTACTGAGCTGTGGATTCTACCCCCTTATAATAAACAATGTGCACTACAATTCATGAATTTAAAAAATTGCACATACTGTAATTCACATTATATTTTGTTCTTTGTCAGAAAGATGGAAGAATATCTATTATCCATCTTTTTAAAATGCATCAAATCAGTACACTCATCGCCATTTAAATCATATTACAGTATTTAAAAAAATTAAAATAAATTCAAATTAGGCGAAAGGCCACTGAGCCTGAGCATGCTATTGTTGCACATAAAATATCAATATTCATAACTGTGCAAAGAATTCAAAAACCTTTAGAAACTCATATGATAGTTCAGCATCACACACCATGAGATGGGTTAAATAGAGAGATTAAAAAATACCCAATTTCTCTCCAAAACGGTACCAATTTTAGTGTTTTGATAAATGAGAATCACTAATATTATCAGTTTACCTCACCTAATGCACTGAAAAAGGCTAAGATAGTGAGCTAACACTAATTACACTGTAATTCCATGCTATTAAATATGTTACAATTTAAACGTAAATGCACATTGTTCTAGAAGGGTGGCATCATCCCTTACATTTTACACGGCTACATTTACTCACATTGTAATGCTGATAATATAATTTGTACGGAAAATTGTGCATTAAATAGTAAAGTTATATCCGGGAAACTTTTACAAAAGAAACAAACAAACAAACACACACACACACAAATGCATGTCTCTTTGTAGTCTCGGCGAAGCTGTTTTATCAGCAGCATCCACAAAAAAAAAAAAACGTGAGCATGAAAAACGTTTTTCTGCAAGTGGACATGCCAAATAAAGACGGATTGTATGAAATGGATCAATAAAAAAACTATGTTTATTAACGAGCTGTAGTCACGCACTGACAGAAATGCAGTTCAAGTTAACGCCATGGTTCATAAGGTGCACTGCATAGCATAGCCTACTGAATCTGGCGTCATGGCGAGCGCGAGATGCGGCAGTGCACAGATCGTGACGCGCGTCTCTCTATAATGTGATTAATTTGTGAAGTAAATGGGAGCGGGAATTCACCGCATTATGAACTCGTCACGCAATACTACGTGGGAACGGATTGCGAAAGCGTGGGCACGGTTTATGAATTTGTGGGTAGCCTACAGATTGCAAAAACTGAAGACACGGTTAACAAGTCTGAGAGCGCGGATTAGAAACTCGTGGGTACGGTTTATTAAACTGAGGGAACAGTTTGAGAATTCGTGAGTAGCCTACTGTTTATAAACTGAGCGGACGGATTGCAAAACCGTCGCCACGGATCGTTTTTTTACTCACAGAGGTGACTTCCCGGGCTCCTCCCTTAACCCTCATGTGGTGTTCAAAACCTTATAACACCTGTGGTGTTCCCGATGACAGGCCCATAAAAAAAAGCTTATAAATCACTCATTATACCATATTTTCACCCAATCTTGGATTCAATCTTTTTGTCAACATGTTCTCTTTCAATTAGGACTGGTTTTATATTTTGATTTGCATCTGAATAATCATAGGCCTCATTTATTTGAGAGTAGGCATTTCATTTTTTGAGTAATTTTTTTTAAATTTTTGAATAATTTTGGAAATATTAAATAAAATCTTAAGAAAATTGATATTGTTGATCACACTAGTCTACTCTAATATTTCACCAGGAATTTTGTTTTGAAACTTTTGTTTTGTAAAAAATATGGCACATAGTCACACTTGTGGTGTTCCCGGTCAAAAATGACCGGCCTATAAAAAATAGCTTATAAATCACTCATTATACCATATTTTCACCCAATCTTGGATTCAATCTTTTTGTCCACTTGTTCTCTTTCAATTAGGACTGGGGCCTGTACCATGAAGCCGGATTAGGTGGCTAGCCGGCTATGTTTCAGCTTAGTTTCCCCCAACCCTGGGTTTTAGGTACTATGAAAGTAGCTCGGCTTTAATCGGAGTTCGTTGCCATGGTATCTTACGCTGCACGGCTAACCTGCTCCGGGGCAGGTTATGTTCTGGATTCAAGATCTCAGACTGAAGTTTGACCAATCAGCTGAGAGCAAAGAAACATATAGGTGACGTAACTTATTCCAAGTGTTTGTTGCAATGACTTCACCTTTTCTTCCAAATCCGCTGGACATCTCAGCGCAAATTGTTAGACGAGCACTTTGTAAAGAAAGAGTTTTTAGCCTGACAAAATCCCCTTGCCTTTCCTGATAGTTACTTGTATGAAAGATACAGCTTTTCCGCGGAAGGAATGTCTTATTTTGCGAACTTCTTGAGCCGCACATAAATAATTTAACACGTCGAATTCATGCACTTACTGTACCGCAAATGGTATTGCGTTTGTGTTTTTTTGCAAGTGGTACATAGGCTACTTGCACGGTGGGTGATGCACAGAAGCTGGGGGAAAACACGGTTTGTCGAACCATTCGCAAGGTGGTCCTTGCTCTGCAGGAGTACATGAATAGTTTCATTAATATTGTTCCCCGGACATTTATCGACTATGTCCATAAAAGAGGGCTTTTATAAAATTGCCGGTAAGATATATTGATAGGGTGACATCACATGAAAATTTTTTTTTTTTTTTTTTTAAAGCACATTTCACAAATGTACTATACAATATAATACATGTTAAGAATTATTTTAAATCTTTATTATTATTCTGTTAATCTTATGATAGGATTCCCTATAGTCTATTGCTCTAGTCTCCACTGCTCTAAGAGAACATGAGGCAGATGTTAATAGGAAAAATAGATGTGAATTTGTGAGATGATTATTTTCTGTGAGATGAATCTTTAAATTAGTAACATTAACAAGATATAAAAATGATCTACTAAACATTTCATCTGCTGATGACTTGTGGTCATGAACGTATGATCACAAGTTTGGATGCTAAATGGCCTGGCTCCAGTGCTTGACTCACGAATTTTCCATGAGTCTGTGTTGTGTCAGCGCTTTGAGGAAAGCAAGTTAAATTTGGTACAGTACAAAACAGTTCATTTGAACTGAGATAGAAAAAACCTACACAATAACCCCCTGACCTCAGACAGGGCCACAGCACCGCTTCAATGTGGCCCTCAGTAAAACCAGAGTGAAGATCGAGATGACCTTTGGCATCCTAAAGGCACGTTTCAACTGTGTTCATCAGAGATAGTGGCTGCATGCATGTGCCATTCTGCACATTATAGCCACCAGTAGAACAGAGCGAGAACCACCACAAAACCAGCTTCTCCCCGATGAAACTGACCCGATCACACTTGACCACCCAGCTGGTGCAGATGTAGATGCAATCACCATACAATATTACACTTAATAAAAGCACATTGAAACTGCAGATAAGTCTCAAACTGTTTTATTGGTTTTGTGGGATGAGAGGGAGAAAGAGAGCAAGAGAAAGTTTCATTAATAAATATTAATACTAAAGTGTTACTTGGTTAAATAAGTTCACATACTGAGATCAGTTTTATTCAGCTGTTTGATCTCCATTTTTTTTTCTCAGCTCACAGTCAGCTCCTAGTGAACAGTCTAGTTCAAGTCTCCTTTAGTGTGCAGTCTAGTTCAAGTCTCCTTTAGTGTGCAGTCTAGTTCAAGTCTCCTTTAGTGTGCAGTCTAGTTCAAGTCTCCTTTAGTGAACAGTCTAGTTCGAGACTCTTTTGTACAGGGCCCTGACTGAGTCTGTTTCCACCTGAAACATAACTCCACCACAAACATGATCATTACAAGTTTTCTGGAGGCTCATCAAATCACAAAAAGTTCCTTGACTTCCTACAAACACAGGACTGACTGTAATTTATGTCAAGGGTTTTAAATCCTTACACATTTCTTCTGAAGCCCATTGAGGTAGAGGCCTCAGTTTCTGGGGCAGGTTGTGAAAGATCCTACAATAAAAGAGATGTGTAAGGGCCAGTCCCTTTTTTATGCCACACATTCAAATGTTTGCCATAATAAAAAGCCCAGTGCATTCACATCAGCAACTGTCTGAGAACACACAGACAGAGTGTCTTCATTTCCTCCACCCTAATAAATAAAAATAGGCCAATGTAAAGCATAACTGTTGTAAAGCAGGTTATGTTTGGTGTTCTGTCTGCTGCATACTGACCTCTGTGTGGGAGACTGTGTGTGCTGGCTTCAACAGGGACACATTTCTCTCTACTGCAGAACATACAGTCAGCCATATTTACAACTTAAAAGTAGTAATGTATTGCACACGTACCCAGTGTTACTTACTTAAAGGAGCCAGCACCAGGGTCAGATTGTACAGCACCTCTAATCCCATCCATAATCGGCCGCCCCGCTTATTGCCTACTCAGAGCCAACTCCTCCGCCAGTGTGTTCTGGTTTTCTGAATTAAACTCTTTATTTCTGTTTGCTGCAAACAAGTGTTTGTGATCAAATGTTCACAGAAGTAATAAAAGGTTGTGGTAAATACTCACCACTTTGAATTATTATTTTTATATTTTGTCTTTATCTGCTGCCAAGGACATTTGGAGTTGGGGTTGCATTTAAAAAGCATTTAAGGAATATTAATCTTTCTTAGTACATACATGTACATTTTTTATATATTATACAAATAGGCTATAGGGTATAGTAAACATATAGGCTACACATACATATAGGCCTACATAATTTTACATAAATATAGAACGTATTTGTTTAACTTACACATTAACAATCAGCAATCTTTCTCCAACAGTCTTCTCTTGCTTTGGCACAGAGACCGTATTGTTTCGAGCTTGAAATACATATTTAAATTCATCGTAATTCTGAATAATTATCTCTTGCTCCTCCGCGGAAAAATATAACGCTCTCGCTCTACCCGCGATTGGCTGTTCAGTGTCGACGTCACTCTTTTATGTGCACGCTCGCGTGGAGTAATCATAGCTTAAAGATCAAAGCCTGAGTTGACAGAGAAAGTCGATGAGCTGCATCATGGTACCAATAAAGCCTGATCGCAACGGTTTGGATTTGTCAACTCAAAACCAATCCTGTAACCCCGAGTTTGTTCAGCTACCTTCATGGTACAGGCCCCTGGTTTTATATTTATATTTGCATCTGATTATTCATAGGCCTCATTTATTTGATAGTAGGCATCTAATTTTTTTAGTAAAAAACAAAACATTTTTGAATAATTTTGGAAAAATTAAATAAAATCTGAAGAAAATTGGCACTGTTGATCACACTAGTCTACTTTAATGTTTCACAAGGAATTTTGTTTTGAAAAACTTTTATTTTGTACAAAATGGCACAGAGTTACTCTTGTGGTGTTCCACTGGGCCATTGAGGGCCATTGTTTCAGTTGGCCATTGAAAGTGAATGGGAGAGACATGTGTTAGAAGTCCATGAGGAATATCTTTAGATCTGAGTGATGGATTATGGTGAGTTTGGGCTCTTTTTAATCTTAACAATCTCATGTAAATAACGATGTGCCATTTTCCACAATTTATGCATGCTTCATTGAGTTATGAGTTAAAACGTGACATAAGTGCTAGGCTACATCTATATTCAAGGCTCTGTGTGCGCCTGTTGGGGTTTGTGTGTTACAACTCCATTAGGAATATCTTTAGATCTGAGTGATGGATTATGCTGAGTTTGGACTGTTTTTAATCATGATAGTCTGCTGAAAATAATGATGTACAGTTTTCTACGATCTGTGCATGCTTCGTGAAGTTATGAGCGAAAACCAAACGTGAGTGCTTCATGAATATATACTTGGCTAGATGCATCTGTGGTATTTTCTGTGTTAGAACGCCATGAGGAATATCTTTAGATCTGATTGATGGAATATATTGAGTTTGGGCTCTTTTTAATCGTGAGCTCCGGCTGTAAATAACGATGTGCCATTTTTCATGATCGATGTATGTTTCATGAAGATACGAGTAAAAAGGCCAAGTCTAAGCTACCTTGATTGGCTACGTGAGTCTGTGCGTCTGTGGTATTTTTTTGTGTTAGAACTCCATGAGGAATATCTTTAGTTCTGAGTGATGGATTATGTTGAGTATGGACTGTTTTTAATCATTTTAATCATTAATCAATTGTAAGCATCTGCTGTAAATAATGATGTGTCATTTTCCACAATCGGAGCATGTTTCATGAAGTTACGAGCGGAAATGTGTCTAAAATTCAAAATCCATACATGGTTTACACATGGGTCTCTTGAAGGGCTTCTTTTAGAAAAACCTAGCTCAAGTTTAGTAAAAAGCCTGAAACAATTATGCTTGTTGTATTCTACTCATTGAGACCTTTCAAATGACATATGACACAGGACTATCTGAGCTGTATGATGTATTTGACATATTGCTGAATGTAATACAAAAAAGTAGTTTATAAATTATGATTTTTTTTTCTTCTAATTATCAGCAAATAACTCGGCACTACTTAGGAGTTTATCAAATTGGCTACATTCATTGTAAATTTCAGACTCTAAGCTTTCAAATGACACCTATTTTAAGTTGATCAAGGTAATAGTTTTGAAAAATATTATGATTATTTATTTCGCAGCTAGGTGGCGCTTGCAGGGGGTACACTCAGTTTTAGAGTGATAACTCAGCAGTCGTTAGGAGTTGATCAAAGTGATTAGATGCATTAAAAAGCTGAGATTCTAAGCTTTAAAATGATACATATTTTGTGTTGTTCCATTCATTGGATGCATTGGTCTCTCCCATTCACTTTCAATGGCCCATTGAAACAATGGCCCACAATGGCCCTCAATGGCCCAGTGGAACACCACAAGTGTAACTCTGTGCCATATTGTACAAAATAAAAGTTTTTCAAAACAAAATTCCTGGTGAAAAATTAAAGTAGACTAGTGTGATCAACAGTGCCAATTTTCTTCCGATTTTATTTAATTATTTTATTCATCGGTATCGTGCCGATACTGGCCCAGAACGCTAGATCGGATATCGGAGGGGAGAAAAAAATCTATCAGATACCTATGATCCTATACCTATTAGGGGTGGAACGGTACGTGTATTCGTATCGAACGTACGTTCAATACGAATACACGTACCGTTCCACTCCTAATAGCGTGCGTCACGGTTTGGTGCATGGATTTACACGGAGAATACACTGTATAAAAATAACTTGCGTGCACATTAATTAATGTAATGCGGAACTACTGTTAGATACGCGCATAGATTATGCGGCTGGGACACCTAATTTGTAGCCCCGCCTTAGCTCTGAACGCGCGTCTATTTCGCTTCAATGCTTGCTTTATCATTATACGTGCGAATGGATTCAAACTGTTCAAGCATCGAACTAGACGCGATAGACGCGAATTTGAGGCTCTATTCGCGTTTGGTGTGAACGCAGCAAAATGAACAGGCTGCAATGTCAAGATTGCAATGCTGGAATGTGTGTGTGTGTGTGTGTGTCAGAGAGAGAGAGAGAGAGGCACGGGCGCGATCGAACAGTGGAAACATAAAAACATACTCGTCATTTTGTTCATACAGGACATCATTAAAACTGCAAAAAGTGTTTAGCCTACTTATATTTGTGTAAAACACAACATTGTGCTTTTGTCAAACTGTAAACTCTTGTCAAACTGTAACCTACAACTGTCACCCAACCAAAATCTCACACTCTCACACACACACACACACGCTGTTTACAGTTTTTTACGATTGCTATGACAGATTTTTCAATACATTTAACAATTTTCCAAAACTCTAACTGTGTAGTGCCAACACAGTTAGCACTACATCCGTCTGTGTAAGCTATAGCCTACTATTAACACATTTATTGTTGCTTTAACACAAAATGCATACAATTAACACAAATTTAAAATGCTTGAACTTCTTTTACACACAAGCTCAAACAAGACCAAAACAATGGATTTTTACTGCCAAATTTACCAATGCTTTAACACTGTGGGCCCTATCTTGCACCCAGCGCAATTGACTTTGTACACCGACGCATGTTTCATTCCTATTTTGCACCCGCGCAAAGCGCGCTTTTCCCTCCACAGAAGCACGTCGCTAAACTAGGGAATGAACTTGCGCTCTCTGGGCGGTTCAGCGCAAAAAAGGAGGCGTGTTTTGGCGCAAACGTTCCCTGGTGCTATTTTACTGTTCCATAAAACAATTGCGCCACTGGCCAGAAAAAACCTAGTCTAAAGTCAGTGGCGCGTTGCGCGTTGTTCATTATGCTATTTTAAGGGCGCATGCTTGACCATAATGTATAGAGTGCACAAACGCTCATACACTGTGATTCTCTAATCTACACAGAAGCAGCAGTTTTCATTTTTGCAAATCATATTATTACAAACGATAGATAGATAGATAGATAGATAGATAGATAGATAGATAGATAGATAATTTATTATAAATATAATAATTTATTATAAAAGCATACATCTAGCTTACACATTTACCCACATTATTATATGCCTGTTTAGCCGAAGCTAATTTGGGTGTGTTTCTCCCATCCCCAATGTCACTTCTCTCTCTTTTACGGCCGTGAAGAGAGCGTTGCTCTCCTCGGCTGTGAACCGCTCTTGACGCGCGCCTGGCAAATCCGCCGTTATAATAGCAATACGCCAAGGAAAAAGTGCGTCTGCTCTTAAAGGGAATGTGAGATGATGCTCTGATTGGTTTATTTCACGTTACGCCCAAACCACACCTATGAATAATGAAGCTACTTCAGACCAACCCCTTTTAGATTTGCGCCCGGCGCAAGAGTCATTTATCCCGCCGGGAAAATAGCAACAGCGCCAAGACCCGCCCACAAAGTTACTTGCGCTTTGCGCTTTGACACTTGCGTTTCAGATCGTTAAAATAGGGCCCTGTATGTCAGAACAGATAACACCATGTTCTAAACCTAACCTTACAGGCTAAAGTCAAGGTAAACAGCTGTTTATATTGTGAACTGAAACACAAATATATCCCCTGTATTTTATTCTATTCTTACTGAGAAACAGCTGATTGAATTATGCAAATAGAAGATGACTCTTTAAAAAAAAATATATTATATATTGTATATTTTGTATTTTCACATTATTCCATTGCTAGTGAGAAACAGCTGATTGAAGTTATGCAAATATGGGACAATGTGGCATTCCACCAATCCCGTCTAGTCACAGCCAGGTTTGACGCCCATCAGAGGATGATGTCCATTTTCCTTGCCCCTTACTTCCCTTTCCTCAACCCCATTGAGGAGTTTTCTCAGCCTGGAGATGAAAGGTTTTTGACCATAGTCCACAGGACCAAATGTCCCTCCTGGATGCAAAAGATGCTGCATACCAAGACATCACAGCTGAACACTGCCAGGATAAGGCATGCCAAAAGATTCTTCACAAGATGCCTTGCCAGGGAAGATATCAAGTGTGATGTGGATGAGAACGTGGACAAATGTAGAAGACCGTGCAGATTAGAAGATGGCTTTTTCTGTTTGTATATTTTGTATTTTCACATACAGTAATACTGTAAATGGCAGCTATATGCATATTTTTGTTATCTTGCAGAAATGTCCTGTTGCAAATAAAGCCGTTACTGCAGCAATTCTGTCTCTGTCTTCTTTTTTTTCATAAACCATACATTCTATAAAGCTACTCTAAGAAGGGTAATTTATTTTGTTGTATTGAATTTCTGCTGCTGCTGCTGCTGCTGCTGCAAAAAAAAACAACAACAAAATGCATGCATTTACATTACAAACAAAACAAAAATGTAGAGAGACTTAAAAAAAAAAAAAAAAAACTGCAGTGCAAAACACAATCTATGATCAGTACAAGACAGTCTACTGTCTGTTGTATAAGGGCAGACCTGACACATAAAATAATGCAGTTTCTGTAATTTCAGCTGATGATAGTGTTTTTTTTTGTCATTGTGCTATGATTGACTAAATGTTCCTGTTGGAAGAGAACATGTGTTAGTGTTTTGAATAATTATTTGATTTTGAAACATGTTTGCAGTGTTTTGTTAGACATAGTGTATTGTGTTAGTGTATTATTGTATTTTGAAAATTAGTTTTGGAGTTTAGTTTACAATGTGTGATTTTGAGCATGAAATTAACCGTTTTGCCAATTGTGTGTTTTAGGTGTGTTGGTGCGTTAAGAGTTTAGGAAACTTGTTAAATGTATTGAAAAAACTGTCATAGCGATTGTAAAAAACTGTATTGTATTTTGAAAATTAGTGTTGGAGTTTAGTTTACAATGTGTGATTTTGAGCATGAAATTAACCGTTTTGCCAATTGTGTGTTTTAGGTGTGTTGGTGCGTTAAGAGCTTAGGAAACTTGTTAAATGTATTGAAAAAACTGTCATAGCGATTGTAAAAAACTGTATTCTTCTGGTGCTTTTTCTGTTCGTATATTTTGTATTTTCACATAATAAATGGCAGCTATATTGCATATTTTTGTTATCTTGCAGTAATGTCCTTTTGCAAATATTGGGCCCTATTTTAACGATCTGAAACGCAAGTGTCAAAGCGCAAAGCGCAAGTAACTTTGTGGGCGGGTCTCGGCGCTGTTGCTATTTTCCCGGCGGGATAAATGACTCTTGCGCCCAGCGCAAATCTAAAAGGGGTTGGTCTGAAGTAGCTTCATTATTCATAGGTGTGGTTTGGGCGTAACGTGAAATAAACCAATCAGAGCATCATCTCACATTCCCTTTAAGAGCAGACACACTTTTTCCTTGGCGTATTGCTATTATAACGGTGGATTTGCCAGGCGCGCGCCAGGAGCGGTTCACAGCCGAGGAGACCGACGCTCTCGTCACGGCCGTAAAAGAGAGAGAAGTGACATTGGGGATGGAGAAACACACCCAAATTAGCTTCGGTTAAACAGGCATATAATAATGTGGGTAAATGTGTAAGCTAGATGTATGCTTTTATAATAAATTGTCTATCTATCTATCTATCTATCTATCTATCTATCTATCTATCTATCTATCGTTTGTAATAATATGATTTGCAAAAATGAAAACTGCTGCTTCTGTGTAGATTAGAGAATCACAGTGTATGCGCGTTGTGCACGCTATACATTATGGTCAAGCATGCGCCCTTAAAATAGCATAATGAACAACGCGCAACGCGCCACTGACTTTAGACTAGGTTTTTTCTGGCCAGTGGCGCAATTGTTTTATGGAACAGTAAAATAGCACCAGGGAACGTTTGCGCCGGAACACGCCTCCTTTTTTTGCGCTGAACCGCCCAGGGAGCGCAAGTTCATTCCCTAGTTTAGCGACGTGCTTCTGTGGAGGGAAAAGCGTGCTTTGCGCGGGTGCAAAATAGGAATGAAACATGCGTTGTGTACAAAGACTAAAGTAACACAACTTGAAGCTTTTGTTACCATACCTCAAACACATGTACCCATACCTTTAACAAAAGCGCTGCTTTGCACTCTAGTTGCAATTCTGCAACACACTTACTCCTTTATGCAACACACTTGGTCCTGCATACTACTCTCTATTTCATACATAAGACACTTCGTTCAAAAATGAAATCTCAGGGTGCCATTTGGAAAACACATGTATCCAAAATACAAAACACATCGGGCAATTGCAACCACTCAAATACACACCTGAAGGCACTTACTTGCAAAACTGAACACCAATCAGCCAGCTACAAAAAGCCCTCAGTTTAGCCATTTCAAGAACTTTGCAAGCATGGATGGAGGGAGAGCAAGAGGACGAGGACGAGGACGAGGAAGAGGAAGAGGAAGAGGACAAGGGCGAGGACGAAGACAAGGTCAAGGTCAAGGCCAAGGTCGAAGAGGCCATGCACGGCCCCCTTTTCTGATGATATATGAGCAACTTTGGTGGACCATGTCATCAACCATGGCCTGACTATGAGGGAAGCTGGGCAGAGAGTCCACCCACATCTAAGCCGCTTCACAGTGGCATCTGTAATAAGTACATTCCGACTAGAAAACAGGTATGTCTTCACCTCTCTACCTTCTACTCTACTCAGATGGTATTTACAGCACTGTACTACAGTATATCACATTACCACATCACGTGTACAGGGTATTGCAGGGTGCTAATGCTCCTTTTGCAGCCAAAGTGGTAGCTTTTGTGAAACATACCATGATTACTTATATTGAGATGTTTCAGTACAGTGGATGATACAGTATATACAGTAAAGTACTGTAAGAAAAAGAAGCAAACTGATGACAATTTGTGGTTGTATTTCTCTAGAATGACTAGAAGACCTTCTGGGGGAGGACGCCAACGCCTGTTCACACAACAGCAGGAACTTGCCGTTGTGGACCTAGTGAGGGCAGACAATGCCATCCGTCTCAACCAGCTACGACAGAAAATACCCATCAGACGCATCTTGGGAAAACACAACATCCCCATGAAGCAGCTCTACAGGGTCCCATTTGAGAGGAACACTGTCAGGGTCAAAGGACTTAGAGCTGAATATGTACGGGTAAGTGTAACTGTCCTTTACATTTACAATACAGTATTGGTGAAATTCAGTAGCAGCTGAATATGTACCATATCAGTACCACACGCATTTAGAGAGCTACAAAGGTACCTGTGTGATGGGGTGAGGGTTCTGTATGTGTAGCACTGTAGTAATATGTTTGTTTTGTTACAGAGAATCTTGGCCATGGATGGAGCTGCACAGCCTCATGAATTCATTTTCATTGATGAAGCTGGATTCGACCTGAGCAAAACAAGACGACGGGGTCGTAATGTAATTGGCCAAAGGGCAATTGTGCACATCCCGGGGCAGTGCGGGGGAAATATCACATTGTGTGCCGCCATAAGCCTTCGAGGGCTTCTGCATCATCATGCAAAACTAGGTCCATACAATAGCCAACATATACTCACATTTCTAGATGCTCTCAATAATATAGTTGTACAGAACAGACCAGATCAGCCCAGGTTTGTGGTGGTATGGGATAATGTTTCCATCGGGCTACTCTGGTCCAGGCCTGGTTCACCAACCACAATAAATTTGAAGTGGTATACTTGCCCCCTTACTCACCATTTTTAAACCCTATAGAGGAATTCTTTTCGGCTTGGAGATGACGTGTATATGACCGCCAACCACATGCCCGCATGCCTCTTCTGCAGGCAATGGAACAGGCCTGCGGCGACATTCAGGTGACAGCAATCCATGGATGGTTTCGACATGCAAGGGGATATTTTCCCGGTGCCTAGCGGGAGAAGACATTGCTTGCGATGTCAGTGAGGTCCTGTGGCCAGACCCCAACAGACGGCGGGATCCATGAGCCCACGTATGCACAATTGCCATGATTTTCTGTGTTTACAGTATAGTGTTTTTTCTATTATTATAATTTTTTTTGCTTTATCTGAATTCATGTTACTGCAATGTACAATATTGAGTAGGCCTATTTGCTTTTTTGGTTGTTTGAAAATGTGCCTCCTGAAAATATGCCTTCTGAATAAACAGTGAAAATCAAAGACTTCAGTGTTTTATATAAAGTAGACTAGTGTGTTCCCCCTGATCTGAAAGTGTATGCATATGATGCAAGTATGTGTCATTTTGTCATCAGAGTTACATTTTGACAAAGGAATGTTAGGTTTTGATAGCAGAGTTTAGGTTTTGATAGTAGAGTTTCAATTTGACACAGATGTGAATGGTATATTTCCCAGTATTGTGTCATGTTTACTTGTGTGTAGAGTTTTGGCACAATGAGAGAAGATTTGCAAAATGTGTTCAAGCAACGGGCAAAAACTGTAACTGTTTTGCCAATTGTGTGTTGTAGGTGTGTTGGTTCATTAAGAGTTTAGGAAATTTGTTAAAAGTATTGAAAAAATTGTCATAGCGATTGTAAAAAGCAGAAAAAGAACCTGTCGTTTGTGCATGTGAAGTACAGCTGTGAAGCATTTGATTATACTGCTTATTGCTGAACTCAAACATCGATCTTTAATTCTCAGGCCCTGTTTCCAACTGGTATTACAGTTTTTTACGATTGTTATGACAGATTTTTCAATACTTTTAACAATTTTCCAAAACTCTTAACACAGTTAGCACTACATCCGTCTGTGTAAGCTATACTATTAACACATTTCTTGTTGCTTTAACACAAAATATATACAATTAACACAAATTTAAAATGCTTGAACTTCTTTTACACACAAGCTCAAACAAGACCAAAACAATGGATTTTTACTGCCAAATTTACCAATGCTTTCACACTGTATGTCAGAACAGATAACACCATGTTCTAAAACTAACCTTACAGGCTAAAGTCAAGGTAAACAGCTGCTTAAATTGTGAATTGAAACACAAATATATCCCCTGTATTTTATTCCATTGCAACTGAGAAACAGCTGATTGAAGTTATGCAAATACTGTATGGGATAATGTGGCATTCCACCATTCCCGTGCAGTCACAGCCTGGTTTGACGCCCATCAGAGGATGATGTCCCTTTTCCTTGCCCCTTACTTCCCTTTCCTCAACCCCATTGAGGAGTTTTCTCAGCCTGGAGATGAAAGGTTTTTGACCAAAGTCCACAGGACCAAATGTCCCTCCTGGATGCAAAAGATGCTTGAATTTCTGAAAAAAAAAAAAAAAAAATGCATGCATTTACATTACAAACAAAACAAAAAAATAAGGGCATACCTGACACATTTAAAATAATGCAGTTTCTGTAATTTCAGCTGATGATAGTGTTTTTTTTTTTTTTTTTTTTTTTGTCATTGTGTTATGATTGACTAAATGTTCCTGTTGGAAGAGAACATGTGTTAATGTTTTGAATAATTATTTGATTTTGAAACATGTTTGCAGTGTTTTGTTAGACATAGTGTATTGTGTTAGTGTATTACAGTTTTTTTCAATCGCTAACAAGCGCTTACCCATACTTCAGATACTTTTTCTAAACTCTTAACACAGACTCACACCTACAAAACACAATTGGCCAAATGGTTAATTTTCTTCTCAAAAACACATTTTGTTAAATATATACTAACTCTTCATTTCAAAACAGAACACATGTTTCTCTGCACACACACTAACTTTACCAAAACACTGGAAATCTGACTCAAAATGAAATTATTCTGTCAAAGAATAACACTTGTTTTCACTTCACAAGGTACATGCACTCAATCAAAGTACACCAGGTTTCAAAATACTGGCTATTGTTGACATTACTAAAACTGCATAGACTTTTATGTTGTTTTATGTATGTTTTATGACTTTTATTTTACAGGTGTTTGCATGCAAAACGTGCAATTCACCGTTTTACACTAAATTCTTGGTTGGGAACTGTATGTCCACATGTACAGTACTGTTCACATTCATAAGCATTCCAGTAAAAAGCAAATCAGTTTTTATTCCTTTACTGTTTACTACAGGAGGTACAGTAGAAACACGGTTTGATAGAACAGAAAAAGTACAGAACAGAAAAAGAACAGAAAAAGAAAGGGGGGGGGGAGGGGGGGAGGGGGGGGGGGGTGGGGGGGCAAAAAAACCCCACAAAATTACTGTATCTAATCTCTGCGATCTTCAGGGTTAGGCCACATGTTTAGAGTTTTGAAAATGTGACAACTGGCTGGACAAACACTTGTTTGCGACTGAAAAAAACTGTATTGTATTTTGAAAATTAGTTTTGGAATTTTAGTTGATCGGATCACAAGTAGGTGAAGGAGACATATTTCCGTTTACACCTGACATAAAGCATATGTCGTAATTTAGATATATTTTTTAGATGGAAGAATGCGCTTTTACAGATGCTAGAAATGTGGCTTTCAAATGAAAGATTGGCATCAAAGAGCACGCTCAGATTCCTAACCGACGACGGAGACTTGACAGAGCAGCCATCAAGTGTTAGACAGTATTCTAGGTTAGTACGTTCAGAGGTGTTTGGTCCAACCATTAGAAACTCGTTTTTTTTTTTAATAATTAAGTAATAGGAAATTACTAGTCATCCAATTTTTTATATCAGCTATGCATTCCATTAATTTCTTGAATTGGCAAGTTTTGTCGGGGCGCAAAGAGATATAGAGCTGAGTATCATCGGCATAACAGTGAAAACTAATCCCATGCTTCCTAATGATATCTCCCAAAACTTTTGTTAATATAGTGTAAAGCTTATAATTGGAACTGTTAATAGAAAACACAACTACAAATAATAAGACACTTACAAGTTGTGATCCATAAACAACAGACTGTCCCGGTAAAATGGGAATGGCTACGTCTTTCAGGAGAAGCTTTTGTGCATATAGCCTGCATTGTACTCTCTTCTGGAAGCTGTTCTCTGTAAAATGTGCAACGTTGAGGTTATGATGTTCAGGGAAAAGTGTTAAAAATATTTTTTTTACCTCTCTAAGTTCGTCATGAGGTACATCTAGTTATTATTATAACTCGAGAACCAAATCAGTTCTATTCATGAATGAATCATTCTGACTGGTTTTTATCAACGGGTTTCTCCTATTCATTCAAATGAACCGACTCAAATGATTCATACACAAATCGGACATCATTACAAAACAGAGATTGGCCTGCCGCAAATGATGAGCCTGAGCCTGCAGAGAGGACAGGAGAGGACATCGCCCCGGAGCCTGTGCCCCTTGAAGAATCTGACCAGGTGCATGACCGGCAACAACGTGCATTACAGAGGGAGTGTTAGTGGAGTATGAGGGCTTGCTGGGAGGAAAGCCCCGCCCACAACTCCACAGCTATGGATGTGATGTCTATGGCATTTAGAACTTCTATAAAGGATTTATTGGAGGTGTTTGAGGATGACTTTCCTGTTTTCCCACCGGTTCCGCCCAGGCCTGACTTTCCTTTAACCTCGATGGTTCTGTCCAGCCCTGATTCTCCTGTAACCCCACTGGTTCTGTCCAGCCCCACCTCTTCTGACAGCCAGTTCCTCAGCCCCTCAACATCTTATCCTACACCAGTTTGTGAGGAACTGCCTCGGAGCTTCAGTCCTCCAGCTTCGCCTAGCCCAAAGGATCCCCTGGCTTCACCTCCAGCCTCTGTATCCATTGCTCCACCTCTGCCTGTCGACCCATCGTCTCTGCCTTGGCTCCTCCCTCACTTGGCTCCAACGGAAACCATTGTTCTGATGGCTCCACCGTGCTCCCTTGTCTCACCGGCTTCGCCTTGGTCACACATTGTTCTGCCTGCACCTTCGGCTCCATCTAGCTCATTCTTCCCCCAATCCAGGCCTGCCTCTGCTCCACAGCCCAAGTCCGCCACTGCTCCATGGTCCAGGATCGCCACTGATCCACAGTCCAGGCACGCCACGATTCAGGTCCAGTTCCCCTTTATAGGCCTGGCCTCCATCCCACAACTCCACGACCCAGGCCTGCCTCTGCTCCAATCCAGGCCTGCCTCTGCTCCACAGCCCAAGTCTGCCACTGCTCCATGGCCCAGGATCGCCACTGATCCACAGTCCAGGCATTCCACGATTCAGGTCCAGTTCCCCTTTATAGGCCTGGCCCTCCATCCCTCCTCCTGGAATGCCTCCATTCTTCCATCCTCTAGGACTTTTTGTTGTTTTTGATTTCAGGGTGGATGTTCACTTACAATAAGTCAGGTGTCAGGTGTTGCCTTTTTTTAAGGGGTGTTCATGTTTTTTTAATGTTTTTTATTTTGAAGTTTAGTCATGGTCCTGTTTCCTGGTTTGTCATGTGATTCCCTTGCCCTCATGGGATCCTGTCAAGTGCCTCCTTGTTTCATGTGTTATGTTCTCATTGGTTGGTCCTAGTCATGTGTCCTGTGTTCTCATTTGTTCATGTTTGATGTGCATGTTTCATGTTTTTTGTTGTGCACAGGTGTTCCTTGCTAGTGATTAGTCATTGTGTATAAATAGCCCTCATGTTACCATTGTCTTTTGTCTAGCATTGTTCGTGTAACCCATTGTTTGTGAGTTTGTTTGTTCAGGTTTAGTTCACCCTTCAAGTCAAGTCGTCATGTCATGTTTAGCTCTGCCAAGTCTTTTGTTTATTTTGTATTTTGTCTATGTTTATGTTAATAAACTACACATGGGTTCTTAGTGGACTTCTGTGACATCTGTATATTGCCTTGTCTCGTTAATATGTTGGTTGTTTTTGCCTGCAGTTCTTCTTTGTGTTCCTGTTGGGCGTTTAATAAAAGAATATTGATTTATATGTCCTCGTACATTACATGTTCAATAACCACCTGTGACAGTATACTGTTTGAGCTTTATGTTTGCCTATTGTTCTCTTCTTTATTTGTTTGTGGTTTTATAGTCAAGTCACCTTTATTTATTTAGCACTTTTTATAATAGAGATCGTTTCAAGCAGCTAAACAGTGAGAACAGGAAAATAATATAAAAAAAGTTGTTGGCTGTACAGCAGCTCAAGAAGAAAATAATGTCATTGTCCAGCTTAAGTTCAGTCTTGATTCATTTCTGTTGTAAAAAAGTTATGAGTTTAGTTAATTGATCTATACAGCAGCTCTGGAGAAAACAGTGATGCCATCATCCAGCTCAGTTCAGTTCTCATACAATGGTGTCAATGCAGGCAGATCAATAATAATGTTAAATATTTGGTGTCTCCAACTAAGCAAGCCAGAGGTGACAGATAGAATAAAGATAATCAATAACCAGCAAAATCTAAGACTGCTTTCCGGAGTTTCTCTGGCTTAGTCTTTGCAAGCTGGTTAGAACAGAATAGTGTTATTATTCTATAGTATGGAAACACTTTTTTTTTTTTCTATTGACAATGGATATAACATTTTTAACACGATTTATATTTATTTGATATAAAGTATGTAGACAGCTATTGTTTGAACCTCTCAAAACTGATTTCTAAATCCTTAATAATAAAAAAGCCAGGTTCAGTCTAATAGTATAATACTTCACATGCAGGACAAAATATTTCAATTATACACCAGTTAAAAATATAGACAAATATGTATTTTTTAAAATAGATAATACAATTATAAAAAACTACTGACAGTAATAGCATTTAAAAAAGTTTTTATAGTATCTTATATTCTAAATAGAAGTTATTCTGAAGTTATTAATCTGAGATAATACAATATGGATTGACACCTTCATTCTTTCAGTTAAGAAAGTTACGCTCTGATTGTGTTTCTAACACCCTTATACAATTTTTCACAAACATTTATTAACTGAGGAGGTCATTTAAAGGAAATCTTTATAGAATTCAGAAAGGTGAAAATTATCACATTTAGTGCATTAAAAACTAAAAGGTGAGTGGCTGCTTGATTGAACAATTATCTTTAAATGTTTTTCAAACTTGGTTTGGTACAACAGAAACAAAGCAACCTATTTTGAGGCTTTTATTACACGTCTAATTTTTTTGCGGATATCAGGAAAGTTTAGACCATAAACAATAGGGTTTACAAAGGGTGGTATAACAATAAATTCAAGTGAAAGGACAACACTCAGCGCTATAGGAAGTTCTCCATTCACAAATCGACTCAAGGTAAGCTCACAAAAAAGTGCAACTGAGAAATTTAAAAGGATCATCATGTGTGGAATACAAGTTTTATATGCTTTGCTCCTGAACTCTCGTGTGCTTCTTTGACAAATTATAATAATTCTGACATAGGTATACAAAATAAAACCCAAAGGGATCAAAATTGTTGTGATCGTTACAATCAGGCCATAAATATTATTAATAGTAATGTTCACACATGAGAGTTTGACAATTTCATAGTTGTGGCAGTACACCTTTAGCAATTTGTTACCACAGATTGTCAACCTTGCAGTCAAAAGAGCACCAATACCAAGAAAAGTAATTGGATAAAACCATGCTATAACTATTAGGAAAGTTAGAGACCGTGTGGTAATTATGTTGTTGTAATGCAAAGGTTTACTGATTGCAACAAACCTATCAAATGCCATTAGCATCAATATTGTAAGTTCAAAAGATGCATATGAGTAAATGACAAAACTCTGTATGATACATGCTTCAAAGGAGATTATATGTGCATCATTGAGCAGGTCTGTCAATAACCTTGGGAAAAAGCCAGCTGTACCATATACAGAGTTGATGGACAAGCATGACATCAAAATGTACATGGGCTGGTGCAATTTCTTCTCCAGAATTATGACAAGAATAATAAGAACATTAAAGAATATGACAGCACAGTAAAAAATAACCCCCAAAGTGAAGAAAGCATATCTTATGCACCCAAGATTTTCAAACAACATGAAGTAAAAATATGTTCCATTTTCCATTTTCCTTACACAAGGAAAACTTTCATTGACCTGAGGAAGAGAACAAACAAAGTTAATATGTTTTTACACCATAAATAAATAAACAAACAAACAAACATTCAGCTTGGAATGTTTAGCCACAGTGTCTTACCATTTAATGTGACCTTAACTGTAAATAATGTTATAAAAATAATATAACTTAATAGTTATTCAATTGTATTGAATAATTGCACTGTAATGAATGCACAGTAATAATTCAACACAGTCTAAGAAAAACAGTATTTTTTTTCTTACATTACAAACGTTATTAGAAATACCTTCAGATACTCTGAAATGACCACCACTGCATCATCATTAAAATTGCAGGTAATGAACTCTATTTGTGTTCTGATTTAGTTGGACTGTGGAGTCACCAGTGCATGCTAGTGTTTTTATAGTATCTAACACGTCTCAGGAGGCCTGTTGTGGCCTCTCAAGTCCTCTCAAGTTTGATTTCACTGGAAACATAAATGAATAGCATATATCTAAAACATAAATAAATAGAGCATATACATTTAGCATAATTCTGCCTCTAATGCTTTCCAAACTTTCCACTGCAAATAATAATTATTAACTCTTTCCTCACCAGCATTTTATATCATTTTCATAAAGCTTTCATGGCCCCCAGAATATTTTGTTGTATGAATATCTGAACATATCAAGTCAAGTCAAGTCAAGTCAAGTCACCTTCATTTATATAGCGCTCTTTAAAATATGGACTGTTTCAAAGCAGCTTTACAGTGATAATAGGAAATTAAAGTAACAGAGATTGTTTTGACTTTACAGCAGCTCTAGAATAAATGTATTGTCCAGCTAAAGTTAGTTTTGATCGATTCACTTCTGTTGCAAAGATCATTAGTTATTAACTTAACCCGCTTACACGACACCGTTCTAACAGAAAACCCTTAACGCGCTCCAGCCCGCTCATTCGCACAACAACAGTGCCTGGTGGCTCGAGAACGCAAACCTTGAAATAGGTTCCAAGGTGCAAGCCTTAAAAAAAAAAATATATATATATATATATATATATATATATGTATGTATGCATGTTTGTATATATATACATTTTTTATCTCTGCGCAAGCTTTAAAAACGCAAACCTGTGAAAACGCTGATGGCGTGCACATGCGTATTACGTATTTAGTCTATATGTATGCGTGTTTGAATATATATGTGCACAGGCGTGTAGTCTTTCTTTAAAAACTGACCAAATTACTTGTCTGGCCTTAAAAATGTATAATACAGAAATTTTTATATCTCTTCCGAGTAGCCATGTGAACCGTGCAGCGTAAATGCCTCTGGGTTAATGCGAATTAGCTCAAGGATATAGGGAATTTTAGAAATATTAATAATCATAACTTATGGTCATAATTCATAAATCGCATATGCATTTACTTTATCAATTATAGGAAATGCCTCGTTCTGTAACTGGTTTCGTCATCAGTTATTCGTCCCGCGAATAAATGTAAGACTATCACAGTTAAGAAGAAGTATTCCTGTTTACAAAACTCCAAGAAAGTTTATCTTCTGGCCACGAAGACAAAACCTCTTTGGGTTTATAAATTAAAACTACTCAAAGTAGTTTTATAATATAGAGCCTGTAGCTTTATAGATCTTTTGTTTCATTGACTTTATAAAAAGTGGGTTTTCAAACACAGAGACAGTTAAAAGTATAAATGGGTTTATTAATAAAATGGCACACGCTAGAGATTATAAGCTACAAATATAAACGTACGTAAAATGCAAACAATAAAACAAACAAACATTTAAACAAACATGACGTGATCGGAATGAATGACATGAAAGAAAGAAAGAAAGAAAGAAAGAAATAAAGAGTTAAGAGATAGAGGGTAACTTAATTCACAGACCTACAAGCTAAACACCAGGAATCAGCTGTTAGAGAGAAAGATACTTGCGAGATGTGGTACTCTTTCAGTGTGATGCTGAAAAGGGGACGTGCGCGTGTCCGGCTGGTTTGCGTCTAGCTTCGTCTTCTGGGTCGTTTCGCAAAACGATGTAAAGGCTCACTTGAATTTAACGTTACCGAGAAAGTTCAGTCGTTTCCCTTGTCGAGGGGAAAGGCGATAGGAACTTAGTTGCAAAGAACGGCAGCTACGACTCGAACATGTGTTGGTCCGAGGGGAAGGCCTGAGCCTTTCAGATGTTTCTTGAAGCCGGGGAGAAGAGGAGATCGATGAGAGAAGAGCAGGGATCAGAGAGAAGAGAGAGAGGAAACTGAAGGTTTGGACTTTTATCAGTGTCCCAAGAATCAGATGTCGAGGTTTTTCCTAGCGGGAAGATCCCTTTGTTTGTCTGAAACAGTGTCCTGGCTCGGGTTACAGTGTCGATTGACTTAAACCTTTCGGTTCCAGAAATATGAAGTGTGTAAACAATATATATTACTGCATTCTGCTATTGGAATTCGACTCTGTTAGATTGAGAGAATTTCAGAGATATCAAACGCATCACATGAAGGTTGTAGAAATGCAACGTTACAGGAGATATGCAGAATTACACACATTTAAAGTTGTGATTACCACATGACAAAATCATAGACACCCCAATATGACATGGTCATAACAAAAGGCACCTCAGAAATATATCAACATTTTGGGTAATGTCTTATGTGGGAAAGTCAATGAGAAATCTGTGTGTGTGTGGTGCGTTTGGGATGTGACTTGCTTGGAATGTTTGCCTTTTCCTGGGTCGTAAAGTTTTATGGTCTGAGGTAGGGTTACAACAAGACACGACTGAGGAATTCCCTTCAATGAACATTTAGGATTCAAAACTATACTCTAGCAAACCAAACCTCTATCACACGTGCATATAGGAAGGTACACACATTATGAAAATAAAAGAAAAGATATTTCTCGTATTCTCAGTTATACACAAAAGGGTGTTTGTGTGTGTGTGTGTCACGAGGTTGTAAAGTCATGGGGAGTTCATGCTGAACTGGGGGGTCTTAAACTACAGGGTTCCTTCGGTGACTCATGTCCCTCTGGGGAGCAACAAAGTTGCAATTTTGACAGTCCGAACCGACGTCGGGATGCCAGTACAGGACGTGAATAGATCTCTTGTCTGCTCAGACAATGAAGGATGTGTTTGCGAGATCGGGATCCACTAATTTGAACAGCATGTGACCGGATGTCGTAGTCATTGTCGTTACAACCGGAACTATTTTGACAACATTTTATCACACACACAAGACAGCCATAGCCCATATGGTCAACACTGCAACCTCCGAGCATAGATATACATAATAAAGGCTAGATGTCTTATGGCGGAGTCTCTAACGTCATCACTGGTGGCCATCTTGTCACAGGCAAGCTTTCTGCCGGGCTCTGTGGTACCTGATGTGAGGTGAGTGATCTGCACGAACACAAATACTCTTATCTCGCTGAAATCTTGGCGGATTTACAAACGGTTTGAACATGTTGAAATTGCAGCTTTTCTTTTCGAAAAACGACTTAAACATGCAGCATAGTTGTGTATCACGGCTACTTGCGCAAGTTATCAAGGCTGAGACCACAATCGAGCTGTTCAATTATATAGGTTTTACTGACACCAATAACGATTTTATGACAACTAATCTTTTGTCTAAATTACAATCTTTGTGGATGTGGTTGTATTTATTAGCTGGCTAATAACAAGAAGCTTTGAGTGAGACCTAGTAGCAGCTAACGTTACAGTTTAGCTGCTACCCAGCAATTTTATATCAGTGGGAGAGGCAGAATTACTCATTCTTTTCAATATAACTTAAGTTGCACATGATTTCCAATCGGTTTGGTTTGTTAAAAACATCTTACATCATGATACAGGAAATTGCTGGCTTTATAAGAGAAGTTAAAAAGTTAAAATAAACATGTAAATAATTCTAATTATTTTATTATAATAGTAATAGTAATATTATAAAAGTGTATATATATATACAGTGAGGAAAATAAGTATTTGAACACCCTGCTATTTTGCAAGTTCTCCCACTTAGAAATCATGGAGGGGTCTGAAATTGTCATCGTAGGTGCATGTCCACTGTGAGAGACATAATCCCAAAAAAAAAAATCCAGAAATCACAATATATGATTTTTTACTATTTTGAACTATTTATTTGTATGATACAGCTGCAAATAAGTATTTGAACACCTGTCTATCAGCTAGAATTCTGACCCTCAAAGACCTGTTAGTCTGCCTTTAAAATGTCCACCTCCACTCCATTTATTATCCTAAATTAGATGCACCTGTTTGAGGTCGTTAGCTGCATAAAGACACCTGTCCACCCCACACAATCAGTAAGAATCCAACTACTAACATGGCCAAGACCAAAGAGCTGTCCAAAGACACTAGAGACAAAATTGTACACCTCCACAAGGCTGGAAAGGGCTACGGGGAAATTGCCAAGCAGCTTGGTGAAAAAAGGTCCACTGTTGGAGCAATCATTAGAAAATGGAAGAAGCTAAACATGACTGTCAATCTCCCTCGGACTGGGGCTCCATGCAAGATATCACCTCGTGGGGTCTCAATGATCCTAAGAAAGGTGAGAAATCAGCCCAGAACTACACGGGAGGAGCTGGTCAATGACCTGAAAAGAGCTGGGACCACCGTTTCCGAGGTTACTGTTGGTAATACACTAAGACGTCATGGTTTGAAATCATGCATGGCACGGAAGGTTCCCCTGCTTAAACCAGCACATGTCAAGGCCCGTCTTAAGTTTGCCAATGACCATTTGGATGATCCAGAGGAGTCATGGGAGAAAGTCATGTGGTCAGATGAGACCAAAATAGAACTTCCATCCATCCATCCATCTTCTACCGCTTATCCGGGCCGGGTCGCGGGGGCAGCAGTCTAAGCAGGGATGCCCAGACTTCCCTCTCCCTAGACACTTCCTCCAGCTCTTCCGGGGGGACACCGAGGCGTTCCCAGGCCAGCCGGGAGACATAGTCTCTCCAGCGTGTCCTAGGTCTTCCCCGGGGTCTCCTCCCGGTCGGACATGCCCGGAACACCTTCCCGGGAAGGCGTCCAGGAGGCATCCGGAAAAGATGCCCGAGCCACCTCAACTGACCCCTCTCGATGTGGAGGAGCAGCGGCTCTACTCTGAGCTCCTCCCGAGTGACCGAGCTTCTCACCCTATCTCTAAGGGATCGCCCAGCCACCCTGCGGAGAAAGCTCATTTCGGCCGCTTGTATCCGGGATCTTGTCCTTTCGGTCATGACCCACAGCTCATGACCATAGGTGAGAGTAGGAACGTAGATTGACTGGTAAATCGAGAGCTTCGCCTTGCGGCTCAGCTCCTTCTTTACCACGACAGACCGGTACAGGGACCGCATTACTGCAGAAGCTGCACCGATCCGCCTGTCAATCTCCCGTTCCATCCTTCCTTCACTCGTGAACAAGACCCCAAGATACTTGAACTCCTCCACTTGAGGCAGGAGCTCTCCACCAACCTGAAGCGAGCAAACCACCCTTTTCCGACTGAGAACCATGGCCTCGGACTTGGAGGTGCTGATTTTCATCCCAGCCGCTTCACACTCGGCTGCAAACTGTCCCAGTGCATGCTGGAGGTCCTGGTCTGATGAGGCCAACACGACAACATCATCCGCAAAGAGCAGAGATGAAATCGTGTGGTCCCCAAACCCGACCCCCTCCGGCCCCTGGCTGCGCCTAGAAATTCTGTCCATAAAAAAAGACAAAATAGAACTTTTTGGTCATAATTCCACTAAACGTGTTTGGAGGAAGAAGAATGATGAGTACCATCCCAAGAACACCATCCCTACTGTGAAGCATGGGGGTGGTAGCATCATGCTTTGGGGGTGTTTTTCTGCACATGGGACAGGGCGACTGCACTGTATTAAGGAGAGGATGACCGGGGCCATGTATTGCGAGATTTTGGGGAACAACCTCCTTCCCTCAGTTAGAGCATTGAAGATGGGTCGAGGCTGGGTCTTCCAACATGACAATGACCCGAAGCACACAGCCAGGATAACCAAGGAGTGGCTCTGTAAGAAGCATATCAAGGTTCTGGCGTGGCCTAGCCAGTCTCCAGACCTAAACCCAATAGAGAATCTTTGGAGGGAGCTCAAACTCTGTGTTTCTCAGCGAAAACCTGACTGATCTAGAGAAGATCTGTGTGGAGGAGTGGGCCAAAATCCCTCCTGCAGTGTGTGCAAACCTGGTGAAAAACTACAGGAAACGTTTGACCTCTGTAATTGCAAACAAAGGCTACTGTACCAAATAATAACATTGATTTTCTCAGGTGTTCAAATACTTATTTGCAGCTGTATCATACAAATAAATAGTTAAAGAATCATACATTGTGATTTCTGGATTTTTTTTTTTAGATTATGTCTCTCACAGTGGACATGCACCTACGATGACAATTTCAGACCCCTCCATGATTTCTAAGTGGGAGAACTTGCAAAATAGCAGGGTGTTCAAATACTTATTTTCCTCACTGTATATATATATATATATATATATATATATATATATATATATATATATATATATCATGTTGCCATTCTGTACACTGAGTTTTAGTAGCCTATATTGATTTAACATAAATAAAATAAATACCTTGTGTGTGTGTATATTCATTGCACCTATCTGTTCTGTTCAATGTTATTTTCACATGGAAGTCCATGGTTATAATTATTCATAAGTATGCAGTGTCATAACTACATCTCTGACGTTTATAACAAACCAACCCGTTTGAAAATCAGTAGAAAATTGAGCAAGCTATGGTTATATAAAAAGTACATGCACCATTAAAACACAATGTTACGAGTTAGCGAGCTGACTGTGGCAAGATGGCCGCCAGGTGTGGACGTCGACCTCCATTGGCCAGCAGCGCAGACGAGACTTCTAGCCTTTATTATGTATATCTATGCCTCCGAGAGCTCAGGTGTGGCAGCGGCCATCTTGGCTGAGGGTTCAGGCATGTGGGCGGCCATCTTGGCCGAAGACACAGGTGTAGCGGCGGCCATCTTGATGAAGATGAAGAGTGAAGATTTTCTTCTTTTTTTAAGAAAAAAAAATCTTGGTTCCCTTACGAGAACGTTCTCTCGTACTGCGTTGCAAACGCTGTGGGAAAACTCCTTTTCTCGAGAATATTGAAGCCTTTATTTTAAAACGCATTGCTGCAGCACAGGCGAGAGCATGAAGCTCGCGCGAGCGCGCTGATAGGCTGTGTTGAGGCAACTGCACAAACCAATGGCGAGAAAGCAGAGGCGCGCGAACCAATGAGAGCAATTGGCGCCCTGCCAGACTCGAGCGCGTCAACTTGGGCGTGACAGGAGAGTATAAATACTGAGAAAACTCGCCATATGACAGATCTAATCTCCTTCAGCTCTGAGACTCACCTCTTCGCTGATTTCTCCGGATTGGAAGCCGCTCGCCGTAGAAAAGCCTCTCAGCGGAACAGCTTCGCATCTCGGCAGTTCGCCATCTCGGCAGTTTCCCTGTGGCATCCGACGAGTATCCTTTTTTCTCTAATCTAAAAGAGCAAATTGCTGTTTTCACAGCGTGCGGCGTAGTTTCAAATGTCGCCTCCCATCTGTGATTCCTGCGGGGTTTCCCTGCACGTGTCTGACAGACACACACAGTGCGCTGCCTGCCTCGGTCCTGAGCACGCCGAGTCAGCACTCACTAAAGGCGGCTGTCTTCATTGTGACGGCATGCCTGTGGCCGTCCTCCGATCGAGACTCGCTCTCGCTACTTCAGAGAGCGAACCCGCCCATCTTCCATCTTCGGCGCTTCGCGAGCCCCGTAGGAAGAAACGGCGCGATCAGAGGATCCCTGAACGCGGTGATTTCAGTGGATGCACGCCGGGTCCTTCCCCGCGTGCTTCGCCCACACCCCCATCTCCAGTTCTGTTCGCTCGAAGCGACCAACGGCCCTCACGTGAAGCGGCGGGACTCGTTTCGTTCGGAGGATCTGCTGAGGATATGGACGACGCAGTTTCTGTGGTGGCGTCTGAGAGCGAGGATTGGTCGGGCTCCGCGGACCCCGCCCCTTCCTCTCAGTTGGATCGTCCCGACACTAGAGCGAGTATTGACGCCGAACTTTTCCGCGTCATGTCTCGTGCTGTCGACGAGCTGGGACTCGACTGGCTTTCCCCAGCTGAACCCGCCAGAAGCCGCCTCGACGAGTGGTACCTGCCAGGGCGCCAGCAGGCCCCCCCCCAGCGTGCCGCTCCCTTTCTGCCTGAGGTCCATGAAGAGCTCACTAAAAGCTGGCGCGCACCCTTTTCAGCGCGAACGCGCTCTTCTGCCTCTTCCACGCTCTCCACTGTTGACGGCGCTGAAGAGAAGGGCTATGTGTCTCTCCCACCACTTGAGGAAGCGGTCGCCGCACATTTGTGCCCTCCCACTGCATGTAGTTGGAGGTCAAAGACGGTGCACCCATCTAAGCCGTGCAGGACTACTTCGGCTATAGCCAGCCGCGCCTATGCTGCCGCCGGCCAAGCCGCCTCTGCACTACACGCCATGGCAACTCTTCAAGTGTTCCAGGCTAAGCTCCTCCGCTCTATGGATGAGTCAGGCCCTGACCCAGACGCTTTTAGAGACCTCAGAAGTGCGACGGATTTGGCGCTACGGGCTACTAAGACCACGGCTCAAGCCCTCGGCCGTAATATGGCCAGCCAGGTGGTGTTGGAGCGCCATTTATGGCTGAATTTAACGGAAATCAGGGACGCGGACAAGACCGCCTTCCTCGATTCTCCAGTCTCCACAACTGGTCTCTTTGGCCCATCTGTCAACGGCTTCGCAGAGCGTTTTACCGAGGCTCAGAAAGCTTCAAGTGCTATGAAGCACTTCCTGCCCAAACGCTCCAGCTCGGCTTCACGGCGCCCCAAGAGCACGCCATGGCCAGAAAAGTCAGTGCCACAGGTTCACCAGCCCCGCCCAGCGGCTGAAACCAGCCAGCACCTGAAGCCCGCGAAACGGTACCCGTTCCCCAAGCGCCAGGGGCCTCGGCCGAAGCTCACGATCGACCACGAGCCCAAGAAACCGTCCTAGCCAGCAGAAAGAGGGGTTTATGTCCCGCCGCGGCCGGACCTGCCCCGAAGACCGCTTGAGTGCTACTCACAGCCCCCTCTTCAGTTCAGGCGGCTGGAGCAGTTTTAAATGCAGAACATGGGCCCATCACTTGTCACGCACCCCTGCACCCAAACGCTGTTTTAACAGCGACCCACAAAAAGCACAAATCGAGCAAAATTTCTCTCTTAAATTCATGTCAGATCGAACCTCCTACTCTGCGCGTTCCGTCATCAGATATGATCATACCGCTTGCTCATCGGGCTCTGGCTTGGCAGGCCATCCCCGGAGTTTCAGAATGGGTGATGAACATTATAAAGCGCGGTTACTCGCTTCAGTTCGCCCGCAGACCTCCGCGCTTTCGCGCTGTCATCCAAACCTCAGTAAAGAGCACGTTATCTCACGTCCTCCGCACCGAAGTGTTATGTCTGCTGGCGAAAGGGGCTATCGAGACAGTCCCCGCTTCACAGAGCGAGTCAGGGTTCTACAGCCGTTATTTTCTCGTTCCAAAGAAAGACGGCGGCCTGAGACCCATTCTAGATCTCAGACATCTGAACAAGGCCCTCATGTCACGGCCATTCAGAATGCTTACGACCAGACACATCCTGGCGCAGATTCGCCCAGGGGACTGGTTCTTTTCAGTAGATCTAAAAGACGCGTACTTTCACATTCAAGTGAACCCCCACCACAGGCCATTCTTGAGATTCGCCTTCGAGGGGCAGACATACCAATACACAGTCCTGCCATTTGGACTGGCTCTGGCGCCTCGTACATTCACGAAGTGCATGGATGCAGCTCTCTCCCCCCTAAGACAGCGGGGAATGCGCATTCTGAACTACCTCGACGACTGGCTCATACTGACTCAGTCAGAGGCGGAGTCCCATACTCACAAAGCCTGGCTCCTCAGCCATCTGGAATGCCTAGGGCTCAGAGTGAATTTTTCCAAGAGTATTCTGTTGCCCAGCCAACGTATCACGTTCCTGGGAACAGTTCTCGACTCCGTACTTATGAGAGCATGGCCCACCTCGGCCCGTGCTCTATCAATTCAGCAGCTCGCCGCGTCGTTCACAGAGGGCTCTTTTGTTCCCCTCCGAACGTTTCAGAGGATTTTGGGCCTGATGGCCTCGGCATCATCAGTACTCCAATTAGGCCTACTGCGTATGCGTCCTCTTCAGCTGTGGCTAGCACCTCAGGTACCACCCCATGCCTGGCGCTCAGGCCTTTTGAATATCAGGGTGGACCAGCGCTGTATTCAAGCTCTGGCCCCCTGGAAAGTTGCCAGCTGGTATCATCAGGGCATAAGCATGGGTGTGGTTTCAGAGAGGAGGGTCATTTCGACAGATGCTTCCAACTCCGGTTGGGGAGCCCTGTACGAGGGCAGGCCTGCCTCCGGCCTCTGGTCGAGCTCGGAGAAACGCCTACACATAAACTGCCTCGAAATGAAAGCGTTTTTTCTGGCCCTGAAAACCTTCCTTCCTTACCTGGCAGGACACCACGTCTTAGTCCGGACGGACAATATGTCAGTGGTCTCTTACATAAATCGCCAGGGCGGCCTCAGATCCCGCAACCTGTTTGCCATAGCCACACAGCTACTGCTATGGTCTCACTCCAACCTGCGCTCGCTCAGGGCGGCTCACGTGCCGGGCACGATGAACACAGGAGCAGACATGCTTTCTCTGGGCAACGTTCCCCCAGAAGAATGGTCACTCCACCCCCAGACGGTTCTCCTACTATGGGAGGTCTTCAGGAAGGCAGAAGTAGACCTCTTCGCCTCAGAAGACAACTGTCACTGCCCAATCTTCTTTTCAAAGAACAGGGATGCGTTGGCCCACGAATGGCCCAACCTTCCTCTTTATGCGTTTCCTCCGGTCTCGATGCTCCCTCAGGTCATCGAACGGATCATGAACACAAAGTGCGCAGTCCTCTTAGTAGCCCCCCTCTGGAGAACCCAGACTTGGTTCCCAGAGCTGATGCAACTGTCTGTAGTGGACCCATGGCCAGTTCCTCTGAGGAGCGACCTCCTGACTCAGGCGAACAGGACGATCTGGCACCCCCGTCCCGACTTGTGGGCCCTACATGTTTGGCCACTCAACGGGTACCCCAGGGCCTCCCAGAGGGTGTCCTAAACACGATTATGGAGGCTAGAGCTCCGTCTACTAGACGTCTCTACCACCTCAAATGGTCAGTGTTCTCCAGCTGGTGTTTAGCTCGGAACCTCGACCCACACACTTGTGAAGTACCCACGGTACTATCCTTCCTCCAGGAGATGCTGGACGCGGGACGCTCCCCCTCCACGCTCAAGCTGTACGTGGCAGCCATTGCGGCATTTCATGTACTAGTAGCCGGGTATTCTTTGGGTAAAAACGACCTTGTAGTTCGCTTCCTTAAAGGAGCCAGAAGGCTTAACCCGTCTCGACCACCTTCAGTGCCGATTTGGGACCTTTCCCTGGTTCTACGGGCTCTTAAAGGACCTCCCTTTGAACCACTTCGATCGGCTGATCTAAAAACCCTCTCCCTGAAAACCGCCCTGCTGTTAGCACTGGCGTCAGTTAAAAGAGTAGGGGACTTACAAGCGCTTTCTACAAGCCCTTCCTGTCTTGAGTTTGGCCCTAACGACTCTAAGGTCATCCTTAGACCAAGACACGGATATGTACCTAAGGTGCTCTCAACTCCGTTCAGAGCCCAGGTTATTTCTCTGTCGGCTCTCCCAGTCACGGGAGATGACAGTGATGCTCACACGCTCTGCCCCGTCAGAGCTCTGAGAGTTTATCTGGAGCGTTCGGCCTCTTTCAGACAGTCTGAACAGCTCTTTATATGTTTTGGGGGCCGGACCAAGGGTCTTCCGGTCACGAAACTCACGCTATCCAGATGGATAGTCGACGCCATTGCTCTGGCATACAGCTCACTGGGCCTCCCTTGTCCCTTAGGTGTTAGAGCTCACTCTACTAGAGGCATGGCCTCCTCGTGGGCTTGGTCCAGTGGTATCCCTATCGAAGACATTTGTGTGGCGGCCGGCTGGTCCGCTCCGTCCACATTTGTTCGATTTTATAACTTAGAGGTCCCTGCTTTGCAGGCACAAGTTCTCTCCATCTAGGCCCTGGCTCTGTGGATCCAGGCTAGTGTTGACTCTGACACATGGTTGTCACCCCGAGTCACGTGGGTCTTATACTTAGGTGTCTGGCCCCTCGGTCCAGCTCTAAGGACACATTATGAATATCTTTTGGCCCGATGTTCTGGTCTGTGGTATTCGGCTACTCTGTCATAGTCCCGGCTCTCCCTGGACTCTCAGGGTAGCCACTAGACCAGTGTTACTCATTGCGCGGCTCGCGAGCCTCATGCGGCTCGCCAAGCTTTAATTTGTGGCTCGCATGGCGGTAAATAATATGGTGATATGATAATGCATTCACTACAGATGTTTCATAAAAACATTAATAACAAGTAGGGCTTTAACATAACCTTATAAAAACTCAAAGTGTCAGCTCTATTACAAATAATTTCGATCGGATTGAAAGGGGTGGTTTATCGAGAGAACGTGAAAAAATTTGATAGACTGAAAACCGAAACTGAAAGGACGACGTATGACGCGCTGAATGAGCTGCTCTCCTGATGAATAAAATGAGTGTCCTGTCATTCTATAATTCTCCTTTCACTCAGCATCTGTGAAGTGAAGCAGGACAACGGCTCACCAGTCCTTGTTTCAGATTATCATACAGACGATTGATAATGGCATTTTTACCGCATGATAAATACAAACAGCACGGCACAACGGTTCATATGTTCATATTCCGATTTGAATCTTGACTTATAAACACGCACATCAACCCGATCATGTATCACACCACGATGTTTAGCGTTCATGTAAACTACAATACATTCAGATTCATCAATCGAAATGAATTCAGTCCGACTGAAACAAAAGTTGTGCATGTAAACATATCCAGTCTCTGCGGAGTTGCCAGTTATGGCGGTCTTTCAAGCTCTTAACGCTGAATGTGCTCTTGGATGGTTAGATAGGCCTACAAAATGGGCTAATGTAGAAAAAATATATATATACTTAAGGTGATTCTGGGATAAATATTTTCTGGAAATCCAGCTTTTTTTTTTTTTCATTAAAGGAAATTATCTTGTCTCAGTTACAAATTTGACTGATAAATCATAAATAATGGTTTTTTTTTTCACCCTTTTGTATTTATTGCATTGCATATTGTATGTTCAGGGGTGACAGATTGATAGGCAGACATGGTATTCATGATTGGATGTAACTTTTGATACTTTGTGGTAAAATGGCTCTCCTACTGACTTTGTCCTATCAGTGCGGCTCTCATGAAAAAAATAGTGAAGACCACTGCACTAGACTAATAGCACAGCGTTTTAAAATGTGTTCCCACAGCGTTTGCAACGCAGTACGAGAGAACGTTCTCGTAAGGGAACGTACTTGGTTACTTACGTAACCTCGGTTCCCTTAGAGATAAGGGAACGAGTACTGCGTTGCCTTGCCGTGCTATTTTTCTACATCAGGTGTTTTTCGCTTCAGTCGATTAGACCTGTCATATGGCGAGTTTTCTCGGTATTTATACTCTCCTGTCACGCCCAAGTTGGCGCGCTCGAGTCTGGCAGGGCACCAATCGCTCTCATTGGTTCGCGCGCCTCTGCTTTCTCGCCATTGGTTTGTGCAGTTGCCTCAGCACAGCCTATCAGCGCCTATCACAGCCTATCATGCTCTCGCCTGTGCTGCAGCAATGCGTTTTAAAATAAAGGCTTCAATATTCTCGAGAAAAGGAGTTTTCCCATAGCGTTTGCAACGCAGTACTCGTTCCCTTATCTCTAAGGGAACCGAGGTTACGTAAGTAACGAAGTACGTTTTCCATGTTTATTCAGGTATCATGTTTTTCTTTATTATTGTTAATTTTGCATGTTTAAAATGTTACTTTCACATTTAGTATCTTGTATTTTTGCCTTTGTGTTCCATGACTTTTTTCTTTAAAAAAATTCTTTTTTCTTCTTCTTTTTTTTTTTTGTGTGATACTTTGAAAATGCGAACGACTTAGCGTCATGAATTAGCGAATTAGCGTCCGTTGTGCTTTCACACCAGCAGTCTGCAAGGACAATTTTTTTTATTTACTGCTTTCAAAACAATCACTATCATCTGTAGAAGCTGTTGTACCCAAAAGTTCTACTATTTAATTTTCCAACTCCTTCATTAACTTGGCCATTTCCTACATTAATATTAATGCCTCATTTCCACCGAGCGGTACAAGACAGTACAGTACAGTACAGTTCAGTAGGATTTGGGACGGTAAATCCTGATCCAGCTTGCGTTTCCACCGCCAACAGTACCCTTACTTGATAGGCGTGGTGTATGTCGGAAAGTAGCAATTGATGTCATTCTCGCACGACGAAGAAAGCAACAGTAAAAAACAATGGAGGACATACAACAGATCTTGTTCTTGCTTCTCGGCATGTTTGTCACAAGAAGAAACTGTATTGTGTTTCAAATGTATGAAAAAATGGCACCTTTTGCATTGTCATTCCCCTTGTAGTATGCGAAAGTGACGATTATCTGGCAACCAATCAACATTCTGCAGTGAGTCTAGCTCCACCCTTTAGTACCGGACTGCTGTGCTAGGTACCCTAACGGAAGGGTCCCAGAAAAATTGGTACTGTACGGGTCGGAATTAGGGTACCATTCACAACTTCTGACAACGGAAACAGCAAAAATTGCATACCGTACTGAACTGTACTGTACTCGGTGGAAATGAGGCATATATCGCATCTTCAGTTCCATATTAAACAATTTTTTAATATGGAACTGGCCACAATCCCACCATCTTTAACCCTCTGGGGTCTGAGGTGTTTTCTGGGCCTGGAGGTGTTCTGACATGCTCTGACATTTGTGCTTATTTCTGTTACTTGTGACATTTTCATGGCTAAAGTCTGATTACACTGTATTTAGCACAAACTCTGCTACAATAATATATCAGCAGCATGTGTGTAAAAGTTTGTAGTTATGAGATAATGACGTTTATGCGTGGTTTGTGAAAATACAAAAAACAATTGTCACTGAAATAAGCTCATGAAATCCATACTGATTATTTCTTCACAAGAGTTTTGAAAATTGTATCACGTAGCCTAGAATATTTGCTCCAAAACTATGTGAAAATCACCCTGACTGCTCATTCAGATAAGACAATATATTGATTTAAAAACTGTAAGACGTGTTTTGTGTAAGAAAGCTTTATGCGGGAGGCATGATCATGTCATTAATATGCATGGCTTTCACACCTGAGAAAGACAAAGACACTCCCCTAATGGCCCTATTAGGAGCTATCACGCCCTGTCATTCTGAGTAACCTTGCACAAAGAATGAGGAGATTCAAAAAAGAATGGCTTTTTGATTGTTTGGATTTATTTACAACACAACATAATCCAAAGATACACAACAAATGACAAAAAGCACACTATTGAAAACAATGATCCAAAGACAGAGACCTTTGTGCCATTCCTAAAAACATTGTACATACCTTTAATTTCCAAGGTGTTTGATTTTCACTTTACCATGTTCATGTACAGAGACTCATGTGAATGTTGAAGTCAGCAGGACTCAGTTGCATCTGGGCCCTGTAAAAAAAAAAAAAAAAAAACCTCTGAACATACTGATATCAAGAGAAACTATAGCTGCACGATATTGGGAATAGATTTTAGATTTTTCTGGTTAAAATTTATTTTTAAAATTCACAGAATACACACACACACACACAAATGTTTCCAACAATAATGACCACCAGGTTTGTTGTGCCTTGTAGGCATAGGCTACGTGCAGTGCTGCATAAAATAATAATACCAATAAATTAAGTCTTCCAAAAGATTTCAGTAACAACTACGCTAGAGAAAAATATATTGATTACAATATAAAAACATGAAGCCTATTGTTTGGTGCGTTTTGCTTTTCAAACGCACGGCGTGCTCCAAAATATGAAACATTCAAATGCAGACCGCGCTCCAAAATATGATACATTCAAAAGCAGAGCTCGCTCCAAAATATGATACATTATGGTTACCATATTATACATATCTACGTTTGAGAAGATATCCATGTTTTTGCAGATTTGCATGTCAATCTCTTTTGCGCGTGTGGGCGTGGTCAAATTAAAAATAATGAGCAAGCGTTTGAGAAGCTGGACATCTTGTTGGTTTTATACAAATGACTTAAGCAGAGAATATTTGTTTTCAGTTTGAATCCGATCATTTAAAAGTACACACTTAAATGATTATAAAGATATATAGCTCATAATTTTCTGACAAGTATTCGCTGAGTTTTGTTTCAGTTTATAGACGTGCTCAAGAAAAAAAAGTTCACCGCGACGGAGAGGCAGAAAGCACACCCTGTTTATTTTCTTTATTTTACAAAAGCACAATGTTTTGATTTGATTGTAAGTGGACACATACAAAAGTAGAAATATCACAGATTGTTTTTTCATATTTCTTTTTTCTGTATGACCATAAATGACGGCGTATTTTAAGTTTATGTTGCTGCTATGTGAAAAAAATCCAGCAAAACACGTGGGCATGGAGGGTTAAGTATTAAATTGTTTTTGTTCCTTGAAATTTACCCAGAACAAATGAAAAATGTCAGTAAACTTCTTATCATTTACAAGTGATGTTATCATTTAAAAGTCCGCTCTATGGACAGATCCCCATAGCGTCTTCCAGACGTAGTATCTCGTTCCGCTTCTCAGGGAACCATGGTTCCCTTTCAGTCGATCACTCTCAACATCACGTCGGTGACCGACAAATAGGAATCTCGCTAGAGAGGCCAATCTAATTCGAGTGTAACTAAAACAAGCCAATGCACATTGACATGCGATAATTGCATCATCTGTGCTGCATCGCGGCACACAAATATAACGAGCAGCAGGTGCATCGCATCTTCAGCTTTTCGTTTCTGAGCCGAGTGGTTCATTTGTTCCTGTCTCTAATCTGCAAGTAGTGTTCTCTAAATGAGCCAGTTCTTCAAGGAAGAAGCTTTCTCTTCATTGGTGTTGGTGTGATGGTGCTACAGCGGTGATCAAGTGCTCTCGTTTGTGTGTGTGCACCTTCACTGAGTGCTAAAAGGCTGTTCTTACAGCTGGTGACGGTGTGCTTTTTCAGAGCGCTAAAAAGCTATTATTACAGCTGGTAAGAGCTGCGCCTTCAACGAGAGTGAGTGCACACTACAGGCTGCACATTCCCTGTCAGTGTTGCCGCATCTTTTCCCCTGTGTGCTTCAAGCACCAAGAGAGAGCGTGTCTCCTAAAATAGCTTACATGGGTGGGAGTTGTGTCTTTCTAAAGATGTAATTTCACCCGTGTGTTTCTGGATGTGGTCGTTTCCTGTCCTCACTGATAGGACCTTCTTTCTCAGAGATGGGGCACCCTATGGCACCCACGCCCAGACCTCTGGATACTCCATGTCTGGTCCCTGAACGGGAAGCGGAGGTTCTAGGTGACTTACCCTCAGAGGTCCTTAACACCATCACTTCAGCACGAGCACCGTCTACGAGACACACTTACACCTTGAAGTGGAACCTGTTCATCGAGTGGTGTTCCTCTCACCGAGAGGACCCCCGAAGATGTTCGATCAGTTTCGTGCTCTTCTTCCTGCAGCATGGGTTGAAGCGAAGGCTCCCTCCACCCTCAAAGTTTATGCTGCCGCTATTTCCACATATCACGACCCCATAGGAAGTAAGTCAGTTGGGAAGCATGAACTGGTGCCTCCACCCCTCCGCCTGATCATCACCGAGGGCGTCCATCTGCCGCTGCCTCTGCTCCCGCTGAGCCACCGCAGCAGCCCCCACCCAGGCCTCAACATGGACCCGGCCGCAAATGGGGCACCTATCCCGCTCCAGGTAAGTGTTGCACTACACACTCAGACCCTGCTTCGGGCCGCCTTCGGGCCTTCCGAGCTGGGTCCCTGTTCTCTATCTCGCTGCCTCACTCTGAGTATGTCTGTGGTATCCTTGGTCCCCCTGCGTCGGTCCGTTAAAACACTAGATGGTGCTCCCGACCGATCCAGCTGGTTCCTCCATGCCAGCAGACTTGGCTAAACGATTCAGTTCGTCCGGCGCCCGCCCATGCTCAGCGCTATTCGTTACACTTCAGTGTTTCCGAATGTGCGTCTGTCGTGCGCGCGGTCGCGATTGAGCCGTCCCTCCAGCCGATATGAGGACCGGCTTCTGAAAGTTGCCCGTATTTCATTGTACACAAGCAATGGTAAGTTAATGGTAAGCTCGGATCTGTGTTTCTTGATTCGGGCCCTTTTTCAAGCTTCCGTTCAAATTACAAACACAGAAAACGCATTCCCAGTGCTCCGTCCCCAAGATTGGTCTGCAGCATTCGATCTGAAGGACGCGTACTTCAGATCTCTACCCTTCCGCAACGCAGGCCATGCCTGTGCTCTTGCGTTTGAGGGGTCGAAGTTTCAGTACAAGTCCCTCCCTTCGAGTGCTACATAGCCAGTTGGGACTTCAGGTCAACTGGGGAAGAGTAAACTCGTCCACGGACTGAGGATCTCTTTTCCGGTTTGGAGGTGGACTCGGTCTACACGTTCCTCAGCAGAATATGATACTTCCTCCATATGAAACCACTTCAGCACTGGCTTCATGGCCGAGTCCCGAGGTGGCCGTGGCAGAGCGGCACGCTCCGTGTGACACACACCCGGCCTGCCGCCAAACTCTCAGCCGTGTTCAGACCTTTGCTTCTCCAGGCCAGACGCTCCTAGAACAAGTGTCTGCTAAACACCAGCTGAGGGGCCACGTATAACGGGCATGTAGTAACGGGGGTCTGGGCGAACCTACAACTGCACTGGCATCCATTACCTTGAGTTGTTAGCAGTTCACCTTGCTTGATGCCGCTGCTCAGCAAGCCTGCACTGCTCAGTACAGCGACCGTTGCACTACGCTTCCTTCGCATGTCGCAACTCGCCCGCCACCTCCTCCCATGGAGTCAGAAGCTTCTGAGGTCGCTTCTTCCACTTTCAATCGTGCCGCCGACGAGGCCTCACGACAGCCTGTGGCCGAGGAGAGTGGAGACTCCATCCCCAGGCGGTCCAGCTCTTCTGGGATCACTTCGGGGCCGCACAGTTACATCTGTTTGCCTCGCCGAACTTGTCCCCTTGCTAGTTGTTTACTCCCTGACCGAGTGAAGACCCTCGACACAGATATACTGGCATACAGCTGGCCCCAGGGCCTACGCAAAAATGCGTTTCCCCAGTGAGCCTTGCACAAGAACTGTGCTAAGTCAGGAAGGAGAAGGAGCAGGTCTTCTTAGTTGCCCCTTAATGGCCCAACTGGACCTCGTTCCCCCGAACTTGTGCTCCTCTTGACAGCCCCTTCCTGACCCATTCCTCTGAGACAACTCAGGGACGGGGCACCGTTGGCACCCGCACCAGACCTCTGGAAACTCCATGTCTTGATGCAGAGGTTCAGCTATCTACCTCAAAATGTTCGTAGATACCATCACTTATGTGAAAGCTCCCTCTAAAAAGTGAGGCTTGCTTACGACCTGAAGTGGAACCTGTTCGCTGTTGGTGCACTTCTCATGGGAAGACCCCCGAGGTGTTCGATCACTTCTGTGCTTTCTTTCCTGCAAGATGGGTCCTGCTGTCTCCCTCCACCATCAAAATGTAGCTTGCCTTTATATTAACGCACATCATGATGCAGTGGATCTAATCCATGGGGAAGCACGTTTTGATCGTCATGTTCCTGAGGGGAGTTATCATCCAATCTTGCTACCCATATCAAATTTTAAGAAATAAATTAGACCATACCTTTGATAAAGATCCTGTAAAATATTTTAGAACAGCTTGTTTAAGATTTCCTCTTCCCCCCAAAGCTAAAGAGACACACTTTAAGATTCTAAATGCCATATATCCTCCCAATACATTTCTGAATTTAAAATTTAATTTTGAAAATGTGCCTTGTCATCTTTGTAAATGTCTCTCTGAAGATACACAACATATATTCCTTTTTTCATGTAACTTCTCTAAATCCTTTTCGGAGAAACTTTACAGGACTGGCTGATAGAAAAAGATGTGGTGGCTGATAGTTTCACCTTCATGTTACAAAATATAATGTATGGGATAACCAATAATTGTTGTAGGTTATTTGATTTGACTAATAACATTATATTATTGGCAAAATACTTTATACATAAACGTAGATTTTTTTAAATCCCCTCCTTTGTTTATTATATTCAGAAACAAATTAAAATACTTCTCAGATGCCCTCTCTAAAATGGAAAATCGAAGTGCAATAAAATGTTATAATCTGTTAGTATTGTATAACCTGTTTAATTTTTATTTTTATTTTTTCTCTTTACTTGTGTTGAGCCTTCCACGCCTGTATTTTCTTTGTATAATAACTGTTTTGTGCCATTTTGTTGTATGCATATTTTGTATTCAATAAAAAAAAAAAAGGCTGTATTTGAAGGCCGGTTGCATCATCGCGGCGCGATGAATATTGCGCCAATGATATTGGGGTGGTGTGGCGCAATGGATAAGACACATGCCTTTGGTGTGAGAGACCCGGGTTTGAATCCACTGTGAGACACCAATGTGTCCCTGAGCAAGACTTAACCCCTAGTTGCTCCAGAGGCGTGCAACCTCTGACATATATAACAATTGTAAGTCGCTTTGGATAAAAGCGTCAGCTAAATGAATAAATGTAATGTAAATGTAAATGAAGGCTACCCTGATTCAAAAGCGACGCCAAATGCACCCTTCGTTTCCCCGTGAAAGGAAGGATACATAAATGGATCCTTAGCGGCCTATCCTACCCCATAAGTCATTGCGCGCCGGTGACGACAGAATTTTTATTTAAACTTGGTGGACATATATTTTTATTAAACATATTTGGTGGATGGCAAATTCACATTTAAATGTAAGTATTATTTTTTCATTTACTCAAATAGCTAGCGAAACCACAGTTAAAAGCCACAAGTTTTTCTTTCTTATAAGCTTCAACTTAACTCCTTCGTTACCATTGCGTGACTTCATTTGTCAGGTGGTTTGAGGCAAAACTTGTGCTAATATTAGTTTAATAATTGTTTCAGGGAGCAAGGAGCAGACAGCTCAATTTTTTAAATTGCGGTCTGAAAATTACCATTTCTTTACGGCAGCGAAAAACTCTGCCAGCGTGGCTTGGAGGTAAGACAACTACCTATTTGTAATATTTGCACTAGTCTGTCTCACTTGTGTATTATAAGAAATATCACTCACCCTATAAAGCCCACAACAATAAGAAAAGCAGTAGATAAGGCATTCGGGTTTCACTTTTATGTGTTTTTGTAGTGCTGTTATGCAAGCTATGTCTACAAAGGTTTTAACCAAATTTGAGTATCCAGAAATATGATTTCTAAAGTATTTTGTATGCATGTCCTGATGTGTCATATTTTGCAGTGTTAACAATGCACTAATGTTAAGATTGCACCCCTGTGTTAATATTTTTCATAAGTACCCTTTTCTGCTTTTTTAGAGCAATTCTGGAGAAAATGGGTCTGCTGGGGAAGGTAACTCCCATACAGGCAAAAAAACAAAAAAAAACTTCAAACAAACCTACAAAGTAAGAAAGCTAATACACACATCTTTGCTGAAATTGATTGTGCTGTTGTTGTACAAGCCATGGTTAATTTGCTCTGCCTTAGGATTGCAAGTGTCCTGGGACAGGTGAGGGTGTGAGTGGGAAACCCACTGCTGAAACTTGGCCCTGGTTTGTCCTCATGAGCCGCGTTTCCACTGTCGGGCCAGAGCCGGGCGTGCTAGTGCGTGCCAGGGCCAGTCGTGTTTCCACTGTCACTTCCGGGGCTTGATCGGGCCTTGCCGGGGCTTCCTCGGGGCCAAAGGCCAGGGTTTTCTGGCCCGCCGAATACCTTGGTCCAAAGCGAGCCAGCTCGGCCTAGAGGAGTGGTTACGAACAGAGGCGGAGTTTACCTGAGTCTGGAGACAACAGCACGGGATGATTTCATATACCAGCTAACATCAGCATTAAAGACTTTTAAAATCATTTACCTCAAAACTCGCTTTAATTTTTGAATGCCTTCTGTTTGTGATCCGATGTGGATTCTGATCACCGTATAAGGTAGAAATATTTATATGCGATGCAAAAGACTATGCACGCTAACCATAACCATAGTAAACATGGTAAATATGAACGCTTGAAGAAATGAGACAAATCATAAAGGCTATCACAATCATGTGCTGAGTCCCAATTCGCATACTATCCGTCCTAAATAGTATGCGAAACTAGAATTAGTACGTCCCAAATCGTAGTATGTTGAAAAGAGTATTCCAAAGATACCCGGATGGTCTACTATTTCCGGTTAGAATTCGAAGTGCAGATCAATGCACACTCTAACGGCTAATATTGCCCACAACCCATTGCGTGCGGGAGGGAGAAGCTTTGTGGTGATGGTGGTATCTATGGTGATGTAAACATGGCAGCCGGATGCAGCCGCGGAGATTCGCCCTCAGTTTTTAAGTGTAAGAATTCAAATGTTTAACCCTTATTAAAGTTATATTTTATTGTCTCGTAATATTAATGGAGTTATGTTGTGCCAAAAAGTACCGTGTTTATCTTGTAGGGTCCGATGAAATAAAAAGTACAGTGTCATGCAAGTGTCTTTTTTTAATGTATTTCTTCTGATGTTTCTGTCTTAGATTTATAAGTTACCTTACTATAAACCCTTATGAAAATAAACACCTTTTAGTACACTAACCATAGTTTAACCACACTGACTTATTTGTAGTAATACTGTGGCTGTACAAATGTTAACTTTATCAATCCAACCAAAGAAACATGGTTACTACACTTTTACTATAGTAAAAGCATGGTTCATTTTCATCGGGGTATTTTTGAGTATTATACTAGTATAAAATACGTTAAACAATAGTTATACTATAAACTTTAAATATTTTAGCTTTCGTTACACACATTGCACATGAACGTCAGAACCAGCCGCCTCACAAACGACCTGCGTTTGGTTGATCTACAACGACATCCTGCTTCACTCCTCAATTTGGTAGGACACATTGTAAATGTATTTTGGAAAAAAAGATGGGAATAGTAAATACATTTATATATCACATATAAGAATGAATGAAATGTAAAATGTTTTGTTAACAGTCGTGGTGTGCGTAACTAAGCAACCACGTTCTCGTTCACGTTGCATGACGTCATCGAAGTATGTCCCAGAACGTGCATCCTTTTTTGCTACACACTCAAAAGTATGTACTTTTTCCTCACAAAAAAAGTACATACTTTTAGGTCGTAGTATTAGTAGGCGAATTGGGACTCAGCCATGGTTTTATTTTATCTGTCAGTAGCCTATGTCTTGTCTATCATAAAATAAAGCAACTTTTTTTGCGGGAGCTTCCTCTGTTTCTCTGACTGAAAATATAATTGTAACCTAATTGTAACAACTAGAGTGCCAAAGCTCATCAGGTCGTATTTTTGGTGGCATATTTGTAGAAATTATCATTCTTTCTAAATGTGATGTAAATATTTTCTGTAACTACCAAATTTATTAAACCAGCAAATGGTCGCTTTTATCATGTTGGTTTTGCGATCTCGCTAGTTTCCAGTGATTTCTTTCTGATTAGTTTTCTGATAAAACTTCCATTTGTTGGTGAAATGATGGGTTAGTGTGACATTGTTCCAGAGAGGCGTGTTACGGGCGTGTTTAAGTGAAGCGCGGTGGAGCTTCTGGCCCGACAGTGGAAACGCAGTGTGTTTTGGGCTCGGTGCTACAGGCCCGAGGCTTTTAGCCCGGCACGGCCCGTTTAAAGCCCTGGCTCACACTGGCCCGACAGTGGAAACGTGGCTATGGATGAGTTGTTGGGACAGAGGCATTGCACCAACCCCCCTGTCCTCATTGCCTCAATCCCTGAGGACACACCAGGGCCGAGTTCAGCAGTGTGTGCCCACGGTGAGGAGGAGCCAGGGGCAGCACCACCAGCAGAAGCAGCAGCAGCAGGAGCACCAGCACCAGCAGCAGCACGAAGGCGGACTTTTTGGACTTGATCAGAGAAGACATGCAACTACAGAGGGAGGCAGAGGCGAGGAGAGCACAGGAGAGTAGGGAGAGGATGGACAGGCTGTTTTCTCTTCTTGAGAGAATGATTGAAAAAAATAATTTTTTTCTATATATTCTTGTTTAACTTTTTTTCACTTATTTTTTTAAAAGGAAAGAAGAATTCTGTACATTATTTATTTCTATGCAACTTTAAATGTGTAAATAAAAGAGAATGAATTGTTCTGGACATTGTTTATTTTTGTAATGACAGTCATAATTTCTACATGAAACATTCTTCTATACTTTTTTTTATTTTTATTTTTATTGGTAAATGAAAATCATTTATTCTATAGTCTACATAAACGTACTTTATCCAACTATTTACAACATCTGTTAAACATATCAAAATCAACATAAACATTTAAATTTACAGTACATAAAATAAGAAAAAATGATGTAGACTTTTATTCAGCTGAGCAGAGAGACCCTGGTGGTGCTGCTGGACCGGGATGGGCTCCACAATAGAGACCCTGGTAAGGCCTCCTGCTGGTGGAACATCATCTGGGATGGTCTCCAGAGTGTTTGAGTGCATATTTCCACTATCCACCAAGTTATCTACCAACAGGTTTGCAGGGCTGACTCAATCGACGGCTGCCATGTCACTGAGATTTATATTTGAGTATATTTCTGAGTATATTTCTGAAAAAAAGTACTTTTAATAACTACTAATACCGCATTGGGGGAAAACTACTAGTAATATATTTCAAACCTTAGTTAAGCAAAATTATCTTGCATACTCTAATGTACTTAAGGTATCAAGAGTAAAACTAAAGGTATGTATTCTCCAAAAAAAAAAAAAAAAAACTGGGTTTTTATGATGGTTTTGCATTTATATTAGGCTACTACTGCATTAATGCGTATGTTGCATTTTACTTCTGAATATTTTCAAGGTTGTTAAAATGTAACCCTTTAACTGTTTAGGTTGATATCTCAAAAAATTAGCTTTCAGTAATATTTTATTTGGGCGCAGTACCAAACATTTTCACTAGATGGACAGCCAGCTTCCTTACTGACCATATAAGACCATTTTCATATATGTTTTGAGTGATTTGAACTTTTTTATATTCAACTGGTTTTTATATTCAAACAGGGTTGAAAACCTAGTTCACCATGGTCCATTTGTGTACATAATAAAAAGAATACACTAGCCTACAAAATCGCATCAAGGTAAGATATAAGTGACCATTTGAACCTTAAAAAAAAAAAAAAAAAAAACCTATATATAAAAGCAAACCAGCTTTATTTTTCTGGCCATGGTCTTGGCTAAGCCGAAAATACATGACCCGGCAGCGCTGGGGCTGAAACATCCTCAGCCTCCAGTAAAATGTAAAACATAAAAATGGCAATAGCCAATTCTGGCTCCATAGCTGTTCATACTCAATTATATAAAATGAATTATCAGGATGGCAGCTGTCCTTCCGCACCGTTGCTTGGCGCCAGGAGTGGTAATTGGGAACACCTGGTTGCGCAATTAGAAAATCCTACGAAGGCTACATGGTGCGTCCTTCGAAGGACGCATAGGCTGCAGCCTTCACATTGGGACACAGCTATTCACCTTATTCCGCCCTGCCCACTTTTACTTCTGTCCAGTACTTCCGTTGTAAACCAACTTCCGGTTTAGCGGACCCTCATTCAATTTCGAGGAGAACTGCAGAGAAGTCTCACTGATAAAATGTCACATAAGATAAGCTAATTTGTGCCAAATGTGCTATGTACGTGTGTACCAACAGCACAGCAATGCACTGTTTCTCGGGGTAATTTTTAAACGACTTTTAGGTGTTTATATGACCCGTCTGCCTGTCTGATCGCAGCCCGGCCGATGTGTAGTGTTTAGCCTACATTAGCCACAAACATCTAATGTTGTAATGGTCTCACTACAGGACACATACACATGCTATACCTTGTTTGAAAGCTATGGTCCTCTAGAATTCAGTCGCTGGATTTATTTTACAGCCATTACTTGTGTTAGAGATCAAACCATAAGAAATTGCAGCTAGCAGTTAGCTAAGCTAACGTTACCCTCTTGTTCATCTAGTTGAGGCTCTACTTTCTTTCTACACCAGTTCGTGGCTATTTTTTTCTCATCTGTTGGCTATACACTGCAAAATGTATCTGGTGATTAAGCAAACAAACTGTGGTGTAATAATGTTTCAAACTTTACATGTAGTAGTGTTTGTGCACATCTTCATAACTAAGTAATAGCTATTAGAAAGACACAGCTATTAAATAATTTGATTGTGGCATTGTTTCAAAAGCTTCAAGTGAAATGTACTTTAGTACGTTGCAGCAGTTGTTAATAACCATAGGCCAACGCATTTGGCTATAATATTATAGTCTATCTACTTATATCAAGACAGATAACAGATTGGACCAGGGCAAACAAAGCGCTAAGTAGCTAAACCAGGAAGTGAGATTACGCGGATGGCGCCACCCAGTGCTACTTCCGGAATAAGGTGAATAGCCTTTCTAAATTATAGAGAAATTGGGCACACAATGTTAACGTTTAGCCTACTTTGCTTAAATTTGATGCAATAATAGAAGCCTACATTTGTTTCAGATATACATTTGTACTGTAATTTCAGTATTGTGATTATAAATTCGTTTAACTACAATGTTTCACTTGAATTTATCTGCTACCAGCTCTCAATCACTCTCAATGAGCCATAGCGCGGTGGCAGATTATGCAATAGAGATTACCCAAGTCTGCGATTGTTGCGCCTCTTAGCGGTAAAAGGCAGCAAATACACATCCCCAATTTTACCGCCACGGAAACGCTTAAATAAGTGCAGAATTGAGAGTAGCTTTTAAAAGGGAACGTCTCGGGTAACTTTCGCCGCATAGGGGGCATGTTCAGGACGTTCTTCAGACAAAGTGATCTAAATGCACACCTGTCTCACGTCTATTTATAGCCTCTGATGTGCGCATACTGATGACGTCATCATCAGAGGTTATTTAAGCTAAATGCTTGGCGTGTTTGCCACACGTGTTCACAACCGTAGTTGCAGTAATTGGCGTGGAGAGACTGGATATAAGCTGCTGGGAAACAGGAAGAAAGAGAGAGAGATTGACTGAGGACTTGTGCGTTCTGAACTACTGAATGCTCTGGAGAGCTGCCTCCTTGATTGTAGCAAAGTGAGCGTGACTTTTGTTTGAGCTTATATCAGTGAATAAAGCACAAGCCTCAGTAATGCTGACACTGGCCTCTTTCTTTCTTATCCTGAATCTAGTTACAGACAGTTTGTTTGTGCTAGTATACCAAGCTCCAATCAAAAGGTAATTAAACTTTTGTCCACTTTTGAGATGGGCCCAGTCATTAATGGGTCCATGGAATGTGCTGTTCACCACAATGTGCTTGCCATGAAAAGCTTCTAGGTCATGTGAAAAAATAAATATCAATATATTCAATATTTAATACGATTTCAATTCAAAATCAATATTTCACTTTTATTAATTTTAATCAGTCAGTTTAATATATTACATTTTAAAACTTGTTTATCAAAATCAGAAGAATCAGAATGTTGTGTTTTCATGTTTTATGTGGACTTTCATATGGGGACATAATAATTTTATACTGTACAAACTGTATAATCTATCCTCTTACACCAACCCTACTCCTAAACCTACCCATCACAGAAAACGTTCTGCATTTTTACATTTTCAAAAAAACATAATTTTGTATGATTTGTAAGCTGTTTTCCTCGTGGGGACCAAAAAATGTGTCTCCACAACGCAGGGATTAGGGAATACCTGAACCACACACACACACAGATATCTCTAAATGGGAACATTGCATAGACACATACACATATATACATATATATATATATATATATATATATATATATATATATATATAAATGTACATATACTGCCTTAAACACATACCTTGGGTCTTAAGTGACCCGGAACATCACACACTAATAATTTCCTCATTCATTCAAGTTAGACATCAACCTTCTTAGTATTCTTCAATCAATTCATTATAAACAATATAACAAGAAAAAAAATGAAAAAATGAAATTATGAAAGAATGCGCCATTAATTTTTGGTCAAAATTGCAAAGGGTCGCTAACGACCCAAGTTGATTAACAGTGTAAGTATGCTTTTTTATGCACAACAATAATTGAGTCTTTTATGACTGTATAACTGCAATTAACCTTTATTCCACAAGGTGGCATTGTCAGATACACAATGATGAAGTGATGTTTCACTCATAGTTACCGCAGGCAGAAAACAAAAGAATAGGAAGTATCATCAGCAAAACTTGAAATGGCTCAGCGATTTATTGCAAATCAAATAATAGTGTCACTGTCACTTTATGATGGATCTGGTGAAGAAGTTGTTTTTCACTTTAAATTAATGGTCCAGATCACTAGTAGTTCAGGCATTGTGACTAGGTAACACTTGAGTAATTAGCGATGCATTTTATAAACATGTTGAGAGTAAAAACAGACCATTTCTAACGTCTCAGACACTATAATGTTGTGATTAGGAATTAATTAGTAATTCTTTATAATTTGTCACAATTACCTGTTAGTTCTTAATGATGCCAATCTCATGAAGTAATTATTAATTACCTAATAAGGGAGTATCTTAGTCCTAAATTCGATATTACTTACTGATTAGTTAAGCTTGTTTCTATATTAGTTAATAGTAGTAGCTGAAGTGTTAATGTAGTACTACTCATTAATCCTGCATTACTTCCTGCATAGTTACTTATTAATGATGGACCATTATTCTAAAGTGTTACACATTTCATACCTAAAAATACCCTTAATCATGGTGAAATAACGTGCAGCCTCTTGTGACTTATTGTCTCATTATTTTCTCAATAATAAAAGAACAATGTCCATTAAATAAATATTTCAAATATATTTTTTAAAAGTGTCACACTCATTCTAAAACACATAAAGCATAAGGTCTTTTAACTTGATAAAATATTCACTCAGATATTCCCACTTGTTTCTTGAAAAACATTCTCATAATTTGCTTGCGTACTGTTGTCAGATTTAGTCCATAAATAAGTGGATTTAAAATAGGTGGTACAAGTAAGAATTCCAGGGCCATGAAATTACGCACACCTTGAGGAACATTCTTTGAGCCATACCGACTGTACAGCACATCAAACAGCAAAGCAACAGTCACATTTATCAATGCAAGCAGATGTGGCACACATGTTTGCATGAATTTGTGCCTGCCCTCTATTGACTTTATGCACTTTCTAATCAGGTGAATGTATGAACAAAATATGAATACTCCATGTCCAAAATATGTAAGAATAACAATGTACCCAAACACATTATTTACAGTTGTAGAAAAACAAGAAAGTTTTGCAACTGCCCAAATCTCACAGAATAACTTTTCAATAGTAGAGCCACACAAGGTGAGTCTAGATATTAAAATAATTAGAATAGATAAGCAAAAAAATGGAGCCAGCCAGCAGTAAATGATACATTTAAAAACCATCTGATTGGTCATTATTGAATGATACTCAAGTGGTCTACATATTGCCAAATACCTGTCATATGCCATCACTGTTAATATTGAAATGTCACATGAAGCAGATGAATAAATTACAAATATTTGAATCAGACATCCAGTATAAGAAATCACATGATCGTGTGCTAATAAATCATACATGAATTTAGGATAGAATCCAGAAGTGCCAAAAAGTCCATTTATGCAGAGATTACATATAAATACATACATCGGCTCATGAAACTTCTTATGTAGTATGATGGTGAAAATTACAGTTAAATTACAAAACACCATAAGGGGATAAAACAGTGCAGTGAAAGAAAAAAACACAAATCTGTTTTCCATTGTTTCATTCAGACCAGAGAGTGTAAATACTAAGACACTGGACTCATTCTCCAGTGGTGGCTGCATCTGGAAGGATATGCAGTTATTATGTAGATTTTCTTTTTATTATATTTAAGTCATTGGAAAGCTAGTTAGACAAAGAAAGTTCATTTGAATTGTCTTTAGCTAGGCTGTCTGTAGATGGAAAAAAAGGCAAATATAAAATTTTCTAACAGTAGCACATTGCCATTTTAGTGACAAGACCTTACCATCTCCTCTGTTGTCATGTTTCCCATTGTGCTCCCTAAAAGTTTGATTTGGTTTGCTATTTATGGACACTGGTCTCATGCCAATTGCCTTGACCACAAACATTAAAAGCAGTGTTAACAAGCTCTCTAAAGGCTTTTTGACCCTTAATTTGAAATAACTGCCAACCTATGTGTAGCACGCCCGCCGTCCGACTGGCGGTGTTGCAGTAAATTATTCTGTTTGGCAAAACAATGAGACAGACACAGTTGTGCTGTTATCAGTAATGAGTCGCTCTTGCAATCTTTTATTACAATAATTCAAAGGTTATATATATATATATATATATATATATATATATATATATATATTGTATAATTAAATCACAATATCTTGTGTCACCTTACATGTGACCCACTCAAACAAAACACCAATAAACATGTGTTGCATCACTCTTGTAAGTCTTTCTTATAATCAAGTAGTATTTTTCTCAGATAACTCAATACTTTTCCCCGTAAAACATACATCACAATGTATTACAGTCTCTGTTGTCTGTGCAAATGTGTCCTACTAAATACTGTATACCTGAATAGTTGAGCGAACAATGTAACCATTTAAACTGAATTACTATATACAGTACAGCGGATATACTTAATCAAAAGATCATTAAAACATATTATAAAAACCAAATATCAACAGTAGCCTATATAATATAGTATGCAAAGATTATATATGTATACTATTCAACAATTACATATGTACGTATAACTACATACATGTATTGATGTAATGGTTTAATGGATGTTTTTTAATGAGAGTGTTTTTCCTTTTATTATGATAGGACAGTATGGGATAAAAAAAAAAAATCCACAAGCCAGAACTCGGGTCGCTCAAAGTCCCACAGTGCTAAATGTCAGTGCTGTGACCACTGGGCTATGGGGGCAAATAAATCATCATCAGACTGATACATATTAGTACCTCACTGTGTAAGAAACACGGGGGGAACAGAATCCGACGGCAACCAATCCAGCTGTCGAAATCCGTTCCCCCACTCTCATTATGAGAGGTGTTGATGTAATGGATGTTTATTCTATTCTGTGTGTGGATTGAGCTTAACTGGCATCAGTTTAAAGAATAATTATTTGGAGTTTTTCCTTTTATTATGATAGGACAGTGTGGGATAAAAAAATAAAATAAATTCACAAGCAGGGACTTGAACTGGGGTCGATCAAAGTCATACAGTGCTAAGTGTGAGGGCAATGACCACCCCTACACGTAAACACTACCCTCTCTGTGTGTCACACTCATCCAGGGTCGAAAACAATAAAGCTGGCTCATGCCGCTCGACCGCTACACTGTAAAAAATTTCTAACCCTCCCAAATCAAAAATTTCAAGTGACCGATAACATCTACATTTTTCAATTGGCCCAAGTGAAATTCTGTAAATTTAATTTGATAATTTACAGAATTTCACTTGGGCCAATTGAAAAATTTAGATGTTATCGGTCACTTGAAATTTTTGATTTGGGAGGGTTAGAAATTTTTTACAGTGTAAGTGTAGAAAGAGTGCCCACTGCCCAGTGTTCACCCCTACACATAAGCACTACCCACGCAGTGTCTCACTCCACCCCGGGGTCTATATCAGTTAATCCAGCTCATACCGTTCAGGTTTTAAGTGTAGGAAATATGCCCACTGTGCAGTGCTCACCCCTACCTATGAACACGACTGTTTCTGTGTTACACATAATGCCCCAGTGTATGAACCCAGCTCACGCTGGCGGTGTTTCAGGTGTAAATCACGTGTCTGCCACACAGCGCACACACGTTCTGAGAAGCACCTCGTGCCTCGTGCCGCGAGCTCACACAGCCTCGCTTGTAACGCAACATCCTCCCGTTTCTACGACTGGGATGTTAGCTACTATGCCACCGCACGAAATGCCGGCTGCCCCATTGAAAATGAACTTGGTGAACGAAGCATGTCATCATGGCCGGGTCCCCGAGTCCCTGAGTATCAGCGACCGGAGCCCAGATTTCATTCTACCACTGGCCATTCACGCGAAAGCGTGGGAATCGATTCCAGGGGTCTCAAAATGGGTGCTAGAGATAGTGAAACGGGGCTATTCGCTACAATTCGCTCGCAGACCACCGCGCTTCACAGCCCGGGTCGAAACTTCGGTGAATCAGGAAGTAGCACACCTACTTCGCACCGAGATAGCGAATTTACTAAGGAAAGGGGCGGTAGAGACCGTCCCCTTGGCAGAGAGCGAGTCGGGGTTTTACAGCCGTCACTTCTTAGTTCCGAAGAAGGACGGCGGGCTCCGCCCCATACTAGATCTCAGGCGTTTGAACAAAGCTCTTATGATAAAGTTCAAAATGCTCACAACCAGACAAATCCTCGCTCGAATTCGACCGGGGGACTGGTTTACATCAGTAGATCTGAAAGACGCCTACTTTCAGATTCAAATAGCAGCCCGTCACAGGCCATTCTTGAGATTCGCCTTCGAGGGCCAGGCTTATCAGTACACCGTCCTCCCGTTCGGTCTGTCTTTAGCACCTCGTACATTTACGAAATGCATGGACACAGACGAAGGGGCGTGAGAATCCTGAACTATCTGGACGACTGGCTGATTTTGGCGCAGTCGAAAGAGGAATTGGTGTTACACAGAGCGCTATTGCTGGACCATCTGGGACAGCTGGGTCTCAGAGTCAACTGGGCCAAAAGCAATCTATCTCCCAGTCAGGAAACATCCTTTCTGTTGGATTCCAGGTCTATGCTGGCGCGCCTAACGCGAGAAAGTGCAACAGTAATCCAGCGCCTAGCAGCGACATTCATAGTAGGGAGGTATCTTCCCCTCAGAGTGTTTCAGAGGATGATGGGTCTCTCGACGGTGCTGCGGCTGGGTCTGCTATACATGCGCCCTTTTCAGCTATGGCTGAAGCGGCGTGTTCCAGCGCGAGCATGGACATCAGGTTCGCTTCGTCTCACGGTGAATCAGACATGCGCGGCAGTGCTGAAACCATGGATGAGGGCCGACTGGTACCAGTCCGGCGTGAACCTGGGCATAGCCTCAAAAATCAAAGTAGTCTCGACAGATGCCTCCAACACGAGTTGGGGCACCCTTTACGAAGGGAGGCCGTCTATGGGCCTGTGGTCAGACGCAGAGAAGCGCCTACACATAAACTGCCTAGAGATGAAAGCGGTCGAGAACGCCCTTCAGTTTTTCCTCCCTATGCTGAAAAACCACCACGTTCTAGTCAGAACAGACAACAGGTCTGTGGTGTCTTACATAAATCACCAGGGCGGTCTCAGGTCCCGGAGCCTTCTTGCGAGAGCAAAATGCCTCCTTTTATGGGCTCAGCACAATCTGTGTTCGCTGAGAGCGGCGCATGTGTCGGGCGTCCTGAACGTGGGCCCAGACATGCTGTCCAGGGTCAAGCTTCCCCCAGGGGAATGGTCCTTGCATTCCCTGGTGGTGCGAGGCATCTGGGACATCTTCGGCAGAGCGGAGGTAGACCTGTTCGCGTCCTGTGGGCCTATGCAGTTTCAAGATTCATATATAGCCTTAACTGTATATAAGTGTAAAGCACCTATCTTCATATACCGAGTCGTCCCTCCCCGTTCTGCCGCTTACGCGTCTATTCCATTTTTACATGAGCCCCGGGTATACTGCCCTTGGGACATTAGTATGGGAATTTTGCATGCACGCCGTTTTACATGTGGTTCCCCGTTACTAACGTAACCTCGGTTCTCTCTAGAGAGGGAACGAGTGTTGCGTAACCTGCCGTGCTTGTGCTGCATTATGGTTCGCTTCCAGTCGACTGAAATCATAGTGCAACCTGGGCGATGGGTGTTTATAGGCTAAGGCCACACCCATTCTGGCGGGTCATGATGTGGCGCAGGGAAGGCTTCCCATTGGCGCTGGAGTCATGCCAGATGCACAGATAGGTTGCAGCAGTTGCTGCAGAGCAGCCAATGGGCGCGCAAGCTGCCTCGCCTATGTCTGCCTGCTGCAGCAAATGCGTTTTAAATGATTAAACATTAAGGATAATTTTTTGCTTCAGTATTCTCGAGAAAAGGAGTTTTCCCGTAGCGTAAGCTAAACTTACGCAACACTCGTTCCCTCTCTAGAGAGAACCGAGGTTACGTCAGTAACCGAGTTTCGTTTTATTACATCAAATTATTCTTCTTAGAAAGCAAGTACAAATTCAGTTTTGGTCTCTGCCTGTTTCTTAATTTCACACATCACATTTCCTCAATAGAGTAAAGCAGAGCCATATAGAGAGAGAGTTGCGACAACGGAAGTTCAAAATGCTTAGTTGTCACGTGATTCGCGTAGACCTCAGATAGTTCCAGGAAGTGCTTCGGAATCAACTAGCATGCTTTAAAACACAAGTTTATTTGATTCAGATAATCTGATAATATACAATCTTATTCTTTAAACGTCTTATCTTTTAAAACTGCATCACAAACGGTCTGTTCTACCGCGCTGCTGTTACTTCCGGGAACTATTGAAAGGCTCTACGAGCCGCCATTGCTGTAAAAAAAGCGTTCCATTGTAGTCAATGGAGTTGTCGCAACTCTCTCTCTATATGGCTCTGGAGTAAAGTATCCTACTTTTAATAACATTTTATTGGATCTATTCTCTTTTTCTTTTGTGAGTGTTATGTCCTAACCTCTAGATGCCAAATATATTTGTGGACGTAACACTCTACAAAGAAAAAAACTAAACAATAGTAAATAAAGCAAAAATACACATATCAACCCATACAAAAACCATATTCTCATCAAAACAACTGTAATTAGTATATCTAAACAAAACATTGAAAACTAACACCACATCATAACATTAGTTCCAACTAGAAACCACTGTTCATATATTTATTACAATCAACAACGTTAAAATATGCTAGCCATATTCCATATATTTATTACAATCAACAACGTTAAAATATGCTAGCCATATTCCAGCATTACATCAATAAAAAAAAATAAAAAAAAATCTGCCTTTTGGCTGATTTCAGAAGCCACAGGAAGCACAACAACCATCCAGCTCAACATAGCCAACGTGAGGGCCTTTAAAGCAACTTCTCTACAAAAGAGTAATTTAATACTTACAAAAGGAATGTCACTGATCATTTCATAAAATAAAACAACCCGCTTTGACAAAGTGTAAACACTCGTGTGCAGTGTGCTGCAATGGTAATTCAGTGTCCACCACTCATCCAGCCAAACCTTATCAGCATTAGGGCATTTAGGGCAACAAACCAACTACATAAAGAGACAACAAATTGATTATGCACAGCTGGTCCGTTTGAATCAACATCATTGTCACTAAAAATCGCTGGCTTTTGGCCAACACATCAAAATGATCACAAAAAATCATAAATGAGCATTAAAAACTATCTTCTCATAACTAGGGATGGCTGACGCGAAACTGACGTTCCGAAGCTTTTCGAGATCCCGAAGCGCAGATGTTTCGAAACACTGATCCGAAGCGTGATTCAAAACACCCATGTCACGTGACTACGGCTAAATGAAGCTTCGGAGTTTCGCCTGGTCGGAGTGTTTCGCCTGGTCCGCCGAATCAGCGTTTGATTGACAGGGTCGGGAACAGACCACACAATCGCACATCTGTATAAAAGTGAAGTCCTCGCATCTTGACCTTGTGGGTTTTTGTGAGAGGAGTTTGATTTTGAGATAGCTGATTTTTGGTGATATAGTGACATTTATAGTGCGATTTGTTTAGTTATATTTAGGCTTACATTTAAATTTACACATTGACTGATAGGCTAGAGACAGACAGAGTATACATATAGTGGATATAGACACATTAATAGATGCAATAGATAGAAATATATATAGACAGATAGATTAATAGATAGATACATAAATAGATACATATATAGATACATAGATAAATAAAAATGGAGGCTCCACAGAAGTGATGCCGTATATCTGTGGTGTGGGAGCATTTCCATTTGGAAACCCCAAATAAAGTGAGATGTATGTATTGTGATCGGCAGCTAGCCTACTGCAACAATACATCATCCATGATGCACCATTTGAGGAGCACTCATCCTGCCATTTTGCAGGATGCAGAGGATGGTAGCATTCCCCCTGTACCTAGGCCTGCTACTGACACTGCTGGGCCATCTAAGCAAGGTATGCATTGTTTGAAATATAATTATTTGTATTTGTATGTCCTTGCTAAAAAATATCTTTGCATGCCAGCAACAAGTGTCCCTTGTCATAGATATCATATAAAGGCTAGATGTCTCGTCCGCGCTGCTGGCCAATGGAGGTCGACGTCCGCACACGGCGGCCATCTTACCACAGGGTGCTCACTCACTCGTAACATGGTGCATGTACTTTTAAATAACCATAACTTGCTAAATTTTCTACCGATTTTCAAACGGTTTGGTTTGTTATTAACGTCAGAGATGTAGCTCTATTGTGTTTTCAATTCATACCAGCAGCCTGAGGGCGCTATATGCACAATACTAGTCCATATATGGAACATGAAGAAGAGCCATGATCATGTGACATTCGAGGACGTCACTGATACACACACAGCTAACACAGATCCCTGTAACATGCAGATATAGACTTTTTGAAGACAATAAACATGATTGCAATGATATTTGATTTGCCTGTGTTCTTTAAGCCATGCCAGGTATTTTCATAATAATAGTTTATATTTATAATGTAATGCTAATCGATATAGACTTTATCATTGTGCAGAATACTATAAAATAATATATTTTCTGTCAGATTTTTTTTATCTGAAGCCAAATTAGATCACAGAAGATTATTTAAAACACTCGACTTGCGTTATAAAGGAAGTTTGGAGCACAAACATGGTTTTAATCTCATAAATGGTTGTGTATTGATGGTGTGCTAAGCTAACGTGCTAGCTAGCCCAGGTGCACCTGCCACCTAAGTTAGCAGTTATTCTTTTATGATTTTTTTTCTAAATAGCAGTGCTTACTGAAATGTTTCTTTATTCAAGAAGGGCATTTGAATTGAGAACTTTGATAAAAGAAATTAGGGATTGAAACCCTATGAATAGCATGTGAATAGCCAGTCGTTAGTAACTATAATGCAGACAAAAGAAATGCATATTTAGAGCCATAACCAGGCTGGAGAGGTGTGAATGTGTGCATGGGGAGACTGAGACTGAATGGGGCTCGTTTGCACCACAAAATAATAGAGACAATAGACTGAATGGATGCTTAGATGATGACAAACACCAGTTGCATATTTTGATAAGACTCTAAAAAAGTCACATGACATGATCTTGAAAAACATTTACCTAAATACAGAGTTTTAGACTTATCATCTCCAGATTTTACATATAACATGGTCAGACATATGGCTTTAGCTGTAGTGCATTTCTAGAATGCTACAGTGCCAACTTCAATTTTATTTTCATGAGGATGTTTCATAAAAATAAATTTCTAATAACTTTACAAAACTTTGAAGCTATATTTAAAAAAAAAAAATCATTATGACAATAATTAATTCTACATTTACAATAAACTACCAGGTGTCAGCTTTCAAATGAGATCATACTTGTGCTTTTAGTACAAAGGGTTCTTGAACTGTATCTGTTTCAGTTTGGGTATGCCATTTCTGGGGATTTTTCAAAAGTGGGGTTGCAGCTTAACAAGTTAAACTAAATTGTTCCAAAACTGAAACTTTATTAATTGACACTCCATCTAATGGCATCTCAACAGTTGAGGGACTTAGCCCTTAAAGTCGGCATGAAATCAAATTTGACAAATCTTCTTTTTATATGTAATATTGTAGTGTTTATTATAAATGATTTATCTGTGCACTTCATTATTTTTTCAAAATTCATGTACCCTTATAATCTTTAATCAAATACATTACCCTTCCCTCCCCCCTCGAAACGACCTCTCTTCTCTTTTGGTCACGTGCCATGGCGAAAGGGTGCGGCCAGAGCCCATGAGGGTGCGGCTATCGGTGTTTGTCTCGTTTCGCGGGAGGCTCATATAAATATGGTCTGATTCCTGCCTGAAAATGTAGCTGCTTGACTTCGTTCTCGTCGCTGGGCTCCTCAATAAAAAATCCTTCATGTGAGGGTAACGGTGGGGGAGTCCGGTGGAGAGAAATCCTCCACAACTGAATGTAAACTGACATTCAAATCTGCCTCCATTTTGTTTGCAACGCCCAACCTCCAACGATCCAATCAATTCCCGAAGGACGAAATCAAGCCCCGCCCTACATTTTTTTCTAATTTCAGAAGCCGTTTCACTCGGATATACATCACAACAAGGAAAAAATGACAATCTCAACTTCCGTTTCATGCCGACTTTAAGGCCACTGCCAAGCAAAAAGCTGCTTCGGACAAGATGGCGAAACATCCAACCATCTACCCTGTCTCTGATCATCGTTCCAAGCTGATGGTAGGTGGTGCACAACATGTCCCACAACACAAGTCCAAACTCTCATCAGAGCAGAGCAATGCGGTTACGTCTGAGTCAGCAGAGATCTTGGGGATTCTAAAGGAATTCCTCCAGTATAGGCTCTGCCAGGAAGATGAGGGGGACAAGTCAGACTTCCTATGACTAGGCACATCCAGAGCGAGCCAACACTTCATCACACCGTTGATGACCAAAGAAGCTCAGACAACACAGTGTTCATGGCATCCTTCGAAAACCATCTCCATCACGTCTGTCCTGCCTGGGCCAAGAACAGGTGCACAGGATGAAACTGACCGAGGACCAACACCTTGCAGTGTCCACAGTCTCTAACTTCCACACCCATGAGACTGGTGAAAACACTGCAACTCTGACTGTCAATTAGGAACCACTAGGGACCCAAGCATCTTGATTCCCATCACGATACAACTGACCATCGTCCGACAATGTCTTCACCTGAACCTCGTCGTTCGAAAGGGGGGAAATATGTAACTAATGGCCTTAATCAAAATGACCTAGACATCAGAAAACCCTTCCCCCTCTCCACTGTTGTCATCGGCCCTAAAACCAGTTCTCTTCAAAGGCTGTTATTACCTCGGCTCCACTGAACGATCTCAGCAAGAGACTGTGTCTACAAGCCTCAAAGACAGCACAGGAGACACTAGCCATTTGGTTAAAGACTATAGAGACAAACTCCAATACACAAAGGACATTTACTCCATTTTTACCCACAAACTTTTCCCAAATGTTTATAGTATTTCTCCTGTGTTTTATGCATGTCCCTATGTTTTATTAGCCTAGTTATGATTCTTTAGTTATGTTGGAGTAACTTCCAATGTTGATATCCAAAGATGATGTATGTCTTTAATGTCTTCAAATCCCCTCTTTCTTACTTTCACAATAATCCCCTTTTGATTTTATAATCAATGGTGAACAACATGTTTTGATAAATTGCATCATAAATATTTGTACCATACTTTTGTGTGAAGACTGCACAAATTCTCCATGCCAGCATGAACATGCAAATGGAGATAAGATGGAACAAAGACTTTCTCCAGGTCATCTTATTGGTCACCTCAACAAATGGGTGTGAACTGATAGGACCTTTAAGAGTATCTGATTAGGTCAGATCTTTGCTCAATCTCTTTGAGACAACATCCTCCTGTCTTCTTCCGGCAACTTCATCTTCAAGTTAACTTCTTTGGATTCAACGTGGACCACCCCAAGAACCCAAACGAACGCTTCAGCGCACTCCTGGTGAAATCATCAAGAATCTCCTGCATCTGGACTTGTTCAGCAACCAAAGTCAATGCAAGTACCTGTTCGCAGCCGTTAGATGCGTTTCTAAGTTATTGTGCCCCTTTAAGATGACCCTGATTCTCTGATGTTGCTCGTAGGTTGTGGTTAACTGATTGTAATCTTGCCCTTCTCTTTTCTTCTCTCTCTTTCTTCACTTTTCTTTACTTTCTTTGATTCTGTATACAATCTTTGCTTAGTTTAATTGTGTGTAGCCTACCATAGTTTTGTTTATTAAACCATTATATCCATGTTTTATTGTCTCTGTGTTTGCCACATATCAAAGTCACTTAAACATCTTGATCTAGCGATACCTATGCTATTACACTCTCAGAAAATAAAGTACATAATTGTACCTTTAGGGGTACAATGGCTTGTCACTGGGGCTGTACCCTCAAGGGTTCAATATTGTACCCTTGGCATAGGGTACATATTTGTACCCTTGTGATTTGTACCTTAAGAGACCAGTCTTGTACCTGTGGTGACAATTTTGTACCTTTATTTAACAGTACAAAAATGGACCCTTCAAAAATGGTACAAAATTGGCTTTGACAGGGTACAATCGTTGACTATAAAGAGATTTATATATATATACTGTGTATATATATATATATATATATATATATATATATATATATATTAGGGGTGGAGCCGAACCCGAATACGGTATTCGGAAAGCACAAATAATGTGTTTTTTACGAATACTTATTTCGAACAAATACTTTTAAAAATATTTGTATTCGGGAACAAGAAAAACTTTATATCAAAAAGCTGCGTTTCCTCATGAGACATGGCGACCGGCGGTGCTGCTGATGTGGTGGCTGAAATATTTTGGATTAGGCTAATGTCACGTTGTCATAAGGGGTAGTTCACATAGCGCGTTTTTTGCGCGTGCAGATTTCAAATGTAGGCGCGCGGCAAGCGCGCTTATAATAGAAGCGAGCGGCGCGCTGCATAGCAACGACAGACGCCACGGGAGGGCAAGCGCTTGTGGAAAGGAGAAAGCGTGCGAACTGCGCTCTTCATGATTACGAAGTATCAGCAAAGAATTAATTGATTTCTAGCCCTTGCATTAGCTTTAGATATATTTATGGAGATGAGAAATGAAATAAAAAAGCCGTCATTTTGTCATTAATATCAGTCCGTCAGAAAAGCAGTTCTAGGCTTATTCTTGGCTGGATAACTCTTAGCAGGTTTAAAAAGCTCTTTTAAAATTAAATATGAATGCAGTTTTGGATTAAATATAAGTACAGTCAAGTCAAATAAAACATGTTTTATCTCCTGTTTGGTAACACTACAATAAGATACCATTCATTAACATTACTTAATGCGCATCTAACATCAACACATTGAGTGAACAATATATTTTTACAACATTAATTAATGTTTGTGAATGTTATTTAATACAAACACTTGATTGGTCATGTTTGTTCACTTCATTCATTGTGCATTAAATAATGTTAACATAAATAATGTTAACTTTTGATTTTAAAAATGTATTTTTAAATGAACCCCAAGGAGAATAATTGCGACAGTATATAGCCTAACTATTGTTTATTGTTAGGTCATTTTATCTATTGTTATCTAACAAATGTAATATTAATGTAGTGTTTTTAATACTACAGTTTCCATCTTTGTAACCGTGATATAAACTTTAATATATGTAAATTTAATCTAAATTAAGCTTTACCGAAATTGTTACCGAGAACCGTGGATTTTCACAGGTATTGGTACCGAATACTGAAATTTTGGCACCGTGACAACACTAGTAGCTCTGTTAGCTTGGTAATTTAGACAATAGGCTGTTGACAGAGTAACATTAACGTAGGTAATGGCTGTTATGTTATTTTCTTTTCAATGACGTTCCTTGTTACATGTTCATTGCTGGATTTATGGAAAAACATCAACCAATATTGCATATCCATAATTATTATAATGGATATAATTAAAGAATACTTACACTATAACGTAAATTAGAAGTGTAACGCAAAAAAAATGGATTTTTACACCTATTTTGAAATTTACTCGAATACAAATACAAATACAAATACTTTTCCCCTCTCAACAAATACAAATACAGATACAAATACCGGCTGCTTTGCACACCCCTAATATATATATATATATATATATATATATATATATATATATATAGCAGAGGCTGTCTTTAGGTATTGTACCTTAACCTTTAAAAGAAATGGTACATATATGTACCTTTTAATGCTTGGGAACATATATGTACCTTTTTGACCCTCAAAAAGGTATACATATATGTACCTTCCTTGAGGTCCAATAATAAGCCCTATGGGGTACGTTAGTGTAGATTGTACCTTGGGGGACAGAAATGGACTCCTACTGTACCCCTATTTCTGACAGTGTACCCTGCTAGAACTTTATTTACTTTAGTTGGAAAAGGTTATCCTTTCTTGGCCAGGAAGATAATATATTTCCTAGAATTAATAATTGATTATGCTTTCTGTTCATTGGATGAACTGATTAAATAATTGTATTAATTCTGCTACAGTCAATTCTAAAAATAACTAAAATATTTATGATTAATTATAATCCGTTTAAATTAATTATAAATATAAATATATGTTTTAAACTGTAACTCGTTACATGCCCCTTTTATTCTTCCTGGTTGGACTGGGTAATGTGTGTTGGAATTTTCAGCTGCCTTTCCAGATCAACTATCATGACCCAGTCTCGGGCCATGGAGAGTAAACCTACAGAGCAGTTGTTCAATGTTTTCTCCGGCTTTTGTCCTTCCTTGATGAAGTGAATGGCCTTAGCTGTAGCTTGGGTGTATCGGCTGTCCTTGATCCCCTTGCTGATTGCCTCAGCGATGGATTTGAGGACCTGGTCGTGCCTCCATCGATACCGACCCTCACCCAGCGCCTTGGAGCAGCTGCTCAGGATGTGTTCTAATGTCCCTGTTTTGGAACAAAGAGGGCATGCAGGTGTTTCTATTTTGCCCCATGTACACAGGTTGGATGGACTTGGCAGGACGTCATAGACCCCCTGAATCAAGAACTTGATTCTCTGTGGGTTCCACTTCCAGATTTCCTTCCAGGTGACACTCCGCTCCATCGCCTGCTCCCACTTCATCCAGGCGCCTTGCTGCCGCATGGCCACTGCTCTGCTGGTTCGCTCTTCCTCGACTGAAGCTCGCACCTCCTCCTGTACCAGCCTCTGCCTCTCCCTTCCGCTGGAAGAGTCATATCGGGTCGCTGTTAGACTCCCAAGTCCGGCTCTGCCTTGCGCCACTGTTCCAAGGATGGCCTTGTGCTTCAGCTGCGTTTCTGCCTGCTTGACTGCCTCGGCTGCCCTCCACTTCCTCCCTGTCTTCACAACTATCCCTGCGCCGGACACTTTGGCATCTCTGGATCCAGAGTACTGCAGGTGTTCCCTTGTCCGTGCAACAATGAATTCCTCCCTGACTGAGCTAAAAGGGAGCCTGAGCTTGTTGGTGTTCCCATATAGTCCAATGTTACTTAGGCTACGCGGAAAAGCCCAGCCATCTGCGTAGATAGCTGCTCACCTTTTGCTCAAAACCTTCCACTACTGTCATGGGGACCTCATAGATAAGCAGAGGCCAGAGGATTCTTGGGAGGATTCCATGCTGGTATACCCAGGCCTTGAATCTTCCAGGGAGCCCAGACTTATCCACTGTTCTCAACCATCCCTCCAGGTCAGCACCAGTTGCCTTGATGGAGTCTCTGTCATTCAGGCTGCAGTTGAAGACCTTCCCAAGGCTCTTCACTGGTCTCTCAGTGACTGACGGGATCTGGTGTTCTCCCAGCCTGAAACGGAATCTGTCTGTAACCTTCCCCTTCTTTAGGACCAGAGACCTGGATTTTGCAGGTTTGAAGCTCATGCGTGCCCATGACATGAGTCTCTCCAACCCCTGGAGGATCCACCTGGCTCCTGGTACTGCCGTTGTTGTCACTGTAAGGTCATCCATGAATGCTCTTATGGGAGGTTGCCTTACTCCAGCCTTGCTGAGGGGGCCTCTGCACTCTGTTTCAGCTGCCTTGACCAGCATGTTCATGGCCAGCGCAAAGAGGGTCACTGAGATGGTACAGCCAGTGATTATCCCCACCTCCAGCTGGTGCCAGTCAGATGTTAGCTGGCTAGTGGAGACTCTCAAGCTGAACTTGCTGTAATAGTCCAGGATGAGATCTTTCATCTTCTGCGGTACATGGTGTTTCTCCAGTGCGACCTCCACCAGCTTGTGGGGTATTGAGCCATAGGCATTGGTGAGGTCCAGCCACAGTATTGCCAGGTCCCCTCTGCCTTCTCTTGCTTCCCTGATGAGCTGGGTTACCACGCCCGTGTGTTCCAGACATCCAGGAACTCCTGGTATTCCTCCCTTTTGCACAGACGTGTCGATGTACTTATTGCTCAACAGGAAGTTGGAGAGCCTCTTGGCCACGATGCTGAAGAAGATTTTACTCTCCACACTGAGCAAGGAGATGACCCGGAATTGGTCGATGTTCTCAGACTTCTCCTCTTTTGGTATGCACACTCCCTCTGCATACCTCCATGGTTGGGCGATCTTCCCTCTCCTCCAGATCACCTTCAGGTCCCTCCAGAGCCGATGTAATAGCTTTGGGCAGTTCTTGTACACCTTGTAGGGTACTCCACTTGGGCCAGGTGCTGAGCTCGATCTTGCTCTCCTCACCACTTCCTCCACTTCCCTTAGGCGGGGCTCCTTCAGGTCGAAGTCTGATGAAGGCTCTGGTGGTGTTATCAGCGCATTGCATGGACCCAGCGTTTGTTCTCTGATGGAGTCATTATAGGTGGCCTTGAGGTAGTCGTTTATGGCATCCTTGGAGCAGGTGAGGCGGCCAGCCCTCTTTTGGCCAAGGAGCTGCTTGGTCAACTTAAATGGGTTGGCCAAGAATGCTGCCCTCTTCCTGGCTCTCTCCTTCCGCCTCCTTCTGTGGAACTCTGCCCTCCGTAAGGTCAAGAGTTGTTTCCTTAGGATTGCTCTCAGATCCGCTAGGCCGGCTCTCTCGACTTCCCCCGCTGATTTGTATTGCCTCTTTAGCAGCCTGAGTTCGTCCCTAAGGCACTGAATTTTCTTTACTCTGTGGCTTGGAGCATATGCAGATGGAGCTGGCTTGGGTTGCCTCAGTTCCAAATCGCTCAGCTGCGATATTCACTATGAGGGTGGTCATCGTTCTCAATCGGTGGCCCACGTCACCCTTGGCTGTCCCTTCCAGGACCTGGCTTACATCTTCATCAAGATTTTAGCACCCAATGTGTAAAAAAATTTCTCCCACTCTGGATAAGTTGACACCATACATGTGTTATTTACTGATGGGAAAACATTTGTGTTGGCAGAGGAAATAAATACACATATTTTATCTGGTAGATATGAAACGCTCTACAATTAATAAAAATCATGACGAAAACAAATATATTCTTACCTATTTTATATTGAATTTACGAGATTAACGGCTGTTTCTGTGTCGCCCAATCACATCATGCCAACGCTGTTTCCGTCCGCCCTTTTTCACTCACTATGCGTGGGAATAACGATGCAGTCAGACATGGAGACCGATGTAAGTATTTTTGTATTATTTTGTGGCATTTACATTTCTCGGCGAGCTGATAATAATAATAAAAAATCTTCAGATATGTATAAGCTAAGTTTGTAATGAGTCTAATGTTAACTGGCTCATGGTTAGAATTAACGTTAACGGTGTAGCTGAGTTAATCAGTAATCAGTCTAATCAGTCTCCTAGCTAGCTTGTGTGAACATAGAGATAACTTTAAAGTTACATTAACGTTAACTGTTGGCTTACATCGAGTTTTGAAAAGGGAATGGTGAGGTACAGAACCATATTTCAATATTGAACGTTATTTGGCAATAAATGGCTCTCCGTAGGTTATTTATTTCACGTTGCTAGAATGATATTGCATGTTAAGGAATGCTAACATTAGTTTAGAGCATGCATTCACGAGAGGGAACACATTTTCCGGACCCCCGCGGGTCTCGGTATTCCCGCGGGAGTCAATTTCACTGTTGGTAACGTGGTGAACTGGCTAGTTATCCTCCAGACAGCTATGGACAACGTCTTTTTCTTTCTCTCTTTTTCGCCGGGTGGCGCGCGAGCACAGCAAGTTTCTGAACTTTGTACAACCAAAGCCTCGTTTTCACGCATAAAATATTGAAAATGTCAACCGTGTGACATAAGTGTATTGATATTTATTCATACACAGCACACTATACATAAGAGTAAATAGCATTTCCCACCTTTTCTCTTTTCCCCCAGGACCTTGCTCTTGAATCTGAACCTGTCAAAGTTATGGCTACTCTGTTTAAAAATGAAAAAGAGTGCTCAAGAAAAATGTACACTGTTAACAGTGCTGAACATCTCATAAATACAGCCATGTCAGAGCAACCAGGTTTTGCATTTGACAGAGTTCAAAAACACAATAGTGATTTCAAATAATTTGTTGATGTTGACAAACGTAGAAATCAAGAACTTTGACAGATTTCAAATCTTCATAACAAGCGCAGAAGCACCACACCAAACAAATGCTGGAGAGGCCTGTCAAATACAGGTATTTTGTTTTGAAACTGCAAATGCATTGTTGTGTGTATAGGGCTCTGTTAGGACTGGGCAGTAGGATTTGAAATTCATGTCACTGTGTATTGTTCCATGTACCAAGTAACCTTAAATTAATGCAACTCCAATGCAATAAGTAACATACCATGCTGGCCCTCTGTCAACATGTTTGTCTTTCAACGTATTATTAGTTGCTTTATGTGGAGTTCTAGATATCAATATGAAGCCAGGCCATCCAGGTGAACGGGTACATTTTCTTTTTATTACTTTCCTTTTTCACATACACACTCGTGCTCTTACTTCTTCCTTTTTCTCTTCATTTCTCCTTATTCACAACTACTTCCCCCTAGTGTCTCAGTAAGTATTGCACTGAATAACAAGACACCACATCTCCCCCATTACGTAAAACAATTTCACGTAGTAATACTTAACTCAAAACATTACTAGATTACCGTATGAACACTTAAGCATAACTTTTTGCCTTATTACAACTAAGTTCCTTTACAGTTGTTAAACATCTGTAATTACATTAGTTAATTCTCAATTTAACGTCTTCATAATTCCAACAGAATTACAGAATCTTAACATGACTATATTCAATCTCCATCTGCGCTACACCTACATACAGTCAGTAATTTAACCACTGTATGCTCTCATTCAGTCTCATAGTCTTTCAACCAAAAAGGTGGTTTGCGCTGTCGAACCGAACGTTTTCCTGTGCTCTGTTCAGTGTTCGGAACCTTTGCAACTGAAACATCAACGGCCGACTGATCTGAGGTCGGCTTCAAGATCTCTGGAACCAAAGACAAGTGAGAAGAGTGCCACAGTCTTCCATCTGCCAGTCTGTATGTGCTTGGGCCCACTTGTTTCTCTATTTCCACTGGCTGTGTGAACTTTGAATGTCCTTTGGGAACATGCATTGGTTTACGTACGCGCACTTTATTGCCCACCTGAAATGTAGACACCCGAGCCCCTCGTTTCGCATCAGAGTATTGCTTCATTTTGTTTTGACGAATTGACACTCGTTGTCTAACTTCCTGGTCTCGTGTGTAACTGGAGTGAGATGTGAACACAGTAAGTTTGGTTCTCATTTTCCTGCCGTAAAACAGTTCAAATGGTGAAACACCAGTCATTGCATGTGGAGTAGAACGGTACGTCTGCAAAAAGTCCAAGACTGTTTGTTTCCACGGTTGTTTTTGCAAAATGGCCATTTGCACACAGTCCTTAAGAACCTTGTTAAACCTTTCCACAGCCCCATTAGCCGCAGGATGGTATACCGATGTTTTGGTGTGTGCAATATTTCGTTCGTCCAGGAAAGCGTTAAAGGCTGAAGAAATAAGTTGTGGTCCATTATCTGTTACCAGACACTCAGGGTTTCCATGCCTACTGAAAACCGAATTCAGGAATCCAATGACGACAGCTGTCGTAATGGAAGGCGTAAACGCCACTTCAGGCCATTTTGAGTAATAGTCAGTCAGTGTAATGGCATATTTACAGTCATGAACCGCTGTCTCAAAAGGTCCTACTATGTCCAAACCTAACTTTAACCATGGACCGTCAGGAAGAGGCACCGGCTGTAATGGAGAAGCAGTAGTCTTTGCCGTCCTGTCTGACTCCTGACACAACGAACATGCTGCAATCTGCGTTTGAACCATAGCATCTATTCCTGGAAACCAATACAGCTCACGCAACCGCTGCTTGGTCCTTACTATGCCTTGATGATTCTCGTGTGCTAAAGTGACCATGGTTCTACGCAATGTCACTGGCACCACCAACCGTGAACCCCGGAACACTAGATTGTTTGTCACACAAAGTTCATGTCTCATTTTGAAGTACGGTTGTAGCTGGGAATCCAGGGCTTTCGCTGAAGCTGGCCAGCCCTTTTCAATCTGAGCACGCAGGGCAGAAAGCTCAGAACAGGCCATAGAAGCAGACTCAAACTCCTGAGTGTCAGACTGTCAAACTCTTAACAGACGTAAGAGACATTGACAGCAACGCGACTAGCTCAGGTTCTGCATCCGAGTTCATGTCTGTAGTAGATGGCAAGGGCAATCTTGAAAGACAATCAGCTGTACAGTTCAATGAACCTGCACGATAGACCACGTCATAATTAAAGCATAACAGGCGCGCAGCCCATCTAGCTATGCGCATTCCCGCCCTGTCTGCTCCTTTTGTACAAAGAAGTGTCGTTAGAGCCTGGTGGTCGGTTCGTAGTGTAAACTTATGCCCCCACAGATAGGTCCTCCACTTTTCTACCGCCCACACGCATGCCAAAGCCTCTTTCTCCACTGTTGCATATTTCCTCTCAGCCTGAGTTAAGGATCTGGAGGCAAAAGCAACTGTCCGTTCTGTGTTGTCTGGGTGAATCTGGGTGAACACGGCACCAAGGCCATAATCTGATGCATCTGTCGAGATAATGGACGGTAAATTAGGGTCGTACAATGCTAATGCTGAACTTGCAAGCAACAATTGCTTCACAGTGACAAAGCAGTTCTCCATTTCCTCACTCCACTGAAATGGTCCCTCCTGGCGAATACATGCCCGTAAGGGTTCAACAACAGTAGCATAATTGGGTATAAATTTATTATACCATGAGAGCATACCCAGGAACGAACGTAGGGCTGGCACATCCTTAGGAGCTGGAGCTTGTACGATTGCCTGTAAGTGCTCAGTATCTGGCTGAACTCCTTGTGCTGTAACCAGGTGTCCCAGAAAACGCAGGCTCTTTTGCCTAATTTGACACTTTTGTTCGTTCAACCGTAACCCAGCCTCCTTTAGTCGGCTCAGTACTGTGTTCAGCGCAGCGTCGTGCTCCGCTGCTGTGCGTCCAAAGCAAATAACGTCATCAAGGTAGTTCTGCACGTTTGGTACACCTTTGAGTATGCACTCCATCATCTTCTGAAATACCGACGGTGCTGAAGCCAAACCGTACGGTACCCTGCAAAACCGGAACAGTCCTTCATGCGTGATGAACGCTGTTAAATCACGGCTCTCAGGATGTAAAGGCACTTGATGATATGCACTCTCAAGATCGATTGTGGAGAAGATTTTAGATCCCGCTAAAGCAGTCAATAACTCTTCCATGTGAGGCAGGGGGTAACTGTCTATTACTACAGCCTTGTTTGGTTCCCTGAGATCTACACACATTCTTATGCCACCAGTCTTTTTCATTGTAACAACAATTGGTGACACCCATGGGGATGCATCAATTCGCTCTATAACTCCAGCAGAAAGTAGTCTGTCCAACTCAGCGGTCACAGCTTTTCTCACAGAAAAGGGAAGGCGTCGGAGTTTCTGTCGAACTGGCACGGCTGACTCTACCACTTTGACTTTATGCATAAATCCAGCAACACAGCCAACTGAGTCCCCTTGAGTAGAAAGCTGTAGCACTGGTTCTGCAGAGCAAGATGTGGAGGCTGTAGCATGATCTGACAGAATTGTATCTCCTTTAATGCATAGTTTAAGAGCAGTTATGAGATCCATGCCCATTAATGCAGTTCCTTTATCCACCACATAGAAGTTCACTGAACATTTGCGGCTGTCTTTTACTACAGTTGCATGCAAGCAGCCGATCACATTAATCGGAGTACGGGAGTAAGTGACTAAGCAGGCTGCAGGTGGCTTTAAAGGTACTTCCCCAAAGTAATCATCATACATGCTCTTTGGCAGAACTGAAACAGACGCACCAGTATCAACAGTCAGCGTAACCGGCCTCTGAACCGCACCGGCTTCGACTTGAACGGTACAGTGAAGTTTAGTGCTTACATCCTTATCTTGTAGTAGCAGTAGCGTGTACTCTGGCATTACAACTTCATGCACTGTGTGAGTTTGCGTCGTTCTACAGACACGTGCAAAATGTCCTCTTTTTTTGCAATTTTTACATGTTACCTTGGCTGCTGGACATTCTACCGCATTTGCAAGATGTTTATCCGATCCGCAGCGAAAGCAGGAGCGTGGCGTCACCGTTCGAGGCGATGTGAATGAAGCAGTGGGGCGCGCGCCAGCAATTCTATTTTTAGATTCCCCAGCGCCGCGTCCACGCACGTTTCTTTGCATATTCACAGTCTGTACGGAAAAGTTCTGTGTACTCGTAAACGCTTTAGCATGCTCTCCAGCAGATTCGACTTGTTGTGCAATTGTAACAGCATCCGCTAACGTTAACTTATCATGCAGCAACAGCCTCTCTCGGATACGCGGATTAATGACGCTTTCAACCAGCTGGTCACGAATCATATCATCTGCATTTGTAAACTCACACGTAGACGAGAGTTCTCTCAGTGCAGCAACATACTGAATTATAGGCTCACCAGCTTGCTGAATTCTTTTCCGGAATGTGTGTCTCTCCATGACCACGTTCAACTTGGGTGTAAAATGAGCATGCAAAGCAGTAATAGCTGCGGTCATTGTATCGCCCGTTTCTGGTAATGTGTAAAATATTCTCTGCCCCTCCGTGCCCAGGCAATGTAACAGAAGGGCTCTTTTCCTGGCTTCCGACCATTCCTGTCCTTCAACGTCGATCACTAGTAGGTAATTCTGGAACATTCGCTCCCATGTCTTGAAAGGAATCGCGGGGTCGCCCGGAGCAAGTAAGAAGAAGTTAGGAAATGGTGCAGACGATGCCATCTTTGCAGCAATAGTGGGTTGCCTCGTCGCCAATTTGTGGAGTTCTAGATATCAATATGAAGCCAGGCCATCCAGGTGAACGGGTACATTTTCTTTTTATTACTTTCCTTTTTCACATACACACTCGTGCTCTTACTTCTTCCTTTTTCTCTTCATTTCTCCTTATTCACAACTACTTCCCCCTAGTGTCTCAGTAAGTATTGCACTGAATAACAAGACACCACACTTTACATTCAATTGAATTAAAGGGGCACAAAACATAAATATCTGGCCTCTACACTGAACATAATAGTATTTTTTTTATGGTAAAAGTCACCTCCATTTCCCTCTGCTTTCATAAATATAGCATGTTCCAGTGCCAGATGAACCGGGAGGCCTGCAGTCTTTACTTCAGAGCAAAAAAAACAGAGATACTTGAGGAACACAAAATAACAGGAACACTTACAATTGAGTCCAGGAGACATCTTGTCAAAGTATGCATAAGTCAGTTGGTGGGGAAGCATGGATTGTAAGTATATAAACTCAGCACTGTGTATACTAGCCTATATAAACTTGACACTGAAGCTAAAATGGCAACATTTCTGGCCTGATTGGAATTAAGTATCTGTGGATTTTTCTCTTCTCTATCCTCCTACAGTTACCCACCAAGTGCTGAAAAGCTCGCCCTTGCAAAGGGTATAATCACAACTTTCCCATCCTTGAGGGTTCATATTGACGGCAATGGAGATGGATTTGTAAGTAAAAGACAAACAGGCAAATTTGTGTTTTAAACTCTGGAAGTAAATGTTTTGCAGGTGTCTTTTGTCATCCCTTGGCAGTTGTCTAGTAGCATATAATGTGTCTTGATAAAAAAATGTACTTTGTTATATTTCCAGTTATGTCATTAGACTGTTTATGTAGGTGCTCAATTTTGTTCTCATGTCTTCAGGAGCATTTTTATGATCCATCGTCTCATTCTGGCTTCTTGGAGATGAGGCTGCGTAACATTCGGCGAAAGCTTGAAGCAGGTCAGCGGCGTTACACAAAACGCAACAAAGGGTGTGACACAGGTAGGGATGCAACTAACGATTATTTTCATAGTCGATTAATCTCCCCATTATTTTCTCGATTAATTAACTAGTTTGATCAATAAAATGGTGAAAAAAATGTATATCATTGTTTGCCAAAGCCCAAGATTATGTCCTTAAATGCCTTGTTTTGTCCACACACCAAATATTTAGGTCATTGTCATAGAGGAGTAAGTAAATATGAACATATTCAAGTTTAGAAGCTACAATCATAAGTTTTATGTATTTTCCTTTTTTTTTTAAATACACAAACCAATTAATCGAAGTTGGCAATTAATTTACTGTTATGGTCAACAACAATCGATTAATCGTTGCAGCCCTAGACACAGGAGCAAGATCGGAGCAGGACCAGGGGGAGAGCAGTGGGACCGGTGAGTGGATCACCCTGATGAAACGACTCAGGCCCTCTGCAGAGAACATTCCTTCAATCAAATCAGCAATGGAGAATACATACACCAGGCGCAGATCATGGATATCAAAGGCAACTCCTACATTGACTGAAACCCACGCTTCTTGGATATGCCAAGTTTGGTAGGTTTCTCATTGTAAAAGATCTGATACTCTTAGTAACACTGTTGACTTAGAATATATTCTGAAGAAGTCTTTTTTTTTAATGTAAGATCGATATCGAGTTTGGCAAAATAACAAATGGAAAGACAGACCAGTTCATCAGAAAATGGGAAGCGAGCATCATTCCAAAGCTGAGAGCAGTGGCTGCTTTGGAAAAAGGTGGTGTTGCTTCACTTACGGAGGGGATGGAAGACCAGACAGATGGTATGTGTGTATGTGGTGGTGTGTGTGTATGTGTGTAATGATATGGCATGCAATGTCTCAAAGGTTAAATTCAGAATGTAGGAACCCTTGCTTTATTTCCTACTTACCAATAATATGAATTAGTCTTTTCTCAGTGTAATCCATGTTGGTAATACACTGATTATGGATAAGCACCTCATACATAGCCTGGTTAAAACCAGACTCATTTACTTTGTAAATATAGTCTGGGGACTCATGATTGGGGAAACATGTCCAACGGTAACATCATGATGGGGGTATACTTTAGGTTAACTTTGAAATTATTGGTTCAGCCTAACCAATCACATTGATCAGGGATTCCGAACGTTACTTCCTACTTTACCTACATTTTACAAACTGACAATATACAGCATCGACGGTCAGTATGTAGACCTACAATTGCTGTACATAAATGTACACATTCTTCCGACTGCAATTTCTGATGCATTGCTACTGTACTACCAGAGCCTGTCTGGGGTCTGATGGAAACTTAGTGAATGATGGTGTTCCAGAATAGTTTCTCCCTGAAAGGAGATCTAGGTGGGTGTGGCCAGGCAACCTCATACAGCCCCAGTTCAACCCGGTTCAACTCAGTTTTTGAACCCCAGTGTAAAAAAAAAAAAGATCTAATCCTTTTAATCCTACTTGGAAATATTTGTTGTAGCTTTAATCTGTTTTCATTTAATTTTCAGATGAAAAGTGCTATACTATGCTGGTTCTTCTGCCACCAATGCCCGGAAGTCGCTGCAGTGTGAAGTCAGCAATAACATTCCTGATTGATTTTGTACCAGTATGTTTCGTAATGATGTCTGAAAGAGCCAACGAAGGACTAGGTATGGTGGCCCTGCAATTTTTGACAACACATGCAGATAGACAAAACACACGCAACTTAAGAAAACATCTTCATCAATTTGACAACATATGCACAGCATTTAGAAATTGCGCTGCAAATTCATGCGTTGTCATAAATTGCAGGTCGTTTGCATCCGACGGCCACCGTAACTAGGTAATTATTAAATAATTTAGTAAAAAAAAAAAAAAAACAGTTACAATATTTTTTATGATTTTATTACAATTCATAAACTGTAAATAGTCTAAAATGTATAACACTGTTTTTATGACTATTGAATTTAATATTTTCTACGTACACATTTAAAGAGTTATCTTGTCTTACAAGTGGTAACTTACAGAAGAATAATTACTCCAAAATGTTACCTAATACAGTATAGCATGCACATTTAGACTTCTTTATGCTGCTTTTTCAACTCTTAAATTGCATCTTTTTCATCTTCTGTCACGGTTCATGAATCGGCTGTCTCTCACTGATGTGTCTGCGTGAGTGTAATTGTGTGGGTGTGGTTGTTCCTCGGTGAGTGTCCTGTTCTTGTGCCTCGTCTGGTACGTTCTTCGTCTGGATTTCGTCAGTTCCTTCGTGTCGCCTGGTTGTTCCACGGTTCCTGAGTTTCACTTCGAGCACGCTGATCACCGCACCACCACTGGATCGCCATCTCGTCCCTGCTTCAACTGCCACCTGAGTGTTTGTCCCCGATCTGTGTCATAACATCTGACCACTTATAATAAACTGAGTTTTACTTGCATCTTGCATCCTCCTGTTATTTCCTCACATCTTCTCTAAGCCTGGAACCAGTATTGCATCCCTCTGCGACAACTCCGAGATGGCATCAAGGACCCAGCCACAGCTGATCTGCATCGGCAGTCTGAAAAGCCCAACACAGCAATACATCATCACTGCAAGGAACGACCAGGTGACCATTCCTGTAAATGATGGCCTGACGTGTGCAGTTGACAAGCTATTCAAGCTTTACTGGGTGCGCAACTTGACATATCCACCACAGCTGAGCTCTGTCTTCACCTTCTTTGAATACATCTATGATGTGACCATCTCAACCAAGAAAGCCAAGGTACTTGAAATCCTTTCAAAGCTTCAGGTTGCGCATTAAATAACAACACAATGTATACATGTCCAAAGTGCAGACAATTGATATCTACAGAAGTAAGGAGAGTCATTTGGCATCTCCGTGAAATTCATGCCTTATCAGATGGACAGGACATGACCATTATCTGCAGCCAAGATGGTTGCCCAAGAACGTATCATAAGTTCAATTCATTCGCCAAACATCTTCATAGAGACCACCAGTCCACAACAACATTCATGGACAATGTGACATTTCAACCTAATGACCACAGTTTATCAGATGCATATGAGACTGGGACATCTAGTACTGTGGAAACATCAGACTATGTTCCAGTTCAAACTGCCATTCCTAGTGAAACTGTTGCCTCTTTTGTGGCAAAGATATACCGTTCATCAAATACAACTTTAATGGATGTAGCAAAAACTATCTCTTGTATGCAAGAGGTGCTAGAGAGGACTGTTGATAATCTTAAACAGTCAACAACTACATTGTTGAATAATCTGCAGGTACCACTTGGCAGTGAGTCTGTCCAGTCATTAATGGGTGAGTTTGAAGCTGCTAAACTAATGTTTAAAGATGTAGACACACCTTACAAAATGAATAAATACTTTGAAGAGAAATTTGATCTTGTGAAGCCGAAGGAAATCTTTATTGGTCATAGGACAGACACAGCAAGAAAACAGGGACAATTAAAACAAGTTTTGGCAGCAGACACGTGTCAATATGTGTCAGTAATTGAGACTATTAAATTTCTGTTCAGTAATGACCAGATGCAAAAAGTTTACCTTCAGGGTAAGAAGCAAACCGAAGGGAAAATGCACAATTATTGTGATGGGACTCATTTTACATCTCACCCATTGTTTGGAACATGTCCTCAATCACTCTAAATACAGTTGTATTTTGATGACCTGGAAACAACTAACCCTTTAGGCTCCAAAACTAAAATCCATAAAATGGGTGCTGTTTATTTTAGTTTAAAAAAATCTGCCACCGCAATATAGTTCTTCACTTTCAAATATTCACTTATGTCTTTTGTTTAATTCTATGGACAGAGAGGTATATGGATTTGGTAAAATTTTGGAACCACTGCTAGAGGAAGTTAGACTACTTGAAAGGTCGGGTGTAGAAGTAGACATGCAAGGACAAAGACATCAACTTTATGGAACAATCTGTGTTTTGACTGCTGACAATTTAGCTATCCATTTAGTACTAGACTATTTAGTTCCTATTCAGCCTACAAGTTTTGTTACTTCTGCCTGATTGACAAAACGACTGCGCAGACTGTTTTCGACGAAGATAAAGTAGAAAAGCGCACCAGAGAAAACTATGAGCAGCATGTCCTACGTAATGATCCATCTGCAACTGGAGTTAAAGAGGACTCATGTTTAAACAAGCTGCACTATTTCCATGTCACTGAGAACACATGCGTTGACATTATGCATGATATCCTTGAGGGTGTAGCGTCTTTGGAAATCAGATTAATGTTACGCCACTTCATTTATGAAGAAAGGCTATTTTCTTTAGATCTGTTGAATCATAGAATTTCCAGTTTTGACTATGGGTATGGGAATGTAAAAAATGAGCCCAGTGTTATACTCAATCTAAGAACCTCTGACAAATGCAATAAAACAGACGGCATCGCAAATGTGGTGCCTTTTACAGGTATTACCCTTTTTGGTTGGTGATCTTGTTAGTGTAGGAAGTGAACATTGGCACTTATTCATTTTGTTAAGAGAGATATGTAGCATTGTATTTGCACCTGTTGTTACATATGGACTTGCTGTTTTTCTTAAACAGCTCATTATTGAGCATCACACACTATTCAAGAAGCTCTATGACCGAAACTTGATACCCAAACATCATTTTATGACACACTATCCGCGAATGATGGTTATGTTCGGACCTATATCTCATTTGTGGTGTATGAGATTCGAAGCGAAGCATAAACCATTAAAAAGACATGCTAATATAGTTGGAAACTTTAAAAATGCTTCTAAAACACTGAGTTATAAACATCAGGTTCAGCAAATGTATAGCTTCAAGTTAGGTGTCACGTTTTGGGTTTGTTCATGCCTTGTTTCCATGTCTGTCATGTGATTCCCGGTTTGTCATGTGATCCTGCCATGTCTTGTCATTGGTTAATTGTCTGATCATTGTTCACAGGTGTCCCTTGTCTTGTCATTAGTCTGTGTATTTAAGCCCTCATGTTTGCCATGTGTCTTGGTCAAGTATTGTTTCCTGTAAGTCTGCTGTTGTGCATAGTTCATGTTCATGCTTTGGTTTTTGTTTTCATGCCACGCCATGTTTTTGTTTCATGTTTTGTTTTAGTTATAATAAACTGCATTTGGGTTTTCATCTTTCAACTTGCCTCCAGTGGACCTCTTATTACATTAGGTGACCCTTTTTCTGAGAAAATGATTGTTACAAACTCATATCCTGTTACTATTGGCTCTTTGAAGAAAGCAGATGTTGTGCTCGAAAATCTGAAATCAGCCAAAGACTTTGAATATACTTTGAACAGCACTGTCTATGTCACCCATGCTGTTAGTGTGTTCGGCCAAACTTACAGAACTGGCTCTGTAATGTTAGAGTTTTACTCTAAACGATTTCAAGTCAAGTTCAAGACTAATTATTATTGACAAAAGTTATACTATTATTATTATTATCTCAGTGATCTAAACATGTTTCTTATTAAGTGAATTCATGCATCTGTGTTTTCTGATAAGACTTATACAGTGAGGAAAATAAGTATTTGAACACCCTGCTATTTTGCAAGTTCTCCCACTTGGAAATCATGGAGGGGTCTGAAATTGTCATTGTAGGTGCATGTCCACTGTGAGAGACATAATCTAAAAAAAAAAAAATCCAGAAATCACAATATATGATTTTTTAACTATTTATTTGTATGATACAGCTGCAAATAAGTATTTGAACACCTGTCTATCAGCTAGAATTCTGACCCTCAAAGACCTGTTAGTCTGCCTTTAAAATGTCCACCTCCACTCCATTTATTATCCTAAATTAGATGCACCTGTTTGAGGTCGTTAGCTGCATAAAGACACCTGTCCACCCCATACAATCAGTAAGAATCCAACTACTAACATGGCCAAGACCAAAGAGCTGTCCAACGACACTAGAGACAAAATTGTACACCTCCACAAGGCTGGAAAGGGCTACGGGGAAATTGCCAAGCAGCTTGGTGAAAAAAGGTCCACTGTTGGAGCAATCATTAGAAAATGGAAGAAGCTAAACATGACTGTCAATCTCCCTCGGACTGGGGCTCCATGCAAGATCTCACCTCGTGGGGTCTCAGTGATCCTAAGAAAGGTGAGAAATCAGCCCAGAACTGCATGGGAGGAGCTGGTCAATGACCTGAAAAGAGCTGGGACCACAGTTTCCAAGGTTACTGTTGGTAATACACTAAGACGTCATGGTTTGAAATCATGCATGGCACGGAAGGTTCCGCTGCTTAAACCAGAACATGTCAAGGCCCGTCTTAAGTTTGCCAATGACCATTTGGATGATCCAGAGGAGTCATGGGAGAAAGTCATGTGGTCAGATGAGACCAAAATAGAACTTTTTGGTCATAATTCCACTAAACGTGTTTGGAGGAAGAAGAATGATGAGTACCATCCCAAGAACACCATCCCTACTGTGAAGCATGGGGGTGGTAGCATCATGCTTTGGGGGTGTTTTTCTGCACATGGGACAGGGCGACTGCACTGTATTAAGGAGAGGATGACCGAGGCCATGTATTGCGAGATTTTGGGGAACAACCTCCTTCCCTCAGTTAGAGCATTGAAGATGGGTCGAGGCTGGGTCTTCCAACATGACAATGACCCGAAGCACACAGCCAGGATAACCAAGGAGTGGCTCTGTAAGAAGCATATCAAGGTTCTGGCGTGGCCTAGCCAGTCTCCAGACCTAAACCCAATAGAGAATCTTTGGAGGGAGCTCAAACTCCGTGTTTCTCAGCAACAGCCCAGAAACCTGACTGATCTAGAGAAGATCTGTGTGGAGGAGTGGGCCAAAATCCCTCCTGCAGTGTGTGCAAACCTGGTGAAAAACTACAGGAAACGTTTGACCTCTGTAATTGCAAACAAAGGCTACTGTACCAAATATTAACATTGATTTTCTCAGGTGTTCAAATACTTATTTGCAGCTGTATCATACAAATAAATAGTTAAAAAATCATACATTGTGATTTCTGGATTTTTTTTTTTTAGATTATGTCTCTCACAGTGGACATGCACCTACGATGACAATTTCAGACCCCTCCATGATTTCTAAGTGGGAGAACTTGCAAAATAGCAGGGTGTTCAAATACTTATTTTCCTCACTGTATGTTTTTACATGTCATCCATTAGTCATAACTGTGTGATTGATTGTTATATGCAAGTATGGTTTTCATACAGATTAACTATACTTTAAACAAATGTTTCTTAAGACATGTATTCATGCATCTGTGTTTTATGATATGACTGTTCTTGTTATGTCATCCATTTGTGTGATTGTATCTTTTAATATGTATTCATGGTTCTGATATTACTCTTATCACTGTATATCCTGCTACAGTTAGTGCAGTAGCTTTTGTTGTACTTTGCACTCATTAAATGGCAAATATATTTTGACATTTGACTTTATTTTTTTATGATTACCGTACATATGCTTGGTAATGTTAACACATTTTTGGTCGTTTCTGGTCATTTTCAGCTACAATCAGCACTTAATTTTTTGAAATTACATATTTAAGTGTAAAATTGTCTCACACGCTTTATGTGTAAAAAGTATTGATATCACACATTTGTGTGTAAAGTTATCTACACAATTTCTGTGTTAAAATAGCTCACACATCTATTGTGTAAAACATGTGTTGACATAACACATTTTCTGTGTAAAATTACCTGACACAATTTCTGTGTTAAAATAGCTCACACATCTATTGTGTAAAATTTCACACAACATGTGTAGTCCCTGAACACACTCACCACATGTGTTAAAATTCTACACATTTTAACACATCTCTTTTTGCAGTGTATTGTTTAATCTCATTTTAAGCATCTATTCTGAAATCACTGTATTTAATGTAATGTTATTTCCTGGCTAGTCGTTATATTAATATTATGGTTGATACACACACACACACACACACAAAAAAAACATTCAGTAAATGACAGCTGATAACAGTTATGCACTGTGAAATTACAGTGTCTACAAGTCTGCTATGTAATTAACTGTGAAATCAGAGTAAACAACTGTTTTTTGTTTTCTTTTTACGGTGATTTACATTCAATTTCTAATGTAAATTACTGTGAACATAATGCATTAGCCAGTATTTTCCTGTAAAATGACAATGATTTTTTAGTGTTTGCATTTCATTAACTTCATAACATTGTTGTTTATTGTGTGTTAACAAATTCTTTAGGTTCTTTAATTTGTCATATAGAGACAAAAACATGAAACAAATACAACTGTATCTATATAATAATCCAAACTGTCAAAACAATAATATTTTCCATGAAGTAGAGACGTTACTTACTCCTGCACAACAACAATTGGATAAAGTAACAAACTAATATCTTAAAACAAAATATAATATGAAGTGGGGAACAAAACTTTGAGAGGAAAAATAAAGACTGGCTGCTTGATTGGACAATGATTTCAAACTTCCTTAAAATTTAGTGTGCAATTTGGCTGGTTTATAGTCTATAATATTCTGTGAAACCTTTATTATACTAGAAAAATAATTTACCTGGATCCATTTATTAGACGGATAATTGTTTTGCGAATATCAGGCAAGTTTAAAGCATAAACAAGGGGGTTCAGGATGGGTGGTATAACAAGAAATTCAAGTGAAAGTAAAACTGACAGCCATATAGGAAGTTGTAAAGTCACAACCCGACTCAAAGTGACCTCAGAAATAATGGCAATTGAGAAATTCAAAATGATCACAATGTGTGGAATACAAGTTTGATAAGCTTTGCCCTTGAACTGTGATGAGCTTCTTTGACAAACGGCAAGAATTTTTACATAAGAATATAATATAAAACTTAATGGAATGATTACAGTTGTGATCAATATAAAAAAACCCATCACATTATTAACAGCAGTGTTTGCACAAGACAGTTTGACCATTTCAAAGTTGTGGCAGTACACCTTAAACAAGTTGTTACCACACAATGTCAGTCTGGAAGTCAAAATAGCATTAATACCAAGAGAAATCATTGGATAAGTCAGGTTTATAACTATTAAAACAGTTAGAAACCTTGGTGTAATTATGTTGTGATACTGTAAAGGTTTACTGATTGCAACAAATCTGTCAAATGCCATTAACATTAATATTGTATTCTCATTTGCTGCGTACGTGAAAATAACATAAGACTGTAAGCTGCATGCTTCACGGGAGATTGAGTGTGTATCAGACAGCAAGTCTGTCAGTGCTCTTGGGAAAAAGCCAGCTGTTCCAAACACAGAGTTGATAGACAAACATGAAATCAGAATGTACATGGGCTGGTGTAAAGTCCTTTCCAGAAATATTACAAGCATAATAAAGACATTAAATAGTGTGATAGCACAGTATAGAATAAATCCCAAACTGAAGAAAGCATATCTTATGTATCCAAGATTTTCAAATAACATGAAGTAAAAATATGTTCCATTTTCCATTTTCTGATAAGCAAAGGTACCTGAGTTAAGACAACAGACAAAAATCGTATGATGTATACACATTTTAAAACCATGAGCAATATGTTATCAATTTCTGTTTTTGTTTATTCTAGATTCAGTAAGATACAATTTATTAGTTCATGATACCTTACCTTCTTCACAGTTGTATAATATATTGTCAGTTTAATAGTATAGATGCAAAGTTTCAACAACTTTTAAATATTTTTTTTTTCAATCAATATCAGACAAAAATGCAATCAGTATCCTAAAAAGACATTGCACAATTTAAATACCTCTTTAATACACCTTGAAACGACCACCAATGCTTCCTCATTTATTGTGCTAGGATGACTGTGGGTCACCAGGACAGGTTCATTTTTTATATATCTAATGTGTCTCAGGAGCCTCCGCTTGTAGTCTTCTTTTGCATAAAGGACATAAAACCCTACTGATTTGACTTCCCTAGACAGTTAAATTAGCTTATGCAACAGGACATTCTGTAACAGCAAAGAAAATAATGAATAACTTTATCACATTGGAAACTGGAATTCAGAAAATGATTGTCCAAACACCTCAAGCGTGTGTCGGAAATGTATCGCCCAATACCATAATCGTGAGCTTCAGCTTCTAAGGCTTCTAAAGCATTTGTAAACACATAGTTAAAAATAATGTCACCAGTTTTACTGTATAAGTTCGAGCCCCGAGTCTGGTCTTAAAATGCAGATGATCAAACCGATTGATCGGAACCAACTTTGCAAGCACGACTTGAAGCACAACTTTTCACAAAGATAAGTGATCTTTGTATATAGCCTGCATTGTACTCTCCAAGGTTCAGATAGCAGCCCTCTGTAAATGTGCTGTGCACAAGCAAGCTTTTGGGTTGCAATGCTCAGACATCACAAGACTCCCTGCATTACCGACAGCAGAAGAGGAAGAGAGACGTTAACATAAAATGGCTAATCAGCAGAGCAATACACCACAACACCAAGTGAGTTATGTTTTTGTTTTTTTGTTGCTGGTGTGTTTATTCTTTATGAACAATAGCCAGCTTATTATTTAGCTAGCTAGCTGTCTAGTTAGCAGATGAGTACTGTGATTTGTTGTAATGAATGCCTCTTAACCTTTAATCATTTTGTCGGCAGTTATGGAACATTTTGTTGCATCACTTTTCATATAACTGTCTATTTAAGATTAATATCTGTTTGTTTATAGTAGCTCTGATTTGGATAAAAGCCTTATCTAAAGAAATTAAAAAAATTCAATTTATTTAAAATGATTAAGGGTCATGGAGAAAAGGAAAGGAACCTTGTGTTGTTGCTGCTCAACTCAGTGACCTCTGACAGGCAGGCAGCAGAACCTGAGACAACAGGGCCAAGTGTTACAGTGCAGGAGGAGATGGCTAGGTTCATGCTTACACTTCTGAAGAAAAAATTATGAGCTCAGTCAACATTGTGTTTAGTTTCATGAAGTAGTCCCAATGAAGCTTAAGCTTTACTTGAAATGAATATTTCCATAAACATAAATTAGTATTTTAGTGTTTTAGAAACATGGCTTTGCTATTACATTTTGATATTGCTATTAATCAGACTGCAAGAAAAGGCACACTATGATGTCTTCTAGCAACATTGACTAATCAACTCATATTTGCACTTTATAAATCCACAGGTCTTTTCTAGGATATTTTAGGCCAAATATCAATCATGGCAAAAAGAGAACATTAAAGCTGCAGTCAGCAAGTCTGGCAGATTGAGGGGACTTGGCCAAAATTGTGAATGTTTACAACTATCATGCCCCTCCCCCACTACCATCGAGCACCTTCCCATCGTGTTTGTGCTAGTCAGTGCGTGTGCACCAGATTTTCTGTGAACGTGCCCGTCTCTTCAGCATCGATCAACACCATGGAGTACTTGGAGGTAGGCTGCCCCCATAGATAGCAATTGCTAACGTCTTTTATACTCTAAATGAGCTTATTTGATTTGTAAGAGTTTTGAAAGCGAGACACAAGTCTCTCCGCCATCACGCTTTGTACAATCCAACACACCTGCGAACTTCAGGCGTGTGCATGTGATATTGTAACGTGCGCGGGGGAGGAGGGGGGATCTATGACGTGTACACGAACTGTGATTGACAGTCAGATCTCACACAGCCCTGCGCTGATTGGACCAGAAGAACTGGGAGTGGTGTATTTTTGCAAAAGAAATAACAGGCTCTAGGTGGAGGTAGAAGCACAGTTTTTTTCTAAAAACGCATAGTGTCGGTTTCAGTGAATATGATAAAAAAATCTTGTGGACTGGAGCTTTAATTGTCCCAAAACAGAGTAAATTAAGCAAGACGATCTCACTTAATTTTTACCTGCAACCAAAAAATACTACCACCTTTGCCAAATGAAGAACTTGAACTCCTCCAAGCAGGGATGGGAAGACATACAGTGTCTATTCCAGAAGACAGTGACCAGAAATAGGTACAGTTTTATGAAATAATTTAGGACATTGTGTTGTGGGACATTAAATGTAATCCCCTATAAATTATAGCAATACTAATCCAGTTTGCTTTGCTTTTTGCTGTTATTCAAGATCTCAAGAATCCTGACTGAAACATTTCCAAAGATGGAGGGCCTTTCTGGAGGGTTGCTCTTGCACAAAGTAACAGGTGTGCTGGTCTAACACGGTATCCTCCTAGCCTAAATGTTGACATCAGATGATGATCATGAGGATCCTGTGAGAACTACAGTAACCTATTTTTTTTATGTTGTGCTAGTGGCATTATATTATTAGTGTAAGTATTGTCTTTAACCCTGCAGACTTCCGAAGATGTATGGCTAGTTGAGGACAAGAGTAAGGTAAACCTAGCACATTTCACAGACAAGCCTAGTCCCAGACTAAAATGCATGTTTGAGCTGTTTTAACTGAAAGCATATCTTAAAGGTCCCATTGCATGGATAATTTTATTATTTTAGAATGTTTCCTGGGGTGCCCTTATAATGTTAGTATGTTTTTTAGATCAAAAATTGTAATAATTTAGAAATAAAAGGCATTTTTCCTAGCCTGATTTCATCCCTTGATTTGAACGCTCTGTTTGAAGGGGCGTGTCTGCTGAGAGACTTCAGCGTAAACGTCCTCTGCTGTGATTGGCTGACATGCTTGCATATGAAATATCTGGCATTATATGTTGAACTATCTGGAAAACTTTTACTATTACAGCTATTATACGTTTTTACTATTACAGCTATCGGGATTAACGAATCGTGAGAAGTTTTTTAAGTATTTAGATCTATTCCCATCACATAAAAGGTTGCAGTGATGAGCATTGAGCAGATGACAGCCTGTTGATCGCGTGAAAAAAGATCTTATCATTGCAACGCAGTTTCTGTACTCTCACTAATGATTTCACCAATGCAAACATGAGGTATATAAAAACAGTAAGAGCTTCGTTGTGCAGTGTAACAGCGTCACTGATTTCATAACGAGTTTTGGCAAGTGTCCAGATAAACTCGCGCTGTGTGATGACAGCTTGGGCGATTGGAAAGGGATTGTTCTTTGATCGCTTTCTGTATATTAATCACAGTTTAAGTAAGATTATTTTCATCCTACTAAGAGAAACGATGTGAAGTTGATCGCTACTTCCATAGTAAATCACTACTTACCGCTTGCTGGAATATAGTTGAAATTGCCCCCTTCATCAGTATGAAACGCTGAGAGAAGTCTGCTTGATATTATCCCAGGTTAGAAAAACAGTCCGTGGTGAAATGGACACAGCAAACTAACAACTTCGAATTAAACTTTTGCGGTATCCGATTATAGATAAACATCAACCACGCCTGTTGACATTTCGCCTGTATTCCTGTGGGCGGAGGTTAGTCAAAACACGGTTCTAGTGACGTCATTAAAGAAGGTAAATGACGTCAGGTAAATGACGTCATTTGACGAAGGTAAATGACGGTAAAAAAAAAAAAAAATCTAATCCCTGTCAGTGAAAGTGTTCATTTTGTTGTAAAAATACAAACTATAATATTCGACAGCCAATTTTTGGTCCATTATATTTCGCTTTACAAATTTGCTTCAACAAATTCAGTGGTTCAAATTCTACAGAAAATCAACATTTCACACATTTTCATTACCGATTCATAATTTCCATCTGCTGTTAGTCGACCTCGCCTGAAGGTGCTGCAAGCGGCTGTTGACGAAGACTAGAGCAACGGGTCGAGTCATTCGTTCATAAAAATGGATTCACAGAAATAGAGCAAGCTGCAAATATTTGTGATTATCAGGGCCAGTATCTATGTGTAGCAGTAGGCGTTCACTCCGCCTAATACCGCTCGGCTGACTGGTGATTTAGTTCTAGTTATGAGGGCTATAAATGTGTTGCGTGTGTGTTACCTGGGAGGGCATTATTTGTGACGTCAGGTCTTTGTTGGCTTTCCGACGCGGTGTGCACGAGCTGGAGAGATAAGAGCTGCAGGTTAGCAACTCTGTTGCAAGCTATTCCGGTTGCACCAGGTGATATGGACTTCTTTGTTATAGCGGACTAAGGAATTAGTCGGCATACCCTCGGCGGCGCTCGTTGTGCGAACTTCCAGTGATCTGAGGATTACAGTGAGCGTTCCCCGACGAGACCACCTCCTCGGGCCCCTCACTCCTCTAGCGCATCGCAAGCATGTTGAGACTGGTTTGTGGGTGGTTCATGTTCTCTCAGGAGAACATGGCCACGTCGGTGGGTTGTTTGTCTTGCCTTTCTCGTAAGGGCATGAGCGTTCAGCGCACCGTGTGCCGTCAAGTTTGATGTCCACGCTCACGTTCTCGCCTGGCAGATTATGGATGTTATTGCTGGTCCTTCTCATGGGGGAACTAGCGTTTCATTCGGGGCCTCAGCTGAGGACAGATGTCGACTGCTGCATCGGGGAGAGGGCTGTTATACTTTGGAAATGATGATGCTGAGCTTCCCATTAGATTAATGTGTGCTCATGCTGAGTCAGATTCAGACTTGACAGCCATGCTTTCCTGGGCTGATCTGGGGGTGCAGCGCAACGTGGAAATCGCCTTGCTCACCTCCGTGCTGTTTTCCCGGATGAACTTTGGCAGTATGGAAGCATATTGGTGCCAATATGGCAAGCCAAACATGCCTAAATCTGCAGAAAAAGTTATTTTTCTGAGTTTCTCTCTCACTATCCTCGGTGGTAGGCTACGCACAGGCTGCCTCTACCCTGCATGTGATGGCCACCCTGAAACTATGGAAGGCCAAAACACTCATAATGCATGAGGGTAGTTCTGAGCCGGGGTTGAGCTGTGCATGTTGACTGAGATTAAATCAAAGTGTTGACCCTCGGCCAGACGATGTCCACCCTGGTGGTTCAGAAGCGTCCCCTGGCTAACCTTGCAGAGGTGCGCGATATCGCCAAGTGTGCCTTCTCTATGCTCTCATTTCACAAGATGGCCTTTTCGGCGACACTGTCGAGGACTGGGCCCAGCAGTTCTCTGCAGTTCAGAAGCAGGCTGAGGCAATCAAGAGCTTGCCCCTTTGTGCTTTAAGAGCATTCGTGGGCTGCCCCTCAGTCTGCTCGTCGCCAAGGGCGTCGTTACCCTGCAAAAAAAAAAAAAAAAAGGGGGACTCTGCCACAGCCAGCTCTACTGTGACGTTGAGCCTCGCAGGGAAACAATGCCATTCGTCTCAGCTGCCGAGCGGTCAGTGAAAAATCACCTCTGAGACGGGCAACCTCTGAGTCCGGGATGAAGCTGCTCTTTCCTCGGAGGAGGGCCGGGTGCAGAATTTAAAAAATGTTCTGGCTCAGCCAGAAGGCCACACCTTCAATAAAGAGCAGTTTCTTAAATCTCTGTGTGCCATGAGGGTGGGGATGACAGCGTGTGCCGCCATGCCTCGCAAATCTCGTTCCCCTCTTGGCAGAGCGGGGAGACTGACAGTGTTCAACACTATGCCTCATCGCTCTCAGTCTCCTCCTCTCAAGACGGCGAGGTTGACAGTGTGCACTCGCCACTCTCATCCCCTTCTGTAATCGCCAGCGGACAGCAGCATGCGGTTTGGGAACGCACTCAAGCCTTCCCACGCATCCTCTGTCCACCCGTGGAGCCAGGTGAGTGTTGAACCACACACCCAGACCCCACTCCGAGTCGCCCCAGTGCCTCTCGGGTCGGGTCCCTGTCCTCCACCACGTTGCCCTCCCAAGTTCAGGGGCATCCAGTTCACCACAGTGATGGCCACTGGTGCTCCTGTCTTATAATCTTTGATTATAACAAAGATCTACATGGTTAAAGTACACACACACACACACACACACACACACATATTTCTCTGAAAGTTTTCTTCTCTGATGCTTTCGCAAAGGGATTTTGTGTGTGATGAGACTAAAAGCAGGCAAAATGTGGCTTGTGGACAAGTCATACCCCAAATATGGTCCATTTGGTCCAACAATCATTAAAATATAGCATGGAAGGCATAACTTTAGAGTGTGAAACTTTTAATTTGGTTACAATTCCAAAAAAAAAAAATATATATATATATATATATATATGGAATTAAAATGATGTATTTCACTAAATGATGAAAATATATATCATCATTTAGTGACTTGATTCACTGATTTCATTCAGAGTCTGATCTCTGATTAAAAGGGCAACATATTAGTTTTACTCAAAACTGTGATTCTACAGCATAAGAGCTAGCCATGTTGTGATCATCAGATAATATGAAGGATTTTACAAATAGTTGTACACAAAAAGTTTCACAGAATAGGTATTGCATTACTAAGACTCACACAGACATCAAGAATCAGCATATGAATCTCAACAATGGTGACCATTAAAAAATTATGCATGCTGGGTACTAGCATAATACAAAACGTACCCATGGCTCCCAGCATGCATTGCAGCATACATAATTTTTTAATGGTCACCATTGTTGAGATTCATATGCTGATTCTTGATTACTGTGTAAGTCAGCATGATACCATGGAGGTTTTTAAATTCTGTATTTCAAGATGTTTGTCAAGTTTTTGTCATTAAAAAGATATTGTATGTAGAACTAATTTCTTATGTATCTAATCCAGGGCTCTCAAGTGTCACGCATTGAGCGTAACAGTCACTCATTTTGGTCTTTTGTCACGCACTCCCACCACACATTGTATTTCTCACGCGGAAAAACTATTTATAATATATTTAATATGCCGCAGCGCTCTCACTATGGAACCGGCAGGAATCAAGCGCGTCTCCCCTGGAATTCTTAGTCGAGCCTGCCACTTATCAGCCAATCAAAAAAAGAAAGGGGCTATACAATAGCCAATCAGAAAATAGCACTATTGTATCTGGGTAAGATTTAACGCAACAACCAATGAAAAAAAAGCATATCCTGGAATTGCACACTGAGTCCGAAATTTTCGTATGCGTTAATTCGTGTTCGTCAGCCTTAAAATTCGTCACGCACAGAAACCTTGCACACTGAGTCCGATGCGTATTTATTAAACCTTTGCGGAAAAAAATGCAAAAAATACAAAATGGATTCGTCAAGCAGTGAGGATGATTTTGTTGCCCTCTTTCTTCTTAAAAAGATAAAAAGAAAGAGGAAATAGTGGGTCCATCCAATCCTGAGATTGTGCCGAGAGGAAGGAGAGTTTCACCTCCTTATCAAGGAGTTGCAAAATTATCCCGAGCGATTCAAAATTTACCTCAGAATGTCAGTGGAACAGTTTGATGCTTTGCTAGCGATACTGGAGCCACATATTAAAAAGAAGACCACCAATTTCCGTGAACCAATCGATCCTGAACAGAGACTGGCAGTAGGCCTATGTCTAAAGTATGGACACACACACACACACGGCCGGCGGAAGTGCTGGGCAGACAGAACAGCTGTATCAGGTTATATTTTATTCAGTGTCTTTGTAATCTGCATTTTGTTTTTCATACAGTACTTTGTGCTGCGAGACTTGTACGGTGGCTCTGAATTGTCAAAAAAACTCTCAAAATACTGGCTGTGGATGCGAAAAACGCAGAAAATCGAACCCGATCCGAATTTTTTTATTATGGACGAAAGTTTCGTAGACAGTGTGCAAGCGTAATTGACATAACGTGAGGTCGAATTTTTTTTTTAACGTGCGAAAATTTCGGATGCGAATTCAGTGTGCAATGGCCTTAAGTCATGATCTCCTGTTTTAATGTTACAACAAATTCACAACTTGTTTGACACAAACAGTAACAACTTGACTATTGTTAGAGAATGTTTACCAGATAATTAGCATCAGTTTTTCATGAGTGTCTGTAAGTTAGCCAACAGTTTTACAGCCTGTTCACTGACAACACCTGCTCAGAACAAGTAGTCTAGGCCTAGTCATATTTTCGTTATCACACGATGACTGACATATTGTCACATTATAAACGTCTCTCTCTCCAAATAGGCTTAATAATTTCATTAGCACTAAATAAATGAAAGTGTATTGCATAGTCGATGTTATAGGTCACTTTTAAAATAATGTCATATTTTATAATTATATCCTGGCCAGCGATGCATTAATCATTGCATCTGTCTTTCAAAGATGCCAGGTTAGAGGATGCTGGCCCAGAGAAGGTGGCGAAAAGGGTAGGCCCATTAGAGGAGGAGACAGAGGAAAAGACAGGTGGAAGGCAACAAGTCCAAAAAGGCAATAAACACTTACAATAAACAACACCAGTCATAATCTCTCTCACACTCACTCTCACTCTCTCTCTCTCACACACACAAACACACACACATGCACATGGGGGAAATTGAATAAATACTTTACAACAACAAAAACACTATTATTAATGAAACACCCCCACTCCCACGACCCGTCCAAAAATACGACATCCCAAGTCTCCCGCATATTGATAGTGGCTCCCTGATGCCCACAAATTAGTTAAAATCTCCCGGAATCTAGAGCTAGCGAGCGAGCAAGAACGCGCATGCGAGACAGAGACTGCTCCAAACCGTGTAGCGTGCACACGGCAGAGAGGGAGAGGGAGCGAGGGACCTTGCGTGTGTGTGCTAGTGTGCGTGTGTGCCTCATGAAGCGCATGTAAGACAGAGAGCATCCTGATTGGCCTGTTTTGGTAAGTCAACCAATAAATTGTCAGTGTTGGCGGGCTTTTATTGTGGGCGAGAGAGAGAGAGAGAGAGAGAGAGAGAGAGAGAGAGAGAGAGAGAGAGAGAGAGAGAGAGAGAGAGAGAGAGAGAGAGAAGCATGTGCGTCAATATCATTATTTATTTATTAATTAAATTCGTTTTAATTAATTCGTTCATTCTTTTTTTTCTATTAGTGACAGTAGACTAGCCTGTAAATGAAACAAAAAGCCCTTTTAACAAGTAGGCCTATCAATAATTATTTATATGTTATATTATCTGCAATAATTACGAAAACCCGTGCAGCAGGACTATCAATTTATTTATATATTCAGTTTAATTTTCGATTGATCATAGATAGGACTATATACTTTATTTATTCAAATTAAACTGCATGTTTCCATTGATTGTGAAGTTAGCCATTGAAAATTGCAGATCAAGAGGGGCTGCATGGTTTTTCTTGTTATGAATTGTATCCTATTTTCCGTTATTACAGTTAACTACGCGAAGTGTAATGGAACTGTAATGCAGTCAAGACCTGCCTGGAACTACTTTAGCCATGCGCTGCCCTGAAAATAATTGCACACCTTAGAACGTTCATCAACCAATCAGATTCAAGCATTCAACGGCCCTGTAGTATAAGTTATGGTATTGTAAAGGTTTACTGATTGCAGGAAATCTGTCAAATGCCATTTACATTAATATTGTATATTCATTTGCGGCCTACGTGAAAATTACAACAGTCTATAAGACACATGCTTCACAGGAGATTAAGTGTGTATCAGAAAGCAAGTCTGCCAGTGCTCTTGGAAAAAAGCCAGCTGTTCCAAACACAGAGTTGATAGACAAACATGAAATCAGAATGTACATGGGCTGGTGTAAAGTCCTTTCCAGAAATATTGCAAGCATAATAAGGACATTAATATGATAGCACAGTACAGAATAAATCCTAAACTGAAGAAAACATATCTTATGTACCCAAGATTTTAAAACAACATGAAGTAAAAAAATGTCCCAATTTTCCATTTTGCATCAGGCAGAGTTACTTCATTGACCTGAAGAAGAAAGTACACAATGATTCTATGATTTTTAAACATTTAAAAAAAACAGCAGTTTGCATTATTAACTTGAGAACAATAAAGTTAAATGTGTTAACATAATTTATTTAGTGAATTATGAACACACATGAATTATCATTGAACAATAATATACTTATAAATTAACATTTACTTTAAAGAATTGCGTATACATATAATCTTCAGGTTAATTTTGTTTAAAAATAGATTTGTCACATCAGTAAACAACTTTGAAATGTATTTTAACATCAGGCAAATTTTTCTATACCTTTAAACACACATTACATAAATTAAATACCTTCTGTGATACACCTTGAAATAACCACCATAATAAGTCACCATTATGCTAGTGTTCTTATAGCATCTAACATGTCTTAGGAGGCCTCTTTGTTTTTTTTGGTATTTTTGCAAATAGTATGTGTGTGACGTCACCGTTGGCTGGAGTGACTACGGTTACGCCCACTAAGTGGCAAAAAGACTGAGCGGCAGCATTTGTTTTCACAGTGAATGCCGCTAAAAACACATAAAACACATCTAAAACGGGAAAGAGCTTTGCGATTGACTGTAAAACTAGATTTGACAAGAAATCTGAGGTATACTTTTACAGACTGCCGAAAGCTACAGAAAAGAGAAGCAAATGGATCGCTGCAACTCATAGAAACAACTGGACTGGCAGCGAAAGGTGGATTTGCAATTATTATTTTATTATAATGCTGAAAATCATACCCAATATATTGTATTGACAACTCATCAATTAAATATTTACCATCTTAATTCTGCATAATTGGACTGTTTTAAATAAACACTGACAAAAAACTATAAAACTTTTAAGGCTGGACGATATGACGATATATAATATTGTAAATAAATAGACTTCCACTGGACTAGCAACTACATAGTCACCTCGTGTTAAATAAAGCAACATGCAGCATATCAACAATGTATCTAGATCTTCTCCTGGACTGAAGCACAGGCTCTACTCTTCAGCACAATGGTGACCCAAAAAAACAAAATTTTACAGTAAATTACTGGCAACAGTGTTGCCAGTATATACCTGTATTATAACTTACAGTTTATTACTGTTAAAATACATTTTGTGGGTGTATCTTTTTATCTTACACTGTTAACCCTTTCAACCCCACAGGAAAATCCACACTACAAAGGGGGAAAAGTAACATTGACGCAGTGTTGCGGTGAAATAATTAAGTGAACATGTAAGTGATGGTTGAGCATTAGTGATGAACACCTGCTGTTAACAAGTAGAATAGCTGAAGAAAAGAGGAACACACAGACAGAAAATAGAGAAACACAAAAACAACAACTGACTTCCAGCCATTACACATTATTACACTTATTATTAACCAGTATGACTTTATTTCTGTCATACATCTATTGTTATTGAAATGTTTAATTGAAAATGTTTGGTTTGAAGTTACCATTATGGAGATCAGTTTTGCTTTAGTTGGGATGCTGACCCTTGACTGAGTTCAACATGTTTTAATGCACTATACTGTATGATTTTAATATTCTTCAGAATAACTGATTACAGAAGCATTGCTGAATTTCATGTTGTAGATTCACAAATATAAATATTAAATACCCATCAATTCAAAGATTATACACAGGAAGAGTACTGTGAATCAGACATGCCCAGGATAATCATGACATCATACCAACAGCTACAAACACCTGATCAACCTCCTCTTGGCTTTTTCTTGCCATGTCAAATATACTTTATAAACTCACAGTTACAGCAGCCAAAGAAAAACTAATGTTCAAAAATCAAGCGTCAAGAGACCAAAAAAAAAAAAAAACTAATCTCCAACATGGTGACTACAAACTTTATTATATTCAATAAACCATCAACAACTAAATATCTGTTAATTCTCAACAAGAACTTTTGTACATGTATGGAAGAAATAATAAACTGTTTATGTAAAAAAAAGGCCAAATTCTGACAATATCATACCATTTTCCATTAAAACAGTAATATACCATAGAAAACAATGCATTTTGGGTTATATCTGTCATTTTCGAGAAAATAGCCTACAGGAATATACTGTGAGTTAACAGTGCTCAAGGTCGACACTCAGAGGCTGTTTTCAAAATCACACCCTATACCCTCGTTCACTATTCCCTACATTAGTTCAACTATAGTCCTCTTGAATGACAAGAAGTGAGTGAATTGAGAAACTGATGAACACCTGATAAGCAGAATCACTGAAGGACAGAAAAAAGAGAAACACAAGAACTACAACTGACTTCCCAGCCACACTGAGTGAGATTATTTATTTCATACATGTGTAACCCCTCCACCCAGGTCCTACTCGCCCTGCTCTGTGCAGGCCTCGAACCCAGGTCTCCGGCGTGAGAGTCAGGCGCTCTAACAAGGAGGCTAAAGACTGCAGCCTCTAGCATCTGTCGCTAGAGCGCCTATTGAGATCAGAGGAGTGAGGTTTACTCGCACAGCAACTACTAGCTGGCCTCCGTTACATTCACCCCCCTAAACCTCACTCCCATCCGGGTCACGGCACCAATGTAACCCCTCCACCCAGGTCCTACTCGCCCTGCTCTGTGCAGGCCTCGAACCCGGGTCTCCGGCGTGAGAGTCAGGCGCTCTAACAAGGAGGCTAAAGACTGCAGCCTCTAGCATCTGTCGCTAGAGCGCCTATTGAGATCAGAGGAGTGAGGTTTACTCGCACAGCAACTACTAGCTGGCCTCCGTTACACATGTACAAAAGTTCTTGTTGAGAATTAACAGACATTTAGTTGTTGATGTTTTATTGAATATAATAAAGTTTGTAGTCACCATGATGTAGATCAGTATTTGCTTTAGTTTACATTTAGTCATTTAGCAGACGCTTTTATCCAAAGCGACTTACAAATCAGGACTAAATTAAGCGAGTCATCATGAAGAGGCAAAAAACAACAACAACGCAATGAGTGCTCAAAATACGAAGTTCAGGCATTATTCAGAGTAGCATAAGCATGATAAGTGAGGTTTTAAAGGGGAAAGGTTTTTTTTTTTTTTTTTTTTTTTTTTTTATGAAGTTAGGTGCTCACGGAAGAGATGGGTTTTCAGCTGTTTTTTGAATGTTGTTAGGGATTCTGCATTCCGGATGAGGGTGGGGAGAGTGTTCCACCAGCATGGAACTGTGAATGAGAATGTTCTGGAAAGTGATTTTGTGGCTTTCTGTGATGGAACCACGAGACGTCGCTCGTTGATTGATCGTAGGCGTCTGGTAGGGATGTAGGCTCGTAGGAGTGAGTGAAAGTAGGAGGGTGCTGAGCCTGTGATAGATCTGTAAGCAAGCGTCAATGCCTTGAACTTGATGCGAGCAGCGAGAGGTAGCCAGTGCAGAGAGATTAACAGAGGAGTGACGTGGGCCCTCTTGGGCTCGTTGAAGACAAGACGAGCTGCAGCATTCTGGATCATCTGAAGAGGTTTGGTTGCACATGCTGGAAGTCCGGCCAGAAGAGCATTGCAGTAGTCAAGCCTAGAAATGACCAGGGCCTGGACGAGGAGTTGTGTTGCATGCTCGGTTAGGAAAGGCCTGATCTTCCTGATGTTGTGCAGCGCAAACCTGCATGATCGAGCTGTCTTTGAAATGTGATCTGTGAAGGTCAGCTGGTCATCAAACGTTACTCCCAGATTTCTGACCGACCTTGATGGGGTGATTGATGATGAATTAAGCTGGATGGTGAAGTCGTGCTGTAGAGATGGATTGGCAGGGAGGACGAGCAGCTCAGTCTTTGCCAGGTTGAGCTGCAGGTGATGTTCCTTCATCCATGTGGAGATGTCAGCCAGACAGCTTGAGACCCGTGCAGCTACTGTGGGATCATCTGGTTGAAATGAGAGGAAGAGTTGTGTGTCATCAGCATAGCAGTGGTAGGAAAAACCGTGTGCCTGTATGATGTGTCCCAGTGATGTAGTGTAGATGGAGAAGAGGAGGGGACCAAGAACTGAACCCTGGGGAACCCCTGTGGTCAGTTGATGTGCTCTGGATACCTCGCCTCTCCATGCGACTTTGAAGGACCTACCTGTGAGATAGGATTCAAACCAGTCGAGTGAAGTTCCTGTGATGCCCAGTGATGAGAGGCTGGACATAAGGATCTGATGGTTCACAGTGTCGAAGGCAGCAGACAGATCCAGGAGAATGAGGAGTGAAGATTTGGAAGCAGCTTTTGCAATCCGTAGGGCTTCTGTGACCGACAGTAATGCAGTCTCAGTTGAATGCCCTTTCTTGAAGCCAGATTGGTTGACATCCAGCTGGTTGTTTAGAGACAAGAAGGATGTTACTTGGTTGAAAACGGCTCTTTCAAGTGTTTTTGCAATGAATGGTAGGAGAGAGATAGGTCTGTAATTCTCTACAAATGATGTGTTTAGTGTTGGTTTTTTAAGCAGTGGAGTAACCCGAGCCTGCTTGAATGCTGTAGGGAAGGTGCCAGTATGGAGGGATGAGTTGATGATGTGTGTGAGTGCTGGTAGAAGTGTGGGAGAGATGGCTTGTAGAAGGTGTGAGGGGATGGGGTCTAGAGGGCAGGTGGTAGGGTGACTGGAGAGGAGAAGTGTTGGGCTCTTGACTTTTTACTATAAGCAGAGGTGGGAAATCCAGGGGCCAAAGAGTAAAAGTCCTGCCACATGTTTATTCCACCCATGAACTCAGTCAGCTGATTTCACTAATTAGCTCTATTTCCTGTCTGAATTAGCAAATCCAGGTGATTGGAACAAAATACTGAGGAGGACTTTTACTTTCTGAACCTGGACTTTACACCTCTGCATAGCAATGCCACATGTCAGCCAAGAGCAAAGAAATAAACCAGAACTGGACCTTATCGTAGCCAAAAAATCTGTGTATATTAAATATGGAGTCATTTCAGCCACAGCTTCAGATGAAATCAACTGAAGAGAAAAGAAGACATTAAATCTCTGAAGATCTCAGCAGAGGATGATTAAAGGTGAACTAAGTAACTTTTTTTACCTTAACTGAACAGCTTCGGAGTCATTGGAATGGTTATATTACTTATTCCGGGTTGAATGGTGGTAGTTTCGCAACCCCCTGGTGCCCGTGAGCGGAAAATACGCACTTGCAACTTTGGGGCGGCGGGCCACCGGCCGCCGCGTCAGGAAGTCTCACGTGATATCAGGTCTCGCGATGTAAACAATTGCTTTACGGCCAAAATAAATCTGCTAAAATGCCGTCATTATTGCGCTCCCTCACGCTGTTCGAACCCGAATGAAGAAGACGTTTTAAAGAATATCCCATCTGCTTTGATGTCGTTGATCTGCTAGCCTCTGGTGTCTGAGAATAGCCAACGAGTTTTTACAACAGTGTTGTCAAATATCTATTCCGAAGCTGTGGGGGGAGCTCTAGAGAGAAACCTGCGAGCAAAAAGCGAGAATACAGCGAAGAAATCCCGAAGTTACTGAATGCAGCTTTAAATAACTCCACAAACAGCATTACCAGCTTCACTTATTACTAACCAGACTGACTTTATTTCTGTCTGACTTCTACAAAATTTTTATTGAGAATTAACAGAGGTTTAACTCTGTGTTTCATTTGAAATCACCATAACAGTGATTAGTGTTTCCATTAGTTGGGCTCTTAACTCTTATTATATCTTTTGTCTTTTTTGGCTGCTGTGCCAGTGTGTTTGTCAAACACATTTGCAGCAGCAAAGAAAGCTAAAGTGAAATGAGATCAGGTGATGATGGTTACCTGTTGATGGTTTAATAATCATCATGAAACAGACTGATTCACTGAGGTTTTTTATAATCTAACAATTATGTTGTTCCACTAATATATTCACATCACAAACCCTGTCTTACTGCAGCATGAGATCCAGCAATATAACAATCGGTTTAAATCTTTAAACAAACATAAAAAAAAAAAAAAATTGGCCTATGCTGACACACACAGATATCATCAATCAGCGTATGATTCTCAACAATGGTGACAATCACAATATTTAGATAAACAGAATAATTAAGAATATCACTGAAAAGCTACTAATTCACAACAAAAACAACAGCAAAAAATAAAAACAAATATTTAGAATCAAACTAAATTATAGGACAATGCTAAATTATAGGACAATAGACATGCTGGGAGTTTTGTACTATGCTGGTACCCAGCATGCATTGCAGCAAGGTACTTTTGATTGTCACCATTGTTGAGATTCATACGCTGATTGTTGATGTCTGAGTGTGTCATCATAAACTGATTTTTTTCGTGTTCATGTTTGTTAAAGTCTTCTAACTTATTGTTATAATATTGCTGGATCTCATGCTGCAGTAACACAGGGTTTGTGATGTGAAAAAAATAAATATTAATGTGACAACATAATTGCTAGATTAAAATACCTCAGTGAGTCAGTCTATTTCATGATGATTATAAAACCATCAACAGGTAACCATCATCACCTGATCTCGTTTCACTTTAGCTATCTTTGCTGCAGCAAATGTGTTTGACAAACACACTGTCATAGCAGCCTAAAAAGACAAAAGATATAATAAGAGTTGAGAGCCCAACTAATGGAAACACTAACCACTGTTAGTGGATTCTGCTTGTTAATCACTAATGTTCAACAATCACTTAAATATTTCCTTAATTATTTCACTGCAACACTGCGTTAATGTTACTTATTCCCCTTTGTAGTGTGGATTTGGCTGTGGGGTTGAAAGGGTTAACAGTGTACGACAAAAAGATACACCCACTAAATGTATTTTAACAGTAATAAACTATAAGTTATAAAACAGGTATAAGTAGTTTACTGTAAAATGTAGTTTTTTGGGGTCACCACTGTGCTGAAGAGTAGAGCCTGTGCTTCAGTCCAGGAGAAGATCTAGACTCATTGATGATATGCTGCATGTTGCTATGAGTTTGTATTTGCTGTTCCAGTGGAAAGCTCTGTATTAACAATATTTTTTTAGTGGTCTCAAATGAAATAAGTTCACAGTAACACTTTGCTCACATTATTACAGCATTATAAATTGCTGAATACAGAAGATTGACAGTTGGTCAATTTAAGGCAGTTGGTTTCTGCAAGTGAAATTAGTTAACTCGAGTTTTATTTTAGCGCATGGTATTTTTACAGTAACATACTGTAGATTACAGTAAAGAACTGGCAACACTCCCTGGGAAAGAAATAAGGTGTGAAAGTGCATTGTTCTGAAGTTAGGGGGTAATATTTGTAGATAGAATAAAGAGAAAAGTTGATGGCCATAGCGAACACTGACAGACATCAGAGTTTTAAATGGTTTTACATGTTCCCTTGTCCATTTTTAACTCCTCTTAAGAAATGTGTTTGTCTTTAATGAATATGGGACACTACCTGTCATGGACACAATTAAGACTTGTGCTGCTTTGATAGCTCCATTCAAGCACAATCAGTGCATGAATGGACAATCAGTGTCACAAGCACAATCAGTGTATGACAGTTAAATTACATCAAAGGAACATACAAATCTTGAACATTTGAAATTCACACTCAAGTGTAAGCCTGCATCATTTAATGTTTTATACAAAAATAATAATAATAATAATAATAAAAAAAAAAATATATATATATATATATATATATATATATATATATATATATATATATATATATATATATATAGTGTAATATGGCTGAAAAGAAAAACCTAGCTATCACAATTGTTATGTTGTCCATTTCAATAAAACAATTTCCATAGTGTTAGAATGTCTAGGATAATAAAATCTTTGCTTGTGACCAAGAAATATTCAATCCGATATTTCCACTTCTTTTTTGAAAAGCAGTCTCATGACTTCCTTCCGTAGTCTTGTCAGATTTAGTCCATAAATGAGGGGGTTTAAAATGGGTGGTATGAGTAAGAATTCCAGGGCCATGAAATTACGCAAATCTTGTGGCAAACTCTTTGAACCATAACGAGTGTATAGCACATCAAACAGCAAAGCAACAGTCACATTGAGCAATGCAAGAAGATGTGGTACACATGTTTGTATGAATTTGTGCCTGCCCTCAATTGACTTTCTGCATTTTCCAATCAAGTAAATGTATGAGCAAAATATCAATATCGCATGTCCAAAATATATAAAAATGATTACATACCCAATCACATTATTTACTGTTGTAGAAAAACAAGAAAGTTTAACAACTGACCAATTTTCACAATATAGCTTTTCAATACTAGAGCCACATAATGTTAGTCTTGATGTTAATACAATTACAACACAAGTGCAAAAAAATGGAGAAAGCCAGCAGAAAAGGATACATTGAAGAACCCTCTGATCGGTCATTACTGAATGATACTCAAGTGGTCTAATTATTGCCACATACCTGTCATACGCCATCACTGTTAATGTTGAAAAGTCACACAGAACAGATGAATAAATGACAAATATCTGAATCAAACATCCAGCATAGGAAATCACATGATACTGGGATAATAAATCATACATGAATTTAGGGTAGAATCCACCAGTGCCAAAAAGTCCATTTACACACAAATTACAAATAAAGACATACATTGGCTCATGAAGCTTCTTATGCAAAATTACAGTGTAAATTATGGTTACATTACACAACACAATTAATGGATAATACAATGCAGTCAATGAAAAAAACACAAATCTTTTCCCCATCGTTTCATTTAGTCCAGAGAGTGTAAACACTAAGACAATGGATTCATTCTCTAGTGGTGGCTGCATCTGGAATGATAGGCAGAGTTTTATGATAGTGATATCATTATGCACATCATAAAAAAAAAAAAAAAAGTTGATTTGAAATTAAAAGTTAGATAATTTAAAAAATAATCATGATAGTCAGCTATTTAGTCCTGTTATATAAACGGAAATATTCAGTACTCTAAAGGTAGCATATGCTGGTTCTTCAAAGACGCAAGTAATTATTAAATAATTAAAATCTTACCACAATCTCTTTTTCTTAGTTTGACAGTGTTGTGAAAGGTTGATCTGGTGATATATATATATATATATATATATATATATATATATATATAAATGGAGACTATTCTCATGCTAATTGCCTTGTTTGTGAACACTTGCAAGACTTTTCAAAAGCTCCCTTGAGAATGTTTTTTGAAAAATATGTCAGTCTATACTAAACATGTCATTAAAGCAATATGCAAATGAGCACTTCATTATATAAAATTGTATCACATTGTATTATTAATTATTGGAAATAAAAATCCCCAAATCTTAAAACCCAGATCTTTCAGTGATGTACTTATTGCTTGTGCTGTATGTAAAAGTCTAGCAATTGAAATAACCTCATTATATATTTATATATAAATGGTGTATACCGATGGTGTGAGGACCCTCTTGGAATTGCTCCGTTTATTATTAGGGCCCAAGCCCTGAAAGGGCGAAGGCCCTATTGTTTCCTTAGGATTCTTTATTATAATTTTTCTGTCAAACTTTCGGGCACTTTTGGGGCCCTTAACATGCTCAAAAACTCTTGAAACTTTGCTCACAGGTCAGAACCCGCGGCCATCAGGGCTGGGCTGAAGCTGGTACCCGGGCGTGGCTCAATAGCGCCCCCTTGAACAGGGTCTGAAAACTTGGTCCATATATCAAACATGCTTGCATGAATTAATATGAAACTCGGCACACATATAGATCTCATTGGGCAGAACAACTTCCACACTCTATGTTATTAGCTCCGCCCAACAGGAAGTCAGCTATTATGGGTTGTTTGAAAAACATATGCTCTGGAATTTGAAATACTCCTCCTAGAGAATTCATCCGATCACCACCAATCTCGGTGTGCATGAAGTCAAGACATTGAGGATGCTAAATTGCGGACAGATTTTTGATATCTCAAATGGTTTGGCCGTGGCGAGGAAACAAATTTATGGTGAGAAAAGTGAAACAGGAAGTGTGTTATAACTTCTGCAAACATTAACTGATCTTGGTGAAACTGCAGCAGTGTGTTCGTTGTAAGAGGCCGATCACATGGATGTGAGTTTTGTGAGTCAAAGTTATAGCGCCACCAACTGGCAAAAGGAAGTGTGTCACTTTCAAAATGCTTTGAAATCACCCTCTTATTTTTACCCGATTTGCTTAAAACTTTATATGTATAATGTAAACACACAGCAGATGTAGACCTGCGAAAGGATTATTGATATCTTAGATACTGTTACCGTGGCAATGCATCAAACTTTAATTTTCTTTTTGGATGCTTTTGAGACTCTTCACATGCTTGAAAATGTATGAAACTCAACAGACACATCACATTTATTAGCCAGTAGACATGTGCAAAGTTTCAAAAACGGGCGTAGTGCAGGGGCTCAGTAGCACCATCTTTTGACAAAAGTGGGGGGTTAGTTTTATCTACAGCAACAAAACTCGGTATGTATATTGTGTTTATCAAGCCGGACAACTTTCTAATTTACAGTCATTAGCTCCGACCAACAGGAAGTCAGATATTTTGGTTTGAATGTGTCTGTTGGGTGAGAATTATTGTTTTTCAAGGTTTCGGGGGCTTTTGGGGCCCTTAACGTGCTCAAAAACTCCTGAAACTTTGCACACAGGTCAGAACCCGCGGCCATCAGGGCCAGGCTGAAGCTGGTACCCGGGCGTGGTAGGGGGGCTCAACAGCGCCCCCTTGAACGGGGTCCTATAGGAAATACTCCTCCTAGGAAATTCATCCGATCGCCACCAAACTCGGTCAACTTGAAGTCAAGACATTGAGGATGCTAAATTGTAGACAGATTTTTTTCAATCTTGAACGGTTTGGCCGTGGCGAGGAAACAAATTAATGGCGAATAAGGGACACAGGAGGTGTATTATAACTTCAGCATACATTAACTGATCTTGATGAAACTTCAGCAGTGTGTTCGTTGTAAGAGGCCGATCACATGGATGTGACTATTGTGAGTCAAAGTTATAGCCCCACCAACTGGCAGTAGGAAGTGTGTCACTTTCAAAATGCTTTTAACAAAAGTGTGTGTGTGGGGGGGATTAGTTTTACCTACAGTCACAAAACTCAGTACGTTTATTGTACTCATTGAGCCGGACAACTTTCTAATTTACAGTCATTAGCTCCGACCAACAGGAAGTGAGATATTTTGGTTTGAATGTGGATTTTTTGCTAAATCAGCCTCTGAATTTTTACCCACTCCTCTTAAGTGGTTTATTTTATTCCCACCAAACTTTTTCACCATGATGAAACATTTAAGACATTACATTAAAAAAACATTAACATTAAAGATGCTAAATTGTGAACGGATATTACATATCTCAAACGGTTTTGCTATGGCAATGGATTAAAGTAATGTCAAAAAAGGAAACACTAAAAGCCTCATATCTTCTAAAAATGTAATTGTACACCATTTATTTATATATAAAATTATACAAATATCAGAACTAAAACTATTTATTCTTTTTTTTTTTTTTTTTTTTAAGAATTATGTTTAAGTTTAAAAACAGCCAGAATGGTTGTTTAGTCCAAAAAAATAAATAAATCAAGTCATACATAGTGCTATACTGCCCTCTTGTGTTCAAAATCAGGTAGGCCTATTGTATTTATATATAAATATATTAGGGATGTGACTGTGGGAATATTTCCCCACTGGTTAATCGACGTGTGACACCGCTGGGTACTTTTAAATCGCTAACTTAAAAGCGAAAGTAAAATATGGACATCCGCACAGACATTGATAATGGTGCAGAGTAGAGCGAGCGTTTTCAATTCCTATGGACGTAGGAATGAACTAAAAAACGTTCACTCTTCTCTGATGGTTCCTCGCCGTGGGCGCGCACAGTTATGAATGCCTGTGCACCCGTGAGCATTTTAGTTTAATTAAAAAAATTAGCGCCATTTCGGGGGCGGATTGCTTGAATTTATTTTACAAAAGCACAATGTTGTGTTTTATTGCGAGTGTACACAAATATAAGTAAACACTTTGCAGTTTGAATGATGTCCTGTATGAACAAAATGACGGAGTATGTTTTTATGTGTCCACTGTTCAATCGCGCCCGCGCCACACAAACACACACAGACACACACATTCCAGCATTGCAATCTTGACATTGCAGCCTGTTTAGTATAGCCTTAATAAAATATAAAAATAAAATAGTCAACCTATAAAAATTATACTGCTCTGTTTAAATAGTCAGTAGTACAATTCGTACCATTCACAGTAAGCACCGCTCCACTGTGATGTTTCCAAGCACATTTTTGCGCATGTGAAGAGGATGATTTTTTCCGTCGATATTGGAACATGAGTGAAGTACAAAGCCTATGTGTGATAAAGAATAGTTTAGCATCCAAATACATAGCAAATGTTGAAACATTTTGATTCTAATGAGAGAGTTACGTGAGCACAACACTGCTTACTTTCGGTTTCATTTTTATTTTATTTCGTTTTGGCTTGTTTATAGTTATTTTTTTATTCTTGTTCCGTTCTGAATATCATTAAATTTAAAGGATTTGTTGTGGAATATTTTGAGTGTATCATAAAATCATTTTAGTGATTCCCTAGTTATTATTATTTTTTTTTATTTTATTTTTTTTCATTGTTCTAATCAGGTCAGGCAAGTAAAATTATCTGTGTCTTGTCCCTTAAAAAAAAAAAAAAAATGTTTTTATATATATATACATACATACATATATATATATATATATATATAAATATATATATAGCTGTGAGCAGCGATGACGGGCAAGACGGTGGGGCACCGCCGGTAGGGTAACTAAAGGCACCAGGGTGGCGGTGCTACCGGCTTGAGCCCGTCATCGCTGCTCGCAGCTATATTTTTTATTATTATTAGGGCCCAAGCCCTGAAAGGGCGAAGGCCCTATTGTTTTCCTTAGGATTCTTTATTATTATTTTTCTGTCAACCTTTCTGGATGCGTGTGAAGACGACATGTCGGCTAGCTTCCAACTTGCTCTGCCTTATCTCGCTTGCTTGATAGCCGTCGTTTCACTGTGCTGTCCTTGATATGTCTACTTAAAGGGCACCTATTCATAGATGCCACCTACGTCACTACAAATAGAACGCCGCCATATTTGCGACCGACTCGCCCGGTATGGCCGCCCAAACTGCCAATTTGAATGAGAGAGAGAGACAGAGATACCTGGAGAAAATTTCTATTTAGGCTCCTCCGATCCTTATTTGTTACCGCCAGTTTTCTTTAGTCCATTATTATCTGCCCCAGGCTTGCCCCAATTGGCCTTTCATGATATAGAAATACTTAAAGTCATAGAGCTTCATGGCGCGCGTTCATGAGAGTCGAGGCGATGTCATGAATGAATCTATGAATCTGCAGCTGTTCGGCTGGCATGAATGAATCTATCTAATCCGTCCATCAGCACAGCCAGAGACATCAGCCGAATATCATAAAAGACTGTCATATCTGTCCGAAAGAACAGATGTTCAATTACAGAGAGAAGGTTTAATACACACAAATATCGAAAGAATCTTTTGAGTCGAATCTTTTTGAATGATTCGGCTGCGATTAAAAGCTATCAAGAGGTAAGCTCACCAGTGATTATAATATAACGACTTAAATTGTAGTTTGTTCGTCACATAAAGCTATCATATGAATAAATAACGCTATTAATATAACGGACGAGTCGTATTAGATCACTTTTATGATACTTTAGTGATGTTTTTTTGTCTTTTATTATTATTATTTTTTGCGTGACAGCCCCCAGTAGGCTAATGTTACTCATTCACTTTCATTACATCGACAAGAAGAGTCTCCATTAGGCTACATATTCAAAAATGTCCCTTTGTCTTCCACGGAAAGTAAACAAGGATTTGCGCATGAAGGCGAGTAAATGACGGCAGAATTATCATTTTGGGAAGAACTAACTTTAGTCCTTTAATATGCATTTCAAGGCTGAGATTATGCATCGTCTGCAGAGCTAACGTTAACGTTACTTACACAAAATAACATCTAAAGCGCATGTGACGAAGACAATTTATGAACTTCATAAAAATATTTATTAGATTTAGGTAGGTATTAACTAACAAACAGACAGACAGACAGACAGTTATATTCAAAACAACCCCAAATCTTACTAACTTACCATGATAAAATGCATTTAAACAGATCCAACAATAAAATGAAGACAAAACATTATCTGTCGATATCTGTCTAATGTTGGCCACTGAGAGTATAATGGAAATATAATTAACCACAAACCAACATGAGACTTCAAGTCTTTTAAATAAATTATTATCTTGGTATAGAATAAAATACCAGTTCAGGGTTCCTCTTTCGGCTGTTGTTGCAGCCAACTGCACAACATATTGCAGGCATTACTGAGATCGGTCGCAAAGATGGCGGCGCAAAGCTACAGTGACGTCACGTGAATCGAATGAATTATGACTCTTTTCACAAGATGTAAAATAAATCTCTGATGTCCCTAGAGTATGTATGTGAAGTTTTAGCTCAAAATACCCAACAGATCATTTTTTACAGCATGTTTAAATTGTCATTTTTTGGGGGCTCAGAAAAACGTGCTGTTTTAGTGTGTGCCCTTTAAATGCAAATTAACTGCTGCTGCATGGCACAGGGGGCGGAGTCTCACGAGCTCGCGCTCAGAAGAACCAGAAGGACAATCTCAACAGAAACTCTGAGTTGCGGTGTTCATTTCGACTCGGCGTCGGACAATAATGCCCACAGAGCCAGAGAATATATGCTGTATGAGATAGAACAGGTATAGTGTAGTTTAATTATGGTTATAACTTATTTGTCATCTGCTTTTATCCACTATTAATACAAGCCTGCTGTAGCAAACCCCGTCCGAACAGTGCTTCAGCTGGGTCTATTGCGTATGCGCCCGCTACAACGCTGGTTGAACGCCCGAGTGCCTCACAGAGCATGGGCTTCTTGCCGCATCCAGACCAGAGTGACTCAGAGCTGCGTTTCAGCACTGAAGCCCTGGTTAGCGGCCGACTGGTACCAGCGGCGAGTGACAATGGGGGCCGTCTCGCACCGCAAAGTTATCTCGACGGACGCTTCCACCTCAGGCTGGGGCGCTCTGTTCGAAGGCAAACCGGTCTTTAGCCTCTGGTCAGACCAGGAGAAATCCCTCCACATAAATTGTTTGGAGATGATGGCGGTCGAGAACGCGCTCAAGCGCTTCCTCCCACTCATACGGGATCACCATGTGCTAGTCCGCTCGGACAACATGTCCGTGGTGTCCTATGTGAACCGACAGGGCGGTGTCAGATCCAGGAACCTGTGCAAACTGACAGAACGCCTTCTCGTATGGGCTCACCGCTCGTTGCGCTCGCTGAGAGCCGCGCACGTGCCGGGCCACCTGAATGTCAGCCCAGACAGACTGTCCAGGGACATCATTCCCCCGGGAGAATGGTCCCTGCACCCCCAGACAGTCCAGTTGCTCTGGCGCCTATTCGGCAGAGCGGATGTCGACCTCTTTGCGTCGAAAGACAACGCTCACTGCCCGATATTTTTTTCGAGGAGCGAGGACGCGCTGGCCCGGACCTGGCCCAGCCTCCCGCTGTACGCTTTCCCCCCGATCTCCCTGTTACCACAGGTCATTACGAGAATCAGGGAAACGCACCACCCAGTGCTTCTCATAGCCCCGCGTTGGGAGAACCAAATCTGGTACCCAGAACTGGTGAGGCTGTCGCACTTACCCCCATGGCCGATCCCGGTGAGGAAGGATCTCCTATCTCAAGCCGGTGGATCGATCTGGCATCCCCATCCAGAGCGCTGGTCTCTGCATGCATGGATAATCAACGGATACCCGTTGAGCTACCAGAAGGGGTCGTAAACACGATCACGCAGTCTAGAGCTCCCTCTACGAGACGGCTCTATGCGTCTAAATGGTCTGTGTTCGCTAAATGGTGCGCTACTAAGAGCGTTGATCCACGCACATGTGAGGTTCCGCGGGTGCTCTCCTTCCTTCAAGAGCTGTTGGACAAGGGCAGGTCCCCTTCCACGTTCAAAGTGTATGTGGCGGCTATTGCAGCGTTCGCTGAGACGACGCGCAGCCGTGCAATAGGAAGAAATGAGCTTGTCATCCGTTTCCTCAGAGGAGCCAGACGGATGAATCCCCGCGGCCCCCCTCGGTTCCTATCTGGGATCTGTCCTTGGTCCTGGAGGCCCTGAAGGCTTTTCCCTTTGAACCACTTGAATCCGTGGATCTGAAATGCCTTTCGCTCAAAACCGTTTTTCTGATAGCTCTGTCTTCAGTAAAACGCGTGGGGGATCTGCACGCGCTATCTGTTAGCCCTGCATGTCTCGAGTTCGGACCTAATGACTCTAAAGTCATTCTCAGACCGAGACACGGTTACATCCCTATAGCGATTGGTACCCCCTTTAGGGCGCAAATCATCTCCCTTTCGGCTCTGCCAGCATCCGATAGTGGGGACAGTGATAACCTCCTATGCCCCGTTAGGGCGCTGAGAGTTTACATTACGCGCTCCGCCGCTTTCAGGCGTTCCGAGCAGCTCTTCGTTTCTTTCGGCGGGCGCACCAGAGGTCTCGCCGCCTCGAAACAGAGCTTGTCCAGGTGGATAGTGGACGCGATCGCAGCAGCTTACGCCTCCAAACACCTGCAGTGCCCTTTGGGTATCAGAGCCCACTCCACTAGAGGCATGGCCTCTTCGTGGGCCTGGTCCAGCGGAATTTCTATCCACAATATTTGTATGGCAGCGGGTTGGGCCTCCCCATCAACATTCGTGAGGTTTTATAACCTGGAAGTTCCCGCCTTGCAGGCTAAACTGTTGTCAGTATAAGTGGCATGTATGTTCTGCCCCTGTTCTGTATGTTCAGTCGCTCATGCGCAGACCACATTCTCGTACTGGCAAGTATTTCTGGTATGGCACCAAGAGAAGAGTGTTTTTCTGCACAGACCGGCTATGCCGCTCTGTCCCCCACCAAGCGCCTGTGTACTGGTGCTGGCCCGCTCTGCTGGCCGCCTGTCCTACACTCGGTTGCGCTGAGGTTATCTTCTCCACACATAGACCGGTGATACCGCTCTATTTTTCCCCTATATGTGCTTATGTACTATGCGGGCCCGTGCTACTGGCCGCATCTTTCACATTGATATATATGGACCGGCTGTGCCGCTCTATTTTCATATGAAGTGAAGTGCTTTGTACATGTGTTGGCCCGTTTCTTTACCGGCCACCTGTTCGGCATGCTGTTTTCCCCGGTCTCCCTGGAACTCATGCACTGGATGCTCGGCGCACACGGCGTTGACAATGGGTTCCCGTAGCGTAAGCAACTTACGCAATACGAGAGAACCTCTCGTAAGAGAACGTACTCGGTTACCTAATGTAACCTCGGTTCTCTCTAGAAGAGGGAACGAGTATTGCGTAACCGGCCGTGTCGCGCCACGAGCTTTTGCGCTTCAGACTGTGAAAACCAGAATTTCAGCCTACGAGCCCTGCTTATATACACACTGGCCACACCCACCTTGACGGTTAGAAGGGTGTGGAGGGCGCGAAGCGCCCTGATAGGGTGTGACGTCATACAGGGCTCACTGGTAGGCTTAAGCAGTTGCCGCCGGGCAGCCAATGAGCACGCTCTTACAGCCTGCCGTGGTCTGCCTGCTGCTGCACTGCGTTGACAATGAATACAAAATTAAGGATAATTTTTTGGCCTCAGATCTCGAAGAAAGACAACTTTCCCGTAGCGTAAGCAACTTACGCAATACTCGTTCCCTCTTCTAGAGAGAACCGAGGTTACATTAGGTAACCGAGTACGTTATTTTACAAAAACCTTGCTCAAGTTTAGTAAAAAGCCTGAAACAATTATGCTTGTTGTATTCTACTCATTGAGACCTTTCAAATGACATATGACACAGGACTATCTGAGCTGTACGATGTTTTTGACATATTGCAGTATGTAGTACAAAAAAGTAGTTTATAAATTATGAATATATATTATTATTTTCTATTTATCAGCAAATAACTCAGCACTACATAGGAGTTTATCAAATTGGCTACATTCATTGTAAATTTCAGACTCTAAGCTTTCAAATGACATCTATTTTAAGTTGATCCAGGTAATGTTTTTGAAAATAAATTATGATTATTAATTTTGCAGCTAGGTGGCGCCTACGGGGGGTACACTCGTTTTTTTTAGTGGAATAACTCTGCAATCATTAGGAGTTGATCAAAATAATTAGATGCATTAAAAAGCTGAGATTCTAAGCTTTAAAATGATAAAATGAAAATGATTTTTTGTTGTTCCATTCAGAGGTCGCTTAGTAATTTGATTATGAATTTTTTGCGCGGGGGGGGGGGGGGGGGGGGGTGTGTGTGGGGGGGGGGGGACACTTCTGGTTTAAGGGGTTAATAAGTACTAGTATCTAATTAATAGGTACTAGTATCTATTTAATAGGTACTAGTATCTAATGACTTAGTACTAGTATTTATTGAATAAATACTAGTATCTAGTAATAGGTGGGTCATTATACGAAAACGTGCCATTTCCATTTTGATTTTCAAAGTACTGTTTTGAAAATCTTTAAGCCCCTTTTTGGATGAAGTAGATCCTTACCTCTTAGGAAAATGTGCCGTGCCATCTCAGGCTATCTTATTTTTTTATTTTTTTTCATATAACCAACGCAAATGTGTGTGTTTGGTCAACCCTGTTACCGACATATTAATTACGTTTTGAAAAGGTTTTAAATAGAAATATAGAACAAATCTTATATACTGTGAAAGATACCCCCCCCCCCCCCCTGTTACATTAATAGTGTTTGTGAATTGAGAATATTGAAAGTTTTATTTTTTTTAGCGGATGAATACGTTCATTTCCAAATGACACTCTCCCAGCATCTTCTGTTTTAAGAAAAATGTATGGAAACAAAAATAAAACACCTCAATTCAATTTTGAGTGGATTATTAGCCTCTCTTACTAAAAATTTACAATTAGTTGATTACATTTTTATTTTCATTTTTTAAATGATATTAGAATATTATACAAGTAACAGGGTTGACACATCACTAACAGGGTTGACAACAGTTACCGTATTGGTTATACTGTTTGTTTGAGTTACAGTTATGGGTGTAATGGAGTCTTAATTGGACATTCATAAACCTTTAATTCAACATGACTAATTAGCATATTTTGGAGACAGCTCTATTGAGATATTTTAGCATAAAAATTATGAAAAATGATGATGATTCTGCGGATGTAAATGTAAACCAATTGTTTTATTAAAACATTAACATTACATTGCAATTAAATGACCAATTGAACATGTTTGGCCATAACAGAATAAGCAAAAAACACTAACGATCACTTACTAAAGGCCACTATAAAAAAGTATAAAAAACTCTCTCCTTCTTTGACCTTTCCCACTTACAAAGCATATATAAGTCTGTAATTTATATCATAGGTACACTTCAACTGTGAGAGACGGAATCTAAAACAAAAATCCAGAAAATCACATTCTATGATTTTTACATAATTAGCATTTTATTGCATGACATAAGTATTTGATCACCTACCAACCAGTAAGAATTCCGGCTCTCACAGACCTGTTAGTTTTTCTTTAAGAAGCCCTCCTGTTCTCCTCTCATTAGTCATTACCTGTATTAACTGCACCTGTTTGAACTTGTTACCTGTATAAAAGACACCTGTCCACACACTCAATCAAATAGACTCCAACCTCTCCACAATGGCCAAGACCAGAGAGCTGTGTAAGGACATCAGGGATACAATTGTAGACCTGCACAAGGCTGGGATGGGCTACAGGACAATAGGCAAGCAGCTTGGTGAGAAGGCAACAACTGTTGGCGCAATTATTAGAAATTGGAAGAAGTCCCAGATGACGGTCAATCTCCCTCGGTCTGAGGTACCATGCAAGATCTCACCTCGTGGGGCATCAATGATCATGAGGAAGGTGAGGGATCAGCCCAGAACTACACGGCAGGACCTGGTCAATGACCTGAAAAGAGCTGGGACCACAGTCTCAAAGAAAATCATTAGTAACACACTACGCCGTCATGGATTAAAATCCTGCAGTGCACGCAAGGTCCCCCTGCTCAAGCCAGCGCATGTCCAGGCCCGTCTGAAGTTTGCCAATGACCATCTGGATGATCCAGAGGAGGAATGGGAGAAGGTCATGTGGTCTGATGAGACAAAAATAGAGCTTTTTGGTCTAAACTCCACTCGCCGTGTTTGGAGGAAGAAGGAGGATGAGTACAACCCCAAGATCACCATCCCAACCGTGAAGCATGGAGGTGGAAACACCATTCTTTGGGGATGCTTTTCTGCAAAGGGGACAGGACGACTGCACCGTATTGAGGGGAAGATGGATGGGGCCATGTATCGCGAGATCTTGGCCAACAACCTCCTTCCCTCAGTAAGAGCATTGAAGATGGGTCGTGGCTGGGTCTTCCAGCATGACAACGACCCAAAACACACAGCCAGGGCAACTAAGGAGTGGCTCCGTAAGAAGCATCTCAAGGTCCTGGAGTGGCCTAGCCAGTCTCCAGACCTGAACCCAATAGAAGATCTTAGGAGGGAGCTGAAAGTCCGTATTGCCCAGCGACAGCCCCGAAACCTGAAGGATCTGGAGAAGGTCTGTATGGAGGAGTGGGCCAAAATCCCTGCTGCAGTGTGTGCAAACCAGGTCATGAACTACAGGAAACGTATGATCTCTGTAATTGCAAAGGTTTCTGTTCCAAATATTAAGTTCTGCTTTTCTGATGTATCAAATACTTATGTCACGCAATAAAATGCAAATTAATTACTTAAAAATCATACAATGTTATTTTCTGGATTTTTGTTTTAGATTCCGTCACTCACAGTTGAAGAGTACCTATGATAAAAATGACAGACTTCTACATGCTTTGTAAGTGGGAAAACCTGCAAAATTGGCAGTGTATCAAATACTTGTTCTCTCCACTGTATATTATGTAAATACTATTAGTAAGAAAAGTACGTCTGTTTAAATTCTCAGTCACCCAGGTCATAGTTATCCAAGAAGGGTTGGCTCAGAGGTGACAACCCCACAGAGGTTAAATACCTGGCACTCCCCATCAGTCATTTAGAACTGAAGAAACCCCTTGGATGAGAGGCAAAGCAAAGTCCAGTTGCCCTTTATTTAACCCTTCTTGGGTATACAACATGGGTAAGACACACAAAAGCATACTTTCGTCAACCCTGTTACCCTGGAATGATAACAGGGTTGACGGTAACAGGGTTGACGAAAATTTTTATTGGCGGCCATTACTAGCCATGAGGTATATAGTCCAGGCAAAATAGCGTTTTACGACAGACTAATTGTAAAATAATTTTTTTCAGCATAGATCATTTCTATGAGGTATCCAGAACAACATACTAAAAGTCCTAAGAAATCCTAGTTGAGGAAATATGTTAAATTATCATCAATCCGAGATGTGTGCCAATAAGGCCAGGCAACAATACACCCCAATGGGGCTATTTTTTTCCTTTACTTCTATCAAAATGAAACTTTACACAATGAAAGTACCCATGAAAAGTAAAAAAAATTGTATTACAAGTTTCTTTGAAAATGAATTTTAATATGCACATGAGGGCCACACTTATTGAATATGTCCTAATTTGCATAGGCAGAAACACCATTCATATGTATGACAAATACATCGGCCCAATCTTCATCCAGTCATCCTACTGCCAATGGGTGATGGCAATGCTGCTTTTAGACTGGCCTCTAACCTGAAAACTGCCTGGCTTGGTAGTACCTGCCAGGGGTACCGCCGGTATAGTCTTTAGGGTCACGGAGGCACACAAGCCTCTCCACCACGACAAGGTAGCAACAACAGGGGAGGTTTCTTTCTGGTGTTTTTTTTTTTTTTTTTTTTTTTTTCTTTAACTAACCTAGATATTGCTGTTGCTAGCTTTTCATAACACTGCAAAGCTACTTTACAAACGGTGGAAGTCTGATGTGTGGCCCGCCTGGTCTGAAATACTTGCTAACTACAAAAAGAGAAGCAGTTTTGGTGTCTGGCAAAATTATTTTAAAGAGCTGGAATGTCTGGAAAGTGTGTCTATCTGGTTTTTCATCTGTCTTCTGTGTGAGAGTGAATCGTTTAGTTGGTAAGAATGACTTCTGCCTGTAATCTCGTAATCTTACCAACAATAGCCTACCAATCATTTGTAAATCTACCAGCCCAAAATTTAATCTCGCCACATTACTAATGACTAAGATGGCTATTCTGACTTTCTTCTGATGTTATCTGTGGGGGAATGTCACTAGGTAAGGCTTGTTCACAAAAAAACCTAACATTTTAGAAAGCAACTGGAGGCAAGATTGTGCAATCAATTCTTAAGGTCAATATAAGTCTTTTTGTGGCAAGTGACTTCAAATTTATCGTGTTTATGCATAGGTTAACTTACTGAATGGACATGAATGTGTTAGTACAAAATGCAGCTGCAAGGCTGCTGAGGGACTAAGAAATATGATCATGTCACCCCAATTTTAGCATCCCTTCATTGGCTCCCGATTCATTTTAGAATTCAGTTTAAAATATTATTGTTTGTTTTTAAAGCTCTTAATAATCAAGCTCCATTTTACCTTAAAGATCTTCTTACTCCTTTGCCACCTTCCAGATTAAGATCTAAGGCTCTATTATATATTCCCCGCTCCCTTTTATAAACTAAAAGAGAGCTTTCTCAGTCCCCCCCCCCCCCCCCCCCCCGTCTATGGAATCAATTGCCTCTGGACATCCGCCTTGCACCTTCCATTAACATTTTTAAATCAAAATTGAAAACATACCTCTACTCTCTGGCGTTTTGATACTTAATATCCTTGTCTTACTATTTGTTTTGTGTGGTTCTACGTTACTGTGCTTTTATTTATTTTATTTTTCTTTACTATGTCCAGCACTTTGGATAGCTCTGCCTATGTTGAAATGTGCTTTATAAATAAAATGTACTTACTTAGTCATTTGGCCCCTGTTTTTTCTACTTGTGACTTTATGGTTTCTTGGCCATAAGTCAATTAGGCCTAGTGTTGAGCTCATTTGCATATTTAAAATAGATTTTTCAAAGAAACTTGTAAAACAAAAATGTTACCTTTCATGTATACTTTCACTGTGTGAGGTTTGATTGTGATAGGAGTAAAGGAAAAAAAAGTCCATTAGGGTGTATTTTGGGCATATTCGATTAGTAGCCTATATTGCTCATTTGCATATTCAAATTCATTTTCAAAGAAACTTCTAATACAAAATGTTTTACTTTTCTTGTAGACTTTCATTGTGTAAAGTTTTTTTTTGTGGTAGGTGTAAAGGAAAAAAAGAAGCCTATGCGGGTGTATTTTGGGTAGCCTATATTTGATTAGTGTATAGCTCATTTGCATATTCAAATTCATTTTCAAAGAAACTTGTAATACAAAAATTTTTACTTTTCATGGGTACTTTCATTGTGTAAAGTTTCATTTTGATAGAAGTAAAGGAAAAAAATAGCCCCATTGGGGTTTATTGTTGCCTGGCCTTATTGGCACACATCTCGGATTGATGATAATTTAACATATTTCCTCAACTAGGATTTCTTAGGACTTTTAGTATGTCAACATGACATCATGACTTTGCGTAAACATACACGCCACTTTCAAGTCAAGTGGCGTGTTATCTATACGCATTTTGAGCTATCCGCGTGTATGTCCACGCCGTCATCTTCCACGTGTATGTCTACGCCGTTAAATGTCCGAGTGATTCCGCGTGTATGTCTACGCCGTTAAATGTCCGAGCGAAACGAAGCAAAATGTAAATCTACATCTGGGGAGCGATATTTTTTACTAGGATGGTAGGGGAAGACTCATAAATGGTATTAACCCCAGTGACGGGTAGGTTTAGGGACGGGGTTGGGGTAAGTCATATATATTTATATAGAGAGTAATGTAACGTTAAGTCAACGGCGTTGATAAACACGCTGAAAAGCGATTTTGCGTGTTGATAGCACGCCAAAAATGGAAATACAAATTGGCGTGTCATACATACGCCATTTCATGAGATCAGTCTGAGTATGTTGTTCTGGACACCTCATAGAAATTATCTATGCTGAAAAAAATTCTTTTACAATTAGTTCTATTTTTGGCTCCAAAATGAGTTACTTTGCCTGGACTAATAGGTAATGACACCACATTATGTGCCTTAATGAGAGGGTTAAATGTTGTAATATATGTACATTTTTAAATATGTACAAATAACTTTTTAACGTATGCTTTTCTGGTAACAGGGCTGACACAATGAGCGTGTCCCTGTCTTTCAGACATTCCATAAACTCAAAGAAAATTAATTAAAAGAAGATAACACTTACTTGTCTTCTACCATCAACATCATGAAAGGCAGATGATGTCACTTCCTGGAACTGATGTAACTTTTGGAACAGTCCATTATCTTTAAAGAGGTGTTTTCATAAAAAGTAACAGGGTTGACGAGAACCTAGGGACCCGACTAAATTGTGTTTTTTTTCTAAATTTGACACATGTTAAGAATAAAATCCATTCATGACTAATGAACTGACACTTAAGGCTTTATACAAGTATATGTTTTTTTTAATGATATTTTGACTTTTTTGGCCTCAATAGCAAGTAGAAGTAGAAAAATCATACTGAGGGACAGGCCATTTTCAACATTTCTGCAAGATGCTTTGCACAAAAATGTGATTAAAATCCTTTAAAAACAAAAGAAACAGAAATTAATTTATTCTTATATTATGAGACATATTATGGAAATTAAATTATAAAATATTTTATTTGTTTTATGGTTTATTAAGATTTACAGAGCTTTTTTTTTCTGAGGGACACAAAATGGCACGTTTTCGTATAATGACCCAGTACTAGTATCTAAAAAATAAGTACTAGTACCTAATGAATAACTACTAGTATCTAATAAATACGTACTAGTCACAATTGGAATACATACTAGTCAGAACTGAATAGTTGATATCTGAATGACAGATCCCCATAGAAGTCAATGGCAATTTTTTTTAATTTGTTACTAGTAACAAAATAATAGTTATTAGTCACTCTCGAAATAAGTACTAGTATCTAATGAATGAGTACTAGTATCTATTTAATAGGTACTAGTATCTAATTAATAAGTACTAGTATCTAATAATAAATACTAGTAACTAATGAATAAGTACTAGTATCTAATGAATAAGTACTAGTACCAATTTAATAGGCACTAGTATCTAATAATAATAATAATAATAATAATAATAATTCGTTACATTTATATAGCGCTTTTTCTGAGACCTCAAAGCGCTTTACATAGATGGGGGAATCTCCTCAACCACCACCAATGTGCAGCATCCACTTGGATGATGCGACGGCAGCCATATTGCGCCAGAACGCCCACCACACACCAGCTTACTGGTGGAGAGGAGACAGTGATGAAGCCAATCAGTGTATGGGGATGATTAGGAGGCCATGATGGACAGAGGCCAAGGGGCAAATTTGGCCAGGATGCCGGGGTTACACCCCTACTCTTTTTCGAAGGACAATAAATAAGAACTAGTATCTAATGAATAAGTGCTAGTATCTTTAAAAAGGTACTAGTACCTAAAGAATAAGCACTAGTATCTAATGGAATAGTAAACTTAATGGAATAGATACTAGTATCTAAAAAATAAGTACTAGTAGCATGAAAATAGAGACTAGTCGGTTTAAATGATTAAATGTTAAAACGGCTTGCCATAATCTGCCTTCACAATTCCCTTTCTTTTACTTTTGCTAAGACACAGAGACTGTTACCTTCCAGCTAAGTGTGCTATAACAGCCATTGATACTGAACTCCTGCTTGCAATCTGCCACCTGTAAATATTTCTGTGGTTCCCATGAGGAAAACAGCTTATAAATCATACGAAATTTACGAAACAGAAGTTTGTGTGTGTGTGTGTGTGTGTGTGTGTGTGTGTGTGTGTGTGTGTGTGTTACCCTTGTGATGAATTGGCCATATGTCCAAGGTGTTTCCCGGCCTACGGCCTGAGACCCTGTGATAGGGTTAGGTAGTAATTCAGATGTCATATGCAATGTCAGAAATATTCACAAACAATAGTCTAATAATCTCAGTTAATTTTAAATGATGTTGAAAGAAATCTGTAGAAAGGTTTTAAAAAAATCAAGACGAGACATTTTGAAAGGACAGATATGATGGTTCTTGCTTAGCTCATGGCTAAAAACTGAAATCTTCATGCAATGGACCAAATGATGTAATTCATATGGGCCCCATATGGCCTAATTTGACTTTAATAAACATGGTTGTTAAAGGTCATTATGTATGTTTCCATTCTTTGTCTTAGTCCTTATACCCAGAAGGCATCTCTGTCCAGAGCTGCTCTCAGTGGGATAACAGAACAGATAATTATCTTGTAATGTTAACACTTTAATTAAACCCCACTGACCATACAATGACACTTAGATCCCTTCGGGCTGATCATAGCTTTTAGTGACTTCTAAATGTGCTAATTTTCAGTCTCAAATAGTGTCCAGTGGTATAGTAGCAAATACAAATCTTTTTAGTGCACCACCAAATGATGTAACTCAAAACATGTAATAAACAACTCATTAACTTGTTTTCACTCCTAATATGGTCCCTTGACCATTCCAGGAAAGCATCTTGACCACCACATCTCCCAGTGGGCTGAGATAAATGGACCTTCAGGTTTAATTAGATATTACAACAACAATTAAATCCCTTTGGTCAAAAGGTCAAAAAACCTGTCCAAGTGAGGCTTATGACTGATGTTTCAGATGAAGAATATTGCGTCATTATAATGGATGATGACACAGAGATAATGTATACTTTTCAGATTTTTTTTGTTTGTTTGTTTTCTCTGACAACAATTAAATATATTTATAGCACATGGCACATGTAAATATTTGTTAACACTTTTTTTTAATGTGTCCTTACTGTAATTATACAATTGAGTCACAAAATGTACTTACTATATGGTTAGTTAGAATTAGTGTTTGGTTTAGGGTTAGCTGCATAAAATTAAGCATAATCTAATGTTATTGGTATAATAAATACATGTAACATGTAACAAATCCACTGTAAAATAAAGTGTTACCAAATATTTCAGTTAAATCAGTGTTTCAGTGGGGTGTTAGTTTACAGGATTGCAATGACAGTGAATGTCAGTCAAGTGCTAGTTTCAGAAGTCCCTGGGAAAGAAATAAGGTGTGAAAGTGCATTGTTCTGAAGTCAGGGGGTAACATTTGTGGATAGAATAAAGAGAAAAGTTGATGGCCATAACGAATACTGACAGACATCTATGTTGCAGTTTAACAGACTACAAGAAAAAGCCATTTGTGTCTCACTACAATATCTTGCCCGATGCCCAATTATGATTCCCAGGATGGAGATAAGGAACGGTGAATAAATCATTTAATTTGGATCTGTTCTTCACAGTCGTATGGATTCTAAAGGATGTGGATTATAGCGCATTAATTAAATTGATGTCTTTTGTGAATTTATGTTGTGTTTTAGTGTATTTTCTGTTCCCCACAGCAAACAAAATAAGTAGTACATGATAAATAATGGTTAAACGAGTTACCACTGTAAAATATTGTGCTGTAAAATAACGGTAATCTACTGACAGCTGTGGTAGCCAGCAATGTACTGTACATTTACAGCCCTCTACCGTTAATTTACAGCACTCCTTTTTTACAGAATGTTACATTAATAATACCATGGAAGATAATGCATATCATTTGGAAGACCGATTGCTTCAAACAGTTTGAGTTTAAAAACTAGTATTTATACAGAGTACAGTACTGTGAACTTATGTCATTTGTGTCTACTGAAAAGGAATATTTCCTAACATAAAACTGCAAACACATGAAATGATTAATTAATTAAAAACATGACTTCAACTTAAATCTCTGTAGTTCTTATTTATCTAGCAAGAGCACACATGTATGTGCTAAAATACTTAGCAAGGAGATTGTTACTGCATCAGCAACTACAAAGTAACTGCCTTTAATTAAAGCAACAGGCAGAATAACATCAGTATTCATCTGCTCATCTTTGACTGAAGCACAGGCTCTACTCTCCAGCACAATGGTGACCCACAAAACGAATTAATTAAACTAACAGATCTCTCCTGTATCATCTTGTGCAAAAACACATAAAACACTTAAGTTTAATGTTTACTCTCCTTTTTTAGTTATTGACTTTGCATAACTTTTTTTCTATGAACTTTCCCTAATATTTCAGTGTTTCTTTCGTTTAATAGATCTGACTGTTACGTTTTACAGTATATTACTGTTTTTCCTTGAATTTACGATAATCTGTATTGCTTTTTTTCTACAGTTTGATGCCGTAAATTAATTTACAGTTGATTACGTTTAATTACGCTTCACTCTGTTTTTTTATTTGACACATTTAACCCTTTTAACCCCACTGCAAAATCTTCAGTTAGAAGTTAATGATATAATTCAGTGATTAATTAACTGATGATTGAGCATTAGTGATGAACACCTGATGTTAACAAGTATAATCACTGAAAGACAGAGGAACAACAAGAACAGAAAAAAACAAAACAAGAACCAGAGGTGGGAAATCCAGGGGCCAAAGAGTAAAAGTCCTGCCATATGTTTATTCCACCCATGAACTCAGTCAGCTGATTTCACTAATTAGTTCTATCTCCTGTCTCTAGCTGTGTCCCAATGTGAAGGCTGCATCCTCCGAAGGCCGTATTTGAAGGCTGATTGCGTCACAGCGGCGCGACAAAGGACGTCCCAATTCAAAGGCTGCATCCTTGGAAGGTCGCATTTGAAGGCCGATTGCGTCACGCGGCTCGATGAAGGCTGTCCCAATTCAATTCTGCATCCTCCGAAGGCCGTATTCGAAGGCCGGTTGCGTCATCGCGCCGCGACGAAGGCTACCCTGATTCAAAAGCGACGCCAAATGCGCCCTTCGTTTCCCCGTGAAAGAAAGGATACATAAATGGACACTTTAGCGGCCTATCCTACCCTATTCTACCCCATTTCATTTCAAGTCATTGCGCGCCATTGGCGACAGCATTTATTTATTTTTTAAAGCGGCCGAGACTAGAGATCGGTGGTGGACAGCAAATTCACATTTAAATGAAAGTATTATTTTTTTCATTTACTCAAATAGCTAGCAAAACCAGAGTTAAAGTTTATTATAAACTTCATCTTAACTCCTTCGTCACCATTGCATGGCTTCATTTGTCAGGCAGTTTTAGGCAAAACTTGTGGTAATAACGTTATTAGTTTAACGACCTATTTGTAATATTTGCACTAGTCTATCTCACTTGTGTATTATAAGAAATATCATTCACCCTATAAAGCCTAAAACAATAAGAAAAGCAGTAGATAATGCAATGGGGTTTCACTTTTATGTGTTTTTGTAGTGCTGTCATGCAAGCTATGTGTTTTTAACCAAATTTGAGTATACAGAAATATTAAGTATATTTTGTATGTCTTGATGTGTCATATTTTGCAGTGTTAACAATGCACTTAAGATTGCACCCCTGTGTTAAGTACCCTTTTCTGCCTTTTAGAACAATTATAATTAGAATAATTTGCTCTGCCTTAGGATTGCACGTGTCCTGGGACAGGAGAGGGTGTGAGTGGGAAGCCCACTGCTGAAACTTGGCCCTGGTTTGTCCTCATGGATGAGGTGTTGGGACAGAGGCATTGCACCAACCCCCTGTCCTCATTGCCTCAATCCCTGAGGACACACCAGGGCCGAGTTCAGCAGTGTGTGACCAAGAAGAGGAGGAGCCAGGGGCAACACCAGCACCACGAAGAAGGCGAGACAGAGAGGACGAGTTTTTGGACTTGATTAAAGAAGACATGGGACTGCAGAGGCGAGGAGAGCACTGGAGAGTAGGGAGAGGATGGACAGGCTGTTTTCTCTTCTTGAAAGAATTATTGAGAAATATATATATATTCTTGTTTAACTTTTTTTCACCTATATTTTTTAAAAGGAAAAAAAAATATGTACATTTATTTATTTTTATGCAACTTTAAATGTGTAAATAAAAGATAATTCATTGCTCTGGACATTGTTTATTTTTGTAATGACAGTCATTTCTACATGAAACAAATTCTTCTATACCTTTTTTTCCCCCAACTATTTACAACATACGTTAAACATATCAAAATCAACATAAACCTTTAAATTTACAGTACATAAAATAAGAAAAATTATGTAGACTTTTATTCAGCTGAGCAGAGAGACCCTGGTGGTGCTGCTGGACCGGGATGGGCTCCACAATAGAGACCCTGGTAAGGCCTCCTGCTGGTGGGACATCATCTGGGATGGTCTCCAGAGTGTTTGACTGCATATTTTCACTATCCACCAAGTTGTCTACCAACAGGTTTGCAGGGCTGACTCATGGAGGAAATATTGAGATACTTTATTACACTAAAGTACTTTTAATAACCACTAATACCGCATTGGCGAAAAACTACTAATCTTATATTTTAATTATTATTTATATAATTATATATTTTTTTATTTTTTTCATTATATTGCATACTCTAATGTACTTAAGGTATCAAGAGTAAAAGTAATGGAATTCTGCAGGAAAAAAAACCTTGTCAGGGTTTTTATTATGTTTTGCATTTCTATTACTGCATGTTGCATTTTACTTCTGAATATTTTCAAGGTTGATACATTTAAACTATATACTTTATGATGTTTTATTAACAAAGTTCGGGAGGAGCAGGTTCAGATAATTAACCAAATTATGCACAGCTGGAGATTAATCAGTAATTAACTCAATGACAGAGTATAAATTCACAGCAGACCTATCTCTGTTCATTGAAAGTTTGTCAGTATCCCTCCTCCACCCCATCTCCTCACTTCCAGTTCCATCTACACTTACCAACTGGGGGGAGTACTCTGGGTTCGGGCCTAACTCCGAGCTCGGAGCCCTCTCCCCGGACAGCACGCCAAATACGCATAAACTTATTGTACTAATTATATGTAGATGTGAACTCGTGAATGTGTAGTTTAATGTAAAACAATGCATCATATTGTAAAATAACAATTTTGTAGTGTTGCTGTCCCGTGTGGGAAAATTACTTTGAGTATTAACGAAGTATGTAGTTCCTTACATACCACCACTGGTTATTTTGAAAATACAAAATGCAAAAATATATTGTATGAAAATAAAAAGAATTAACAAAATGTAGGTCTATTGTCACAATATTAACAAATTGTTGCTAACTACAGCTCCGTCCCATTTCAAAGGCGCATCTGAAGCGCTCGGACCGGTCTAGCCTACGGATGATTGTTCTTGTCGCCTAGCAACAGTGACTGACAGCTGCCGATGAAGAGCGGGAGTAACATTCGCACTGGACTTTTTATATTCAACTGGGTTTTATATTCAAATGGGGTTAAAAACCTGTGTAAATATATTTACCATGGTCCATTTATGTGCATAATAAAAAGAAAACACTAGCCTACAAAATCGCATCAAGATAAGATATAAATGAACATTTGAATCTTCGGCTAAGCCAAAAGTATGACCTGAAACATCCTTAATACCATATGTCCTCCAGTAAAATATAAAACATAAAAATGACAATAGCCAGTTTGGGCTCCATAGCATATCAAATGAATTGTCAGAATGGCAGCATACTCTCGCACCGTTGCTTGGCACCTGGAGCGGTAATCGGGAACACCTGGCTGTGCAATTAGGAAATCCTACGGTGGCTACATGGTGCGTCCTTCGCACATAAATGGAGGCTGCATAGACACATAAGCTGCATCCTTGAAGTCTTCAGTCCTTCGAAGGATGCAGCCTTCACATTGGGACACAGCTTGTATTAGCAAATCCAGGTGATTGGAACAAAATACTGAGGAGGACTTTTACTTTCTGAACCTGGACTTTACACCTCTGCATTGCAATGCCACATGTCAGCCAAGAGCAAAGAAATAAACCAGAACTGGACCTTATCGTAGCCAAAAAATAGTAATTTCAGCCACAGCCTCAGATGAAATCAACTGAAGAGAAAAGAAGACATTAAATCTCTGAAGATCTCAGCAGAGGAGGATTAAACAACTCCACAAACAGCATTACCAGCTTCACTTATAACTAACCAGACTGACTTTATTTCTGTCTGTCAGACTTCTACAAAAGTTTTATTGAGAATTAACAGGGATTTAACTCTAATGTGTTTCATCTGAAGTCACCATAACAGTGATTAGTGTTTCCATTAGTTGGGCTCTCAACTCTTATTATATCTTTTGTCTTTTTAGGCTGCTATGACAGTGTGTTTGTCAAACACATTTGCTGCAGCAAAGATAGCTAAAGTGAAACGAGATCAGGTGATGATGGTTACCTGTTGATGGTTTTATAATCATCATGAAATAGGCTGATTCAGGTATTTTAATCTAGCAATTATGTTGTCACATTAACATTTTTTTTCACATCACAACCCTGTGTTACTGCAGCATGAGATCCAGCAATATTATAACAATAAGTTAGAAGACTTTAACAAACATGAACACAAAAAAGTCATTTTATGATGACACACTCAGACATCAACAATCAGCGTATGAATCTCAACAATGGTGACAATCAAAATTACCATGCTGCAATGCATGCTGGGTACCAGCATAGTACAAAACTCCCAGCATGCATTGCAACATAAATAAATTATGCAGCTGAATTGTCCTATAATTTTGTTTGATTCAAAATATTTGCTTTAATTTTTTGCTGTTGATTTTGTTGTGAATTAGTAGCTTTTCAGTGATATTCTGAAATAATCTGTTTATCTAAATATTTGTGATTGTCACCATTGTTGATATCTGTGTGTGTCAGCATAGGCCAATTATTATTATTTTTTTATGTTTGTTTAAAGATTCAAACCGATTGTTATATTGCTGGATCTCATGCTGCAGTAAGACAGGGTTTGTGATGTGAATATATTAGTGGAACAACATAATTGTTAGATTATAAAAAGCCTCAGTGAAGTCTGTTTCATGATGATTATAAAACCATCAACAGGTAACCATCATCACCTGATCTCATTTCACTTTAGCTTTCTTTGCTGCTGCAAATGTGTTTGACAAACACACTGCCATAGCAGCCTAGAAAGACAAAAAATATAATAAGAGTTAAGAGCCCAACTAATGGAAACACTAATCACTGTTATGGTGATTTCAAATGAAACACAGAGTTAAACCTCTGTTAATTCTCAATAAAACTTTTGTAGAAGTCAGACAGAAATAAAGTCAGTCTGGTTAGTAATAAGTGAAGCTGGTAATGCTGTTTGTGGAGTTATTTAATCCTCCTCTGCTGAGATCTTCACAGATTTAATGTCTTCTTTTCTCTTCAGCTGATTTCATCTGAAGCTGTGGCTGAAATGACTCCATATTTAATATACACAGATTTTTTGGCTACGATAAGGTCCAGTTCTGGTTTATTTCTTTGCTCTTGTCTGACATGTGGCATTGCTATGCAGAGGTGTAAAGTCCAGGTTCAGAAAGTAAAAGTCCTCCTCAGTATTTTGTTCCAATCACCTGGATTTGCTAATTCAGACAGGAGAACTAATTAGTGAAATCAGCTGACTGAGTTCATGGGTGGAATAAACATATGGCAGGACTTTTACTCTTTGGCCCCTGAATTTCCCACCTCTGACTGTGTGTGGTGAGTTTGCAAATAGAATTTAAATAGACAAAAAAAACACAAAAAAAACCACGATATTACATTTACTTTAAAAAAAAACATGAAAATCATGCCCGAAAGACACTGACACTTTAAAGTTGAAAAATGACCTATATTACATACATACAAGTCTTTTTTGTGACATTGGGTTGCACAGTTTTCATTTAGGACACATTTTTTCACGCACACACATAAATGCATGCATACATAGGCCCGCACACATACACATGCACACACCACATGCTAAGATACGTGAAAGAGTAACGGCCAATCGCCTCCCAAGTTTCATTAAAAATCATCCCCATCCCCTCTTCTGCTGTCTACCACTTCTTTCGCCATGTATTTGTTCATTTCTTTTATAATTTTATGCAATCCAAAACACTCTAACCTGCCGTGCTTCGTATCTCTCTGTTCAAGAAAACTGCTGTCATTTGCTGACGGAAAGCATGAAATTATCGTAATAAGCCATATATTGTGGCTATGTACCCACTATGTGTACATTCTGTGAGTGAGATCCCACCCTCTATGGGCGGGCTGAAAACATGCGGGACAGCCCCTACTACTGGCTGTAGTCTTTAGCCTCTGGCCAAAAAATCCTCCGATGACGCAAAATGGCGATTTTTGCTTCATCTGAGGATTTTTTCCAGACAAAAAATACATAAATCTCTCATCTCAGGGGGATATGAGGGTGGAAAGCACGGTAATTCGAAAATATTACAGGTTTTCTACTAATACAAAGCTTAAAGCTAAATCCTGAAGTATCCCTTTAACATTCGTTTTTCTTTTGCTGCTTGAACTGTGTTTTTGCAAGGCACGCATGCACACAGACAGTTTGTTATATTGATTATGATGATGAAATCCCCATATAGCCTGTTCAATTCACTGTTCATTCAGAGTTTAATCCTGTATCCACAGTATTTCATTACCAGCACTGTGAAACTACAGCAATCAGTTACAATGACAATTTTTCTAAAAATAAAATAAAATATTAAATAGAATAGAGCTACACTGTCTTATAGAAACACAGAGCTATCAAAAATTAGCACATGAATCTCATTCACTATTCCTTACATTAGTTTACTAATATAGTCCACTTGACAGAGTGAATGAAAAGAAGTGAGTGAATTGAGAAACTGATGAACACCTGATAAGCAGAATCACTGAAGGACAGAGAAACAAGAACTACAACTGACTTCCCAGCCACACTGAGTGTGAAACCAGTTTACAAACCAGTTTAACATTATTTCTTTCATACATTCTTTCATACAAAAGTACTTGTTGAAAATTAACAGATATTTAGTTGTTAATGTTTTATTGAATATAATAAAGTTTGTAGTCACCATGATGTAGATCAGTTTTTGCTTTAGTTGGGCTCTTGACTTTTTACAATAAGTTTGTCTTTGGCTGTTGTAACTATGAGTTTATAAAGTATGTTTGTTATTGCAAGAAAAAGTCAAGAGAAAGTTGATCAGGTGTGTTTGGCTGTTGTGATGATGTTGTGATCATTCTGGGCATGTCTGATTATCTGATCTCATCATGTGTATAAGCTTTGAATTTATTTAATTTTTATTAATCATATATCTGCTGACCTTCACAGACCACGTTATAAAGACAACTCGATCATGCAGGTTTGCACTACAAATGATTCAGAACGCTACAGCTCGTCTTGTCTTCAACGAGCCCAAGAGGGCCCACATTACTCCTCTCTTCATCTCTCTGCACTGGCTACCACTCGCTGCTCGCATCAAGTTCAAGGCTTTGACACTTGCTTACAGATCTATCACAGGGTCAGCTCCCTCCTACTTTCACTCGCTCCTACGAGTCTACATCCCTACCAGAAGCCTATGATCAGTCAATGAGCGACGGCTCGTTGTACCATCACAGAGAGCCAAAAAATCACTCTAGCTTATGTTACTCTGAGCAATGCCTGCACTTGGTATTTTGAGCACTTCTTGTTTTGTTTTTGCCTCTTCACAATGACTCGCTTAATTTAGTCCTAATTTGTAAGTCGCTTTGGATAAAAGCGTCTGCTAAATGACAAAATGTAAATGTAAATCTGTGAATTTATAACATAAAATCCAGCAATGTTTCTGCAAACATTTATTATGAAAGATATTGAAATAATATAGTATAATAAAACATTTCTAACTTCTCCTTGACTTAGACACAGACATCATCATCAACAAGCAGCACATGAATCTCAACAATGGTGACAATGAAAAGTTTCATGTCTGCAGTATGAAAAAAAATAATAATATTGCCACCATTGTTGAGAGACGTGCTGATTTTTTATATCTCTGTGTTTCTAAAATACATTGTAGCTTTGTTTCTTTGGTTGTGCATGAGGTGTTAACAAAATTGTCATTGTAACTGATTGCTGTAGTTTCACAGTGGTGATAATGTAACACTTTTGATACAGAATTAAACTCTGAATGAGATTAGTGTATGAACAGGCTATCATAATTTTGTCATCATAATCAATATAACAAACTGCATTCACAAACCATGTGTGTGTGCATAAGTGTGGCTTGCAAAAACACAGTTCAAGCAAGAAAAAAACAGACTTTAAAAAAGTCAAGGGTCAGCATTCCAACTAAAGCGAACACTGATCTCCATAATGGTAACTTCAAACTAAACATTTTCAATTAAACATCTCAATACCAACTTCAGTAGATGTATGACAGAAATAAAGTCACATACTGGTGTAATGAATTAGCTCTATGAAATATTAATAATCAATAATAACTGGTTATAATTGATTATGAATATTTGGATCAGTTACTATAATTAACTTAATGTAGTATAATTAATATTACAATCAACCCACCTGTTCGTCTTGTGAACACTCAGCGTTAATTGTTTATTAATTCTAAGAAATATTCAATTCCGGGGAAGGGAAATGTCTTTTCTTACTGTACAGTACTAAGAGCCTGTAGTCAAAATATAAATCGTAAAGTAAACTTTGTTGCAAGCAGAGAATCAGAACCAAATATGTATTGTGCACAAATCTTATTACCTAAATCTCAAACATAACTAATCTAAACACATACATACATGCACGGGTAAAAGGGTGAGTGACAGAATGGAATCGGAAGCAGGAAATGGAACTATGGGAAAGATCCATTTAACTATGAAAACAACCATCAGCTTATCATTTTCAGAACACCTCATTAAATTGATACTTGCATGGTCTGTGCAGTGGACACAATTCTTGAAGTTGTTGAAAATTAAAGTTACTGGTTCCGTGTTACTGGTTCCGTGAATGTAAAATTTTGAAGTTGCAATCGTTTTCTTCTCCGTTCGATGAAGAAGATATGATGAACTTGCATGGTCCCCACAGACATCAACCCGAAGAAGCAGCAGTGAAGGCCAGAAGAAGAGAGAGAGGGTCACTGTGAATTTGTCTCTAATAAAGCCTGAGAAAGGCCCCACCTCTCCGGGTTTGCTTGACCAATGAGAAGGGTGGAATTTCCAAGCGGGAAAATTCCTCTGTGGTTGATTTATGAATCTTTATTTTAAGCGTGCTCATTTGCATGTGCAGCTGGATTGGTTTCTGATGAAGAAACTAAGAAAGATTCTTGTGATACTAATATGTTGCGCAGCTATCAACATATCATATACACGATCATTTCGATCTTCAATGTACCAATTAATAGAGACCAAACATGGTATAGGTGACCATTGATTCATATATTGTAAAATACACAGCATCAACAAAATAATAGTATTAAAAGACATTACACAAGACAGTAAATCATTCACAAAATGTTCTGGGATGCATGCTCATTTATAGATCAGTTCATAAATAAATGAATGCAGGCAAGTCTGTTCTAATGTCTGTAGGTCTTTCCCTGACAACAAGACATTTTTCACAGCAATAAAGACATCTTATCTGATCTTCGCCATGGTAACCAAAGACCCTTCTTGCCCTTGTTGGGGGGGATGGGACCACAGGTCCCAGAGTGAGTTTTAACTATTATTTGTTAACTATAACAAATAATTGTGTCTGATTTGTCTCAGTCGTTACACTGGTTAATAATAAGTGTAATAATGTGTAATGGCTGGAAGTCAGTTGTAGTTTGTGTTTCTCTATTTTCTGTTCTTGTTCCTCTTTCCTTCAGTGATTCTGCTTGTTAATCACTAATGCTCAACAATCACTTACATATTCCCTTAATTATCTCACTGCAACACTGCGTCAATGTTACTTTTTACTTTTTGTAGTGTGGATTTTCCTGTGGGGTTGAAAGGGTTAACAGTGTAAGATAAAAAGACACACCCACGGTATGTATTTTAACAGAAACTATTAGTTATAAAACAGGTATGCCAGTAGTTTACTGTAAAATTTAGTTGTTTTGGTCACCAATGTGCTGAAGAGTAGAGCCTGTGCTTCAGTCCAGGAGAAGCTCGAGAAACATTGATGATATGCTGCATGTTGTTTTATTTAACAGGTGGTGACTGTGTAGTTACTCGTCCAGTGGAAATCTCTTTATTTACAATATTTTTTTAGTGGTCTCAAATGAAAGTTCACGGTAATACTTCACATTATGCTCACTTGCTCACATTATTAGTGCATTATAAATTTTAGTTAATACATTTAAAATGATAGTTGGTCAATTTAAAGCAGTCGGTTTCTGCAAGTGAAATTAGTTAAACCGAGTTTAATTTAGTGCATGGTATTTTTACAGTAACATCCTGTAGACCACAGTAAAGAACTGTACAATTATCAGTAAATTACTGGCAACAGTGTTGCCAGTATTTTAATGTAAAAAAGCTTGGTAAGGTCTAACAGTGTATATCACTCAATAGGAATTTAATAAATTAATGTAATATAAACTAAAGGCTTAGAAAATGTTAGAAAATGGACTTGAACTTCCATAAACCCACAGAGTAGTGGTCTGGGTTCAAACATTCTGCCATGCAAAGTGAAGCATTCACGTGACTCGAAAGAAAGTGAGGCTTCATTTTTCGTTGATCACGTGTTTCTCTGAAAACAATACGCGCTCCAGCATGGACCTTCATGAGAAATTGCACTGTGAATTTGAAACACGGCTTTGAAGCTTCAGTGTCATATGTAATGTACTGGGTTTCTTTGACAATGATGATGATCAGGGAATCTCCTGAAAAACAGGGAATCTCATTTTTACGAGACCTTTTAAAGCATAGAGATTGGATAATCTGGATAGCTATAATCTATAGCATGTTTGCTATATGTGTGCCTGGACCTGCTTTTCTGAATGGCTTAAAGTCGTCATGAAATCCAAATTGACCCTGTTTACTTTGTTAGCACATATTATAGTCTTGTGGTGAACAATTAATCCGTGCAAGTTAATACACAGAAAAAAATTGTTTGTTGTGGTAATCTTTAAAGGGGTGGTATAATGCCCTTTTCACAAGATGTAAAATAAATCTCTGATGTCCCCAGAGTGTGTGTGTGAAGTTTTAGCTCAAAATACCCCACAGATATTTTTACATAGCATGTTAAAGTTGTCACTTTTTGTGTCTGGCCCTTTAAATGCAAATATGCTGCTGCTCCCGACACAGAGGGCGGGGTTTCAAGAGCTTGTGTGTAATGCTGGGTACACACCAAAAGATTTTTTACATCTTATAAGATTTTCAAAATGTGACAGACCACAAACATGAGGACAAAAAATCCTAGATTTAAGCGTTTTGCTCCTATAGTGTGTGGTGTGCCATGATGTGACAAAGAGAGCACACCACACACAAACAGATTTTTAACCAGAGTCTCAACTATGAACACAGGGAATCTCGCAAAATATCGTGAGACTTCAGAATAAGCATGACGGACAACATGCAGGAAGAAATTGCGATAGTGTTTGGAATGATTTTTACAGAAAATTCACGTGAAAAAACCATTGTAGGCTACCTACCATTATATATAACCTTTTATACAGAAATATATTCATTCTTTATTGTCTTTATTTATTCTTTATTGGATTTATTGTCTCTTTAGAAAAAGTTATTTAATCCCTCTATAGAACCTCACTGATCCCTTAACACTCAGCTTCTTCTTCTTTTTTTTTCTTTTTTTTTTAATCTTTTTTTTATTGATTTTAAGAATTACAATTACAGTCAGGGGGGGTACAAAGAGTAAAGCCGATAAACAAACATAAAAAGACATATACATAAACAGTGACAAACTTAAAAGTTAAACAAAAATTTGAAAATGTTTACAGATTGAAACGCACTTTGCAGCCTTCTTATTTTTCAAACCCAATATTGTGTAAAATTTCTGCACTTAAAATGAAAAACAAAGGCTTGTTTCCTCGAAATTTATACTTATGAATCCTAAATCTTAACATTAAGCTTCCTGCAAGTGTGTGTGTGTGTGTGAGAATGACCGTGTCTTCCATCATCTCGCTTTCTGATTGGATATTGTTTTGTTTCACGTGATAATCTCCAGAGCGTGCGCGCGTTTGTCCTCGGGGTTCCCCCCACACATCAGGATTTCTGATCGTAAATATTAAACATGTTTAATATTTACGATTCGCGATCGGAGCGGCTCCGACGTTCTTCCGAGCAGGTTCGGACACTCTTAACACACCTCACACCAAGGGAAAATCTGATAAGATAATCTGTTAAACCATCAAGATAATCGGGACATAGCTAGGATTGTCGGAAGGGGGGAAATCGGCCCAAAATCAGCCCGATTATCTTTTGGTGTGTACCCAGCATTAGCAGCTCCGATTACCTCACGCAGACACACACTAAAATGACTGAAATTGTTCTGCCTTTTATGTTTAAACGAAGTCAGACAAAGATGGAGAGACTCAAGAAGTGACAACAATGCAACAGGACATCTCTGAATGGTTAGTTGATTAATTTATGTTGCTGATGTGGAGTTAACTATCTTCAATTAGCATATTCTGTCATGATAATCTATAAATCACTCATATAGGAACTGTTTTGAGATGCACACAGAGTGACCTTCTATTGCATGTGAAAAGACGGATGCTACAGTTTGAGCTGACTCACAAATGTGCTTGACTACAACAACTCTTTCTCTTCTCAACATGGACTGCGTGTTCCCGGGGGCGGGGTTTATGTAAATTTTAGGGTTGGTGATGTCACTAACCCTGGAGGAATGTCGTGTAGTGCCTACCAGCTGTTTGTTGTAGTCCTTAAAAAACTATTTCTTTAAAAGCAAATATCTCCCTTTGCTTTGAACTTTGAGCATTGGAACTTTGCAGATGTTGTTTATCGTTGCTGTTGGGCAGAAACCTCCTATGTCCAAATTTGGTCAATGTCATATTTTTTCACAAATCGATGCTATTGGTCAGTCCCCACATGGGTCTGTTATTTTTACAAATTGTTAACCAATCTAAAGTGTTGAAAATAGCTTGAGAGCAAATCTTTTAACTCCATTGGACACTTCAACTGTCTGAGAAATCTTGTAACTCCACCTCTTCTTCACTCTGTGGGAGCCTCGCGGCATTTTGTCTCCTCAAGATTGAAAGCCGCAACGATTAAGAAATCCTCATCAAGCAACATGTCCTCTGAGGTTTTATCTGTGTTAAACTATGATATCAGTTATTGATGTATTTTAAATATCTACTTATTACTAGGCTTATTATTACTAGGCAGTTTATAACTCATGTGCATTGAAGTTTTAAAATCTGTATCTAATAAAATACTTGAATTGAATGGTTTGGATACCACCATTCAATTATTGTTTTTATTATTATTTTACTGACTCGAAGTTCAGCTGTTAGGCCTACTTCTAGACTATGCATCTCTTGGCACTGTGCATGTAAAATACCCAAAGTAGCAAGGTTTTTATTTATGGGAGAAAAAAGGGCTGTCTACTGGCACCAAGTAAGCCTATCTTTGGATAACTGTCTGTTGTTTAGAAAATAAGGAGTGCAAATAGTTAGGTTAGATACATTTGAGGAGGCCTGTTTTGTTAAAAATCGATAGCTGTAATGCTTCGGTTATCACAACACTGTAAGGACGAGGACACAGAGAATGCAAGACACAAAGGTTTATTATACACTATATGCAAATCCAGATACTGGAAAGGCTTAGAGGTAAACTCAGGAGTGCACTGGGTAAACTTAATGTCACTGTAGATACTTGGAACAGAATAGTTTTTAGAATTCACATGTTGATACAAGGGGCTTGAGTAATACACGATGATAATACTTGGAGCTTGGGAGATACGATGATACACGGAGCTTGATTCAGAGAACCGCGTGCACACTGGAGATCAAAGGAACGTGGTCCCGGGAGTCCTGGGAAACCACCGCTCACAGATGCTGCTTGGAATTCACACAAGAATACCTCTCTTGAATATACTCCCTCGATTCAGGCGATAACTCTTAGAAGATGCTTGGATAACACTCAGTAGACACAGACGGTACCTCTCTGTAGACACTTGAATAATACTCTGTCGATTCAGACGACAATTCCTTGAAGACACTTGGAAAACACTCAGTAGACACTGACGGTACCTCTCTGCAGACACTTGAATTATACTCTTGGAATACTGAATACTGAGATCACTCTGAGTGAGGAAACCTGGAATCACTCACGATGATCATTAGTAAACTGAGATAACACTCGGAGGGCTCGAGGGACTAACCCTGAAACAGTGAACACAACATTAATACCTGGCAGTGAGTGCATGTGAGAGAGCGGGTTAAAAAGGCTGGTGATTACGTGAAATGAGGAGACGAGGTGCAGGTGCAAGTGATCACAGATCAGGAGAGTGCGTGCAGGTGCGGGACAGGACCAGGGAAATCGTGACATCGGTGCAGAAGGAAGCCCGTGAGCCACGAAGGTAAGTTTGCGTGCAGATTAGGCTAATTTCTGCCTATTAGCCAGCCTAGTCAGCTCATCGTTTTTTGTTCTGCTTCACTTATAGCTCTTAAACCTTTAAAATAGAGTTTAGGAAGATGTATGTAACCACAGTCGTTAGCTTTGGTTAACTATTGAAGCCTTTTCTCTTGTCAAAAGGCTCAACGCGACCGCCAACTTTGCGTGTAGATTAATTTCCCCCTATTAGACAGCCTAGTCAGTTTATTGTTTTATTTTGGTATTGCATCACTCAAAGCTCTTAAACGTTTAAAATAGAGTTTAGGAAGATGTATGTAACGCAATCATTAGCTTTAATTAGCTCTCAAAGCCTTGTCTCTCGTCAAAAGGCTCAATGCGACCGCAGACTTTGATGAACACTGCTGGCAGCAGCGACGTCTGTGTCCGTACCATTCTTATCAATGACAGCGTAACCTCGTTTCTCCCTGCTCCCAAGTCATAAATCTCATATCTCCGATTAAACATGATTTTGGGGAAATGTTGTGTTAATGTTGGTACACAACAGTATATGATAGCAATATAAGGTATAATACCAACTTTAACGATACAATGTTTAATAACTCAAAAAATATGACTTTTTTTTTTTATTTCCTGAAAAATAATGGTTTTGGAGATGCGAGGATTCCGCCCGACAGCGACGTTATGCTCAAAAAGCAACATTACACACTAACTAAAATTAGAAAAGTGAAATCATACTCTGAAAAGTTACTTCTGTTCTGGAATGGTGTTCCTTCTCTGATGACGTCATTAGCTGCGTTTACATGGTCCAATCAGAATGAAATCAATCCGATTAATGAATCCGAACAAGGTGTTTACATGGACGACAAATAAAGTAATCGGGTTGATGTGCGCGTTTACATGTCACAAGCTTTGAATCTGATTTGATCTTTAGACATGTGCAGTTACGCACAGACAGTGCACTAATGCGCATAGCAGCCACCCTCTTACCATTGCTTTTTTTTTTTTTTTTTTTTTTCAGAATTAACATTTACGTACTTCAGCTGCTAATTAGGAGACGACGAGCGCGTGATGTTTTGTGCCGTGCTGCTTGTATTTATCAAGCAATTAAAATGCCCATGCCAGAGCCCAGAACAAGGCGTTCTGGTGGGACAACGTTGTCTTGCACCACTTCACGGACGAGGAGTGGAAGGAACATTTTAGGATGACCCGACAGTCATTTATGACCCTATGTTCAATAGTAGAGGGGTACATGGCACCCGATAAAGTTACGGTGAGAGCACCAATACCATTGACAATGCGAGTTGCAATCGTACTGTATAAACTCACCAACTGTGCGGAATACCGTGTCATCTCCAATCAATTTGGCGTCCATAAAAGCACAGTGAATAAACTGATCTACATGTTCTGCAAAGGCATGGTGAGAGGTCCGATAAAACAGCTGATCCAGGTGCCAAATGAGGAGGAAGCACTGGAGATCGCCACGAGGTTTCAGGAGATGCACAACATTCCTCAAATAATGGGAATTATAGATGGAACACATATTCCCATCCTTCCACCTTCAGACGGATACAAAGATTTTATTAACCGTAAAGGCTGGCCTTCTTACGTTTTGCAAGCTTTTGGTGATCACAAATTATGGTAAGCCAAATTATTATTTAGCATGAATTTATTTGAAATGTATTTTTTCAAAATAATTACAAATGTAATAAATAATTACGGGCACGGACGTCACTTGGATTGGAAGACAGTTGGGGCTTAGCCCCCAGGGTATTTGTAACTTGCGTTTGCAAAATCTTTGCACTCACATCTAGAGCTACACTTATGTCAACAACCAGTCAAGAAACCAAGATGTTAACAAGTAAAACGTGACAGACATATCCTCTTCTTCCATTTCTACTCTGTTAAAGAAAAGTTACTGTGATGTTAGCCTTTAGACACATCAAAGCTGCATGGGGGAATTTACTTAGGCCAGACTTTGCTCCTGATGAGTTATTCTATAAGCAATGACTTAAATGCTATCTGTCTGCTCATGTAAATGTATGATAAAGTAATAGCATACTATATCTAATTCCTCTCTATATAAGATAAGTTGTCCACAGAATGCTATTTAATTACACTAATTACTGTAACTGCGCTGTGGATTGGTGGGGATTGATATTGTTTTAGAATATGCCTATTATAGAGATAGGTTATATTATTGGCAAAGAATAAAGAGTTGTGATTAGCTTGCTAAGTTAACCATTTCTTGTATTTTGCTTGTTCACTCTAGCAAGACTACAGTTTTCCATAGCAAACCAAAATATCCCCTTTCCTTTACGTCAAGAAAACGTAGCTAAAGGTAAGCAGGTAATTAAAAACAACTTACAATTTCACTCTGTATCACGACACTTACCAATCTTCCTTTCACCATTAGCGTGTGTATCGGTGTGTGTGGGCGGGAGGGTGCATAGCGAGTTCAACTTCAGACCAAACTAGAATAACGACGAGACGAGATGAATCCTCCAGTTACTTACAGCGCTCCGGTCTGCAACGCTCTGAAAGCTGCCACAGTTCACACCAATGCAACGAGACGGTGCAGTGCAGTGCATCATCTTGATTGCACAACAACTCTTTGTACTTCTGTCCAACTTCTGACTTTCCTGCTATTTTTTGTAGCTGGATATATATAATTTGTTGCGTCTAAATATGAATGAGGATACGGTTATTGATTCATTGAATTGTTATTGTTGTTCTTATTATCATTTAGGGGGTCTTAGGAACATTTTGGGGTAGCTTCAGCCCCCTAAAATAGCCCTAACGACATCCCTGACTATATGCATACTTTAAGTTGATTTAATATGAAGAGCTCTTTTCCAAAACTTCATTTTGCTGTGTACTGAACCTATTCACTGCTCCATCAACGTTTCATGCCAAATTGCTAGATTTCCTTGTTAAAAATGTACTGCAAGATGCAGTTCCTTTCCAAACCGCGATAAGTGCCGAACCTATTTTTAGCCTAAACGTGATACATCCTCTCGACTAATCAGAATTCCGTGAGCGTTCTACGCAATCCAACATGAAAAGAAGAAGAAAAAAGACTCTCTCTCTCTCTCACACACACACACACACTCGCGACAGAGCCAGACGCTCAATTCGCCTCATTTGCGCGTCCGAATTCGCGTCCGCCGCGCTAAACGCCTCATTTGCAGGACCTCCAGACGTGCGTAAATGTCATATAATATAAAACAAGTGGAGCAGTGTGTCATATAATATAAAACAAGTGGAGCAGTGTGATTGATGGTTAACCTTACTTTATTTTGGAAATTGTTATTGATTGATATAGCGATTTTTGCCTTAACTTTCATATTTGTTTGCTGTGGATTAATTAAGTGTGCTTGCTGAAAGCAGCACACTTATTGTGTCACGGGGTGACTAAGCTCAAGGGGGTGGAACTACAACAGACAGCGAGTGTCCCTTGGGGGAATTGTTTTTGGGGATGAACATAGTCGGCAACAAGACGGCTGATCTTCCGGGTTCTAGAAAACAAACAAGTGACGAGTAATGTGAGGAAAATAGGAACAGGTGTACGGCGTAATCGACGTGGGTTTGTGATTGGTGACTAGACTGTTTGGGGTACTTTAAATACCCCAGGAAACAGCAGTAAGGAGGCGGGCGATACGGGGAGGATTGAAGATCAGCTGGCGGGAGAACGGCGAAGAACGCCGAGTTGTGACACTACGTGTTTGGGCCACCCCGAGTCAAGAAATGAAGGCATAAGGGCATATGGCTAAAAGTGGAGCTTGGGAATTGGATCGGTAGCGGCCGGCGCCATGGATGTGAGGAGACTGAAGATACACACCCTTGGCAGATAAGTTATCATGGTGGACTGGCATCTTATGCGAGCTGAATAGTTCACGATAAGTCAGCTGTGTGACCTCCCCACTGTGCGAGGAATTACTCCATACTTTGTTTACACTGTGTTATCGCATGACGTTGTTTGTAGTGGTCATATGCTGTGCACGTTTGGTTGGAGTGTTTCCCCTCGTTTGAATACTTTGAGTGCAGTTTCATTCACGAATATATTTGACTTGGGTAATTTCTTTCACTGCACAGGAGTGTGGGACACCCTGACTCAGAGTCCTGAAGTCAGCATTGCCTACTAGCCGTCCTGGCTAGCCCCCGCCAGCGGATTTGTACCCGAAAAGGAGTATTGCTGTTGCACTAGAATTGTCATCTAACCTGTGCATGGTTGCCTTGTACCCACAGAACTGTGAGCTGCTGTTGTGTCCAGCTGACTTTCCCCTCATCACTGTGAGGCTTTAATCTGTCGTGCTAAATTAACCTGCAACTTGTGTATTGCTGCCCTGTATCAGTGGAGCCCAGATAACTCCTGTTGCATTAAGCCAACCTTCTGCATTTACACCTCAATCGTCTGGTGAGTCTGTTATATTAAAGAGAATTGCACTTTGTGCATTGTTGCCTCATACTAACTGTGCCTGGAGAGCCGTTGTTGTATCAAGTTAAGCTGCCCCATTGCTGTTACGCTCCAACCGACTGAGCCTGGAGAGCCGCTGTTGTATCGAGTCAAACTGCTCCACCACTGTTACGCTCCAACCACCTGAGCCTGGAGAGTCGTTGTTGTATCAAGCTAAGCTGCCCCATTGCTGTTACGCTCCAACCGCCTGAGCCTGGAGAGCCACTGTTGTATCAAGCTAAGCTGCCCCATTGCTGTTACGCTCCAACCGCCTGAGCCTGGAGAGCCACTGTTGTATCAAGTTAAACTGCTCCACCACTGTTACGCTCTAACCGCCTGGTGAGTCTGCTCTCTGCTCCAAATTGACATATAACCTGTGCATTGTTGCCCTGTGTTAGCCGAGCCTGGAGGGCTGTTGTTGTATCAAGACGAACTGCTCCACCACTGTTACGCTCCAACCGCCTGAGCCTGGAGAGTCGCTGTTGTATCAAGTTAAGCTGCCCCATTGCTGTTACGCTCCAACCGACTGAGCCTGGAGAGCCACTGTTGTATCGAGTCAAACTGCTCCACCACTGTTACGCTCCAACCGCCTGGTGAGTCTGCTCTCTGCTCCAAATTGACCTAACCTGTGCATTGTTGCCCTGTGTCAGCAGAGCCTGGAGGGCTGTTGTTGTATCAAGACGAACTGCTCCACCACTGTTACGCTCCAACCGTCTGAGCCTGGAGAGTCGTTGTTGTATCAAGTTAAGCTGTCCCATTGCTGTTACACTCCAACCGACTGAGCCTGGAGAGCCACTGTTGTATCAAGCTATTCTGCCCTATTGTTGCTACGCTCCAATCGCTTGGTGAGTCTGCCTGTTATACCAAATTGGCATATAATCTGTGCACTGTTGCCCTGTGTCGGCAGAGCCTGGAGTCGTTGTTGTATCAAGACAAACTGCTCCACCACTGTCACGCTCCAACTGCCTGAGCCTGGAGAACCATTGTTGTATCAAGCTATTCTGCCCTATTGTTGCTACGCTCCAATCGCCTGGTGAGTCTGCCTGTTATACCGAATTGGCATATAATCTGTGCACTGTTGCCCTGTGTTGGCAGAGCCTGGAGTCGTTGTTGTATCAAGACAAACTGCTCCACCACTGTCACGCTCCAACTGCCTGAGCCTGGAGAACCATTGTTGTATCAAGCTATTCTGCCCTATTGTTGCTACGCTCCAATCGCCTGGTGAGTCTGCCTGTTATACCGAATTGGCATATAATCTGTGCACTGTTGCCCTGTGTTGGCAGAGCCTGGAGTCGTTGTTGTATCCAGCCAAACTACCTCACCACTGTTACGCTCCAACAACCTGAGCTTGGAGAGCCATCGTCGTATAAAGCCAACGGCTCCATTGCTGTTACGTTCCAATCGCCTGAGCTTGGAGAGTCATTGTTGAATCAAGTCAAATTGCTCTAGCATACTGCTTTGTATCCGTGGAACTCGAAGTGTTCATCGTCTCAAGATGACTCGCTTGTAAAGATTATGGGGGGGGAGAATAACTTTTGATGCATCGGTCTAATTTAATCATCTTTATTTATTATTAATATCTACAGGTTTGTATGCATGAATTGTGCATTTCCAGTTCTCAAAACAGTTAATAACAAAACAAAAAAAAACTTTATACATCATGCTCTTCTTCGCTAACCGAACAAACAATTCATTGTCTGTGGCTGTGTTTGTGTGTGCGGGAAATATGCTGCGCATAACAATAGAAAACAAGGAGAAACGCGCAGTCACATGCTCAAACAATCAACAACGTCGCTTGACTGTACGTCGCGTTCCATTTGACCGTAAGTGGACTGTGAAGTGGACTTCACAGGGTATTCCGCCATCTTAAGTGAGATTCCAATCCGAAGGGAGCGAACATGTTCAGTTCGAAGGGCACTGCGCACGGCATAGGGAATAAGGGAACATCGACACATCACTTCACAGGAAGTGGAGAGCGATGATCACCCAACTGTCATTTCGCGCACCACGTCATCACCAGTCAGAACAGTCATAACTAACGATGGAGGAGTTTACGTATGTGTGTAAGTATTCATACATTTCGCCATTGTTATACAAAATGACAGTATTTTTAAAGTGATTTTATTTTAGGTAGTTGTAAAATAGTGCAATATAATTGTAAATATATAATATAATAATAAAATATATATTTATGTTATATCATAATCTGCGTGACCCCGTCGTTGACTTTCTTTGATGACGTTTGCAGGGCGTTTCAAATGAGCGGTTATTGTCAGTGAAGTCCACTTCAACTGATCAATATACCGTGCTCAGGGAGTAGGGGAGCAGTGAACACTGCGTATGGACCCTGTCGAATGGAACGCACCTTAGATGTGTACAAACAAGTGGAAAGCGCGGGCGCGCCGCTGTCTCCTTTCCACAAGCACTTGCTCTCCCGTGGCATCTGTCGTTGCTATGCAACCATGAACTGCGCTCTCCATGATGACAAGGAAGTATCAGCAAAAGATTAATTGATTTCTAGCCCTTGCATTAGCTTTACTACTAGATATATTTATGGAGATGAAAAATAATAAGGCGCCCTGTACCGCTATGATCAGCTGTTCGGCCGAGCATTCAATGTTGTTACGCTGCAAGCTGATCAGTTGGTTCGTTGCTGCCGCGCTCTATCACTCGCACACCATAAAGAGCAAATTGTTTTTTAATGTTTCAATTTCGTGACTAAAATGACATAATTTGGAAGCGGATAATTTCTTCACAAACAGCTCATTATGACTCAATGTTAGAATGCTGCACTCGATAGTGTGAATAAGATCAGCGCAACGCAGACCACTGCATTGACAGCGTGAAACATATGATCTGTCTACGGCCAGGGCTCAGCGGAAGACAGAAAATGCCGGTCCAGCGCTGATTGAGGAATTAAATTCGAAAATAAAAGACAGTTTGACATCTTTTTTCTCGCATCTGTGAATTAATTTTGTAATCATTTGTTCTGAGATGAAGCGAATATATTTGTGCGGGAATTTCTCACTCTATAAAAGCTAACCTTGCGGGAATGGTTTAAATTATGCGCAATCCCCACATTCCCGCACCGAAATTCAAGCCCTGAAATGGCAGCGGGATGTGTAACTCTAGCATATGGCGCATATGTCATGGCCAAACAGCGTTATCCATGTTGTTGCAATTGCATCGCTAGAGTAAGCTAATAGTGAAACTGATAGCGTTTTTCATTTAATTACAATATGAGGACTGACGGTAGGCTATACAAATCAGCGTTTCTGTGTAGGTGATGACAACCATCTTGACAGCAGCAATCAAAGCATCGCGCTAATTACGGTAGACCTTAATTTGAGATAGAAAATTTGTTCCTAATCAAAGGGAACACTCAACCACAGAACAGCTGGGTGAGTTTTGTATTGGCTTATTGGATACAGTAAATGAAGACTGTCAACTTCTTTTCAATACTATATCACCCAAAACACTCCCACTCTCTGCTGTATATTCATAACTAGGGCTGTAGTACTCGAGTCCGGTCTTGGACTCGAGTCCGGACTCGAGACCGTTTTTCTATGGTCTCGGACTTGTCTCGGACTCGCTGGCATTCGGACTCGGACTTGTCTCGGTCTCGGCCACTGGTCTTGCCAAATATGGCTTTAGGTCTCGACCGAGTCCAGGTGTCTTTATAATGTTCCCAGTAAGCACACATACGTCGCCGCGATATTAAAACAAAATATTATTGGAGGGAAAGTGAAACACTGGCCAGTGGCCACCTAATAACTAGCGATGGGCATTTCGGCTCTTTTTCGTGAGCCGGCTCGTTTGACTCAGCTCACTGAAAAGAGCCGGCTGTTTTGACTCGCAAACGGCTCTTTAAAAAATAAATGTTTAAATAAACTCGCCTAAAGTCCACCGCTAGTGCAACGTGAATATTCACATTTTTAATTGTCCATAACAAACTGAAAACTTGCCTGCTTGCCTTGCACATCTAATTAATGGGCAAAGTTTTCCGACTTTTTTTCTTACCTTCTTTTTCTTACCAACCGCCACCCACCCGAATTTAATTAAAATATTATTTTTCGTCACGTCATCCGCCCGATCCGCGGTTTATCCGCATCTCTAGTGTGTGTGTGTGTGTGTGTGTGTGTGTTGGCTCGGCCCTCCCTCATGCAGTTTAACTGGTTGACATTGCGTGTATGATTGACAGGCTGATCATACAGTCGAAACGAATGTGTGTGCTCCTTTAGGCCTATATAATCATTTTTTTGTTGTTCTTTGAATTAGTAAATTATTTTAAATACAATTAAAATCATTAATTATTTAATTATTACATAATGATTTAATGGCTTTATTTTTTAGCAGACTTTTTTTTCCTGTCCTGGACTCGAACCTTTTTGGACTCGGTCTTGACTTGGACTCGACTAGTCCTGGTCTTGGACTTGTCTTGGACTCGACAAAGGTGGTCTTGACTACAGCCCTGTTCATAACCAAATATTTCAAAACCAACAACCAAGCCACATAAACAATGCCATTGGCACTAGTCTACATTGCAGACATGTCTCTTAATGCACATAACTTGTTTTCACCTTTTTGCCCAATCTTGAAAAAAGTACTATTGTTGAAATTCTCAGATCAAGCAAACTTAAACGCACCCTTATCCACTACCTGCTAACGTTAGTGAACCGCACCCGAGCAAGCACTTTTCGCAGTTCCTCCGGAAATGCATTCTAGTTTATTATATTGTTTGTTGTGGATTAACTTTTATATTGTTTGCTGTGGTTTTCCCTTGTTTGCTGTGATGTTGCTGGACCATTGATAGTACTGTTTTTCCTCCTTCACAAACTGCAACAACAAACATTGACACACCTGTAGAACCCCGTTCACATCAGCGATCTAATTTGCCAGCTGATCAGATCACTCCCAATAAAAAGGAAGCTAGATCTCTTACCGAGAGAACGCTCTGGACCGATGAACGAGCCGTGTGCTGACGGGTTTGCTGATCTTCTTTTCCCTCGGTGTTGTTGCTGACTGGATCTCCTGCGCCCTGGTGGAGCAGAATCCCAGACTCTGCAGTGTCAACGCTCACAAACCTCAGACTAAAGGGAAGTGGTCCTTTTTTCCCACACTGATGCGCGTGTGTGTTTTTAGCATCTGAGCTAAAGGAGTCGTTCTTAGTTGTTCATTTCTGCAAAGGTGCCAGATCCAGGGGCCGACGGCAGAGCAGCAGACACGATAGTATTGTTGATGAGCCCACTTGAAGTATAGGAAAGGAAAGTTGTCACTCTAGTCAGCCGAGATTTTTAAAGTTGCCGGGCTACGAGCAAGCTACCAATTGATTTTACGATCTCTCCACTGACAGACGTAGAGTGGCGCCGCGGAAATCCTGGTTCTGGATTTTTTGGGGATTTTAATCGGCTATTTGAGGTCCCGCTGAAACAGAGATTCTTTGCCGGCGGCAGGGGAAACACGGAGCTGACTACAGGCTGGACTGGACTTGGGTATTGTTTCAACCTGGGACAGAATATTGGGCAATCCATGGTTTTATTGTCTCCCCTGGTTTTTGAGGAGGAGATTGTGTTTTTGATGCCCTTTTAAACTTAACTTTTAAAATAATTAAAATACTATTTTGATATTTCTTGTGTCTTTCTCTCTGTGTTGGTGTGGCTGGGAATCTAGATTTATTTAAAATTAACAGACTTACAATCTGTTACATAAACGCGTCTTTACATTGACTTAACATGGAAATCACTCGCTCCAGACGCTCTATTCGCTTTTGGTGTGAACGCCACTCACTCACTCACACTCTCTCTCTCTCTCTCTCTCTCTGTCCTCTAGTCAAAGGACATCTCACACACACTATGTGATTTGTTTTATGTAAAGCGGACAATTGTTCTACTTTTTATGGGTTCGACACTTTACTGAATGCCAATTTCCAATTGGTCAACTTCCTGCTCAGCTACTGTTCGGACGCTCTTGCTTACTGCTCCGCGCTTTGCTCTATCGCTTTTACATTTTATCTCCTATTTTTTCTATTTTTGATTTCCTTTATTTTATTTCCTTTTATCACCTAATTTTAACTTCAGCAAATTAGCACAGTGCTCATACGACAAAGTTTGGATTACTACAAAAACTGAGAATTCTTTTACCCGACCAGCTTACATACCGGGAAAGGAAAACACAACTGCCTACAAGGATAAGAGAAAATGCCTCTTCTGGAATCTACTTGCTGCACTAACTGCCACAGACTTTTACAAAGGATTGCAGTTCTAGAAACAAAGTTACTTACGGGACCACCAAACCAGACGGAGCACACAACAGAGCTTCGTCATGGACACCCTCAGCATACCGGTGAGTCCCATGAAACTAGTACTCCTCGACAGGTAGAGAAACAAGCCGATCGACTTACTAATCGATGGCACAAACAGGGAGCGAGACCCAAAGGCACTCGAGACATCAGATTGTCACGAGCATCACATATTACCGCAGTAGCATCCTCTACCCCAGATACAGCTCTGACAAGGATTGCAAACACTGGCCTCCTACCACCGCCTATACATCTTGAGAACAGATTTGAAGTACTAATGAATGTAAATGAGGAATCCACAAATGTGATGAATGTGATCGAACACAGACTGAATAGGCCAGTAGCTAACATTGATGCTAACTGGCGCTCAAGGTCGAGCAGACAGCGGCACTCAGCTCAGAGCGCAGCCGAGCCCAGGACTCTGATAGTGGGGGACTCCATAATCAGAAACATTAGCAACAGGGATACAACTACGTGCTGCCTTCCACAAGCAACAACTTCTGATATAAACAGGGAACTTCAGAACATTCTGATGAAACATAAGACTGCAAATCGACTCATCATACATGTGGGGAAGAATGATATTCATAAAGAGCAGTCAGAACTCCTTAAGAAGGATTTCAATGAACTTTTTGAAACACTTAAAAGACTGAAAGTTGAAACATTCATCAGTGGACCACTACCAGCAAGAGGAACAAACAGGTTTTCACGGTTGCTTGGGCTAAATACATGGCTGCAAAAAACCTGCAATATAAAAGCAGTGAACTTCATTGACAATTTCAATCTTTTCTGGAGTCAACGACAACTGTTTCATCGGGACGGCCATCACCCAAACAAACTTGGTTCAAGAGTGTTAAAGGACAATATCTACTTCTCCCTAAATCATCCTTCTGCGGTTTGTGCCAATCCACTCAATCTGAATGGCACACACACACCTGGACACAGTATGAATGACCACGGGACTTCACTTCAGCAGCAAAATGGACATGATAACACCACTCCGCCACAACAACCTCTGCTCACGGACACAATCTCAGCTGAGCCCTGCACACAGAGCTCACCACAGACAGCCATATCAGAACTGCTTGAAGATTCAGCACCCAAGGACGACTTCCTGGAAAACAGCCAGGGAAGCCAGGACAGCATATTACAGCCTCCTATAACACCGGAGCAACAGCCCCTTTCACCAGACACTTTCTCCCTCTCGCCTGCAACGCCACTACTGTGCTTCTCACAGAAAATGGAAGAACTGGTGCATGCTGGAACCAGACTATCCCACTCTTTTGCTGCAAGCCCCCAGATACCAACTAAAAAAAGACAGGCACCACTACCACCAAAGCCTGCGGGCCCAGCTCGCCCTCCCCCTCCTCCTGTGAGAGCTCTTCGGCCTCTGCCACAATGCCAGGGCCCACACCCTCCTCCTTCTGCTCGAGGTGAACCAAAAACAACTGATACCAGCTCTCAGTGATATGTGTCGGGTCCCCGTTTTGATAACAGTAACTTTCTCAAATGTTTACAAAACAAGCGGGAACCCAGTGTGCCTGTATCTTTCTCTATTGCTGTTCTATTACATGATAGAAAGTCTAAGGCCTTCAATAGCCGTGCAGCAAACCCAACTAATCTGGTGCCTATTACACGTCAAACTAATATTGCTGTGGGGAAAAGTAAGTCTGTTAAGTTAGCTCTTTTAAACATTCGCTCACTTAAAAATAAATCACTTCTAGTCAACGACTTAATAACCACAAACAACCTGGATTTTATGCTTCTAAATGAAACCTGGCTAGAAGACAGCTGCAGTGCAACAATCCTCAATGAAGCAGCCCCTCCTAACTTTACTTTTATGAGTGTCTGCAGAGCTGTTAAGAGAGGTGGGGGTCTAGCTGCTCTTTTTAAAGATATCTATCAATGTAAGCAAATATCATTTGGGAATTACCCGTCTTTCGAATATCTGGGTATTGTGTTAAAAGGTGCTCCACGCATTTTACTTATCATTATTTACAGGCCTCCAAAATACTCTCCAGCCTTTGCTGAGGACTTTACAGAACTGTTATCAACAATTACCTCAGAGTTTGACTGTTTTGCCATTGCTGGAGATTTTAACATTCACATAGATAATGCAGAAAACAATATGGCAAAAGAAATCAAAACTGTTTTAAAAACTTTTGATCTGACTCAGCATGTACATGGACCCACACACAATCGTGGACACACTCTAGATTTACTTATCAGTAAGGGTCTAAACATTTCATCGATTGTTATTAAGGATGTAGCACTGTCTGATCATTTCTGTATTTTCTTTGATATATTGATCTCTCCTGCCACTGAAGCTAGATCTGTGTCTGTCAAGAAGAGATGCTTAAATGAGAACACTAGTGTCCTATTTATGAAGGCTATATCCTTAACACCAAGCATATCTGCAGACTCTGTTGATTTTCTCCTTGATTCTTTTAACTCAAAAGTTAAAGGTGTAATTGATGATATTGCTCCTGTTAAAGTCAGGAAGAAGAGTGGCAGACAAAAGGCACCTTGGAGAAACTCAACAGCAGTGCAAAATATGAAAAGACAATGCAGAAAAGCAGAGCGCATGTGGCGGAAGACAAAACTTGTAGTCCATTATAACATCTACAAAGACAGCCTTCATGCTTTCAATATGGAACTAGGCAAAGCTAGACAGACTTTCTTCTCAAATATTATAAACAGCAATTTAAACAACACACGCACTCTTTTTGCTACTGTAGAGAGACTGACAAACCCCCCAAGCCAGATTCCCAGTGAAATGCTCTCAGACAGCAAGTGCCGTGAGTTTGCTTCTTTCTTCTCTGAGAAAATCAATAATATCAGAAAGGTGATCAGCACATCCTTGACTTGCACTGGGGTCAGACAGATCAAACCACCTGAGAAAGTAGTTACTATGTCTGATTTCAAAGAAATTGATGGCAAAATTTTGGAAGACACCGTACAGCACCTTAAAACATCAACCTGCGCTCTTGACACACTTCCAACATCATTTTTCAAAAGTGTGTTAAACAGTTTAGAAGCAGATCTTCTAGAAGTGGTAAATGCTTCACTTCTCTCTGGTAGTTTTCCAAACTCCCTAAAAACTGCAGTTGTCAAGCCCCTCCTGAAAAAGAGCAATCTGGATAAGACCATATTAAGCAACTATAGACCGATCTCAAATCTTCCTTTCATAGGCAAGATCATTGAAAAAGTTGTCTTCAATCAGCTGAACAAATTCTTATGCTCGAATGGATCCTTTGACAATTTTCAATCTGGTTTCCGACCGCACCACAGCACAGAGACAGCGCTCATAAAGATAATAAACGATATTCGCTTAAATACTGACTCAGGCAAATTATCAGTGCTGGTACTACTCGACCTCAGTGCTGCATTTGACACTGTCGATCACAACATACTTCTGGACAGGCTGGAAAACTGGGTGGGGCTTTCTGGGATAGTCCTAAAATGGTTCAGGTCATACTTAGATGGGAGAGGTTATTATGTGAGTCCCTCAAGGCTCAATTCTTGCACCACTCCTGTTCAACCTGTATATGCTCCCAATGAGCCAAATAATGAGAAAGAACCAAATTGCTTACCACAGCTATGCAGACGACACACAGCTCTACTTAGCCCTATCGCCTAACGATTACAGCCCCATTGACTCCCTGTGCCAATGCATTGATGAAGTCAACAGTTGGATGTGTCAAAACTTTCTTCAGTTAAACAAAGACAAAACTGAAGTCATTGCGTTTGGAAACAAAGATGAAGTTCTCAAGGTGAACGCATACCTTCACTCTAGGGGTCAAACAACTAAACATCAAGTCAGGAATCTTGGTGTGACACTAGAGTCAGACCTTAGTTTCAGTTGTCATGTCAAAGCAATAACTAAATCAGCATACTATCATCTGAAAAATATTGCAAGAATAAGATGCTTTGTTTCCAGACAAGACTTAGAGAAACTTGTGCATGCTTTCATCACCAGCAGGGTGGATTATTGTAATGGACTCCTCACTGGACTTCCCAAAAAGACCATAAGACAGTTGCAGCTCATACAGAATGCTGCCGCCAGGATTCTGAGCAGAACCAGAAAATATGAACATATCACACCAGTCCTCAGGTCTTTACACTGGCTCCCAGTTAAATTTAGGATTGATTTTAAAGTATTATAACTGGTATATAAATCATTCAATGGCCTAGGACCTCAATACATTGCAGATATGCTCACTGAATATAAACCCAACAGATCACTCAGATCATTAGGATCATATCAGCTAGAAATACCAAGGGTTCACTCTAAGCATGGCGAGTCCGCTTTTAGCTATTATGCCAGCCGCAGCTGGAACCAGCTTCCAGAGGAGATCAGATGTGCTCCTACTGTAGTCATTTTCAAATCGAGACTCAAAACACATATGTTTAGCTATGCATTTACTGAATGAGCACTGTGCCAATGTTCGTCCGACTGTTTGTACTGTATTTTATTTTGTATTCTTCTAAACTGTTTTAATTATTCTTATTTCTTTTTATTATTTTAATTTCTTCTATGTAAAGCACTTTGAATTGCCATTGTGTATGAAATGTGCTATATAAATAAACTTGCCTTGCCTGCCTTGCCTTGCCAATGTAGGGGAGACCGGGGACGGTTGTAACACGGGGCTAGTTGTAACACTACCAATTCCACCAATCAGGGATAAGATAGGAGTCATGTGACAGTTTCAGTTTCCTCAGGCTTCCTTTACGATCGCACACGGAGGTTCTCAAGTCTGCGTTGCAATCTCTCCTGAAGCTACAGCAGAAAATCTAATGGTAAGAAGGTAAGAAAGTAAAACAAAAAAAAGATCATATTTTGTTTAGTACTTCTACCGTTGTAGATAATGTTGTATGAGTTATATCAGGTCAAACTGTAGTTCCCTTTCGTTGTCACTCCGAGTTACGTCGGATGACGACGAATGGGGTTTCGCTTAGAAATCCTATCATCTTCGAGTATTAAAACACGAGCCAATGGCAAGGAAATGCCATGGGTCTGCGGAATTTGCATAGCGTAACTCCGCCCCACCCTGGGGGTATAAAGGAAGTCGCGAGCAACATGCAGATATGTTTTCGCTTCGGAGCCAAGTTCAGTACTTCACTCCACAAGCCTTTTGAGTGTCATCTCAAATCTCTTCGAGACGAGCGGCTCTTCAGTGTGTTGGTGTGACGGCGCTTCCAGCGAGATCGCATTTCCTGCTGCTGGTTTGTGCAGTAATCTGCCGACAGTGAGTGTGCTTCTCCCTGGGTGCTTCAGCACTCTGCTGAGCTTTTCCACTCTCTAAAAAGAGCTGCACGCGGCACGTCTTTTTCAAGACGGTTCGCCCGTGTATTTTCTGGATGTGTGTGCGTCAGTCATCTGCCTAACGGTCGCGAGCGCTGTTTTGCGTGTTGGGCTTTATCACGCTTGGCAGCGCTCGTTGATGAGTCATGTTTTCATTGCGGGAACATGACCATCGCGATGTTTATAGATCAAGACTCAATGATCTCCATGTGAGTAGAGTCCCCTCTGCCACACCCCAATTTATCTCTTCCTCGAGAAGGGATACTTTGGCTGGTGGCCAGGGTGATCTGAGGGTTTGGTGTGGCACAACAACCGACGATTCAATTCCTCGGGCCACACCCCCCTCCACATCGCAGACCATGCACTCACAGCATCACAAGGCGGGCTTGATTCCTCTGGAAATGAAGTTTCGACTGCGTTGCCTCCCACGGGAGTGCCATCGTTGCCGGGACCGATCCAGAGCTGTCAGCCATGCTTTCCCGGGCAGCTGAAAGCATCGGCTGGAGTGGCTCCGCCCTCCCCCCGAGCGCTGTAAGCTTCTCCCGGACGTGCATCAGGACGCCTGCGCTGCGCGAGACTCCACGTGACTTTCGCGGCCCGCGGGTGTCCTCCGCCTTCGCTGCTTTCGATCGCACGGCGATCATGGTCTGTATGTTCCCTGTCACTACAGTGGCACGGTCATGCAGTGCTGTGTGTCGCCTGCGCCTTCGATGCAGTGCTGTCCCGGGAGTTCTGTCGAACCGGCCGCAGTGGAACGCTAGTCCTTCCCTGGCCAACCCTGGCAGAACGCGGAAATTCTAACCACGCCCCTACGCTGGGACGCTATGCCTCCCATGCCCGGCCTGGTTGTTCCGCCACGCACACTACTGACCTCGCTCTCGGGCGACATCGGTACCTGCGTGATCCTGGGTCAGGTGATGTCCACTATGTGGTCCAGACATGGGCTTAGCCAGGTTGATGTGGCAGGGTCTGAGAATTCATTTTCTCAGCTCCCCCATGTCCCAGGCTGAGCTCTTTGGCGGTGTGGCTTCGACCACCTGAAGCAGACTCGGGTCCGGCACCGATGGTCATCCATCCGTGCGGCCTCCTCAGTCTGCTTCCCGCCAAGCCCCCCTCCATGCGGCTGCTCCCCTCTGGCCTGCAAACGGACCTGAGCAGGAGGAAGCCGCAGGAGGGCGGCGCTGCCCGTCTCCGCCCCTTAGACTGCCACACCAGCCTAAGCAGCACCTTGAGGCGGGCAGCCTGGTCGGCGGGGTGGTTGAGGACTGCGCCCAACAGTCTTCGATCAATCCACAAGCAGACTGAGGCTTCTGCACTGACGGTCATCCGTCGGTGTGGTCTGCTTAGTCTGCTTCCCACCGACGCCGCCTCCTTGCGGCTCCTCCCCTCGAGCCTTCACTGGCCTGAGCACAAGGGGGTCGCTGGAGGCTGGCACCGCCTGTCTCTGCCCCTTAGCCGGCTAACACCTGGCTGAGCAGCACAAACCTGAGACAGGCAGCTTGGAGTTAGGGCTCAGTTCTTCAGGAGCTGGTAGCAGGACCACTCCTTCCCCCGCTTGAGGGCTGGGTGAAGATCTCTACAAAAGAACTAATGCTCTTTCTCTGAGCCCCAAGAGGCTGTGGATGACAGCACGCGCCGCCCACGGGCCACGCTCCTCTCATCCACCTCTGTCGCCAGACCCCTGCCAGAGCACGCCCCCGTGGGACGCTGGTCCTCCCCTGGCCTCCTCTGGCAGGACGCGGTTTATGGCCGTGCCCCCGCACCGGGCCGCTATGCCACCCACGCCTGGGCCGGTCATTCCGCCTCGCTGCACCCCCGACAGTACGTCTGTGGTTCGAATAACCCCGCTGGCGCAGTTTCTGAAGGCCTGGCTAGAGCTTTCCGGACTGTCCCGCCGGGTCGGAGAACCATCAGGCTCGGCTACGTGATTCAGTTCGCGTGGTCTCCTCCCTGCCTCAGGGGAATCCGCTCACTATGGCCGGTGGCAATGCCCCTGTCATGAGAGCGGAGGTCGCTACCCTACTGGCGAAGGGTGCGATCGAGACTGTCCCTCCAGCCGAAATGAAGTCTGGGTTTTACAGCCCCTACTTTATTGTACCGAAGAATCCGGTGGGTTACGACCAATCCTGGACCTGCACGTCTTGAACCGCTCCCTTCAAAAAAGAGGACGCCGTTCAAGATGCTCACGGCCAAACGCATTTTCGAATGCGTGCGGCCGCAGGATTGGTTTGCAGCGATCGACCTGAAGGACGCCTACTCCCATGTCTCCATTTTTCCTCGACACAGACCGTTTCTACGGTTTGCTTTCGAGGGACAGGCATACAGTACGCGGTTCTCCCTTTCGGGTTAGCCCTGTCTCCTCGCGTCTTCACGAAGGTTGTCGAGGCAGCCCTTGTTCCCCTACGCGAACACGGGGTTCGCATCCTGAACTATCTCGACGACTGGCTGATCCTAGCTCACTCTCGAGACCAGGTTTGCGAACACAGGGACCTTGTGCTCCGGCACCTAGCTCGTCTGGGCCTTCGGGTCAACTGGGAGAAGAGCAAACTCTGCCCCGTGCAGAGGATCTCTTTTCTCGGTATGGAGATCGACTCGGTCGCCATGTGCGCGCAGCTTACGAGCGAGCGCGCGTAGTCACTGCTGACTTGTCTTCGCCAATTCAAGGGCAAGAATGCGGTTCCACTGAAACTATTTCAGAGGCTCCTGGGGCATATGGCATCCGCAGCCGCAGTAACGCCGCTCGGATTGCTTCATATGAGACCGCTTCAGCTTTGGCTTCACGATCGAGTCCCGAGGTGGGCATGGCAACACGGCACGCTCCGAGTCCCAGTGACTCCGACCTGCCGTCAGACCTTCACCCCGTGGTCGAACCTCAATTTTCTACGGGCTAGAGTGCCCTTAGAACGAGCTTCCAGGCATGTTGTTGTCTCCACAGATGCCTCCACCACGAGCTGGGGTGCCATGTGCAATGGACATGCTGCTGCAGGTTCCTGGACAGGTCCTCAGCGCCTTTTGCATGTCAATTGCCTCGAGTTGCTGGCCGTACGCCTTGCCCTGCACCGCTTCCGAGCGTTGCTCAAGGGTCAACACGTACTAGTCCGATCAGACAATACCGCCACAGTAGCGTACATCAACCATCAAGGTGGTCTACGCTCCCGCCGTATGTCGCAACTCGCCCGCCACCTCCTTATATGGAGTCAGAAGCATCTGAGGTCGCTTCGAGCCATTTATATCCCGGGACACCTGAACCAGGCGGCCGACGAGCTGTCTCGAGTTCGGCCTCTCGCTGGAGAATGGCGACTCCATCCCCAGTCGGTCCAGCTGATTTGGGATCAGTTCGGAGACGCACAGGTAGATCTGTTTGCCTCCCACGACTCGTCCCACTGCGACCTGTTTTATTCCCTGTCCGAGGGCACGCTCGGCACGGATGCACTGGCGCACAGCTGGCCGCGGGGCCTACGCAAGTATGCGTTTCCCCCAGTGAGCCTCCTTGCGCAGACTTTGCGCAAGATCAGGGAGGACGAGGAGCAGGTAATATTGGTTGCCCCGTATTGGCACAACCGCACCTGGTTCCCAGAACTAGTTCTCCTCGCGACAGCACCTCCCTGGCCAATTCCTCTGAGGAAGGACCTGCTTTCTCAGGGACGGGGCACCCTTTGGCACCCTCGTCCCGATCTTTGGAACCTCCACGTGTGGCTCCTGGACGGGAGGAGGTAGGTTTGAGTACCCTACCACCAGCGGTGGTGGCTACCATCACTTCCGCTAGAGCATCGTCCACGAGACATGCCTATGCGTTGAAGTGGAACCTCTTCGTCAACTGGTGTTCTTCTAAACAGCAAGAACCCACGAAATGCCCGATCAGTGTCGTGCTTTCCTTCCTGCAAGAAGGGTTGGAGCGAAGGCTGTCTCCCTCCACCCTGAAAGTGTATGTTGCCGCTATTGCCGCCCATCACGATGCAGTTGAAGGTAAGTCTCTGGGGAAGCACGACCTGATCATCAGGTTCCTGAGAGGAGCGAGGAGACTAAATCCTCCTCGCTCTCCTCTCGTTCCCTCTTGGGACCTCTCAGTGGTTCTAACTGCCCTGCAGAGTGCTCCCTTTGAGCCTCTGCAATCAGTGGAGCTTAAGTTCCTGTCTATGAAGACAGCGCTCCTGGTTGCATTGGCCTCCATCAAGAGGGTAGGGGACCTGCAGGCATTCTCGGTTGACGAAGCGTGCCTGGAATTCGGGCCGGCTATCTCTCACGTGATCCTGAGACCCCGGCCTGGATATGTGCCCAAGGTTCCCACCACACCCTTTCGAGACCAGGTGGTGAACCTGCAAGCGCTGCCCTTGGAGGAGGCAGACCCAGCCTTGGCACTGCTCTGTCCAGTACGCGCCCTCCGTGCTTACGTAGACAGAACGCAGTGTTTCAGGACCTCAGACCAGCTCTTTGTCTGTCATGGTGGGAAGCTGAAGGGAAAGGCTCTCTCGAAGCAAAGGTTGTCTCACTGGATAGTGGACGCCATTGCTTTGGCTTACCAGCAGCAAGGTCGACCGTGCCCCCTTGGTGTGACGGCCCACTCCACCCGGAGTGTGGCATCCTCTTGGGTTCTAGCGCATGGCGCCTCGCTAACAGACATCTGCAGAGCTGCAGGCTGGGCGACACATACTTTCGCGAGATTCTACAATCTCCGAGTTGAGCCAGTTTCTTCTCATGTACTCGCTTCAACTAGCCGGTGCTAGATTCTGCTCAGGTGTCTTCGCTTGCTCGCCATTCCTCTCCACGGACGGGATACGTGCGATATTTCCTCAGGTGAGCCTCATAAGCCCTGAGTCTCCTCCAGCACTGTTGACGTCAACGCCAGAGTTATGCCACCGGCAGCTTTCGCGCTTGGCTAGGTGCCTCCATGTGCATGGTTCCCCCTCCGGGCGACCCCCACATGTGTATTCCACTGTAAGCCTCTTGAGCATGTGTCTTTCCCTTGGCAAGCCACCTTGCCACCCCTGGGGTTGAAATATTCCACCTGCGGCTGGACACCCCAGTGACTCCGTATGCAGCCCTTCGGGGTCATATGTGTTTTCCAAGTCCCCCCCTTCGGGTTGGGCATGATTGCATATTTCCACTGAGATATGCTTCCCAGTGTACCTTGGTATTCCTGTGTTAAGTAGGAGTCCTTCGTCCGTGCCAGTCTCACGACAGGGAGCTCAGACTTACGCAGGGCACTGGAAGACAGTCGAGAGGTGGCGTGATTATACGGGAACCCCATTCGTCGTCATCCGACGTAACTCGGAGTGACAACGAAAGGGAACGTCTCGGTTACGTATGTAACCCTCGTTCCCTGAGTAGGGAACGGAGACGTTACGTCTCCCTGCCACTTCCGCTGTACCGCTGGAACGCCTGAGTTCAGTCTCGGCTCCTCAGCGAAGACATATCTGCATGTTGCTCGCGACTTCCTTTATACCCCCAGGGTGGGGCGGAGTTACGCTATGCAAATTCCGCAGACCCATGGCATTTCCTTGCCATTGGCTCGTGTTTTAATACTCGAAGATGATAGGATTTCTAAGCGAAACCCCATTCGTCGTCATCCGACGTAACGTCTCCGTTCCCTACTCAGGGAACGAGGGTTACATACGTAACCGAGACGTTTCTGTAGTAAAGAATGGTGTATCAACCTCCTACTAATTTCAAAGCACCATGCTAATACAGCTAGTTAAACAATAATGACAGTGGCGGTGTAGGTTGTAACACGTGTTTTGAAGGTCTTACAACCATCCCCGTAAATACAACTGAATTTTTTTTTTTTTTTTTTTTTTATAATTATACAGAATGCCTAGAACTCGGGTGAGAAAGACAGATCGTGGAGTTGATGCCAGTCTTTTAAAAAGCAGCAGAGGAAGTTAGGGACAGTGGCAAAATCCCATGGAGTCTGCCATGTCACCTTGAACAGATATTGGCGGAAATATAAAGAACTGAAAGACCAGTGATCAAGAGACCTTCCTTGTGTAGGATACTACATTCCTCACCAGGTCTTCACCAGGGAGCAAGAGGAGATTTTCACACAGTATATAAGCAAGGCAGCCGATATATACAGTGGGTACGGAAAGTATTCAGACCCCCTTAAATTTTTCACTCTTTGTTATATTGCAGCCATTTGCTAAAATCATTTAAGTTCATTTTTTTTCCTCATTATTGTACACACAGCACCCCCATAGTGACAGAAAAACACAGAATTGTTGACATTTTTGCACATTTATTAAAAAAGAAAAACTGAAATATCACATGGTCCTAAGTATTCAGACCCTTGCTCAGTATTTAGTAGAAGCATCCTTTTGATCTAATACAGCCATGAGTCTTTTTGGGAAAGATGCAACAAGTTTTTCACACCTGGATTTGGGTATCCTCTACCATTCCTCCTTGCAGATCCTCTCCAGTTCTGTCAGGTTGGATGGTAAACGTTGGTGGACAGCCATTTTCAGGTCTCTCCAGAGATGCTCAATTGGGTTTAAGTCAGGGCTCTGGCTGGGCCATTCAAGAACAGTCACAGAGTTGTTGTGAAGCCACTCCTTCGTTATTTTAGCTGTGTGCTTAGGGTCATTGTCTTGTTGGAAGGTGAACCTTCGGCCCAGTCTAAGGTCCAGAGCACTCTGGAGAAGGTTTTCATCCAGGATATCCCTGTACTTGGCCGCATTCATCTTTCCCTCGATTGCAACCAGTCATCCTGTCCCTGCAGCTGAAAAACACCCCCACAGCATGATGCTGCCACCACCATGCTTCACTGTTGAGACTGTATTGGACAGGTGATGAGCAGTGCCTGGTTTTCTCCACACATACCGCTTAGAATTAAGGCCAAAAAGTTATATATTGGTCTCATCAGACCAGAGAATCTTATTTATCACCATCTTGGAGTCCTTCAGGTGTGCTTTCATGTGTCTTGCACTGAGGAGAGGCTTCCGTCGTGCCACTCTGCCATAAAGCCCCGACTGGTGGATGGCTGCAGTGATGGTTGACTTACTACAACTTTCTCCCATCTCCCGACTGCATCTCTGGAGCTCAGCCACAGTGATCTTTGGGTTCTTCTTTACCTCTCTCACCAAGGCTCTTCTCCCCCGATAGCTCAGTTTGGCCGGACAGCCAGCTCTAGGAAGGGTTCTGGTCGTCCCAAACGTCTTCCATTTAAGGATTATGGAGGCCACTGTGCTCTTAGGAACCTTTAGTGCAGCAGAAATTTTTTTGTAACCTTGGCCAGATCTGTGCCTTGCCACAATTCTGTCTCTGAGCTCTTCAGGCAGTTCCTTTGACCTCATGATTCTCATTTGCTCTGACATGCACTGTGAGCTGTAAGGTCTTATATAGACAGGTGTGTGGCTTTCCTAATCAAGTCCAATCAGTATAATCAAACACAGCTGGACTCAAATGAAGGTGTAGAACCATCTCAAGGATGATCAGAAGAAATGGACAGCACCTGAGTTAAATATATGAGTGTCACAGCAAAGGGTCTGAATACTTAGGACCATGTGATATTTCAGTTTTTCTTTTTTAATAAATGTGCAAAAATGTCTACAATCCTGTGTTTTTCTGTCAATGTGGGGTGCTGTGTGTACAATAATGAGGAATTTTTTTTAACTTAAATGATTTTAGCAAATGGCTGCAATATAACAACGAGTGAAAAATTTAAGGGGGTCTGAATACTTTCCATACCCACTGTATATATACACACACACACACTTCTGTATAGTTTTTGGAGCATCAGCTGTAAAATGCCAGGCAGGCAGTGCTCATGATGCCAATGTTCTACGCCAGTCTGACCTCTTCCAAAGATCCCACCCGCTACCAAAGGTGAGGCTTGTGACAGCTTTACTTTTTAAAGGGAATATTAATTAAATAATACTATGTAATTAATTCTTATTTTTAGGGTGTGAAGAACATCGAGGGACAAGACACTAGGCTTTTAATAGTTGGGGACCCTGCATACCCCCTCCTTGACTGGCTCTTGAAAGGATACATAAATTCTGCACATTTGACCCCTGAACAAGAATCTTTTAATGCCTACCTGAGCTCACTACGAGTGGGAGTTGAGAACACGTTAGGGATTTTGAAGTCAAGATGGAGGGTGCTGCTAAAAAGAAGCGATTTTCACTTCACCTTCACACCAACTGTGATTGCTACCTGCTGTGCACTGCATAAATTTTGCCAGACCGAGAAGGACAATGCCAACAGCAGGTGGTTGGAAGAGGCTTGTGACCTCAATGCTATCTATCCTCAACCTAACCACTCAGTGAATATGGAGTGCAATGTTCCCTTGTCCATTTTTAACTCCTCTTAAGAAATGTGTGTTTGTCTTTAATGAATATGGGACTCTACAACACAATCAGTGCATGAATGGACAATCAGTGTCACAAGCACAATCAGTGTATGACAGTTAAATTACATCAAAGGAACATAAACATCTTGAACATTTGAAATTCATACTCAAGTGTAAGCCTGCATCATTTAATGTTTTCATACAAAAAAAAAAAAATATATATATATATATATATAGTGTAATATGGCTGGAAAGAAAAACCTATCACAATTGTTATGTTGTCCATTTCAATAAAACAATTTCCATAGTGTTAGAATGTGTAGGATAATAAAATATTTGGGTAACCTTTTACTTGAAGGTGTGTGCATTAGACTGACATGACACCTTCATAATCATGACATGACACATGTCATGAATATAAAGGAGGTTTTATGCATGTTAATGACAATTGTCATTAAGTGTCATTTGCTCAATTATGTCATTTTTAATGCAAAGATGACATTGTTTGAGATGTCTTTGTAATGACAACTTGACATATGTCATCAACATGACATAGCAGATTAATCATCAAACTTAAGAAACTACTTAGCTATATGGGTTAACATTACATTATATTTCTGACCCCCCTTTTTTTTTTTTTAGTGGTACAAACTGAATTTGTCATTAAAATGTAATTAAGTGCTAATACTCTGTCAAATTATTTTATAACTGTGTCATGCATATTTTTCTGGACCTCAGCTACAGTGATACAAATTAATTTTTTTATTAAAATGTCATCAAGTGTTAACACTGTCAAATCATTTTATAACTAATACTGGAATACGGGGAAAAAAAGTGGTCAGAAATATATTCATGACACAGTTATAATGGCCTCATGACAGCCAATGTCAAAACCAATCACATGACAGTTTAATGTAATGTTAACCCATAAAGCTAAGTAGTTTCTTAAGTTTGATAATTAATCTGCTATGTTTATGTTTATATGTTTATGACAATTTTATGACAGGTTATGATGTATTGGTTTATGTCAAGATGTCATAACAAAGACATCTCAAACAATGTCATCTTTGCATTAAAAATGTCATAATTGAGCGAATGACACTTAATTTAAGTTGTCATAAACATGCATAAAACCTCCATATTCATGACAAATGCCATGTCATGATTATATAGGTGTCATGTCAGTCTTATGCACACCTTCAAGTAAAGTGTTACCCATCTTCGTATGTGACCAATATTCAATCAGATATTTCCACTTCTTTTTTGAAAAGCAGTCTCACGACTTCCTTCCGTAGTCTTGTCAGATTTAGTCCATAAATGAGGGGGTTTAAAATGGGTGGTATGAGTAAGAATTCCAGGGCCATGAAATTACGCAGATCTTGTGGCAAACTCTTTGAACCATAACGAGTGTACAGCACATCAAACAGCAAAGCAACAGTCACATTGAGCAATGCAAGAAGATGTGGTACACATGTTTGTATGAATTTGTGCCTGCCCTCTATTGACTTTCTGCATTTTTCAATCAAGTAAATGTATGAGAAAAATATCAATATTCCATGTCCAAAATATATAAAAATGATTACATACCCAATCACATTATTTACTGTTGTAGAAAAACAGGAAAGTTTAACAACTGACCAATTTTCACAATATAGCTTTTCAATACTAGAGCCACATAATGTTAGTCTTGATGTTAATACAATTAGAACAGAAATGCAAAAAAATGGAGAAAGCCAGCAGAAAAGGATACATTCAAGAACCCTCTGATCGGTCATTACTGAATGATACTCAAGTGGTCTACATATTGCCACATACCTGTCATATGCCATCACTGTTAATGTTGAAACGTCACACAGAACAGATGAATAAATGACAAATATCTGAATCAAACATCCAGCATAAGAAATCACATGATACTGGGATAATAAATCATACATGAATTTAGGGTAGAATCCACCAGAGCCAAAAAGTCCATTTACACACAAATTACAAATAAAGACATACATTGGCTCATGAAGCTTCTTATGTGAGATTACAGTGTAAATGATGGTAACATTACACAACACAATTAACGGATAATACATTGCAGTCAATGAAAAAAACACAAATCTTTTCCCCATCGTTTCATTTAGTCCAGAGAGTGTAAACACTAAGTCATAGGATTCATTCTCTAGTGGTGGCTGCATCTGGAATGATATGCAAATTATTATGATAGTGATATCATTATGCACATCATAATAAAAATAAGTACATTTGAAATTAAAAGTTAGATCATTTTAAAAATAATCATTCAGATTGTCAGCTATTCAGTCCTATTTCAGACGCAAGCAATGAAATAATTAAAATCTTACCACAATCTCTTTTTGTTAGTTTGACAGTGTTGTGAAAGGTTGATCTGGTGATATATATATATATGAAGACTATTCTCATGCTAATTGTCTTGTTTGTGAACACTTGCAATACTTTTAAAAAGCTCTCTTGAGAATGTTTCTTTTATTTTTTTATTTTATATGTCTGTCTATACTAGCCTGGGAAAACCCAGATGCACTTCCGGCAAATTTAGATTTGCTCTGCAAGTCAGTCTGGCCAAGAGCCCATTCAAGCCCATTTCCAATCTTTCCAAATCTTGGCACCAATCACAAACGTTGAGGCGGGCTTTACACAATGACAATCGCTCTGATTGGTTTTAGGTCTATCCAATTGTGCCTAGAGGCATTTGAGCAACGTCTGTTGGTGAAATGGGATGTGAATGAAGCTTCCCCAGACCCACTCTCGGTTACGACTGAGAAGGGTCTGGTGTCAACCAGGCTATGTCTATACTACACATGTCATTAAAGTAATAAGCAAATGAGCAAGTGAGGTACTTAATGCGTGTACTGTATGTAAGAGTATACCAATTGTAATAACCTCGTTATATATTTCACATTGTATTTATTTATTTATTTATTTTGTCTGCAACATGTCTCTGTAAATTTATTGTTAGAACATCTCGGTTACGTATGGTAACCCTCGTTCCCTGAAGGAGGGAACGGAGACGTACGTCGTGACCGGGAATAGGAATCTCGCTAGAGAACCCAATCTACTTCGATTTAAACTAAACGAGCCAATGCACATTGGCACAATTGGCGTGCAATCATTTGCATCAGCTGTTCAGCCACACAGCGCGGGTATATAATGAGCAGCAGGTGTGATTGCACTTCAGTTTTTTGCTGAGGAGCCGAGCCGATGAGCTGGCTGCCCCGGCGGGTCTCAGCAGATGTAGCGATGGGACTTACGTCTCCGTTCCCTCCTTCAGGGAATATGGGTTACCATACGTAACCGAGACGTTTCCTATCAGTCGGTCACTCTCGGCTTACGTCGTGACCGGCAATAGGAATCCCTACCAAAGCACCACAGCTGCTGCACCCCATCCAGCGCCCTGTGCAAGCCTCTACTTACACAGAGTATGCCTGTCACTGTTTTTCCGTGATAACCCACACAGTGACATTTTTGGATAACACTGGGAAAGCGTGCCCTTTCTATGGAAAAGGGGAATGCTGCGGAAGCACATTCTTCGGAGGATTTATGTGGAAAATACATATGGACTAGCCCAAAGGTTGTACTGCATATGAATACTGGGTGACTTAGCCCAAGGGAAAGAAAAGGGCTTTGATTAGGAGCAGCCGTGGAAGAATACACATATGGGATCCCCGTAGGGTCACACATATGGAATCCAGCCTAAACCCGGTTCTCAAGGATTCAACGGATAAAGGCCTGGCACCAGACGCTCCGCCATGTCCGGGCCGAGGGTGTTGGAGGACTCGCAGGTTTTTCACTCTGGAGAAATAAGGAGCACAGTAGGGTGCAGCAAGCCGACAGAGCTGAGCCTCTCAGTGCTTCTACATGTTTAGGGTGAGAACACGGGAGGAGACCAGCTCTACACGTAGGCTATAAAATCTAGCGAACGTGTTAGGTGTCACCCATCCCGCAGCTCTACAGATATCTGTTAGCGAGGAGCCACGTGCCAGTGCCCAGGAGGATGCAACGCCTCTAGTGGAGAGAGCATGCAACCTGAGCAGGCAGAACCTTGGTAAGCCAAGGCGATGGCATCCACTATCCAGTGGGCCATCCTCTGCTTGGAGACAGCCTCTCCCTTCTGCTGGCCACCGTTACAGACAAAGAGCTGATCTGAGGTCCTGAGACTTTGAGTTCTGTCCACATACAGATGCAGTGCGCGAACGGGACAGAGCAAAGCCAGGGCTGGGTCTGCCTCCTCCAGGCGCAGCACTTGCAGATTCACTACCTGGTCTCTGAAGAGAGTGGTAGGAACCTTGGGCACATAGCCAGGCCCGGGTCTCAGCACAACATGGTCGTACTCTAGGCACAATTCGTCGACCGAAAATGCTTGCAGGTCCCCTACCCTCTTGATAGAGGCCAGTGCAACCAGCAGCAAAGTCTTCAAAGAGAGAAGCTTTATGTCTGCTGACTGTAAAGGCTCAAGGGGAGCGTCCTGAAGTGCTTGAAGCACCAGGGAAGGTCCCAAAAGGGTATGGAGGGGGGTCGAGGAGGGTTTAACTGTCTCGCCGCACTAAGGAACCTGATGACCAGGTTGTGCTTTCCTACTGATTTGCCATCTATCTGGTCGTGATATGCGGAAATAGCGGCAGCATGTACTTTGAGGGTGAAGGGAGACAGCCTTCGTTCCAACCTTTGCTGCAAGAAGGAAAGCACGGACCCTATCGAACATCTTCGGGGGTCCTCTCGGCGAAAAGAACACCAGTCGGCGAACAGGTTCCACTTCAAGGCGTACGCACATCTCGTCGACGGCGCTCGTGCAGAAGTGATGGTGTTAAGTACCTCCAGGGGTAAGTCACCTAGAACCTCTGCATCTCGTCCAGGGACCAGACATGGAGTTTCCAGAGGTCTGGACGCGGGTGTCATAGGGTGCCCCGTCTCTGAGTCAGAAGGTCCTTCCTCAGAGGAATGGGCCAGGGAGGGACTGTCACAAGGAGCTTGAGTTCTGGGAACCAGATCCGGGTGAGCCAATAGGGAGCCACCAGAAGGACCTGCTCCTCGTCCTCCCTGACTTTGCACAGTGTCTGCGCAAGTAGGCTCACTAACGCATATTTGCGGAGGCCCCGGGGCCAGCTGTGTGCCAGTGCATCCGTGCCGAGTGTTCCCTCGGTCAGGGAGTAAAACAGCTGGCAGTGGGAGTTCTCTGAGGAGGCAAACAGGTCTACCTGAGCTTCCCTGAACTCTCTCTCGAGATCAGCTGAACCGCCTGGGGGTGGAGTCGCCATTATCCCGGGAGCACAGCTTGTGACAGCTCGTTGGCCACACGGTTGAGCACACCGGGGACATACATGGCTTGAAGTGAACTCCGATGATTTTGACTCCAGAAGAGGAGATGGCGGGCTAGTTGCGACATGCGATGTGAGCGTAGACCACCTTGTCAGCTGATGTACGCAACGGTCGCAGTGTTGTCCGTACGCCAAGTACGTCCCTGCCCTGTAGCGGCCTTTATAAGCAGCTCAGAGCGAGACAAACTGCTAGCGACTTAAGACAGTTGATGTGCCAATGCAGTTGGGGGCCCGTCTACACCCCTGACACTTCATGCCCGATATACGTGGCACCCCAGCCTGTGGCAGAGGCATCTGTGAACACCACAGTATGCCTGGACACCTGTTCCATGGGCACTCCTGCCCGCAGGAACGAGGGGCTGACCACAGGCTGAAGGTCTGGTGGCATGCCGGTGTGATTGGTGAGTGCCGTGATGCCACACCCATCTCAGGACTCGGCTGTGAAGCCAGTGCTGAAGCGGTCTCATATGGAGCAGCCTGAGCGGAGTTACTGCTGCTGCTGCTGCCATATGGCCCAGGAGCCTCTGAAAATATTTTAGCGGGACCGCCGTCTTGCTTTTGAATGTGTTCAAGCAGTTCAGCACGAACTGAGCGTGTTCCTCTGTGAGAAGCGCTGTCTGTGCGACCGAATCCAACTCCATACAGAGAAAAGAGATCTTCTGCACAGGGGAGAGTTTGCTCTTTTCCCAGTTGACCTGAAGACCCATCTGGCTAAGGTGCCTGAGCACGAGGTCCCTGTGTTCGCATAAGTGATCTCGAGAGTGTACTAGTACGAGTCAGTCGTCAAGATAGTTGAAGATGCGAACGCTCTGTTCTCTCATGGGAACAAGGGCCCCCTCCATGACTTTCGTGAAGACATGGGGAAACAGCGACAGCCCGAAGGGCAGGACCTCATACTGATATGCTCAACCCTCGAACGCAAAGCACAGAAATGGCCTGTGTTGAGGAAGAATCGAGACATGAAAGTACGTGTCCTTCAGGTCGATCGCTGCAAACCAATCTCGGGGTCGGTTGCATTTGAAAATGCGTCTCTGAAAATTTTGAATGGTAGCTTGTGGAAACTCTGATTAAAAAATTGCAGGTCCAAGATCGGTCGTAACCAACTGCCTTTCTTGGGTACAATGAAGTAGGGACTGTAGTACCCTGACCTCATATGCAGCACTTACCTGGTTCCATGGGGCAGGAGGCGGCTTGGATGCATTCTCGAATTGCACGCTGCTGCCCGCTGGCGATATAATTATTTATTATAGATTATCTCCTCCCACTTCTCTCTTGGGCCCTCTTCAGACCCAGGGATAGAGGAACTGCTCTTTTTTTTGAGAATTTGGGTACCACTGTAACTCCAGTGGTGGAACAGAATTTTGACTCAAAAGATTTGTTTCCCGGCCCTCCACCGGGAGAGAGCAGCTCCACCCATCTCCGGGTCACCCATCTCAGGGGTGATTGTTTCACCGACCACTTAAACAGCAGCTGAGACGAGCGGTGTCATCCTCCTGTGGCGGATACAGTAGAGCAGGCTGTGCCAGAGTTTTTTTTTTTTTTTTTTTCAGGGGATGACACCCTTGGCGACGAGTAAACTGAGGGGCGGCCCACAAGGCACTCTGGTGGTATGTTGGGGGAAGCGTTTCAGTCTGCTGCTGACTGCGGAAAACTGCTGGGCCAGTTCTCAACAGTGTCGCCGAAAAGGCCACCTTTTGAGATGGGAGCATCGAGAAAGCGTACTTTGATGACCTCTCGCACCTCTGCAAGGACAGCCAGGGGTACTTCTGGACCACCAAGGTGGACATCGTCTGACCGAGGGCCTGCGCTGTGACTTGAACACGGTCAGTCGACAAGCGCAGCTCAACCCCGGCTCAGAACTACCCTTGTGCAATAAGAGTGTAGAGGTGGCCTGTCATAGGCACAGCTACCCCACCATCGAGGATAGTGAGAGAGGTGAAAACTAGTATGCAGATTTTGCATTTGATTTTGCTTCCTAGAGCGCTGGGCGAGTGCTGGGTTGCAGTGACAACCCGCGCTGCAGCCCGCCAGCTCGATGGCACACGAAACGCTGAGGAGCGAGAGACCCGGCGGGTTTTGCCCGGCGGAAGCTTTTGTTGATCTCCACGGTCTCCTAGACTGTCGAGCAGACCTGCAGCTGTGCTTTTACACATAAGTAGCAGCTGGCCAACAACAGAGATGACTCAAGCTTTCCGGAGAAAGAAAGGTCAATCGGCGTGCTGACATGGTCATGTTCCCTTCTGAAAACATGAACCACCCACGAACATAGTCTCACATGTTTCCCAGGCACTCAGTAGATTAAACAGCATCGAAGCGCCCGACTCCAAAGCAAAAAGCTGAAGTGCTGCTCATTATATACCCGCGTTGCGTGGCTTAACAGCTGATGCAAATGACTGCACGCCAATGTGCATTGGCTCGTTTAGTTTCACTAGAAATAGATTGGGCTCTCTAGCGAGATTCCTATTGTCGGTCACGGTGTACGTCGAGAGTGACCGACTGATAGGCAACATATTTTTATTCCAGAATTTTCATTAGAATCACATGCAAGGCATTTGTCATAAGAAGCCAACAATATTATAGCGTTGATTTTAAATGATTAAATTAGGTGTCAATATTACAAGCAGTTTAGTAAATCTTTCTCTTTTAATGGACAAAATATGAATGCAAACAAAGACGATAGAAAAACACGTGGAGAGCGTCAGCTTTCGTTTCTGCTCTGATAGCCACAAGACCACAGCCAACACGGTGAGAGGATGTTAGAAATCAGTAATAGTGCTATATGGGGAGGCTGCAGACCTGGAGCCGGTAGATATATGGCCTATGCATTGGGCGTATGTCTAAAAACGGACATCCTGTCACTGTCACACAATCATTTATTTATCGCTAGCTATTTTAGTCTGACTGACTCCGGTGGCCAACTAACGTTACTATTACTAATTATATAATGACCAAATACAAACAGAAACTAATGGTCAGTCTTGCTTGTGAAAGGTAATTCCCCGAGACCTGTTTTCAATTGTGCGGCGATTTGTACAACCCCAAGCAGCACACAAAGCAGGCATTTTTCTCAATTCTCTTTATGAGAGTTATGGGAAAGTTGCCCTCCGCAATATGGCGACGCCGTTGACGTACGATCCAGTGGCCAATAGGGCGTCTATGTATTTATAATGTCTATGAGTAGTTATAACCCTGCACCATGTGTCAAAATGATTGATGACTTCCGGTCCCGCCCCCAGATAAGACATCTGGTCACCGCCCTTCCGGTTGACCGTTGAGCTGTCCCGCCCTTTCTGGCGTGTATAGATATGGATATGGATTGTCATATTGACCGTTCGATCATGTGTTTTGACAGTTTTATCTACCGGTGTCTTTCCGGCATATGTTGTTGTTATGGTTTGCCCTATTGTCCTAGTTAGTCGTAGATCATGTGGTTTTGACAGAAAGTTTGAAGACTGTGTCACACAATCATTATCTCTTGTGCACACGAGTTGGGTGTATTTTCTGTGTTTGTGTACTGGTCATTTTAGCAGTCCGTTTGACTTTACGATCTGTATTCGCTGAATCGGACATAAACACTGATATCTCTGCTACACAGACGTCCACCCTCACATTCCAGAGCAATGTATATAAATGGTGGGGAGTGTGTTGTAAAACCATCACCAGAAACATGAGCTACATGACCATGGATGATTCATCCTCTCCTGAATCCTCAGAGTCGGAGCTGAGCAACCAAATGATGGAAAGGCTGACTATGGCACCGAGAAAACCTTTCAGACATGTCCGTTTGACAAGTTTTCTCCATGAAATTTCGGAATGGACTACAGCTGAATATGTAATGGGTAGGAACCGTGTATTCGGATACAAATTTCACAAACCAACTCGAGTTGTTACACTCTACACCACTGACAGCCTCGGAGAGTTTCAGACTGGGCAAGACGTGTGTCTGGTATTTCCTGAAAAAGACTGGACTCTCTTCTACAATCGTGTATGGAAGGATCTGAATGATTGTGGTGAGGAGCCTTTGTACATTTCAGAGTGGGACGGGGTAAACGATAATGTCCGGTACCGTGTGGTAGGTGACCATACTAACAAGAACCCTACTGATTCTGTTTACATATTCTGCTGTAAAGACAAGACAAAGCTCAAAAACAAGCGGTCTGCGCGCATACGGCCTAACGAGCATCACGAACTGTATGAAATGCAATTTTTGTTCGAGTGGTGCGATCTGAATCTCCTGAATATGTTTTTTTCAATCATCAACAAAATGTTCAAATGGTGCGACATGCATGACGGATACAACAAAATTAAAGTGCAGCTGTTCCAGCCTCAGACATGTGGACGGAGCGGCATATGGTCTCAGCCATCCGGCCCCATTTTCTACGGTCATGAGAAAGCTCGCAAGCCAGACCAACCCAAAAAATAACTCCTATTAATCAGGTTTTGAGTGATACAACACCCCCCGCCCCCTTTACTACAGCTATCATAAATTCCTGCGACCAGACCCTTCCAAGCAGCATTTAGAAACCATGGCTGAAGACGCCGCTTCAGAACCCAATCATGTATGCAGCTGCGGTATCTCTTTCGGCAGCATTCTCGACCCTCCCGACGACAACGCAACCCTCCATACTCTGACTGACGCCTGCGGGCCATTGGGCATACACAAAGACTGGGCTCCGGCTAAAACTATCAAACGTCGCATAGACTTTGAATCATGCATTGAAAGCGATTGGGGTTCGGGTAACATTTTCAACCCTGAACCATTGGATCTGCGCAAAGACTGGGCTCTGGCTGAAAGACGCAAACGTAGCTTAGACTGGGATCCGGAGATCGAGTGCGACTGTGATTGTACTAAACCTTGGTCACCACCACCATCCAACAAAATGCTTGAATCTCCCAACCTGGCTGACCTCTCTCATGCTAATCATGGCTTCGACGTCACAGACGGATGTTTCAGTGACGTGGGATTCAAAATCATAAAAGCTGCGACAGTGGTTTTGCTGCAACATCTCATCGGAAATAAGCTGAAGGACGACTGCGAAGGGTGTGAGATTGATCATCCCAGTCAACTGCAACATTCCTGCCTGTTCGACCCACCTAACTACTACTTTGACACATATTTTGATGAACTTTCAGCCAAACTGTTTAGACCCTATTTTCATGCCATCATCGGTATCCTCCTAGGACGGTTGGGGTTAAAATCTCACCCCCAACGTATTCAAGGAACAGTCGGGACTATTCTGCACGAATTAAAAGACGAACCATTCATCGTCGCTAAGCTAGAAGAAATCAGGACGAGACTTCTGGACAAACCCTGTGAGGAAATAGTGCACGACGTCGTTGATCTCTGGGAAGGTATTTCGATCGTGAATGGAGAGTGACCAAGACCCCACCAGTATGGGTGCTGCCAGTAGCCAAACCAGCTGTATGCAATTCCTGTTTAAAGGACATTACAGACGACAGATGACCAAACTGATGAATAAGATTATCGATGATGCATCACGCGATGGTCATCCACCTATGGAGGACTCTACGCGTGAAGCAAATTTCAAGAAACAAATGGTGTATATAAGAGGAGCGGCTAATTCATGGGATGATTTGACGGACAAATGTTCTTATGGCTTCGACCCCCCCGGTGTAATGATAAAACAGGTTCTAGATATGATGTGTGAATCGCAACACCCGCTCGGGGTCAACGATGTGCTATGTACTTGTACCTATGTGGTTGATGTGTGTACCGAGCTGGTGAAGAAAACAAAAGAATATGACATCAATGATGAGAACGAAATGGATGTCGCCATCGGTGAAATTGTTGAAATGTACGTCGATTACATCCTAGACAGAAACATGATGGCCTGTCGCGATTTTCTTTTCTGGTTAGACTATCAGTGATCCATTTTACTTAGACTATGCGTGTAACATCGTTATATCTAATTTTACTATATTCCGTTTTGTACTAACATCATTATATTCAATTTTACTTAGATTTTGTTGTACTAACATTATTATTATATCCATTTATATTGTATTATAATCATTTTTACAATCTTGTGTTATAACCATTTTACTTGTGTTATATTAATGGCATTTTACTTCAATCATGTATCCTGTAACTTTTTTTAATAAAAGATTGATTCAAACCACATGTACGAGTTATTCTTTTGCAGCGGTTGAAACGGCAGCATGTCGGAGCTCATGAAAAAGGCTTATTATACACCCTCCAACCCCGGATCTTTAGGGGGTAAAAAACGATTAAAAGACGCCGTCTTAAAAGATAGCGGGGTCCGACTAAGCGATAAAAAGGTTTCAGAATGGTTGTCTGGTGAGGATGCTTACACTTTACACAAAACAGCTCCTATAAAATACAAACGAAATAGAGTGGTTGTGTACGGGGTCGATACCCAGTTCCAGGCCGATCTAGTCGACATGATCGCCTATGCCAAGGATAACGACGGCAATAAATATCTGTTGACTTGCATAGACGTATTTAGCAAGTATGCGTGGAGTCGCGTGTTGAAGAATAAGAGTGGGCCCGAGGTCGCTAGAGCGTTCGAGTCTATACTCGAGGAGGGTCGTGTGCCACAGAAATTGCAGACGGATCAGGGGAAGGAATTTTTTAACAAACAATTTCAAGATGTAATGAAAAAGCACAACATTGATCATTTCGCTACCGCTACCGATTTGAAAGCCAGCGTCGTAGAACGATTTAATAGAACGTTAAAGAGTCGTATGTGGAGATTTTTAACGGCTACAAATTCCCGACGATACATAGATGTTTTACAAGACATCATGCAGGGGTACAACACCAGTTATCATCGAAGTATCAGAATGAGACCCGTGGACGTTACCAAAGTAAACGAGGATCAAGTGTTTCAAAACTTGTACGGGGATATAAAGAAGACCGAGAGACCCGTATTTAATTTCAAAGTCGGCGATGTCGTCAGGATTTCTAAAGTGAGAGGTCCGTTCGCCAAAGGTTATGAGCAGAACTACACTGAAGAATTTTTCACCATATCCGCATGCATTCCGCGACAACCCCCGGTCTACAGACTCAGCGATTATGACGGTGATGTCATCGAGGGGGTTTTTTATGAAAAAGAGTTGCAAAAAATAATTGTGAGTAAAAACAAATCTTTTAAGGTGGAAAAGATTTTAGGTCAGAAAAAACAAGGGAAATCTACGCTTGTTTTAGTGAAATGGCTAGGGTGGCCTTCAAAATTTAATAGTTATATAGATAAAAAAACACTGTTGGACTTAAAACACCCTGACGTTTAATGGATGAGTTCATACGAGCGAAGGACAGTCATGGATGATCAAGGGTTCTACATTACGCTACCGTGCAATGCATCGAGCTCGGTTTACCCCGAAAATCGCATATCCGGCTATACAACCAGGCTAGCAAAAGCTATACAATTGAAAGGAGAATGGGAGGTGGGGCTCGCCGAAATCGAATATCCTAGAAGTTGGTATAACTTTAATGACAAAGACGGGAATTTCACCCTGTACACAGCCCCCGTATACACAAATAGCGGGGGCCCCAAAGACACGCTTAAAAAAGACTTATCCACGTTTTTTGTATCGAGGATATTATACATATCTGGTGGGTACTACGCGAACATTCGTGCGATCCTCCGCGTGATAAATCAACTTCTAGCACCCACGGCCGTATTGGATTACGATGAATTAAAAAACAAAGTGTTTCTGATCGCGAAACCCAATGTTTCAATCAGCTTTCAAGGCAGACTAGCCACTATTTTAGGAATGATACCGGACGATGCTCTCGGACGTTCAAACTACCATAAAGAAGCAGATTTTACTACGAGCCATATCACGTACGCTCCTCATCAATCCGATATCAACGCCGGGTTCTACACAATGTACGTTTACACCGACATCATTCAATATCAATCGGTCGGTGATTCTTACGTCCCGCTTTTGAGATGCGTACATATATCGGGTAAAAGCAACGACACGGTCATTGCTAGATACGACAACCCGCATTACGCATCGATCAACAAGGATCACATCACCAGCATTACCATAGAGTTGAAGGACGACCAAAACCGCGAGATACCATTTTCTTACGGGAAAGTCATCGTAAAACTACACTTTAAACCAAAAAATGGCATATTATAGACCTGGAGAGACCACCGACTATGTGGACTATTACCGAAATCAGGCAGGCGGGGGTTTACCAGGCTATGCCGGAGGAGGGGTTATGTACGGTGCGGGGTTAGGAGGACTTTTCAGAGGTCTGTTCAGGATGGCCATACCTCTGTTAAAAAGAGGATTTAGCATTGCGAAACCCCACCTAAAATCCGCTGCTAAAAATATAGTATCCGACGTCGTCTCAAACGTATTGACGCGTGCGCATAGCAATAATGCTCAAGACGGATCTGGGCTGATGGTCATGGCCCGTAAGAGGATGTCTAAACCACCGGGTGTAAGGAGGCGTGGTCAATGGGGTAAGAAGAAGAAAACAACACGAGGAACAAAGAAGCGTCCAGTCATACGCAGAAAACGTAACAAGTCTGTTAGTCGAAAAGCATCGGTCAAGAGATCCGTAAAAACCATATTCTAACATGGCGCTACTGCATCGTATGTCGGGAGAATGCATCAAGTCCGAGTTGGACTTATTTACGGTTCCAATGACGCAGACTGTTATAGAGAAAAATGGGTATTTAGAAGTTGCCCCTTTATCCGCCATATCGGACACCGCACCATTAGAGTTTTTTATCGCAGGCAACGGCGACGATTACGTGGATCTAAATAACACGATGCTCTATACACGTCTGAAAATCACGAGACCAAATGGAGCAGACATCGCAAATCCTGCGAAGGTGGGTCTAATAAATTACCCCGGAGCCACAATTTTTTCACAAGTCGACGTGACCCTCGGCGACCGTCTGATATCCCAGAGTTCCTCGACTTACCCTTACCGCTGTATCATCGAGAGTCTGATCAACTATAGTAAAGATGCGCTGGAATCTCTTTTCTCCGCCGGACTGTTTTACAAAGACACCGCCGGTCACATGGATGTGGCTGACCCCGCAGGCCGTAACGCGGGGTTGACGATGAGAGCGGTCTACACCAGCGAAAGCAATGAGGTGGAACTGCTGGCCCCTATACACAGCGATATATTCTTTCAAGAAAAAGTTATGTTGAATGGCGTGGACATCAAGATACGGTTCATTCGAGCAAAAGATGAATTCTGTCTGATGAGGTCCGACGACGTGGCTTACAAAATAAAAATAGAGTCGGCGTCCCTATTTGTCAAGAAAGTCTCTGTATCACCGCCGGTGAGACTGGGGCATGCTCAGGCGTTACTCTCGACAACGGCCAAGTACCCCATAGATAGGGTGTGTGTAAAAAATTTCTCCATACCTCAGGGGACTCGTGTTTCAAATCAAGAAAATCTGTTTTTAGGAACCCTACCAAAATCTATCGTCATTGCCATGGTCGACAATGACGCATTCACAGGGTCCTACGAAAAAAATCCATTCGCATTCAAACATTACGATCTGGAGTTCCTAGCCGTCTACGTCGACGGACAACAATTCCCCGCCAAGCCTCTACAACCAAATTTCGAAGCTGGTTCGGCAGTACGCGAATTTTATCAGTTGGCGATGACGACAGGAAGACACCTTAAGAACCAATCGCTCTCTATCGACAGGGTCGATTTCCTGAACGGATACACGCTTTACGCATTTAATCTTACGCCTGATGAAGACTGTGGTCAGCACATTTCGCTCATCAAGTCCGGGAATATCAGACTCGAAGCTCGTTTCAGAAAACCGTTGCCGAATACCGTTAACTTATTAATTTACGCCGTATTCGACAGCATCATTGAAGTGTCTAACCGCAGACAGGTACTGCTCGACTACTATTGAGATGAACACGCTACAACTCACCGCCATCATGGATAAAATAACGTGCCGGACTCATTTTCTCGGAGTTCTACCGAGCGATCAACTACCCAAAAAACCGTTGAGGATCTTACCGTCGATGGGTATCATTAATACCCACCCTGCTCGATTGCCGGGGGAGCATTGGGTCGCGGTTTATTTAACCCAAGAGGGAACCGCTTGTTTTTTCGACAGCTTCGGTAATCCACCCAACAGCCCCCGCTTTCCAATCACTATCAACAACTTTCTAACAACCAACGACGTCGACGTGTTATATTCCGACAGGCGCGTCCAGGATTTTTCATCGGATACCTGCGGGCAGCATTGTGTGTTTTTTCTGTATCATTTAGCCAGAGGTCGCGACTATAACCACGTGATGAAACTATACACCAATGATTATATCAAAAATGATAAAATGGTATCCCTCTTTGTGAAGAGATTAAGACCATATGTTTGTAATGATAAAATGTTATCCTGCGTTCATTGTGTGCAGACGTGTTTGACGTATAAATAAAATCTTAAAACCATTATATTTTTTATCGTCTTTTATTTTAATCATAAGATACATATTAATGCTCACAAAATATAAGTAGTTAAAATTCTAACCATTGTCCTCGTTCGGAAGACGGTGATTTAAATGGTGAGTCTTTGAACTCTGGAGCCAAGCGAGGTGAATATCTCCTCGCCTTTTTTTTATAAGGTCTAACAGGTGTTGATGGGGGTTCTACAGGTTTACTCTTTAGAGCCGAGTTTCCGAACTCTGGAGCCAGGCGAGGTGAATATCTCTGTACCTTTTTTTTATAAGGTTCTACAGGTTTACTCTTTAGAGAGTTAATCGTGCGTCTGACCTGTTGATTCGGCACTGTAGAAAATGGGATGTTTAATTCGGCAAAGGCGTGTAGAAACTCTGACCAGCCTAGAGGTCTCCGGTCATCCCTAACTTTGTGCGAGGCCGTAACATTTCTTAACAAATCGAGCATGTGTGAACCTTGTATGACTTTTCCCCTGAACACAAACTCCCCCGATTCGTTCCATGCGCTTAGTCCTTTAGCTTTAGACATCTTGTCTAATATGTATCTGCTGTTTTTCACACTTCTCAAAGGTACATTCTTCAGAACTTCATCGACAACAGCCTCCTCGGCTTTACCGTCTTCGACGTTAGCAGCAGTCGGTGGTTCATCTTTATGACCGAGATCGGTATGGGGTAACGAAAGCGTTAAAACACTACTCTCACGATCGCCTTGTTTAACGATGGCCAAAAACCTGCTCAGGGAATTGGTGTAAAGTTTGGCTTTTTCGTAAGTATTCAAATCAGTCCGCTGTAAATCTTGATCTTATCCAGTTGATGGTGCGGGGCTAAATACATCTTCTCGGCATACTCCATCCTATCGATTTGCTATCAAGCTCGAAATAAAGGGTACAGCGACGCTTAGGAGCGGTAACAGGAATCCGCCCTTCTGGTTGAAGACTCGTTTCTTGGCCGCTATGCCAATTTTTTTATTGGCTAAAAATTTAATATCCGCTTTTCTCTTTTTCAGTTTTTGGTACTGCTGCCTGTTGACCGGAATTGTGCCATATAGGATATTAAGAGCCACTTCACAGAGCGTTAAAATGAATTCGTCGGACGCCGATTGTAAAATAAGGCGTCGTTGTTTAGGAGCGGCTTTATGTAGCAGTTTTAACACAGGCAGATGTTTACAAAGTCTGGCGGACATGACGATTGATCACGTTCTTCTTTTTTTCGGAATATAAACCACTTGACGGTCGGAAAGCAATCCTGTTCTGAGACGGTACTGCTCCGGAGTTTTTGCTTTATAGTCTATCATTAGGTACCCGAAAGGACGGTCGACCGCGTCGTGATAACACTCCATAAAGTATTTTGTGTTTCCAGGGTACATTTGACGTCCTAGCATAGCCACTTGATGCACGTCCCGAGGATTTTTAAACAGGATCATATAATTGGCGTTTAAGCTTATGGTTCGGCTGGACTTACCCTGTGCAAATAAATTTTGCACTATGTAAATAGAGGTGAGATTGCGGTGGTGGCAGTATTGCGTAAAAACGCGTTGAAGTTCCAAGTTAGCGCTAGCTTGCTCCATTAAATCATCCACCACGAGCAGGTTTGTCTTGGTGACAGGCAGTAAATCATCATCATTCAGAGTCTGGGGTATTCCTTGCACAAATTTAATGTCATACAATTGAAGTAAATCATCGTACAAAGTCTGCCAACAATCATACAACCAAACAATGTTTTCAATTTTCTTGGAAATGATATTCAACCCTTTTTCCAACAAAAGTTTTACAAAATAAGACTTTCCAGAGTTTGACGGGCCGCTCACGACACAACTAAAAGGATGTTGAAGTCTGAAATCAAAATTGGAAACATCCTGAGAGCCTCTGTGCATCATCTGATCAGTAGCCATAAGGAAGAGTCGAGTAATCGCTTAGGAGTCTACGTTTATTGTACACCACCTTGAACCTTTTAACGACTGATTTGTTGTGCAATGTCAAAGTCTTCTTATTTCGTACAATATTCTCGCTCTGAGCCAGGATGTATTTGGATCTATCATGCGACGTCACATAGCTGTCAACCAGACCAATCAGGGATTCGAGACAGATAGCTTGTGAATTTTTAGCATTCAGGGTTATCCCCTTAGCTTTCATAGACACTTTACCTTTGGCCGTGGCAAAACCGTACGATTTGGGACCGCTCGACGAAAATTGTGATATAAAATCCCCATCGTCCAATTCGCTAGTCAGATCTCCTAAATAATCGCCCAGAGGAGGCTCCCAGTCCCCCTCCCTAGACACAAAAATAACACTATCTGTGTCAGAGTATAACAATCGGCTGCCGAGTCTGTCCATCAATTCGTACAATTCCAGTCGGGCGTGTGCGGTGGTAAAAGCACCTAAAAAAACGTTTACGTCGCGCGCCTTGCAAACATCCTCTTTGGATGGTTTATGCTGGATGAGCGCTACGTCATCTGAAACGAATGAGAAATACGACAACGTGTCGGTATTGCCAAAAACAATTCTGGTGAAATCTTCGGGGTCGTTCACCAGAGTAGTTTGAGGCAAGTTCTGTCTTAAAGAGAAACGTCCCCATAGCGAATTCAAAATTAATTTCGTTATTGCCCTCTGGGCGGCGTTGTACTTAATCTTTTCGGGGTCGAGTTGAATCCCCTCTTTTTCAAAATACTCACGAATGTAAGTCTCTTTCTCAGCATCCGTGACGACATTGGACGGGTAGCCGGACGCTTGTTGTTTCAAACGCAAAAACGTTTTTACGTATTCGGCAAACAACGTGTCTGACCGCTGTGGAAAATGCCAAACCTCGTCTATCTTGACCACCACATATCCCTTCTCGATGGCTTTTAAAAGCTCGATACTGACCCAACAGCCCGAGAGCGATCTTTCCTCGTCCGTGTGACTACAACTCGTGGTTTGGTTTTGCTCCTGAGCGCAGGTTCTGCATAGCGGGAACATGAGTTTTCCTTGACATCTGTAAGGGAGAACCGGGTGTAGTAATTTACGCGGAGGGTACACGGTCGCTTTGATAAGTCCGTAATAATTTTCAATCGGTTCAAAATCGGTGAATATGATTTCGGGGTGTTCGATCGGATAGGTTTTCCTCGCTTGACAATACGGATATAAGCTAGTGAAATCGAGATACCTTATTTTCTCATCACCGGTCACTTTGTGATAAAGTTTGTAGGCGTTCGTTCTGCCACCGTACAACGCGTCTCGGGGGTTCAATCTCTCCGGGGCAGAATAATCGGTCATAAATTCTATCACAGAGGGGTCGGTCTTTTTCATCCGGTTCCATTCGCATTCCCAAAGAACTTCGATTTGCAAACCATACGCGTTCCGCAGAATTTCAATCTTATCGTCAAACTCGTCCCTGAGAACCCCATAGGGTACTCCCGAAAGGGGGTGGCTATGATGGGGTTCAAAGCGACAGCAATGGCCATGGAAGATGCAGCCGGCGTACTCTAAACCATGCCTAACACCGTCCTGCTCGTAGTAGCCGTCTAAAAAGTACTTACCGATCGATACTTCGCCATGGTTTACGGCGTGGTGAACGTCAACGTTTCGAGTCTTTTTTACATACTCTAACCATTCGATCGAACCGCTTGAGTAGGCCTTATTCTGATGGACGTACGCTTTGTTATGGGTCAGCGCAAGCGTGTTTCTGTCGAGATAATGTATACGTCTATGCAAGTCAACAGATATTTATTGCCGTCGTTATCCTTGGCATAGGCGATCATGTCGACTAGATCGGCCTGGAACTGGGTATCGACCCCGTACACAACCACTCTATTTCGTTTGTATTTTATAGGAGCTGTTTTGTGTAAAGTGTAAGCATCCTCACCAGACAACCATTCTGAAACCTTTTTATCGCTTAGTCGGACCCCGCTATCTTTTAAGACGGCGTCTTTTAATCGTTTTTTACCCCCTAAAGATCCGGGGTTGGAGGGTGTATAATAAGCCTTTTTCATGAGCTCCGACATGCTGTCGTTTCAACCGCTGCAAAAGAATAACTCGTACATGTGGTTTGAATCAATCTTTTATTAAAAAAAGTTACAGGATACATGATTGAAGTAAAATGCCATTAATATAACACAAGTAAAATGGTTATAACACAAGATTGTAAAAATGATTATAATACAATATAAATGGATATAATAATAATGTTAGTACAACAAAATCTAAGTAAAATTGAATATAATGATGTTAGTACAAAACGGAATATAGTAAAATTAGATATAACGATGTTACACGCATAGTCTAAGTAAAATGGATCACTGATAGTCTAACCAGAAAAGAAAATCGCGACAGGCCATCATGTTTCTGTCTAGGATGTAATCGACGTACATTTCAACAATTTCACCGATGGCGACATCCATTTCGTTCTCATCATTGATGTCATATTCTTTTGTTTTCTTCACCAGCTCGGTACACACATCAACCACATAGGTACAAGTACATAGCACATCGTTGACCCCGAGCGGGTGTTGCGATTCACACATCATATCTAGAACCTGTTTTATCATTACACCGGGGGGGTCGAAGCCATAAGAACATTTGTCCGTCAAATCATCCCATGAATTAGCCGCTCCTCTTATATACACCATTTGTTTCTTGAAATTTGCTTCACGCGTAGAGTCCTCCATAGGTGGATGACCATCGCGTGATGCATCATCGATAATCTTATTCATCAGTTTGGTCATCTGTCGTCTGTAATGTCCTTTAAACAGGAATTGCATACAGCTGGTTAGGCTACTGGCAGCACCCATACTGGTGGGGTCTTGGTCACTCTCCATTCACGATCGAAATACCTTCCCAGAGATCAACGACGTCGTGCACTATTTCCTCACAGGGTTTGTCCAGAAGTCTCGTCCTGATTTCTTCTAGCTTAGCGACGATGAATGGTTCGTCTTTTAATTCGTGCAGAATAGTCCCGACTGTTCCTTGAATACGTTGGGGGTGAGATTTTAACCCCAACCGTCCTAGGAGGATACCGATGATGGCATGAAAATAGGGTCTAAACAGTTTGGCTGAAAGTTCATCAAAATATGTGTCAAAGTAGTAGTTAGGTGGGTCGAACAGGCAGGAATGTTGCAGTTGACTGGGATGATCAATCTCACACCCTTCGCAGTCGTCCTTCAGCTTATTTCCGATGAGATGTTGCAGCAAAACCACTGTCGCAGCTTTTATGATTTTGAATCCCACGTCACTGAAACATCCGTCTGTGACGTCGAAGCCATGATTAGCATGAGAGAGGTCAGCCAGGTTGGGAGATTCAAGCATTTTGTTGGATGGTGGTGGTGGTGGTGGTGACCAAGGTTTAGTACAATCACAGTCGCACTCGATCTCCGGATCCCAGTCTAAGCTACGTTTGCGTCTTTCAGCCAGAGCCCAGTCTTTGCGCAGATCCAATGGTTCAGGGTTGAAAATGTTACCCGAACCCCAATCGCTTTCAATGCATGATTCAAAGTCTATGCGACGTTTGATAGTTTTAGCCGGAGCCCAGTCTTTGTGTATGCCCAATGGCCCGCAGGCGTCAGTCAGAGTATGGAGGGTTGCGTTGTCGTCGGGAGGGTCGAGAATGCTGCCGAAAGAGATACCGCAGCTGCATACATGATTGGGTTCTGAAGCGGCGTCTTCAGCCATGGTTTCTAAATGCTGCTTGGAAGGGTCTGGTCGCAGGAATTTATGATAGCTGTAGTAAAGGGGGCGGGGGGTGTTGTATCACTCAAAACCTGATTAATAGGAGTTATTTTTTGGGTTGGTCTGGCTTGCGAGCTTTCTCATGACCGTAGAAAATGGGGCCGGATGGCTGAGACCATATGCCGCTCCGTCCACATGTCTGAGGCTGGAACAGCTGCACTTTAATTTTGTTGTATCCGTCATGCATGTCGCACCATTTGAACATTTTGTTGATGATTGAAAAAACCATATTCAGGAGATTCAGATCGCACCACTCGAACAAAAATTGCATTTCATACAGTTCGTGATGCTCGTTAGGCCGTATGCGCGCAGACCGCTTGTTTTTGAGCTTTGTCTTGTCTTTACAGCAGAATATGTAAACAGAATCAGTAGGGTTCTTGTTAGTATGGTCACCTACCACACGGTACCGGACATTATCGTTTACCCCGTCCCACTCTGAAATGTACAAAGGCTCCTCACCACAATCATTCAGATCCTTCCATACACGATTGTAGAAGAGAGTCCAGTCTTTTTCAGGAAATACCAGACACACGTCTTGCCCAGTCTGAAACTCTCCGAGGCTGTCAGTGGTGTAGAGTGTAACAACTCGAGTTGGTTTGTGAAATTTGTATCCGAATACACGGTTCCTACCCATTACATATTCAGCTGTAGTCCATTCCGAAATTTCATGGAGAAAACTTGTCAAACGGACATGTCTGAAAGGTTTTCTCGGTGCCATAGTCAGCCTTTCCATCATTTGGTTGCTCAGCTCCGACTCTGAGGATTCAGGAGAGGATGAATCATCCATGGTCATGTAGCTCATGTTTCTGGTGATGGTTTTACAACACACTCCCCACCATTTATATACATTGCTCTGGAATGTGAGGGTGGACGTCTGTGTAGCAGAGATATCAGTGTTTATGTCCGATTCAGCGAATACAGATCGTAAAGTCAAACGGACTGCTAAAATGACCAGTACACAAACACAGAAAATACACCCAACTCGTGTGCACAAGAGATAATGATTGTGTGACACAGTCTTCAAACTTTCTGTCAAAACCACATGATCTACGACTAACTAGGACAATAGGGCAAACCATAACAACAACATATGCCGGAAAGACACCGGTAGATAAAACTGTCAAAACACATGATCGAACGGTCAATATGACAATCCATATCCATATCTATACACGCCAGAAAGGGCGGGACAGCTCAACGGTCAACCGGAAGGGCGGTGACCAGATGTCTTATCTGGGGGCGGGACCGGAAGTCATCAATCATTTTGACACATGGTGCAGGGTTATAACTACTTCTATGGTATTACGCCCCAGGCAGTTTTACGCCCCTGTTGTTCCTGATGCGTCCAGTAGGGGGATATATTGCGAAATAACATCATTAAATCGATGCTCGAAACTTACACATTAATAACCGTCCCGTCCACAGACTTTGACCATTTTTGTGGTTTTTGTTAATTTAAATATAAACTTTACAGTGTAGATCTGCACTACGGATTAAAATATCTCTAGATATTCAGTTGGGCTTCACTCTCTTCACTCAGCCTACAGAAGACTATTTGTTTTTGTGAATTAAAAAATGTATAATACACATAGTTGGATCAGATGACAAGTAATGATATATGACCTACTGTAGAATAGTTATATTCACCGTAGGTTATAAAGGAGACTGAATGAAATATGCTGTTGTGAATTTATATAAAGTTACATTTAGATAGTAACCATATTTAGCCCATTAGACATACAGCACCGTATATTCATATGGATCCTCGATGAAATATCTGCTTTACTATTCTCTATTGGTCATCATATAGCTACAAAACAGTGTCCTACGTAGCATTTTATGAAGACAACACACAATTTATCCCTTTTCAAAAATTTCATGGGCAATTTAGAAAAAAGAGACAATATTATTGTTCACATTTTTTTATTTTTTTATTAACACCATTTATGAATTATGATGACTCCCATAGATGATTCCCCTGTGGCTTTTTTTTTTATCCTCCTGTCAAATTGCTCCTGCTCACTGATAAAAATTAAACATAAAAAAAAATTACAAAGGACATCCATGGTGAATTTGATCTTGCCACTGTGGGTGTGTGTGGGTGTGCTGCTCAGAACTGATGTCAGGTGAGTGTGGATTGCATCAATTTGCTCCTGATCTTGAAAGTACAACGGCACAGGCACTTGTTGGTGGAACACTTTTGGAAGAATTGTCAAGCCACTTTGATTTCTTTTGGCCACTGATGATGGACTGTGCAGAGAAATTTGAAAATGACATTAAAAACATGTCCATGTAGTTCTCTGTAAGTCATTTATTTACTAGATAAGCTATTGGTTTGGAATGCAGTTAAAAAAAGAGATGGCTGTTTATAGTTTATACAAGTTTAGAGAGAGAGAGAGATTTTCATTCCCTTAAGTACACTGTTAACCCTTGCTGTAAAAAAAGGCCAAATTCTGACAATATCATACTAGCCTGGGTGCCAGCCCGAACCCCGCCCACAACGTTTTGTGGTCGGGAAGTTCGGTCTGGACTCGATCCGTTGAGGAGTAATTATGCTCGGCTCCCAGAAGGCCGAGCCAATCAAATTGCCAGGGCGGGCTTTAATCGATGATGGACAGATGATCTGCGGTTACGTAATCACCCACGTCATCAAGAGTGCTTAGGTTGAATTTTTCAACAAAGATGACTGCAGCAGGAGAATTGAGATGTTTAGATTCTGCAATCGCGTCTGTTATAAAATAAATCGACAGCGCATTAATTTTAAAAGACGAACAGAGAACCGCAATCAAGGCATTTGTCGATCGGAAAGATGTTTTTGCCGTCCTTCCTACGGGATTCGGCAAAAGTTTAATTTATCAGCTGGCTCCGATGGTTGCTAAGAAGATGGGACGCAATGAAAACCCTGTGGTCATTGTGGTTTCTCCTTTGGTCGCACTCATAGAGTGCTTTATTATTGCTTTACTCATTAATTTACAACTTCTTCCTGCGTGTGTGCAGTTGAGCTCTGTTGACAAATATGCATCGCTCAACATACGTCACTTACTGCATTGCTCTGATTGGTTGTAGGTCTATCCAATTGAGTGCAGAGTTGTTGTTTTTTCCTGGTTCGGTTAAGACACGCCTCATAATCAAAGTCCCATGGAGCAGTATCAGACTCACATTCTGCCTAGAATATGAGTATGACGAAGTCAGGCTAATATCATACCAGTTTCAATTAAAACAGTAATATACCGTAGAAAACTAAAATAACCTACAGGAATATACTGTGAATTAACAGCGCTCAAAACGACACTCAGAGGCTGTTTTCACAATCACACCCTATACACTCATTCACTATTCCCTTCATTAGTTCACTAATATAGTTCCCTTGACAGAGTGAATGAAAAGAAGTGAGTGAATTGAGAAACTGATGAACACCTGATAAGCAGAATCACTGAAGGACAGAGAAACAAGAACAGAAAAAAAGAGAAACACAAGAACTACAAGTGAGTACAAGAACTACGAGTGTGAAAACCAGTTTACAAACCAGTTTACGATTTCTTTCATACATGTACAAAAGTTCTTGTTGAGAATTAATTAATATATTTAGTTGTTGATATTTTACTGAAAATAATAAAGTTTGTCGTCACCATGATGGAGATCAGTATTTGCTTTAGTTGGTCTCTTGACCCTTGACTTTAACATTAGTTTCTCTCTGCTGTAACTGTGTGTTTATAAAACACATTTATTATGGCAAGAAAAAGTCAAGAGGAAAAATTCTCAGGTGTTTTAGGCTGATGAGATGGTAATCAACATGGTTACGTCTGATTCTCTGATCACATCCAGTATAAAAGCTTTGAATTTATGGGTATTTAATATTTATTGTATATCTGTAAATCTACAACATTAAATCCAGCAATGTTTCTGTAAACATTAATTATGAAGAATATTGAAATCATAAAGTGCAGTAAAACATTTTGAACTCATCCTTTATTTGGACACAGACATCAACATCAACAATCAGCATATACGAATCTCAATAATGGTGACAATCAAAAGTTTCATGTCGCAATGCATGCTGGGTTCCAGGATAGTATAAAACTCCCAGCATGCACTGCAGTATGAATAAAATAATAATAAAAAAAGAAATAATATATTGCCACCATTGTTGAGAGACGTGCTGATTTGTGATATTTCTGTGCTCCTGTAAGACAGTGTAGCTCTGTTTCTTTGGTTTTGCATGAGGTGTTAAAAAAAAATTGTCATTGTAAATCACTGCTGTAGTTTCACAGTAGTGGTAATATAACAGCTTTGATACAGAATTAAACTCTGAATGAGATTAATAAATGAACAGGCTATATGATGATTTTGTCATCATACTCAATTTAACAAATTGCATTCACAAACCTTGTATGTGTGCACAAGTGTGGCTTGCAAAAAAAAAGTTCAAGCATGAGAAAAATGTATGTTTAAAAAGTCAAGGGTCAGGAGCCCATCTAAAGCAAACACTGATCTCTATAATGGTAATTTCAAACCAAACATTTTCAGTGAAACATCTCAATAACAACTTTGTAGATGTATGACAGAAATAAAGTCATACTGGTAAATAATAAGTGTCAAAATGTGTAATGGCTGGAAGTCATTTCTTGTGTTTCTCTATTTTCTGTTCGTGTGTTCCTCTTTCCTTCAGTGAATCTGCTTGTTAACAGCAGCTGTTCATCACTAATGCTCAACAATCACTGACATATTCACTTAATTATCTCACTGCAATGTTACTTTTACTCTCAGTAGTGTGGATTTTCCTGTGGGGTTGAAAGGGTTAATAGTGTAAGCTGAAATGACACACCCACTGAATGTATTTTAACAGTAATAAACTGTAAGTTATAAAACAGGTATATACTAGCAACACTGTTGCCAGTAGTTTACTGTAAAATGTCTTTTTTTGGGTCACCATTGTGCTGAAGAGTAGAGCCTGTGCTTCAGTCCTGGAGAAGACCTAGAATCATTGATGATATGCTGTGTGTTGCTTTATTTAACAGGCGGTGCCTGTATAGTTGCTGGTCCAGTGGAAATCTTTTTATGTACAATAGTTTTTTAGTGGCCTCAAATGAAATAAGTTCACAGTAATACATTGCTCACATTATTACTGCATTATACATTTTAGTTAATACATTTAAATGAAAGTTGGTCAATTTAAAGCAGTCGGTTTCTGCAAGTGACATTAGTTAACTCAAGTTTTAATTTAGTGCATTACAGTAACATACTGTAGATTACAGTAAAGAACTGTACAATTAACAGTAAAAAACCTGGTAAGGTCTAACAGTGTAGCTAAAGCAAACACACACCTTTATGAGATGCAAGTTAAAGAGAACTTGGTAAAGACAGAGTATGATAAATCCACATTAAGTGCACATACCCTACATTTTGACAAATGTATTTTAAGATATAAATTGGATAATTATTTCATCTCATTTTATAAGAAACAACTCAAACCATAATCTACATTCAAACCATATGGGAAAAAGTTTTTAATGTTGGTTTTATCATGTATGATAATAATCAATAATATTTAATATTTGTGTGACCAGATTAAGTGTTTTAGTTGGGATTTAGACGCCTATATAGGCTATCTATACTTACTCCAGTCCTATAGAGGGAGTCTGTTGCAGGCTAACTTCCTGTGCTTAGTTTTCCACTAGGAAGTAGATAAAAGCAGTGTGCAGAGTGGATGAATCGTTTTGGTTGGCCCGGTCAGCGTGCGTTAAATGCGAGCTGAAAAGTTATTTATAGCAGAAGTTTATCTTCGCGTCAGGCGCAGCTTGTTAAAAGTTGGACGAGTAACTGGTCAGCGCATCGCCTTTGTTCTCAATCAAAAGCAGGGACGCGGCGAGCTGGAGCAACGAGAGCTTTTCATTCATACGGGCGAATTGCTGTCGTAGCTGTAAGCAAGAACGGTAAGCAGCTGTTTCTTGACTGTTGCGTGCAACTCAGAGAGCTCGGTAAACAAAATCGTCCTTTAATAGAGCTATTCTCCTCGCTCTTAGCTTTTTGGGGATTAAGCCGGATGCCGAGGAGTCGAGTGGAGCACCAGTAACCAGTAAAATAAGAAACTGAGTGCTTCGGGGTGTAATTGCTGCTTTCCCCTATTATAAATGTGAGAACTGTATTGTACCTCCAAGGTGTATTGTACATTTTGTTTGTTTTGTTTGTTGTTTTGTTTGCTTTCCTGAAGGGGTGGTTTTTGATGAATGGTCTGGCAAACAGTATCATAACATTGCGCAACATTTACCCAAAGCTAGCCTCTAGCGTAGATTTGGGGTGGTTTCTCATGTATTATTCAGTTTGAGCTTGCCGTGTACAGGGTTTCCATATTCGGGGTGCTGTGTTAACTAAGATTGCAGTATTTGATACACTGTGTGATAGTGAGGTTTTGCTGTTGGCCATTTGTGTGCCTATGGACAGTATTATTTGCCAACCTTCAATATTTTAACTATACCATTTGTGATAATAAAGTAAGATATTATTTTTTGTATACCAGCCTCTGTCTTCCTTTGAATCCTTTAAGATACCTGTTGAAGGGAACTAGGTAATGCTGATAGGGAAAAGTTCCATAATGTTACATCTGGCGTAGTCGGCTCAGGATTCTAAGGCTGGTTGCATAGTTTTTTTTTGTTTGTTTGGTTGTTTGTTTGTTTTTTTGTTTTGTTTCATTATTGTATCGTTGTGGTACTTGGAGGTACAAGGTTGTTTTGTTAGGGGGGGAAGCGGCAGTTCACCATCTTCAGGGAGAACGTGGTTGGAGACTCGGCAGCAAGTGCTTATCGAAGATCAACTGAGACAATGTCTTCTCCACAAGGCATGACGGAACTACGGGAGCTAATGGACCAAATTCGACAGCTTCAGGCTGAAAATGAACAATTGAAAGCACAGGGACAGGACAGAAACAGGGATACTGATGGTTCTACTTCTAACAGTGAGTCTCGTATAACACCTGCCTCTACTGATTCTGAACAGTCTACATCTAGTAATGCATCTGGGTCTGCTTTGATTCATGCACGTTATGTTTATGTCCCACGAGAGCGCAAATGTTCTAAATTTACTGGTAAAATGTCTATTGACCTAATCACCTTAGATCAATGGGTCACTGAGGTCCGTAGATGCCTCGAGGCTAGGCCTATGCCTAATGCTGAACAAGTGTTGTTTCTGTACGATTATCTGGATGGGGGGGCAAAAGCAGAGGTGGAGTTTCATGAAGCTTCAGATAGGGATACAGCTGAAAAGATTTTTAAGATTCTTGCTGAAAATTTCAGTTGTTCTCAGTCCTATGTGGCGGCGCAGTTGTGTTTTTTTCAGTGACACCAGAAAGAGGGGGAGTCCCTACGTGATTTTTCTCATGTCTTAAAGTCTTTAATGGACGCTGTAATAAAAAAGACACCTGGTGGAATTTTAAATCATGACTTAGTGCTATGCGACCAGTTTGCTGAAAATGTAAACGATGACATATTGAGAAGGGAGCTAAAAAGACACCTTGCACTAGACCCTGACATGAGTTTTGTTACACTCCGTAGCATAGCTATTAAATGGGTGGATGAGGGGAAGCAAGGAATGAGGACTAGACCCAGAGCTTTCTCTTTCGATACTCACGTATCTGTTGGGGGTAGTCGGGGTGTAGATTCTAATGCAATATCGGCAACCAACACTGAAATGACAGAGCTAAAGGAATGCCTACTGTGTCAGCAGGTCCAACTAGATGCCATTTTGTCACAATTAAATTCATCTCGTCCACAAGCCAACTCCAGGAGTGTAGGAGGCCAGTCCAAAACATACCGGTTTCATCCTGATGGCAGGCCGATTTGCAATCGCTGTAGCAGAGCAGGGCACATTGCCAAATACTGTCGTATCGATCCAAACTCTAGTAATGTAGCAACCCAGGGGGTGGGGCAGAGGGCTGTAGCTCATAATCAGTTAGTGGAATCACCCGCTCCTCTGCAGCCGCAGGAAAACTAGTGCCCTCTGGTGTGGAGAGTCAAACACCAAGGGGGGCTCAATTAGGCTCTTGTCACTCGGCTTTTGATACCATGCCCCACCTCATAGGTCAGTGTCCAGTAGTTCATGTCTGGATGGGAGGAAAGGCAATTACATGTTTACTGGACACAGGCTCTATGGTTTCCACAATAACAGAAACATTCTTTTGGGAAAATGTTCAATCCCGTGAGGAGTCCCTTAAACCATGCAGTTGGCTCCAATTACGAGCAGCGAATGGGTACAAAATCCCATTATCTTGATTTAGATGTGACCGTATTGGGTAAAACCTCCCCTAACATGGGCATTTTAGTAGTGCGTGATCCAACCGATCATTTTACTCAACAACAGAAGCGTGTGGTCCCTGGTCTATTAGGTATGAATATCATCCAGAGCTTTTATAAAGAATTGTTTGCCGACATAATGTCAACCTCAGCCCAGGTCTCCCCGATGGATAAAGATAGCAGAGTATGGCGACAGGCTTTCACCACATGCCAGTCCATTGAGAAACTCCATAGTAAAGGGTGTTTAGGCAAGGCTAGAGTTCAGAGTTCTGCAGTTCGCATTCCTGCCGGGTCTCTAAAACGTATTCCCATAGTTTGTCCCAGCGCGGCTAATCTCTCCCTCCACTCTGTGCTAATGGAACCGCCCATAGAAGAAACCCAGTTGCCAGTGGGTATTTTGATCTCTAAGGCGTTACTATCAGTGAAGAACGGGCTGGTAGAAATACCAGTCACTAATGTGAGTTTACAAGAGGTGTGGCTGCAACCGCACACCATCTTGGGCGTACTCCATATTGTTCAGGTTATGTCTTCAGGGTGTTCAGTGAACACTGTGGAAGGGTGTAGTGGGGAACAGGTGGCCGTAGTCCAGTCAGCTGAGATTAAAGCTACTCCCGCAATTGATTTTTCTAACATGTCTTGGCCAACCCTATCTGTAGATCAGGAATACCAAGTAAAAGTACTATTGCAGAAACACAGCGATGTTTTCAGTCAGGGGGAGGGTGATATAGGGTGTACCACTTTGGTAGAGCATCAGATCCACTTCAATGATGATGTCCCCATTAGGCAGAGATACTGTCGATTGCCTCCTTCCCAGTACGACCAAGTCAAAGCCCACATCCAGCAGCTGTTGGAGACAGGAGTTATGAAACCTAGTTCTAGTCCCTACTCGTCGCCTATAGTTATCGTGCAAAAGAAAGGGGGGGACCTTAGACTCTGTGTTGACTATCGGCTCTTGAATGCAAAGACGAGGAAGGACGCTTACCCACTCCCCCGTATAGATGAGTCCTTGGATGCACTGACTGGAGCTAAATGGTTCTCAACTTTAGACCTTGCCAGTGGTTACAACCAAGTGCCAGTTGCAGAAGTGGATAAGGCCAAGACAGCATTTTGTACAGCGTTTGGACTCTTTGAGTTTAATCGTATGCCTTTTGGCCTTTGTAACTCACCGAGTACTTTCCAGAGGTTGATGGAGAGAATTTTTGGAGATCAAAGCTTTCAATCACTTCTACTCTACTTAGATGACATAATCATCTTCTCAACCTCTTTTGACAAACACCTGAAGCGCTTGGAGCTCGTCTTTAACCGTCTGCACAGTAACCACCTCAAGTTAAAACCATCTAAATGCCATTTCTTTCAAAGAGAGGTAAAATACCTGGGACATGTCGTTTCTGCTGATGGGGTAGCTACTGATCTGGACAAAGTCAAAGCAGTAGCAGAATGGAAACAGCCGGCCACCACAAAGGAACTAAGATCTTTTCTGGGGTTTGCATCATATTACCGTCGTTTTGTTGAGGGCTTTGCAAAGATTGCCACACCATTGCATAGACTGGTTGCCCAGGTGGAGTCAGGTGCTAATAGGTCTAGGTCCCGAGCTAACGTACTGGGAAACGGATGGACCCCAGAGTGCCAGCAGAGTTTCCAGACTCTAAAAACCCGCCTGATCAGCGCCCCCGTCTTAGCGTATGCTGATTTCACGAAACCGTTCGTTTTGAAAGTTGATGCAAGTCATGCTGGGCTCGGTGCCGTCCTAGCCCAAGAGCAAGATGGACGTAGGAAGCCCATTGCTTTTGCCAGTAGAGGGTTACGACCAATCGAGAGAAACATGTCCAACTATAGCTCCCATAAGCTAGAGCTAGAGGGGCTACAGAACATTGCTGGGCTTCAGAGCTAGCTATGTTCGATTTTGAAATCAGATACTGCCCAGGCTCTGCGAACAGAAATGTGGATGCACTTTCCAGGCTGCCAGCCCCTGTTTCCATCTCCACTGTGGCCCCAGGCATAGAGGTCCCCTTAGTCCCTTCGAGTGCTAGTGACCGTAAGACCCAAATCTTGTGCCAAGAGACCAGTGCCTTACCAATCTGACAGAAGGCCAACTTGCAAGCCCTACAGATGGAGGATCCTGCTATTGGGCCATTCATCCAGCTCTGGAAACGAGGAGCAGTTCCAACAAAACCAGAACGGATACTGCTGCCTCCAGAGGCTCAGAAACTGCTGAAGCATTGGCTAAGGATTCGGTGTCGGGATGGGGTGTTGTACCGCAGCGTTCGGCTGCCAGGGTACAGTAGAGAGACGTTCCAGCTCATCTTGCCGCAGTGCCTAAAACAGGAAGTCTTGAGAGGTCTTCATGATCATCATGGACATCAAGGTATAGAACGTACAACCCGCCTCATTAGAGAAAGATGTTTTTGGCCTGGTATGTCTCAAGAGATTAAGAACTATTGTCAGGAGTGCGGCCGCTGCATTGTGGCAAAAGCGGTCCTCCCACAAGTGAGAACTTTTCCAGGGAACCTGACCGCGTCCAGACCTCTAGAGGTTGTAGCCATCGATTTCACCACATTAGAGAAATCAACAGATGGGCGTGAACATGTTCTGATTGCGACGGACGTATTCTCAATAGTATCAAGAAAGTTCGATGACCCGGGACTTGAACTCGGGTCGCCCCAAAGCTAAAAAAAAAATATTGTCAGGGGACTGACCACTAGGCTATTGAGGCTAACAAAATGCTACAATTTAATAAATATTAGAACCTTATTGTGTAAGAAACATAGGGGGAACGGAATCCGACGGCAAAAAAACAGCTGTCGGAATCCGTTCCCCCACTCCCATTATGAGAGGTGTTGATGTAATGACTTAAAAAATGCTGATTCTATTTTGTGTGTGGATGGAGCTTAACTTGCATCAGTTTAAAGAATATATTTTTTGCCTTTTATTATGATAGGAAAGTATAGTATCAAGAAAGTTCGACGACCCTGGACTTGAACTCGGGTTGCCCAAAGCTAAAAAAAATATTGTCAGGGTACTGACAACTAGGCTATTGAGACTAGTAACTTCCTTCAATTTGATACATATTAGAACCTTATTGTGTAAGAAACATAGGGGGAACGGAATCCGACGGCAAATAGTTCAGCTGTCGAAATCCCTTCCCCCACTCCCATTATGAGAGGTGTTGATGTAATGGCTTAAAAAATGCTGATTCTATTTTTGTGAGTGTATGGAGCTTAAACAGCATCAATTTGATAAATATAAGAACCTCAGTGTGTCAAAAATATGGGGGGAACGGAATCCGACGGCAAAAAGAAAAACAGTTGTCAGAATCCGTTCCCCCACTCCCATTATGAGAGGTGTTGATGTAATGGCTTAAAAAATGCTGATTCTATTTTGTGTGTGGATGGAGCTTAACTTGCAACAGTTTAAAGAATATATTTTTTGCCTTTTATTATGATAGGAAAGTATAGTATCAAGAAAGTTCGATGACCCGGGACTTGAACTCGGGTCGCCCCAAAGCTAAAAAAAAATATTGTCAGGGGACTGACCACTAGGCTACTGAGGCTAGCAAAATGCTACAATTTAATAAATATTAGAACCTTATTGTGTAAGAAACATAGGGGGAACGGAATCCGACGGCAAAAAAACAGCTGTCGGAATCCGTTCCCCCACTCCCATTATGAGAGGTGTTGATGTAATGACTTAAAAAATGCTGATTCTATTTTGTGTGTGGATGGAGCTTAACTTGCATCAGTTTAAAGAATATATTTTTTGCCTTTTATTATGATAGGAAAGTATAGTATCAAGAAAGTTCGACGACCCTGGACTTGAACTCGGGTTGCCCAAAGCTAAAAAAAATATTGTCAGGGTACTGACAGCTAGGCTATTGAGACTAGTAACTTCCTTCAATTTGATAAATATTAGAACCTTATTGTGTAAGAAACATAGGGGGAACGGAATCCGACGGCAAATAGTTCAGCTGTCGAAATCCGTTCCCCCACTCTCATTATGAGAGGTGTTGATGTAATGGCTTAAAAAATGCTGATTCTATTTTGTGTGTGGATGGAGCTTAACTTGCAACAGTTTAAAGAATATATTTTTTGCCTTTTATTATGATAGGAAAGTATAGTATTCCTTCTTAAAAAATGCTAATTCTATTTTTGTGAGTGTATGGAGCTTAAACAGCATCAATTTGATAAATATAAGAACCTCAGTGTGTCAGAAATATGGGGGGAACAGAATCCGACGGCAAATAGTTTTTATTATGATAGGAAAGTATAGTATCAAGAAAGTTCGATGACCCGGGACTTGAACTCGGGTCACCCCAAAGCTAAAAAAAAAATATTATCAGGGTACTGACAACTAGGGTATTGAGACTAGTAACTTCCTTCAATTTGATAAATATTAGAACCTTATTGTGTACGAAACATAGGGGGAACGGAATCCGACGGCAAATAGTTCAGCTGTCGAAATCCGTTCCCCCACTCCCATTATGAGAGGTGTTGATGTAATGGCTTAAAAAATGCTGAATCTATTTTGTGTGTGGATGGAGCTTAACTTGCATCAGTTTAAAGAATATATTTTTTGCCTTTTATTATGATAGGAAAGTATAGTATCAAGAAAGTTCGACGACCCTGGACTTGAACTCGGGTTGCCCAAAGCAAAGAAAAATAGGGTACTGACAACTAGGCTATTGAGACTAGTAACTTCCTTCAATTTGATAAATATTAGAACCATATTGTGTACGAAACACAGGGGGAACGGAATCCGACGGCAAATAGTTCAGCTGTCGAAATCCGTTCCCCCACTCCCATTATGAGAGGTGTTGATGTAATGGCTTAAAAAATGCTGATTCTATTTTTGTGAGTGTATGGAGCTTAAACAGCATCAATTTGATAAATATAAGAACCTCAGTGTGTCAGAAATATGGGGGGAACAGAATCCGACGGCAAAAAGAAAAACAGTTGTCAGAATCCGTTCCCCCACTCCCATTATGAGAGGTGTTGATGTAATGGCTTAAAAAAGGCTGATTCTATTTTGTGTGTGGATGGAGCTTAACTTGCAACAGTTTAAAGAATATATTTTTTGCCTTTTATTATGATAGGAAAGTATAGTATCAAGAAAGTTCGACGACCCTGGACTTGAACTCGGGTTGCCCAAAGCTAAAAAAAATATTGTCAGGGTACTGACAGCTAGGCTATTGAGACTAGTAACTTCCTTCAATTTGATAAATATTAGAACCTTATTGTGTAAGAAACATAGGGGGAACGGATTCCGACGGCAAATAGTTCAGCTGTCGAAATCCGTTCCCCCACTCTCATTATGAGAGGTGTTGATGTAATGGCTTAAAAAATGCTGATTCTATTTTGTGTGTGGATGGAGCTTAACTTGCAACAGTTTAAAGAATATATTTTTTGCCTTTTATTATGATAGGAAAGTATAGTATTCCTTCTTAAAAAATGCTGATTCTATTTTTGTGAGTGTATGGAGCTTAAACAGCATCAATTTGATAAATATAAGAACCTCAGTGTGTCAGAAATATGGGGGGAACAGAATCCGACGGCAAATAGTTTTTATTATGATAGGAAAGTATAGTATCAAGAAAGTTCGATGACCCGGGACTTGAACTCGGGTCACCCCAAAGCTAAAAAAAAAATATTATCAGGGTACTGACAACTAGGCTATTGAGACTAGTAACTTCCTTCAATTTGATAAATATTAGAACCTTATTGTGTACGAAACATAGGGGGAACGGAATCCGACGGCAAATAGTTCAGCTGTCGAAATCCGTTCCCCCACTCCCATTATGAGAGGTGTTGATGTAATGGCTTAAAAAATGCTGATTCTATTTTGTGTGTGGATGGAGCTTAACTTGCATCAGTTTAAAGAATATATTTTTTGCCTTTTATTATGATAGGAAAGTATAGCATCAAGAAAGTTCGACGACCCTGGACTTGAACTCGGGTTGCCCAAAGCTAAAAAAAATATTGTCAGGGTACTGACAACTAGGCTATTGAGACTAGTAACTTCCTTCCATTTGATGAATATTAGAACCTTATTGTGTACGAAACACAGGGGGAACGGAATCCGACGGCAAATAGTTCAGCTGTCGAAATCCGTTCCCCCACTCCCATTATGAGAGGTGTTGATGTAATGGCTTAAAAAATGCTGATTCTATTTTTGTGAGTGTATGGAGCTTAAACAGCATCAATTTGATAAATATAAGAACCTCAGTGTGTCAGAAATATGGGGGGAACAGAATCCGACGGCAAAAAGAAAAACAGTTGTCAGAATCCGTTCCCCCACTCCCATTATGAGAGGTGTTGATGTAATGGCTTAAAAAATGCTGATTCTATTTTGTGTGTGGATGGAGCTTAACTTGCAACAGTTTAAAGAATATATTTTTTGCCTTTTATTATGATAGGAAAGTATAGTATCAAGAAAGTTCGATGACCCGGGACTTGAACTCGGGTCGCCCCAAAGCTAAAAAAAATATTGTCAGGGGACTGACCACTAGGCTATTGAGGCTAGCAAAATGCTACAATTTAATAAATATTAGAACCTTATTGTGTAAGAAACATAGGGGGAACGGAATCCGACGGCAAAAAAACAGCTGTCGGAATCCGTTCCCCCACTCCCATTATGAGAGGTGTTGATGTAATGACTTAAAAAATGCTGATTCTATTTTGTGTGTGGATGGAGCTTAACTTGCATCAGTTTAAAGAATATATTTTTTGCCTTTTATTATGATAGGAAAGTATAGTATCAAGAAAGTTCGACGACCCTGGACTTGAACTCGGGTTGCCCAAAGCTAAAAAAAATATTGTCAGGGTACTGACAACTAGGCTATTGAGACTAGTAACTTCCTTCCATTTGATAAATATTAGAACCTTATTGTGTACGAAACATAGGGGGAACGGAATCCGACGACAAATAGTTCAGCTGTCGAAATCCGTTCCCCCACTCCCATTATGAGAGGTGTTGATGTAATGGCTTAAAAAATGCTGATTCTATTTTTGTGAGTGTATGGAGCTTAAACAGCATCAATTTGATAAATATAAGAACCTCAGTGTGTCAGAAATATGGGGGGAACAGAATCCGACAGCAAAAAGAAAAACAGTTGTCAGAATCCGTTCCCCCACTCCCATTATGAGAGGTGTTGATGTAATGGCTTAAAAAATGCTGATTCTATTTTGTGTGTGGATGGAGCTTAACTTGCAACAGTTTAAAGAATATATTTTTTGCCTTTTATTATGATAGGAAAGTATAGTATCAAGAAAGTTCGATGACCCGGGACTTGAACTCGGGTCGCCCCAAAGCTAAAAAAAAATATTGTCAGGGGACTGACCACTAGGCTACTGAGGCTAGCAAAATGCTACAATTTAATAAATATTAGAATCTTATTGTGTAAGAAACATAGGGGGAACGGAATCCGACGGCAAAAAAACAGCTGTCGGAATCCGTTCCCCCACTCCCATTATGAGAGGTGTTGATGTAATGGCTTAAAAAATGCTGATTCTATTTTGTGTGTGGATGGAGCTTAACTTGCATCAGTTTAAAGAATATATTTTTTGCCTTTTATTATGATAGGAAAGTATAGTATCAAGAAAGTTTGACGACCCTGGACTTGAACTCGGGTTGCCCAAAGCTAAAAAAAATGTTGTCAGGGTACTGACAACTAGGCTATTGAGACTAGTAACTTCTTTCAATTTGATAAAAATTAGAACCTTATTGTGTACGAAACACAGGGGGAACGGAATCCGACGGCAAATAGTTCAGCTGTCGAAATCCGTTCCCCCACTCCCATTATGAGAGGTGTTGATGTAATGGCTTAAAAAATGCTGATTCTATTTTTGTGAGTGTATGGAGCTTAAACAGCATCAATTTGATACATATAAGAACCTCAGTGTGTCAGAAATATGGGGGGAACAGAATCCGACGGCAAAAAGAAAAACAGTTGTCAGAATCCGTTCCCCCACTCAATTCAGGGTAGACGCACAACCCCTACTCCCTTTTTAGTAAGATTTAGACCTTGGGTATAAGTAGAACGGGGGATTCCCTCACCGAGACAGCGAGTTCTCAAAGCTGGGGTGGATGTGACCAGATTAAGTGTTTTAGTTGGGATTTAGACGCCTATGTAGGCTATCTATACTTACTACAGTCCTATAGAGGGAGTTTGTTGCAGGCTAACTTCCTGTGCTTAGTTTTCCACTAGGAAGTAGATAAAAGCAGTGTGCAGGGTGGATGAATCGTTTTGGTTGGCCCGGTCAGCGTGCGTTAAATGCGAGCTGAAAAGTTATTTATAGCAGAAGTTTATCTTCGCGTCAGGCGCAGCTTGTTAAAAGTTGGACGAGTAACTGGTCAGCGCATCGCCTTTGTTCTCAATCAAAAGCAGGGACGCGGCGAGCTGGAGCAACGAGAGCTTTTCATTCATACGGGCGAATTGCTGTCGTAGCTTTAAGCAGGAACGGTAAGCAGCTGTTTCTTGACTGTTGCGTGCAACTCAGAGAGCTCGGTAAACGAGATCGTCCTTTAATAGAGCTATTCTCCGAGTGGAGCACCAGTAATTAATACAACTAGGAGCGGGGATCCTAAGTGCAAGAAACTGAGTGCTTCGGGGTGTAATTGCCGCTTTCCCCTATTATAAATGTGAGAACTGTATTGTACCTCCAAGGTGTATTGTACATTTTGTTTGTTTTGTTTGTTGTTTTGTTTGCTTTCCTGAAGGGGTGGTTTTTGATGAATGGTCTGGCAAACAGTATCATAACATTGCGCAACACTTACCCAAAGCTAGCCTCTAGCGTAGATTTGGGGTGGTTTCTCATGTATTATTCAGTTTGAGCTTGCTGTGTACAGGGTTTCCATATTGGGGGTGCTGTGTTTTTGATTGCGGTATTTGATACACTGTGTGATAGTGAGGTTTTGCTGTTGGCCATTTGTGTGCCTATGGACAGTATTATTTGCCAACCTTCAATATTTTAACTATACCATTTGTGATAATAAAGTAAGATATTATTTTTTGTATACCAGCCTCTGTCTTCCTTTGAATCCTTTAAGATACCTGTTGAAGGGAACTAGGTAATGCTGATAAGGAAAAGTTCCATAATGTTACATTTGGATGTATCCAAATAATCAAACTATTTGAGTGAGTGTGCAGTTGAACTCTTTAGAAGAGATTTACATACATATATGCCTATTATAAATGTGTCTTTTGTGTGTTTGTAAGGACCACCCATTGGCCCAAAGACGGAATCCAATGGCCTGGGCGAAGGCATAATGCGTGTGTGTATTTTCAGCTCTTACGTGGATCTCACGGACACAGCCTCGCCAGTCTGATCTTGGTCAGAGGGTGCAGGGTTTGCTAATATCTCTTAAGTCGGTTGCCTACTGCTCACTCATACAAAAAAGTGTAGTTTATTTAGCCACTTCCATACATCTTGCCAAGTCAGTGACAGACAGAAATCAAAAGGTCTTCAGATGACATGCCTACTGCTCCGTTCATATGCGCCTTTATGGTGCCTTCACGTGCTATGGTAATTATGGTAAATACCAAAAGCCGACGTGGAAAATGCACATGAACACCCCCTCATGTGGTATTTTCCACTGGGCAACTCGTAGAATATTTTGATGTACGAGTTGCCAAGATGAGATAACCTTTGACCTTTTCAAAATGGCGGAGAGCAACGCAAGAGTCGTGAATAAGCATTGCACACAACTAAACGTTTTTTTGCTGCTGTTAGCGGATAGTTTTTGTAGCCTATACAATGTTGTGTCATTAACAATTGTAATATAATGTGTTAACACTCAGTGTCAGTTTTAAAAATACCGTTATGGTTTGGTGTTACCTACCCAGAGCAGATGCTAGCTAGCAGTCAATAGGAGCCTCCTAGTAATGAGCGGTCAGGCAATTTACTCATGTGAATGTATTTTGTCTGTAGTGTACGCCAGCGACACCATGATTTACTGACTTTTACGTTTTAGCCAAATAACAGGTCTGGATCTGTGAGTCAAATTTTTTTACCTACATTACGACAACAAAAGCACTTGAACACAACACACTGGTGAATACCAGTTCACAAGTGGAAAACATCATCTTTTCCATAGCACGTGAAGGCACCATTAGTTTGACCTATCCTGGACACAGAGCTGCGGTAGCACCAGCCTCCTCATAGTCTCCTAAAATAATGATTTCAGAAAACTTCAGAATAAATCAAGATGTAACATTTATTTGTCAGGTAAAATGTATCATGCCAATTACACAAGTAAATGATTAAAAGCCAATTCAGAAATAATACATACATAACATCAATTACGCCATATTGCATTAGTAATCGCAGGCGATACGTCCATGATAATTAATGTGATATGGCTCAGCTTGTCAGTGAACTACGGCTCTGTGTAGTAAATGCCGCTCCATCTGAAAGCAGGTGATGGCGATTTACTACTAATCAAGGAATCGGCTTTACTGACGAGATGCGCATAACAATGTAATGCAATATATCGCCTAGCCCTAACTGTAATGTTGCCCCAAAAACCATCCCAGCAAACACATTTACGTTGTGGCAACGTCTGTGGCACGTTGCATTTCTGCTATGGCAACGTCGCTGTATACGTGCTCGCAACATTGTAACAACGTAGAATTGTAAGACGTGACAGGGCTGTAGCAACGTTATTGCGCGACATTCAGCAACTGAGAGACGACGTTCTGGCAATATTTTTATATGGTGTATTTTGTTAGATAATTATACTTTTTATCGTTTATTGTTTATCTATATTATTATTGAATGGGGCTATCAACACCTGCAAGTGTAGCCTACACTTTGAAGAGTAAAAATGACAGGTTTCGTTAATTCAACTTTATTAAAATTGCATATAATCAAATTGCACTTCCAAAAGTCATACATTTGTGAAAAAAAGAAAGAAATAAACGAATACACATTTATTTTAAGTATAATAAATAAAACATGAAAAGCAAAGGCAGATCAGAACATTTAATGAACAATCCCGGGTCTGTATGGCAGACAGTAGCCGAGCAGGTGTCACCGAAACATCCACAAATCCAGAGGAGCAAAGAAACGAATGAGACTAAATAGCGGAAAAACTAAACAGTGCGAGCGATGCTTCATTAATCACATTAGAAATTAAAGCTGTAGGTTGTGTTTGATAGCTGAGGTAGGCTAAACGCAATACTCACGTATCCTTGCTCGATGAGGAATGAGAACACAATGAGCCCAACAACAGGTGGTTGGAATTTAAAAGGCTGATTTTCCCGCTTCAGGGCAGTGACGAGTACATTATGTAGTCCAGTGGTTGTCAAGACACCCTAGGCACAACCTTAAGCAATGGCCCTGAACGATTGTTTAATGTCAACATTGTGACAACGCTGTAACAACTTCACCACACAACGTAGTTATAGCAACCTTTTGGCCATGTTGTTAAAACGTTGTTAGAAGGTTGGCTACGTTGTGCCAACGTTCTGTGTTTGCTGGGATGTGGAGTATGTTTTAATGTAAGGAGTAAACAGGGTATTACCAGAAGAGGCCTTTTCACGCAAACTAAAGAAAGGCAACAAAAGAAAATGAATTTTGAAAGTGAGTAGAGAAGACCTGGGGCAGCTAAACTTGCACGTGGTTAGCTAAGTTTGAGCCAGACAGAACATCAACCTGACCGTCAAGAACTTTTTGTCTCTCTAAATAAATTATGGACCCATCCATTGATATATAGAAATTAATTGATATCTACCTACCCTAGCTTTATCAAGCTATCATTTGTAAATAATAAATGTTGCATCATTGCTAAACAACAATTACTTTAGCAGATTATTTAACATGCCTCAATTTGTGTCGCTGTACAGCCTCCCCCTACTGGACACATCAGGAACTTAAGAGGGGTAAAACTGCCTGGGGCGTATATCTACCAGGTCCAGGTCTGCAGCCTCCCCCTACTCAAAAAAAAAAATAAAAAAAAATAAAAGGTTTCTCCTAAGACATCCTAGATGCTATAAGAAACCTAGCATAATGGTGACACAGTTCTTGCACTAGTGGTTATTTCAAGGTGTATCACAGAAGGTATTTCAATTATGTAATGTATGTTTTAAGGTATACAAATATTTGCCTGATGTTCAAAATTAATTTCAAAGTTGTTTATTGATGTGTCACAAATCTGTTTTTAAACCAAATGAACCTGAAGATTATATGTATACACACTTCTTTAAAATAAATAATCTAATGTTCATTTATAAATACATTATTGTTCATTTTAAACCATCAATGACTTGTGTGACGAGTCTCTGATTGTGCCTGCTGTTGTCGACTGGTGGGTCTGGCTGGGAGACTCATCAGGAGAATGATGTACACCTGTGCAGGGCCATCAAGAGAATGATGTTCACCTGTATATAAGCTTAGGCTTTGAGAATGTTGAGTGTGCTTCGGAGAGCTCCAGTGCTGAGAGACGTTGTGAGACTTGTTTTCTCCCGTTTGTTTTGTTTGTTTTCTGTTTTGTTTGATTTGATTATGTTTTCCTTTGTATTAATTTTGAGCTTGGTTCTGTCTGACACTTTAACATCGTTTGTCAGACAGAAATGGTTAGTTATTTTGTAATTGATTTCCCGTTTTACCTATTTTCTTACTTTTGTTAATAAAAACTTGTTGCAACTTTACCAACCTTTATTAAGTCCTCCACTTATTTGTCACGGCTTTGAGCCGGTCGTGACAAATATGGGGGCTCGTCCAGCCAATTGTTATTTGATGAAGATTCGTTTGTAGTTTGTGTCGTCCGGTTAATTATTAGTTGATAAAGATTTGTTCGTAGTTTGTTAGTGTGATAAATATGGACGCTCCGTTTAAGTGATAAATATGTGTCCAATTTGTTTGGTAGCTGACAATTTGGTTTGGTAAGAGAAATGTGCACGTTCATCCGCGGTTTTGTTTAGAGTGATGTATTTGGAGACTCATTATTTGTTTAAATAGTTCATTTCGTTAAATTGATGATTCATTCGTTAGAAATATTTTTTTCCCCAATAATATTCGTTAAGTAAAAACCTGTGGAGGATTTTTAGTGGTTGGTTTGGTTGTTTTGGCTGGTTGTTTTATGGGAGTTTTGGTAAGTATTGGCTACTGTTTGTATATTTGAAGAGATAATTGTTTTGGAATAGGCTTTTCCCTGTGTAGGTTTAGCGGGATATCCTTAACAGGATGTTCCGGTCTTTTTTTATTTTATTTTATTATTTTTGTACGGTGAAAGCAGTTAGAGCATTTGTCTCGGGAACACGTCCGTGTTTGTAGTAGTGACTCGTAAATTGGTTGCTATTGCAAACACTGGTTTACAGTGTATAAAAACCCGCTGCAAGTAACTGTATGAAGAATAGGGATGAGTTTAGGTCGTTTCAATATTAGTTTGAGGGAATTGCTTGTTCCAACTTCTGTCTCTAAAATATTTTTGAAAATTTAGTAACCATACATTTGTCATAATGACCTCCAACGTTCAGGAATTTGTTAATGTGCCGTCCGAAAGCTTGTTAAATGATTTAACCAAGGATCAACTGTAGAACTTGCAGAATACTACAAAATTAATCTGATGAGTCAAGATAAATGTCTAAAGGATCAGGTTAAAACCTTGGTAAAGACAGAGCTAATTGAACGTGGTATTCTAGAGTCTAAATCTTCAGAAGACCCGTTAACTTTTGTCAGCGCGGCATCAACACAGTCTCATTTAACATTTGAACAACAAAAGCAATTGTTGATCATTCAAACGGAAATGAAAGAAAAGCTGTTAGAAGCGCAAAATCGTATTGAATTTTCTAAAGTCCAGTTGCAACAGCAACAACTTGAACTTGAACGTTATCGTTTAGATTTAATACGAGATGGTAAACTTCCTTTAACTGGAGAGTCAGAACGTGGTTCAAGTTCATGCAAGTTTGATGCGGTGAGAAATATGAAGTTAATTCCTAAATTTGATGAGAAAGAGGTCGAGCATTTCTTTTTATTGTTTGAACGTGTTGCAGATGCGCGACGTTGGCCAGATGAAGAGCGGACGTTCATGCTGCAGTCTGGATTTACAGGCAGAGCCCAAGAAGCGTATTCTTCCCTTAGTCTAGAGGATGCTTCCGATTATCAAGCTGTAAAAGCAGCAGTTTTGAGGACTTATGAACTGGTTCCAGAGGTCTATAGACAAAGGTTTAGGTCCTGGAAGAAAAGTGAAAAGCAGACGTATGTTGACTTTGTACACAATTTTTCTGTGTATTTTAATCGTTGGTGTGTAGCTTCTGATGTAAAAACACTTGACGATTTAAAATAATTAATGGTGCTTGAACAATTCAAGAGTTCCATTTCAGATCGTATTGCAACTTACATTAGCGAGCGTAAACCTGATACTGCGTATGAGGCGGCCGTCATGGCTGATGAATTTTCATTTTCTCATAAAACTGTTTTTGGTTACAGATCTGGTGAAGAGAACTTTAAAAAAGAACCATTGCAAAGTTCGAGCAAATTTTCCAGGTTTATGCATGATTCATCCAATGCACAGTGGCATAGATCTATTGAAGAAAAAGACAGAGCGAATATGTGTAATTATTGTCATGAGTTTGGTCACTGGAAGAATGAATGCCTGTTATTGAAAGCAAAAACTGACAATTCTAAACTGAAATCTAAACCTTTGTCTCCTGTAAAGTCTGTGGCTTTGGCTGTGACTGGTTCAACAGTGAACGTGCAAGAAAATTGCTCGCCATGTGTTTCAGCATTTACTCCTTTCATTACAAAGGGTTCTGTTAGAATGGTAGATTCCACACAAACCGTACCAGTAAATATTCTACGTGATACAGGATCAGCAGAATCCTTTGTGTTAGAGTCTGCGTTGCCTTTTTCAGCTGTTTCTTACATTGGGAGTAATGTGCTGATTAAGGGCATTGGCCTGAATGTTATGTCTGTTCCACTTCATAAAATTGTTTTGCATTCTGTGTTGGTCCAGGGAGAAGTGGAAGTGGCTGCTCGTATGACACAATTGAGAATCTTTCATCTGGGTATTACCTAAACGAAGGATTGCTCGTTCGGAAATGGGTGCCACAGGGAGAGTTTGCGATTGGTGATCCTATGGTGCAGATTGTAATTCCTCAGTCTCTCCGGCAGCTAGTGTTACAGACCGCAGATGATACGTCTGGCCACATGGGAGTGAAAAGACGTACAAGTTACTTTTGAAACATTTCTTTTGGCCGAAATTAAAGCGTGATGTATCTAAATACATTAAATCTTGTCACACATGCCAGCTTACTGGAAAACCAAATCAATCTTTGAAACCTGCTCCACTTTATCCAGTTCCAGTCATTAGTCAACCGTTTGAGCATCTCATTGTAGATTGTGTCGGCCCCTTGCCTAGGTCAAAAGCAGGTAGTGAATATTTGCTTACAATTATGTGCCAAGTATCTAGATATCCTGCTGCATATCCTTTACGTTCTGTAACCACAAAATCAGTCTTAAAGGCGCTCACTCAGTTCATTTCAGTATTTGGAATACCACGAGTTATTCAATCTGATCAGGGAAGTCATTTCACTTCTAATTTGTTCGGTCAAATGTTGAAACAACTTCATATTCAACATAACCTCTCCAGTGCTTATCATGCCCAAAGTCAGGGAGTGGTTTCATCAAACGTTAAAATCTCTTTTGAGGTCGTACTGTGTTCAAATGGGTAAGGACTGGGAAACTGGTCTACCTTGGTTAATGATGGCGGCTCGGGAAGCTGCACAAGAAAGTACTGGGTTCAGTCCGAACTACCTTGTTTTTGGACACGATGTGCGAAGTCCGTTGGCTGTTTTGTCAGCTGACTGGGAAAAGTCTGATCCACCGAAAAACGTTTTGTCATATGTTAGTGATTTTCGTAGACGAGTTTATGAGGCGAACCAATTGGCTAAGGCATCTCTGCACAAATCTCAGGGTCGAATGAAACTACTTTTTGATCGTCGAACAGAGTTGTGTTCGTTTCAACCTGGTGACCAGGTACTAGTGTTGTTGCCTGTTGTTGGATCACCGTTTCAGGCTAAGTTTGTTGGACCATATACTGTTGCTTGGCAGATTTCTGAGCTGAATTATTTGATTAATACGCCAGATTGAAAAAAAAAAAGACAAGATTGTGTCACGTAAATTTGTTAAAGCCTTATTATGCTTGTAAAGATTTTGATGACCTTATGACAAATGAAGACCAAGTTGGTGTGCCTGATTCTTTTATTAAACCTGTTATGCTTGCAGATTTATCTGTTAACCCTCTGGGTTCTGAGGTGTTTTTGGGGTCCTTGAGATGTTCTGACATGCCCTGACATTTGTGCTTTTTTCAGTTGCTTATAAACATATTAATGGCAAAGGTGTAATTACACTCTATTTAGCACAAACAGGGCTACCATAATATGTGAGCAACATGAATGTACATGTTTGTATTTTTGAGAGAATAATGTTTATGCATGGTTATTGAAAAAACTAAAAACTAAAGTTTCTGAAATAAGGCCACAAAACACATACTAAATATGTGTCAATAAGACTTTTGACTAATGGATGTTGTCGCCTAGGGTTTTTTTCTTCAAAATGATGTGGAAATCATCCTGCCTAATCATTCACATAACACAATACATTGATTTCAATTTTGCAAAACACTTTCTGTTTGGAAAGGCAATATGCGAGGGGGGCGTCAACGATCCAACACCATCATGCATATTTAGTGGTTCGCACCTGAGGAGACAATGGGGCCCGCATACTTAATGAACCATTCATTCAGGTGTGTCACTGAGCCACAAGAAAGAATGCAATTTCAAATTGTGCTTGCAAATTGGCCTATAATATCCAAGGAAAACATGTCTAGTAATTGTGCAGTTAATTCTCATACTGTATTTTCAGTTTTGGAATATTTATCCTCTCCCCAAATTTGTCACTAATAAAACACAATAAAACTTATTTAAAGAAAAGGCTTATATTTACCTTTTAATAGTTTGTTTACATCTACCTTGTAAATATATATTTATTTATTTTTTATTAAAAAGGTTACAATTACAACAACAATTCAAGCGTAATCTTTCTTTGTAAAAACTAAAGTATACATTTTATCATACATATTTCAAAGTTAAGGATTCATTACTTGAATATAGCCTAGGCTACATTGGAATAAACACTATAACATATTATTTGATTACTTTATTTTTGACAAAACATACTATATTTAACATATGAGCAAAAATTGGCAAACAAAAGCTTATTTGAGGTGGCAGATATTTTACAGTAAAAATGTATAATCTATCCAAAACTAATCAACGAAATGTTGTCTTTCATATGTCTGTAACATAGATCTTTCTTTTTTATTATAAGAAATATAAATGTTAATTTGCAGTTTAATACGTTGCTTATACAAATAAATTGTATTTCAACATATTTCAGTCGATTTTTACTCAGTATAGCAATACAGTTTGCTAAAAGCGAAACATTAATTCACACACAGAAACACGATTCAAATTTAAACCGTCTTTTTGCCAGTTGTGGTAAACAGCGCGCATCTCTGCCGTTCGTTCGTTCGTTCATTCATTCACACACACACAGAAACGCGAAAAAAACTTACTACAGTATTCCATAGCTCAGGATCCGTTGCTCCTCGAAATACCCATACTTCTGAGGTACATTTTCCATTATTATTATTACGATAGTATTATTCCTCACAGCGCTGCGAGACGGTGTAAACAAGTACAATGATCTGAATAAGCTTGATGTGTTTTCTCGAGCTGATATGGGGGCGTTCACAGTTTGCATGGATTGCCTCAGTCATTTGCGTTTGAATAGCACGCGCTCTCCGTGGGCGGGGTCACATTAAAAATAATTAGCTGAGATGAGAACGACTGACATCTCGCTCTTTTCATACAGATTACATAAACTGAGAATATTTGTTTTTTATAAAAATTACTTCATTTAACCCTCTGAGGTCGGCAAACGCACCGGCGCGTTTTGCTGGATTTTCTTCACATTGTAGCACTATAAACTTAAATTACTCCGTCATTTATGGTCATACAGAAAAAAGAAATATAAAAAAAGAATCTGTGATATTTTTACTTTTGTATGTGTCCACTTACAATCAAATCAAAACATTGTGCTTTTGTAAAATAAAGAAAATAAACAGGGTGTGCGTTCTGCCTCTCCGTTGCGGTGAACTTTTTTTTCTTGAGCACGTCTATAAACTGAAACAAAACTCAGCGAATACTTGTCACACATTTATGAGCCATATACCTTTATAAACATTTAAGTGTGTACTTTTAAATGATCGGATTCAAACTGAAAACAAATATTCTCTGTTTAAGTAATTTGTATAAAACCAACAAGATGTCCAGCTTCTCAAACGCTTCCTAATTATTTTTAATTTGAACACGCCCACTCGCGCAAAAGAGATTGACATGCAAATCTCCACATGGAACGCGAACGCGCTCATTACCGCAAAAACAAAACACCAAAACACTTCACAAGTCTCTGCTTTTCGTCGAGTTTGAAAGACGCGCCGTGAGCTTACATTGGATTTAGGCTACCTCAGAAGAAGAAGAACGCGATTTGAAGACAAGAAAGATGTAAGGTAAGAAATTCTTACATATTAGTTTGTTATTGTTGCATAAATTTCACATTGCAGTTGAACTGTTGCTAGATATATGGTGAATATTATAATATTTAGACCCGTGTTTACTGTTACTGTGTTTGTGGATATCTGCTCAAATGTAGATATGTATATGGTAACCATAATGTTTTATATTTGAGCGCGATCGCGTTTGAATGTATCATATTTTGGATCGCGATTGCGTTTGAAAAGCACCAAACGGCTTCATGTTTTTACTATTATCTCATTTCATATCATCATAACGAATGGAAACATTTGAAGTAACATGATAATCAATATATTTTTCTCTAGCTTAGTTGTTACTGAAATATTTTGGAAGATTTATAGGCTGCTATAGGTTATTGTTATTATTATTTTATGCAGCACTGCGCATAGCCTATGCCTACAAGGCACAACAAACCTGGTGTTCATTATATTATATATTGTTGGAAACATTTATGTGTGTGTGTGTGTGTATTCTGTGAATTTTAAAAAGCAATTTTAACCAGAAAAATCTAAAATGTATTCCCAAAATCGTGCAGGCCTTTCTCTTGATATCAGTATGTTCACTTTTTTTTTCTTTCAGGGCCCAGATGCTGAGTCCTGCTGACTTCAACATTCACATGAGTCTCTGTACATGAACATGGTAAAGTGAAAATCAAACACCTTGGAAATGAAAGGTATGTACAATGTTTTTAGGAATGGCACAAAGGTCTCTGTCTTTGGATCATTGTTTTCAATGAGTGCTTTTTTGTCATTTGTTGTGTATTTTTGGATTATGTTGTGTTGTAAATAAATAAAAAAAAATCTAAAAGCCATTATTTTTTAAATCTCCTCATTCTTTGTGCAAGGTTGCTCAGAATGATAGGGCCTGATAGCTCCTAATAGGGCCATTAGGGGAGGGTCTTTGCCTTTCTCAGGTGTGAAAAGCTTACATATTAATGAGCTCCCGCATAAAGCTTTTTCACACAAAACACGTCGTAACATTTTTAAATCAATATATTGTCGTATCTGAATGAGCAGTCAGGGTGATTTTCACATAGTTTTAGAGCAAATATTCTAGGCTACGTCATACAATTTTCAAAAGTCTTGTGAAGAAATAATCAGTATGGGTTTCATGACCTTATTTCAGTGAGAATTTTTTTTTGTATTTTCACAAACCACGCATAAATGTCATTATCTCAAAACAACAAACTTTTACACACATGCTGCTGATATATTATTGTAGCAGAGTTTGTGCTGAATACAGTGTAATTAGACTTTAGCCATGAAAATGTCACAAGTAACAGAAATAAGCACAAATGTCAGAGCATGTCAGAACACCTCCAGGGCCCAGAAAACAGCTCAGACCCCAGAGGGTTAAAAGAAGAGAATTCAAGCTTCATGCCTGTGTGACTGTTTGACTGAGTATTCGCTGAGTTATGGTTCATTTTCGGACGCGTTTCAGAATGGACTACACTGACAGAGAGAAGGCAGAACTCGCTTCGTGTTTATTTTTCTTTATTTGGCAAAAAGCACAACACTTTGTTTTTATTGTGAGTATACACAAAACAAATACACACTTAACAGGAGAGATTGATGTATGAAACTCCTATGGAAAATCAAAGTCAACAGAGTATTTATGAGTCTCTTTTACACTGATAAAAAAAAAGCGAGCTGGTATCGCCGGCGATACCGCCGACCCCAGGGGGTTAATGACAGTGTTGAATTGGTTCAATCTTTGAATTGCGTTCTTCAGGCCCGTCTTAAAAATTCGGAAGCATTAAGTTCTTTACATTTTCGGCTTAGTCATCTAACGAATGTACAGCGCACTGATTTGGCTAACTTGACAACTGAGTATGTTACATTGTTTTCTGATACTCCTTCTTGTACAGGTCTAATAGAGCACGATATTGATGTGGGAGATGCAACTCCAATTCGTCAGCGTTATTATCAAGTATCGGCGAATAAGAAAAAACAATTGGATGATGAAATCGAGTATATGTTGAAAAATGACATCGTTGAATCTTCTTTTTCTAGTTGGGCTTCGCCATCTTTACTAGTGAATAAACCTGATGGCTCGTTTAGGTTCTGTACGGACTACCGAAAGATAAATGCCATAACGAAGCCTGATTCGTTCCCACTGCCTCGAATCGAGGATTGTGTCGATCAAGTGGGAAATGCTAGATTTGTGAGCAAATTTGATCTTCTAAAAGGTTACTGGCAGGTACCTTTAACTGCAAGAGCTCGAGAGATTTCTGATTTCATTACGCCTTCAGGCTTATTTTCCTACAAGGTCATGAGTTTCGGATTGCGTAACGCTCCCGCTATGTTTCAACGTTTAATGAATCGCGTTATATCTGGTTTGAGTGGCTGCGCTGTATATTTAGACGATGTCGTTGTTTTTAGTCAAACTTGGGAGGAACACTTGACTCAGATTAGAGCACTGTTTGATCGTTTTGTCTCTGCCAATTTAACTATTAACTTGTCAAAATGTGAATTTGCCAAAGCCACCGTTACCTATTTGGGGAAGGTGGTGGGGCAAGGCCAAGTACGTCCTGTTCGCGCAAAGGTAGAGGCAATAGATATGGGTTGCGGTGCCACCGGCTTGGGCCCGTAATCGCTGCTCGCAGCTATATTATTTGTATAGCTTCTTGTTGGGTTTGTTATATTTTTATCTTTTATAATTTTAATAGGCCTATGGTATCTCGTCAACTGCAATGAGATTGTTTCTTTAGATCATGTAAATAGAAGAATAGAACAGAAAAAAAAAAAAAAAGCCTACATTATGTCTGATAACCGAAATAATAGGCTACAACTACAGTCTGCAAACACAATAACTATTAGGCTATAAACACAAAACCGTTTATGTCCTATAGGCCTACTTTACTGTAGTTCGTCGTTTGTTTGCCGAACCCAACCCAATTTCTGTAGGAAGGAAGTGTCCAATTTTTATTATCTCTCTTATTGTTGATGGCGTTTTTTTTTATTATTTTTTTATTTTTTTTATTGTTTGTATCATTTTAATGAATAAAATTGATTTTACTATTTGTATACTCCACCTATGTCTCATTCCTGACTCCAACTGATACGAGCCTGCAAGCCTTGTGTGCTCCTATAGTTCAGGGGTTTTCAAAGTCTAAGACAGATGGCCTCCCTTTTGACACAACTTATCCAATGGCATTCAGATATTTCGAGATCGGTTTCAGGCCTCATTCATATGTGGAAATAAATCAGATATGTGCCAATGCGACTGTCGTGTAAACAGGCAGATTGGGTTTTCTGAGGCATTAGGCTATGTGTCCGTGGTTTAATGACGAGAGAAACCCGGACGTGCATCTGCAAAGGAACGGATGGGTAGGAGAGGAATGTGGACAGACGTTGACACAACATATTAAAGGTTGGCTTGCTCATCCTAAAATTTCGGACCCACTGTTCCTTGTTAAAGCCAATATTTACACATAATATGCTCCTACTATTCCTGAGATCTCTCTCGCACACAATAACTGAAGCATATGCACAGGCTGCAATGATGGCACTTTTCGTTCTCCTCTGCTTCAAAATCATGCTGATGTTTGGCGAACTTTGCTTATATCACAGAGCTAGCATCAAGCATATTCGCGTTCGTCCATTTGTGCAAGAGAATTTAACCCTTTAAGCATGCGCGATGTTTCAGATAGTATGGAAAGTGTAAACGCATGAATCGGATATGGAGTGATAAGAACGAGTAAACGGACGGTCAAAAAAATCGGATAAAGGTAACAAATCAGAATTGGGCATCAAGGCCTGCAGTGTAAACGAGGCCTTCAGAATAATAACAATTTAACTTTTTTAATTAATTAATTTAAACTAATTATTAGGCTATCTTTTTTTTATAATTAGGCTGTGTATACATTTAATTCTTCACAGTTACCTTTGTACATGTAAGCAGCTTTCTCTACTTTGAAAGACATTATAATGTTATTCCCCGATGCTAACGTACAGATCAAACGATAAATCTGAGGTAGTAGACATATATTTCGCTGGGTTTTTTAGTTTCCTTAACTTTATATTAGCTGCACTGTGCTAATATAAAAAAAAAGCGTTGCGTGGAGGTTCACGCATCAATTAGTTACAGATGAATAAGTAGCTGGATTCAGCTTTGTGCTCATTTCTTGTTTACTTCCAGAGTGCAGGGAGACACACTAACCTTAGCACATATAAAGGGACAGTCAGTTTCACAATATTAGATGTAAGGTGAATATAACAAAGAGCTAAATGGTTAACACACACACACACACACGTTTGGTTTTCATGTTTTATGGGGACATTCCATAGTCATTATGATAGACATAATGATGTCTATACTGTACAAACTGTATAATATATGCTTCTATGCTCATTTCCCTGTTCCAGAGAACAGGGAAACACAGTAACCTTCACACATACAGGGGCAGTCAGTTTCACAATATTGGATGTAAAGTGATTATTATAAATATCTACATGGTTGAAGTACACACACACACACACACACATTTCTCTGAAAGTTTTCTTCTCTGATGCTGTCGCAAAGGTATTTTGTGTGTGATGAGACAAAAAGTGGGCAAAATGTGGCTTCATACCATTGCACCCCTAATATGGTCCATTTGGTCCAACTGCAATCATTGAAATGTAGCATGGAAGGCATAACTTTAGAATGGGAAACTTTTAATTTGGTTACAATTCTTAAAAATAATAATAATAATAATAATAATAATAGTCTGTATATTATTCTGTGTAACATTTATTACATCAGAAAAAAAAAAGAAAAAAAAATAGAAAAAAACATCTACCTGAAGGGGTTTATAAGAGAAATAATTTTTTTGCGAATATCAGGTAGGTTTAAAGCATAAACAAGGGGGTTCAGGATGGGTGGTATAATAAGGAACCCCAGTGAAAGAAAAACTGACAGCCATATGGGAAGTTCTAAGGTCATCATTCGACTCAAAGTGACCTCAGAAATAACAGCAATTGAGAAATTCAAAAGGACCACTATGTGTGGAATACAAGTTTGATAAGCTTTGCCCTTGAACTGTGATGAGCTTTTTTGACAAACAATAAAAATGTTTACATAAGAATATAATATTAAACTTAAAGGGATGACAGTAGTTGTGATTAATATAAACAAACCAAAAACATTAGTAATTATTGTTCTTTCGCAAGAAAGCTTGACTACTTCATAGTTGTGGCAGTACACCTTAAACAATTTGTTACCACACATTCTCAGTTTTATACTTAAAAGACCACAAATACTAAGTAAAATAATTGGATAAGCCAAGTTTATACCTACTGAAACAATTAGAAACCTTGGTGTAATTATGTTGTGGTATTGTAAAGGTTTACTGATTGCAGCAAATCTGTCAATTGCCATTAACATTAATATTTTATATTCATTTGCAGCATACGTGAAAATTACAACAGACTGTAAGATACATGCTTCAAGGGAGATTGAGTGTGTATCAGACAGTAAGTCTGTCAGTGCTCTTGGGAAAAAGCCAGCTGTTCCAAACACAGAGTTGATAGACAAACATGAAATCAGAATGTACATGGGCTGGTGTAAAGTCCTTTCCAGAGATATTGCAAGCATAATAAGGACATTAAATAATATGATAGCACAGTAGAGAATAAATCCTAAACTGAAGAAAGCATATCTTTTGTACCCGAGATTTTCAAACAACATCAAGTAAAAAAATGTCCCATTTTCCATTTTGCTTCAGGCAGAGTTACTTCATTGACCTGAAGAAGAAAGTACACAATGTTTCTATGATTTTTAATCATTAAAAAAAAAAAACATTAAAAAAAAAACAGCAGTTTGCATTATTAACTTTAGAACAATAAAGTTAAATATGTTAACATAATTCATTAATTATGAACACACATTAATTATCAATGAACAATAATATATTTATAAATTAGCATTAGATTAATATTTACTTTAAAGAATTCTGTATACATATAATCTTCAGGTTAATTTGGTTTAAAAATAGATTTGTATAAACACCAATAAACAACTTTGAAATGTATTTTGAACATCAGCCAAGTTTTTCTATACCTTAAAACACACATTACAAAATTGAAATACCTTCTGTGATACAGCTCAAAATAACCATTGTTGCAAGAACTGTGAGTCACCATTATGCTAGTGTTCTTATAGCATCTGATATGTCTTGAGAGGCCTCTTTGTTGTTGTTGTTTTTTTTGCAAATAGAGGGTATGCGCGTGAAGTCACCATTGGCCAGAGTGATACAATACTTTTGCCAGTAATTTACTGTTAATTGTACAGTTATTTAATGTAATCTACAGTATGTTACTATTAAAATACCATGCACTAAATTAAAACTAATTAACTAATACTAGTTAACTAATTTCACTTGCAGAAACCGACTGCCGTAAATTGACCATTTGTCGTTTAAATGTATTAACTAAATATTGAATGCACTAATAATGTGAGCAAAGTATTACTGAGAACTTATTTATTTTGAGACAACTAAAAAATATATTTTAAATAAAGATATTCCCACACTATAAAGAGTAAAAGTAACATTGACGCAGTGTTGCAGTGAGATAATTATGTGAATATGTAAGTTATTGTTGATCATCATTAGTGATGAACGTGCTGTTAACAAGCAGAATCACTGAAGGAAAGCGGAACACAGGAAATAGAGAAACACAAGAACTACAACTAACTTCCAGCCATTACACATTCTTACACTTATTATTAACCCGTATGACTTTATTTCTGTCATTCATCTACAGAAGTTATTGAGATTTTTAACTGAAAATGTTTGGTTTGAAGCTACCATTATAGAGATCAGTGTTTGCTTTAGTTGGGATGCTGACCCTTACATTTTTGCAATTAGTTTTTCTCTGGCTGCTTAAACTGTTTTTGCAAGCCACACTTGTACGTGCACGCAGGGGGTCCTATTTTAACGATCTGAAACGCAAGTGTCAAAGCGCAAAGCGCAAGTAACTTTGTGGGAGAGTCTTGGCGCTGTTGCTATTTTCCCGGCGGGATAAATGACTCTTGCGCCTGGCGCAAATCTAAAAGGGGTTGGTCTGAAGTAGCTTCATTATTCATAGGTGTGGTTTGGGCACATTCCCTTTAAGAGCAGGCGCGCTTGTTCTAAAGCGGATTCCTATTATAACGGCGGATTTGCCAGGCGCACGCGAGGAGCGCTTCACAGCCGAGGAGACCGACGTTCTCGTCAGGGACGTTGGGGATGGAGAAACACACCCAAATTAACTTCGGTTAAACAGGCGTATGATAATTTGGGTAAATGTGTAAGCTAGATGTATGCTTTTATAATAAACTGTCTATCTATCTATCTATCTATCTATCTATCTATCTATCTATCTATCTATCTATCGTAATAATGTATGATTTGCAAAAATGATAACTGCTGCGTCTGTGTGTAGATGAGAGAATCAAAGTGTATGCGCGTTGTGCACACGCTACATTGATTAAGGCCATGCGCCCTTAAAATAGCATATGAATAACATGCGCAACGCGCCACTGACTTTAAACTGTTTTTTTTTCGGTTAGTGGCGCAATTGTTTTCTAAACCTGTAAAATAGCATGAGGGAACGTTTGTGCCGGGAACACGCCTCCTCTTTGCGCTGAACCGCCCCGGGGAGCGCAAGTGTATTTCTTAGTTAACCGACGTGCGTCTGTGGAGGGAAAAGTCCGCTTTGCGCGGGTGCAAAATAGGAATGATACATGCGTCGGTGTACAAAGTCAATTGCGCTGGGTGCAAGATAGGGCCCAGGGTGTAATTTGTGAAAAAAACAGAGGTGAGGATGTTTTGAAACATTTTTATTCATAAAAATAAATCATGAGAACATGAACTTCATTCACTGCATTTGCTGCTCTGGGCCCTTTTCATTGTACTCAGCTAGCTAGCTAGAGTTTTTGCGCTGAAAAATTACATAAATATTTGTACTTGGTGACATTCTGAAAAGCCGTACATGGATCAAAGCTAATGGACAGGATCAGATATATCAGAGCTTAGATTCTCTGCCCGAGCCCGAACTTGACCCGACCCGACCCGGGCCGGGCCCTTGATCGAGCACTTGTGTTACAAAATGCAACACGTCACATGTCATGCTCAGCGTCTCCTCCACTCGCACGCATCTCACCGGGCCCGGGATAATAAACTTAACAAATATTTATTTTGTTTAAAAAATATTCTATATTCTAAAACCTTGTTGAATTAAATTAGAGTTGTAGCCTACTAGGCCTACTCCTAGGCCATCCAAAGTTCATTCTTGTTCATTTTCTGTGTTCATCATTGTTCACGTTTTTTTTTTAGTTTTTTCGTTTCTTCATTCGGATCCATTTGCGATCCATTTCATTCTGAATAAACAAACAAGGCAGTTTACATGATTTGTCCTAGTTGCATTATTCATTAAGATAATAATTAATAAATGCACGCACAATTATCCGTGAACTTTATAAATGTTGCAGATATGTTGTTTTACTATGCACAAACAAATGCCTTTCAACTTATGTGTGCAAACTTCAGAAGTAGTAAATGAATGTGCAATTTGTACAAATAGAGACTCTGTAGGCCTACTATGTGCTGTAGCAATTAAATAAGCTCATTTAGTTTCATATTTGTTAAAATATTATAATGTTTTTTTGTTTTTTTTTTCATCTATGTTGAATAAAGTGAACAGCATGAGTAAGATAGGATGTGCAGTATATCGGGAGACTTGGAGTGGGTCAGACATGATTTTGACCACTTCATTAAGTTTTGTTTTGTAGAAAACCTTTCTTTAAAGTGAATTTCGCTTTGTATAAATTGTATCTTAATTTTAACCATTTTTTCATCAACAAATTGCCTGTATTTAATAAATAAGAAGCAAATATAGCAGACAATATAATCATGGAGGTGACGGCGCGCCACGGTCACTTGCATTGCACGTGAACTGGAGCGCATCTCATCATAAATTAACTGAAACTCAGTGTATGCCTCACAGAGAATATTAAGAAATATATCTAAAGAAAGCTTGAAATGTCTTTAAACGAAACAATTCAAAACGAAAAGAAATAGGCAACCCTCTGATGTAATCCATGCATTTCTCCATACTGGCGCGTTCACTACGGAGATGGAGATCGTCAACTTCATTTTTGCTTCATCTCAACTTCCCTGGCGCCACCCCTGGTTATAACGGCCCACGTATAAAAAAAATGGTCGGGTTTAAATCGGGCTTGGGCTCATATTACAGTTAAAGGGATACTTCACCTCTGGGAAGATGAATGTGTATTTAAAATAGGTCATTTAAGTAGAAGAAATGTGAAGAAATGTTTGAATTTGGAGCTTTCTAGACTGAGAAAAGCCAGAAAATGTATTTTTGGCTTATGTGGATGAAAGACAACAACTCCCAGATTGCACTTGCTTCGCTGCCTTAGGAGGCCACGCCTATCGGTGAGAGTGCGCAGTTGTTGAAAACAACAAAGCTAGCCTACGTGATGAGTTTGCGAGGGATTTAGAGATCGTCCAAAATGTCCGGGATTCGGCTTTTGCGTTCTACAGTCGCCATTCATCATGTTTACTGTGGCGAGCAGGACGAGGCTGACGGCCGCGGGAGAACAGCGCGAGGCCGGTGGCGTGATTACTGAGACGCGCCGGGTCTCGCATCTCTCACGGAGGAGCGGGAATTTTTCTTAGCAATGGTAAAACGCACATCAACCGATCACTTGTTTAGCGTTCATGTAAACACTACATTCAAATTCACCAATCAGAATGAATTCAGTTAGATTGAAAGGTGTGCATGTAAACAATGAATGGCGACCGCAGAAAGCAAAAGCTGAATCCCGGACATTTTGAACGATCTCGCCCGCCGGACAAGTCCGGGAAAAGGAGGATGGTTACTTACTCAGCTTTCTCCTACTATTCAGCTTTCTCCACAGAACAAGAGCTTGCTAGCTTAGCTTCCAAAGAAAGGCTGACTGTGTGTACATTCTGTGAGTGAGATCCCACCCTGTATGGGCGGGCTGAAAACATGCGGAACAACGCCATCTACTGCCTGTAGTCTTTAGCCTCTGTCCAGAAAATCCTCCGATGACGCAAAATGACGATTTTTGCGTCATCTGAGGATTTTTTCCAGACAAAAAATACATAAATCTCTTGTCTCAGGGTCATATGAGGGTGGAAAGCATGGTAATTCGAAAATACTACAGTTTTTCTACTAATACAAAGCTTAATGCTAAATCCTGAAGTAACCCTTTAATGGGTCGGGCCGGGCCGGGCTCGGACACAACGCCTTCATGCCGCAGGACCTCTAGACGCGCGTAAACGTGTCTTTACATTGACTTAACATTGCAATCACTCGCGCCAGACGCTCAAGAGTGAGTGAGTAGGCTAATCAAAAAACCTTTGCTTTAGCCTCAATTAAGTGAAACACCGTATGTGTAACTTCGGCCATTCTCAGTGGTGTGACTGGGACACTAACTCTGCTTGTCATCATAGAAACAGATAATCAGAGTGTGATGTTTATTCCTGCTGAATATGCTGCCTTCCTTTCGACACACAGCTCCACTGCCCAGCGGACCTGCAACCATCTCGCAAGTGTTGATAGGCTATTACTCATGAGGTGTAACCAATCAGATAGCGCCGTGGGCGGGACATTGAGCCAGCCAAAGTAACGCATTTTAAAATAAAATTGACTTTAATCAAACCACGGATCCGTGATAAGTTTTGTGATCCGCTTTGTCACTAGTGTAGTAGCACTGATCACTTTGAGGGGGAGATAAAAATAATTAAGCAGAGGCAGGGATACACTGACCAGAAAGGGGGAAATTTTACTATCATCATAACTGCCAAAAATGGCAGATCAATCTCCTCTTGGATATTTCTTGCCATAACAAATGTGCTTTATAAACACACAGTTACAGCAGCCAGAGAAAAACTTATGTCAAAGAGTCAAGAGCCCAACAAAAGCAAATACTGATCTCCATCATGGTGACTACAAACTTTATTATTTTCAAAAAAACATCAACTGAATCTCTGTTAATTCTCAACAAGTACTTTTGTACATGTATAAAACAGGGCTCTCAAGTGTCACTCATTGAGCGTGACAGTCACTCTAGCCATGGATGCATTAATCTGTCTTTCAAAGATGTCAGGTAAAAAGCAATTAAGCATCCTTTCATTCGCCCTGAGAGGAAAGCCCCTAAAAAGGCCAGGTTAGAGGATGCTGGCCCAGAGAAGGTGGCAAAAAGGGTAGGCCCATTAGAGGAGGAGACAGTGCAGGTGGAAGGCAACAAGTCCAAAAAGGCAACAAACACTTACAATAAACAACACCAGTCATAATCAAGCTCTCTCTCTCTCTCTCTCTCTCTCTCTCTCTCTCTCTCTCTCTCTCTCTCTCTCTCTCTCTCTCTCTCTCACACACACACACACAGAAATTGAATAAATACTTTGTAATTGGTATATGAACAATTATTAATAACAACAACAAAAACACTAATAATAATATGATTAATAAAACACCCCATTCCCGCGACCCGTCCAACCCGCCCCCCCTTTGACCCCCTGACGGAGAGGAAACTTGAGAGCCCTGATAAAATAAATACTGTTAAACTAGTTTGTAAACTGGTTTCGCACTCAGTGTTGCTGGAAGTCAGTTGTAGTTCTTGTGTTTCTCTTTTTTCTGTGTTTGTCCTTCAGTGATTCTGCTTATCAAGTGTTCATCAGTATCTGAATTCACTCACTTTGTTTCACTATACTATAACTATGGACTATACTATAACTATGTACTATTAGTGTACTAACGCAGGGATTAGTGAATGAGGGTAAAGGGTGTGATTTTGAACAGCCTCTGAGTGCAGACTTTGAGTGCTGTTAATTCACAGTATATAGACCCCTTTTGCGCCGACATCACAATTACGTCACGGCGCTAGCTGGAGGCAAACCAAAGGGAAAACTGGAAGTGGCGAATACAAACCAGCACAGATTTGGCTACATAATAAGGAGCTTAAATTATTATTTTTATTATTAAATGTCATCTTGTTGTGCTGTTGGGTGCAAGAATCGATGAAAAATGAGTATGCTGTATCTCTAGAAACTCTCTTTATTTCTAGAAAATATTCATATCATTAAAATTGCACCATAATATGTCACTCTTTACATTGTCGTCTTCTTGGTGCTGGCTAGGCAGAACTGTGAATCGTACCACACAAGTCTTTACATGACCATTCAGCACATAGTTATAGGCATCTAAAGATTTATATGCCCTCAGTTTCTCTTTACCCTCGGTTTCTCTATCGGGTAGGTGTAGAAGTCAGGCCACTCAACCGGAGGTAGCGTTAACGTTAATCCTGTCAGATCGTGCATCCATTGACTGAGCGTGTACGGGTCAGCCAATCTGGTTCTGTCTGTTAAAATTAACTTTTGCAAATAACAATCGCGGTCCTGGTAGAGCTGGGCGATTTATTTTTTTTTTTTTTATAAAAAAAACCTCGATTTACGATTCGATTCGGTAGGCCTATGTATTTCATAGAAAATTGTGTCTAGTACTATATAAATTACAAAGGTTTAATTTGCTTCTTTATTTTAAACGACCCGACCGACCGCGACCCGAATATCATTAAAAATATTTTTGGATGACTCGTAACCGCGGGTGACCGCAGGCACCCGCTCATTTTGGATCAACCCGCGCATCACTGACACACTCACTCACATACACGCTCGCTCTCTCTCTCTCTCTCTCTCTCTCTCTCTCTCTCTCTCTCTCTCTCTCTCTCTCACGCCAATGTTGTTTTCGTCAACGATGACGATAACGAAATGATTTCGTTGACGCACCTTTTTTTTATGACGATAACGCGACGATAACTAGCTAAAAATGGCTCTAAGGTGACTAAAACATGACGAGACGTTTTCGAGTTTTCGTTGACGAGACGAGCCGGAACGAACATGATTAAGTCTGACGTTCACAATGCATGTCATTTCTGCCTGTTTTGCGTGAAATCTGTCTGTTTTGATCTAAAAAAGTATCAGCAATGCTGCCGCTTCCTATCCTTGTTTTGGGTACGCCCACCACCCGGCTGCCGCCATGCCACACACCAGATTCCACACAACAACAACACACCTGCGGCTGCGGCTAGTCACTCGCCAGTCGCCACACATCTTCGATATGAGGCGCCGGACTGGACAAAAGCGAAACGAACTGCGCAAGCGAGCGACAGTGCGCGAGAGAGACCGAAAGTGCGCGAGAGAGACCGAGTGTGTCTGCGCACGAGAGAGACCCGAGTGTACGCGAGAGAGACCGAGTGTGTCTGCGCGCGAGAGAGACCGAGTGTACGCGAGAGAAACTGAGTGTGTCTGCGCGCGAGAGAGACCGAGTGTGTCTGCGCGCGAGAGAGACCGAGTGTGTCTGCGCGCGAGAGAGAGTTTAGTTGGCTAATTGGTATAAAGTAATATAGAATTATTATATAACTTAGATTAAAACATAAATTATAACATAAATTATTTAACTAATTATATAATAAAGCCACAATTGCCAAAGTAAGAATGTTTTTATTCCTGGCTTTTTTGGAGTAAAGCAGTGATTCCACTGTTACCACTTTATCTGTGTGTAATGTTGTAGTAGCTCAAAGTTTTTTGCTGTTTAAACTGTAAACCATTCCTTTATTACTGTGATTACTGGTGAAAATAGCCAATGTGCTGAAATTTTAGAAGAGCATCAATTCATGGAAAAAATATAACTTGAAATATGGGGATAAAAGGTTTCTGCCCAATGCGACAATGAAGTACAGCTTGGCAGCACTGCATCTCCATCAATGAGGAAATCTAGTTTATTGTGCAAAGGTTTTAAGGTTAACTGTTGTTTTATGAATTGCAACACTTGCTACAACCTGTCAAACCTAAGCCCATTTCCAATACTTTTTAACCTAAATTAATTTGTTAAAGACTAATTTTTTTTTTTTACTAAAATTGACTAAAACTTGACTAAAACCTTTTTGCGTTTTCGTCGACTAAAACTAGACTAAAACTATCAAGTTTATAAGTGACTAAAATGTGACTAAAACTAAAAAGCATTTTCGTCCAAAAGACTAAAACTAAGACTAAAACTAAAAGGGCTGCCAAAAACAACACTGTCTCACGCACACACTCACTCTCGCGCACACACACACAGTCACACCAGAGCATAGCTGTGTCCCAAAGTGAAGGCTGCGTCCTTCGAAGGCCGTATTTGAAGGCCGGATGGCCGTATTTGAAGGCCGATTGCGTCACCGCGGCGCGACGAAGGACGTCCCAATTCAAAGGCTGCATCCTTGGAAGGTCGCATTTGAAGGCCGATTGCGTCACCGCGGCGCGATGAAGGCTGTCCCAATTCAATTCTCCATCCTTCGAAGGTCGTATTCGAAGGCCGGTTGCGTCATCGCGCCGCGACGAAGGCTTCCCTGATTCAAAAGCGACGCCAAATGCACCCTTCGTTTCCCCGTGAAAAGAAGGATACATAAATGGACACTTAGCGGCCTATTCTACCCCATAAGTCATTGCGCGCCGTTGACGACAGCATTTATTTATTTATTTTTAAAGGCGGCCGAGACTAGAGATCGGTGGTGGACAGCAAATTCACATTTAAATGTAAGTATTATGTTTTCATTTACTTAAATAGCTAGCGAAACCAGAGTTAAATTTTCGGTAACGCTTTAGATTACAGCCCGGAAAGTACTGCGTAATTAAAATGAAAGTACAGTGTAACTTTCGGTAATTACAGTGTACCTATAAAGTACTTACTTGTAAGTATAGGGGAACAATATGTAAAGTCTTGGGAATAAAGGTGTAACAACCAGGAAAATACTGCGTTATTAAAATGAAATTACAGTGTAACTTTCAATAATTACAGTGTACCTATAAAGTGCGTACGTGTAAGTATAGGGGAATAATATGTAAAGTTTTGGGAATAAAGGGGTAACAACCAGGAAAATAACAAATTATTTAGGCAAATTATTTAGACTAAGTATTTTAGAATCTTACTTTTGGGAGCAATTTAGCAAGTACATACACTGCACCTTTTTGTAATAATAGTGTATAAAAATACATAAAGGCTTTTTTTAAATTACGGGGTACATATCAGTGCATTTATAAAGTAGGCTAATTAGTTATTATTGCAAAGGTGCACTGATTAAGTTTCAAGGCAAGTAAAACTATTGCAACTTTTTTTTTTTTTAAATGCTGGGAAAATATACTCTTGTTCCATGTAGTTACAGGGTAAGTATGACATTGCGGGCTGTAAATTAAAGTGGTGCTTCTTATCCTCTTGTTCCGTGTAGTTACAGGGTAAGTATGACATTGCGGGCTGTAAATTAAAGTGGTGCTTCTTACCCACTTGTTCCGTGTAGTTACAGGGTAAGTATGACATTGCGGGCTGTAAATTAAAGTGGTGCTTCTTACCCTCTTGTTCCGTGTAGTTACAGGGTAAGTATGACATTGCGGGCTGTAAATTAATGTGGTGCTTCTTACCCTCTTGTTTCATGTAGTTACAGGGTAAGTATGACATTGCGGGCTGTAAATTAAAGTGGTGCTTCTTACCCTCTTGTTTCATGTAGTTACAGGGTAAGTACAATAAAAACACATGTACACACACACAATCTGATATCACTCGGAAAACTTTATTTGAAAAACAACTTATTTCAAAACGGATTTACAGCACTTTGTTTCTCTTGCTTGGTTTCCTCCTCCTCTTGTTCCTCTTCTTCTGAAGTGAAACGATAAGCGTTTGTAAGAAACATACCAAATATTTTACATTTTTAAACTGTAGACTATCGCTTCCGACCAACTGTCACCTGCGCGTTCATGAGAGGGTTGAGAGAAAGTATAAATACAAGTTGTCCGCGTCCGAGCTGCGCAGCTGTCGTGTACGCGTCCAAACTGGAGTATAACAGAGGCTTAAAGCGTGACGTAAGCGCACCGAAAAACCAATGTTGAATTATTATTTTTTTAAAATGTTTTTATTATTGCTCACAACAAAATACAAACAATAACAGATAATAATAATGAAAAACAAACCATGCAGAAGAACAGAGACACCAGTTCTCGAGCACGTTTCACATCAAACTCCCGCGAGAATGCAATGAACGCTAAGCTTCACCAAACGCGAAGCCATTCAAGCCGACCCTATGAAGCCGACTCTCATGCACTCGCTGGTGAAAGTTGGTCGGTAGCGAAAAGATGAGTAAATTATGAGAACATTTCTGGGTGTAGGCTACTGTATTTTCTTTTAATACATAATACAGAATAGAAAAAGACTCCTTAAGATTAGGCTAATCAGTGGAACGATAGAAAAAGAAGAGGAGGACCAAGAGGAGGAGGAAGCCATGCAAGAGAAACAAAAAAGGACAAAACATGCTACTTTATGTCAGGACTTTAGAATTTGAAATGAAAAGTTGATTTAAAAAAAAAGATAATAAATTAAATAAATAAGAAGTGTAATATGTTGTAAATCTGTTTTGAAATAAGTTGTTTTTCAAATAAAGGTTTTCCAAGTGATGTCAGATTGTGTGTACATGTGTTTTTTATTGTACTTACCCTGTAACTACATGAAACAAGAGGGTAAGAAACGCCACTTTAATTTACAGCCCGCAATGTCATACTTACCCGTAACTACATGAAACAAGAGGGTAAGAAACGCCACTTTAATTTACAGCCCGCAATGTCATACTTACCCTGTAACTACATGGAATACTTACAGTCTAAATAATTTGCCTAAATAATTTGTTATTTTCCTGGTTGTTACCCCTTTATTCCCAAAACTTTACATATTATTCCTCTATACTTACACGTACGCACTTTATAGGTACACTGTAATTACCGAAAGTTACACTGTAATTTCGGGTAACACTTTATTTTACGGTGCCCTTGATACAGAGTAATTACTTAATTAGGTACTTAGTAATAGACGTTGTAATAACATGTAACAAAATGTACTTAACATGTAACTAAGTTATGGAACAGCCTGTACTTACAGATTGTAATTACACACATGTAATAGGCAGCTACTGTTACACATGTGTAACAAGCCGAGTTGGATGAGGTTTATAGATACACATGAAGTACACTTAAGTACATTCTTGATACACTTTATTTTACGTAGCTTATACCTGTGTAATATTATGTAATTACAATGTAATAAGGAAACTACTGCATGCATTTAAGCTGTGAACTAGTGAGTTAAATCAAACTAAGGCAGAGAAAGATAAGGTATGTATACACAAAGTACACTTAAGTACATTCTTGATACACTTTATTTTACGTAGCTCATCCCTGTGTAACATTATGTAATTACAATGTAATTAGGAAACGACTGCATGCATTTAAGCTGTGAACTAGTGAGTTAAATCAAAGTAAGGCAGAGATGGATAAGGTATGTATACACAAAGTACACTTAAGTACATTCTTGATACACTTTATTTTACGTAGCTTATACCTGTGTAATATTATGTAATTACAATGTAATTAGGAAACTACTGCATGCATTTATGCTGTGAACTAGTGAGTTAAATCAAACTAAGGCAGAGATGGATAAGGTATGTATACACAAAGTACACTTAAGTACATTCTTGATACACTTTATTTTACGTAGCTTATACCTGTGTAATATTTTGTAATTGCAATGTAATTAGGAAGCTAATGCATGTATTTAAGCTATGAACTAGTGGGTTAATTCAGATGGATACCATTTGTAGATACACAGGAAGTGCACTTTAGTACAATCTTGATACACTTTACTTTATGTTACATACAAGTAATGTGTATGTAATATGTAACAGACTCGGCTTGTTACACATGTGTAACAGTAGCTGCCTATTACATGTGTGTAATTACAATCTGTAAGTATAGGCTGTTCCATAACTTAGTTACATGTTAAGTACATTTTGTTACATGTTATTACAAAGTCTATTACTAAGTAATTAATTAAGTAATTACTCTGTATCAAGGGCACCGTAAAATAAAGTGTTACCTAATTTCGTTTTAATAACGCAGTATTTTCCTGGTTGTTACACCTTTATTCCCAAGACTTTACATATTGTTCCCCTATACTTACACGTAAGTACTTTATAGGTACACTGTAATTACCGAAAGTTACACTGTACTTTCATTTTAATTACGCAGTACTTTCCGGGCTGTAATCTAAAGCGTTACCAAATTTTCTTATAAACTTCTTAACTCCTTCGTCACCATTGCATGGCTTCATTTATCAGGTAGTTTTAGGCAAAACTTGTGGTAATAACGTTATTAGTTTAACGACCTATTTGTAATATTTGCACTTGTGTATTATAAGAAATATCACTCACCCAATAAAGCCCAAAACAATAAGAAAAGCAGTAGATAAGGCAATGGGGTTTCACTTTTATGTGTTTTTGTAGTGCTGTCATGCAAGCTATGTGGTTTTAACCAAATTTTAGTATACAGAAATATGATTTCTTAAGTATTTTGAATGCATGTCTTGATGTGTCATATTTTGCACTGTTAACAATACACTTAAGATTGCTCCTCTGTGTTAAGTACCCTTTTCTGCTTTTTTAGAACAATTCAGGAAAAAATGGGTCTATATATATATATAAAGAACAGTAATACACACATCTTTGCTGAAATGTATTGTCCTGTTGTTGTTAACAAGCCATGGTTCATTTGCTCTGCCTTTAGGATTGCAAGTGTCCTGGGACAGGAGAGGGTGTGAGTGGGAAACCCACTGCTGCAACTTGGCCCTGGTTTGTCCTTATGGATGAGGTGTTGGGACAGATGCATTGCACCAACCCCCCTGTCCTCATCGCCTCAATCCCTGAGGACACACAGGGCCGAGTTCAGCAGTGGGTGCCCACAGTGAGGAGGAGCCAGGGGCAGCAGCAGCACAAAGGCGGCGAGACAGGACGAGTTTTTGGACTTGATCAGAGAAGAAATGCAACTACAGAGGGAGGCAGAGGCGAGGAGTGGCACAGGAAAGAAGGAAGAGGATGGACAGGCTGTTTTCTCTTCTTGAGAGAATGATTGAAAAATATATATATTTTCTACATATTCTTGTTTAACTTTTTTCACTTTTATTTTTTAAAAGAAAAATTATGTACATTTATTTTTATGCAACTTTAATTGTGTAAATAAAAGAGAATGAATTGTTCTGGACATTATTTACTTTTTTAATGTTTTTAATTTTGTAATGACAGTAATACTTTCTGCATGAAACAAATTCTATACCTTTTTATTTTTTCAAATAAAATTGGTAAATGAAAATCATTTGTTCTTTAGGCTACATTAAAGTACTTTTTCCAACTATTTACAAAATACGTTAAACATATCAAAATCAACATAAACATTTAATTTTACAATACATAAGAAAAAATTGATGTAGACTCTATTGAGCTGAGCTGCTGGACCAGGATGGGCTGCCCCTAAGGCCTCCTGCTGGTGGGACATCATCTGGGATGGTCTCCAGAGCGTTTGAGTGCATATTTCCACTATCCACTAAGTTGTCTACCAACAGGTTTGCAGGGCTGATTCAATCGACGGCTTTCTGAAAAAAGTACTTTTAATAACTACTGCATTTATATTAGGCTACTACTGCATTACTGCGTAGGCTATGTTGCATTTTACTTCTGTATATTTTCAATATACAGTAATATCTGGTTGTTACATTATATACTTTTGTGTAGTGTAATGTAATCACATTGTGATGTGAGGGAAAAAAGTACTTCAGGTTACTTCACATTTGTAAGTGAATACGAAAACGAAATATGCAGTTCCGAAAATTAAAGTAACAAAATGTAGGCTTATTGTCACAATATTGACAAATTGTTGCTAACTACAGCAGCGTCCCATATCAAAGGGCGCATCTGAAGCGTTCGGACCGGTCTAGCCTACGAAGGATTGTTCTTGTCGCCTGGCAACCGTGACAGCTGCAGATGACGAGCGCGAGAAATACTGGACTTTTTATATTAAATTGGGTTTTGTATTCAAACAGGGCTAAACCGAAAATACATGATCCGGCAGCGCCGTCATATTACACAATGACCTCCAGTAAAATATAAAACATAAAAATGACAATAGCCAATTCTGGCTCCATAGCTGTTTACTCAGTTATCAAAATGAATGATCAGGAGGATAGCAGCTGTCCTCTCACACCGTTGCTTGGCGCCAGGAGCGGTGATCGGGAACACCTGGTTGCACAATTAGGAAATCCTAGGAAGGCTACATGGTGCGTCCTTCAGAGGACGCATAGGCTGCATCCTTGAAGTCTGCGTCCTTCGAAGGATGCAGCCTTCAACATTGGGACACAGCTAATGTCTAATAAGGCGAGAAGTTTCACTCTCAGTACACTTCCGGCTTCTGAAATGGTTGCAGTTCCACTTTGATTCCATATGAGGGCGCTCACAGGACGAGTGCAGAATGAATGGAGGTCTATGGCAGTACACCCATCAAAATCCACTTTTCTCAGGATATAATTTTTTGTCTAGTAATTTGAATATTGTATTCGAAAGGAAATGCAAAGAAATTACACATTGCTGGGTGTTAGATTTTTTAGAGTCACTTATTTGCTTTAAAAAGTCTTTTAAAGTGTCAATAACGTCATACACATCGTACGACCAGAGATACTGCTTTACGGCAATCCTTCAGTCACTTTGGTGCTTTCGCGCTCTGCAGTTTCTTTTCTCTCCAGGCATCGACAACACAGCTGACACAGGTAAATACACGTGCTAGACAAGTTTTTGTTTTGTTTGTTTCTGGTCCCGCTTCGGATGCCACGATGCCATCAAGCGGTATCTCTGGTCGTAATCAGTCCTTCACTGACCAATCAGCGTTCATTAGCAGAATGCTAGTATTCTATGCTAGAATGCTATGGGCAACAACAACTCAACCTGTAAGAAATCGAAAGGACATAAGTACTCGTTCATTCAACTTTCGACCTATAACCCATGTTGAACTTGCAAAACCTACTATCGAATCTGAGATTTCTCAACGGCAATCGGGTGAAAGAGACAAATTTAGCCGTCTAGCCCCATAGACTCCCATTCAATCTGCACTCATGGTCGATCGCCCCCAGTGGAACTCTGGTGGAACTACAACCAAAATTCGGTACAATAGGACTTAATAGGGAGTGGGCAGGCTCTCCGTAGACGGGCTCTGGTCACACACACTCGCTCACTCACTCGCAAACACACACTCTCACTCACTCTCCCTCACTCACTCACTCACTCACGCGCAGTCGTCGTGGAGGACCGTTAAAAAATTAAACATGCTAACGTTAGTCTTTTTGTCGTGATGTGAAGCATCGAGGGCGCCGCAGGGAGCGTGCTACGGAAACCCTGAAGGAAGATTTGGCGAATGCAAAATGTATGTATTGTACGCTATACTGAAGAGAAAAAAAAAAAAAAAAAAAAGATTTTTTGAATATGAATCGATTTGACCTACCAACTCGATTTTTAGATCAAATCGATTTTTTTCCCCAGCCCTAGGTCCTGGACAGTGAGTGACCTTGCACATTAATATAAAATTGGATTTTCTCCAGTCACTGTTAAAAAACAAGCTAACAAACCTTGCAAACTAACGTTAGTGAAGCGGCCAGAGGTATTGTTCTGCCTCCACCTAAGCTCCGCCCACAAAAAAACATCACCATGTTTACTAATTGAAAAGGGGTCTATTCCTGTAGGCTATTTTCTTGAAATCAACAAATCTTAACCAGAATGCACTGTTTTCTACGGTATATTACTGTTTTTAATGGAAAGTGGTATGATACTGTCAGAATTTGGCCTTTTTTTACAGAAAGGGTTAACAGTGACTGTTAACACTGGACATTATGTGTCAATACTCATTGATATGAGTGATCACATGGATTTAGACCTACCTATATTGTATTTATATAAAGAGTTCACAGGCAAATTTGCTTTATGTATTTCCCTAGCGTCGAAATCAGGCGCATGTAAATGTCAGGAAACATGATTCCTGGCTGCATGTCAATATCCATTAGGGCTGTCAAAATTGCTAAAAAATGACGTTCGAATATTCCCTCTAAAAAAACACATGTGTTTTTGATATTGACATGCAGCCAGGAATCATGCAGAAGGCCTACAGGTTATTTGCCAAAAACACAAGATAGTCCACATTTGAAGGGGCCAGTGCTGATCTCTTTTTATTTACTATATTCCCAGCGGAGGAAAAGACGCGTTCAGAAACGCACTGAGGATCCGGGGATGGAAAGATATTTCTTTGCCATCTGGGCGACGTGAGGGTATCTCCCAGAGCCCAAAGTTTTCCACCACATGAGAGGATTTTGTTCAGCAGGTATTGGAGACTCTTGTGCATACATCGACATCTCTTTTTGAAGCAGCAGACTGATGTCCTGGTCTGGGCTGTCCGTGCAATACGTGTCTCTGAAGAGACACCCCATAGCAGATAACGCAGTTTTCTCAGCGGGTTGCTGATCACGGGGTTGTCCGGCAGCAGCCTCACTGCCTGTGCCTCCTGCCACATTCACTTGTTTCATCTCCTCCAGTATAGCCACCTGCACCTGCCGTCTCTGCTCCTCTTTCAAATGAACGAGGCGATGAAAGCGTGGATCCAGGTAACTCGCTTTGTTAAGCAGCATAAATGCGCCCTTTTCCTCACTATAACGCTTCTCCAGATCTGTGATGATCTTTGTCTTCATCTCTGATAATGCAGGTGGTTCTGGTTCGTCTGGCGTTCGCTTTTTCAGTTGAGCGAGCAGAACATGTATTAAAGGCAGTACAGCCGACGCTGTTGGATATTTGTCAGTTGAAAGTGCTTCTGTTGCCACTTTAAAGGGTTTAAGGACCTCTTGCACCTGCAATAAGTAAATATAATGCGTTGATATTAGGACAGGTTTGAATTTGTCCAGCTTATTAACATTCACACAAAGTAAATTAGGGCATTCTATTTAAAAAATATATTAAGACAGTTTAGCATTTTGTCCAGCCTATTACGGTACATATTTCATACACTATGCTCACCTTTTCCATTAGGGACCATTCGCTTGTGGTCAGCTCCATTCTTGACAGTTTTTTCTCGAAGATGACAGCAGACACAGCTGCTTGCTGCTCCGATGCATGGCAGATCATTTCATATGTGCTGTTCCATCGCGTCGGACAGTCGTTAATCAGCTTCTCAGTTTTCAATCCCAAAAGTTGTTGTTTCTGCTGAAGGAGGTAGCTGTCGGCGGAAGATTTGCTGAAATGTGAGGCCGCCACTTTCAGCCTACTAACGGGGATTTCAATGGCTCTGACCCCGAGCCCTTTACGCACAGCCAAGTTTATTGTGTGCGTCACACATGGTATATTTTCCGTTTGAAGATGTCTCTCCACTGCATTGACGTAATTAGTGGCATTGTCCGTTATGATGGCAATCACAGATCCCCTTTCTATGCCAAAAACGTCCAAGATCTCTTGAATGCATTCGCCTACATTCTCTGCAGTGTGGCTTACTTTAAGCTCTTTTGTTTTTAGCACATTAAGCATTTCCCAGTCATCATTAATCCAATGGGCCGTTGCTGTAACATAGGATGCTGTCGCTATGGATGTCCACCCGTCCGTGGTAAGAGCCACATCTTTGTCTTTGACTGATTCCCTTATTTTGTCTGAGGTGCTGTTATACACTTCTACGATTCTATTGGTGACTGTTCCACGGCTAGGGATACGGTACCTCGGTTCCATTGCTTGACAGAACTCCCTGAAGCCTGCCCCATCCACGACACTGATCAGTCTCATGTCCTTACAAATGAATGAAATTAATTTCTGCGTGATGGCCTCTTGTCGTGTTGCAGACAAAGAGCTTGTGGCGGTCGGTGCAAAATAATTGTCAAGACAAGGCTGTTTAGCTGGAGTTCCACACATTATGCCATGCTCATTTGGGTGCACATTTTCGAGATGTGACCTCATGTTGCTAGTGGTCGAATGGTATGCTAGCTGTATCTTACATAGCTTGCATACTACTTTATCTCGCGGCTCCACAATTTTACCTTCTACCGACCAAAATCCAAAGTACTTCCAGACATGGCTTTTTAGATTTTGGGGGGTTAAAATCACTTTCTCTACTGCGGTCGAGTTGGGCTCTGCACTTTCTGCCATCTTCCATAAGTCAACGCTGTGCTAGACAGTGCGACTCGTGTGACCTGTCCCTGACACCTCACGGCAGCGCGCCCACTCGCAAAGCAGACAGCCGCGCCTCTGCTTCCGCGGGCGTGTTTTTCCATATTCGAAATTCACATTCGAATATTAATTTTCATGTTCAGTTTCTGTTTTTTAAAACTATTCAAATATATATTCGAATTTAGAATATACGTTGACAGCCCTAATACCCATGGATCAATGCACTGTAAAAAATGTACTGTAACATTTACAGCAACTAACTGGCAATCTTGGTTGCAAATTTAACAAGATTACCATAAATCATCAACTACAATTAAACTGTAAAATACAGCACACCTGTAAAAGCAGCCAAAAATAGAGCAGCTGTGAATTTACAGTTCTTTACTGTAATCTTTACAGAATGAATTAAAAACTGTGTAATGTCATTTCATTTGAGGAAACCGATTATCTTAAATTGGTAAATTACCATTTCATATTTATACTGTTATCTTATTTCATTTGAGTCCACAAAAAAAAAGTTCATAAATATTTTTTTATTAAATTAAACGTGTTAACAACACATAAATTTTACTCAACCATCTTGCAGAATTGTTAGTTAACAACAGCTCACATTCATGAGACGAAGAATTTAACAAAATGATCATCAATGCATCAGCAACTACACAGTCACTTCCTTTAAATAAAGCAACATGCAGCATATCATCAGTGTTTCTCTGCTCATCCTGGACAGAAGAACAGGATCTACTCTTCAGCTCAATGGTGACACACAAAACTCAACAGAAACCATTTAAATCCCAACAGATCATTAAGGATCTAACAGATCTCCACTATAGCCTATCATTATGTGCAAAAACCCATAAAATAACACTTCATTTCAACATTTACTCTGTAGCCATTCACATAAATATATATTCACATTTCACATTTATGTTCACAGAAATACATTCCCAGAAAATAACTTATTTTGTTTAGTAAATCTGACTTGGATTTTACAGTAAACTACTGACTTCCAGACACAGTCTTACACCGTGTCCTAACTACACGCGACGCGATAAGATTCCAGCGACAGGCAGTGTGTCTGTCCACACCATAAGTTGAAATTTCTGAACTTTTGTCGCGCGTCTCGTGTCGCTTGACACGCCCACATTCTGTCGCCAACGGTCACTGTCGCTCGTGTCGCCGGATGTCGCCAGCGCTCCATTGAAATGAATGGGATCATGTCGCTTTGTCGCTGCGTGTCGCTGGCGGTGTGAACGGGGCTATAGACTGTAAAAAAATAGGTCCACACTAGACGCGACGCGACTGTGAGACGCCACAACGTCAATCAAAAATCACAGCCAATCAGAACAGCGTGTGGGCGGAATCTCGCGGCAAGTGAACAGCACTAGAGAGTAATCTTGACGGCACTCGCAAGAAAATGGATAAGTAGCTAACGTTACATAATCAAATTCACAAATATTACACCATTTAAAAAATACATAGGCTACTGAGTTACTAAAACAATCTTTGCCAAATAATACACTTGTTTGTTCACAGTTTTAATTTCCATTTGTTTAATTTTAAGATCTGAGGTGAATTATATCCATTGTTGCTTTTACAGCTACAAAGCTGGGAGCACTAAATGATATTCAAAGTCACATTTCACGCTTTTAACATTAAATAAAGCACATAAACAGTACCTGAGATTATCATTGCCACACTTTGTGTTTGTTGCGCCTGGTTAGGACAAAAACTCTGATTAACATGGAAAATATACCTTTTATCGTGTGTAGTTTGGACACGGTGTTAGATGAAATCAACTGAAGATAAAAGAAGACATTAAATATCTCAAGATCTCAGCAGAGGATGATTAAACAACTCCACAAACAGCATTACCAGCTTCACTTTTTATGAACCAGATTGACTTTATTTCTGTCATTATCAGAAGTTCTTTTTGAGAATTAACAGAGGTTTTCCACTATAGTCCTCTACAATTTCCAGAGAGTGCGCGTCTTTCTTGCACTGCCCGCTGCACATCTCACCAAATGACGGAGGCCGTGAGGCAAGAGCTCACACACATTGTATCGTGCGCAACACACATAGCGCCACCCGCTTATGAGTCCAAGGAAGTAAAGGTAATCTCTGTTTTTTTTTCCTGTCTTTATAATTAAACATAGCAAATAACAATGAAAAAACAGGCTTTAACATGCAAGTAGAGATACAAACGTTAAGGGTATTAACCACCTGGTTACATCCTCCCCTGCTACAATTCAGCGTCCTCGATGACTCGCTTAATCACTTATTTAGGCATTCATGGCACCCTGTAATGCCTTTTCAAACAATGCAGTGCCAATACTGGCCAATACTTAAGACACCATATCCGTGCTGACACTCACTGTATTACAAGCGGACCTGGGTGCATGAAAAAGATTAGTGTGAACACCCGCAGTTGCTCCCTTGCTTCTGCGCACAGCTGGAACTGGTAATTCTCTCTGGACTGTGTTATGCACTTCACCAGTTTCTAGCTCCTCCGACTGAACATGCTCATCTGGAGCCTCTGCATTCAGGACCACACTGTCAGACTCGACAGAGTCTCTATCAGTATCCGCTGATACTTGTACCTGGCCACCTTGAGAGCTGTCACCTCTCAACCCTGAAGTGTTTGCGGCTCCCCTCACAAAGGGTCGCTCCTCTATTACCACAAAATCTGGCTCAAAAGTCTTGTTCATGTCCAGAATGACAGGCAGTGTATCTGGCTCAGACTTCTCCTTACTCCTAAGCCTAGGAGTGGGCATGGCACCTGGACGCAACCCCGACTTGTGAACCCTTTTAGAGGGCCCTCCCTCCAAAGGCTCAACAGTGTAAGTTGTGCCAACTATTTCCACTACTCGGTAGATGATTGGCCTCCAGGCATCTTGAATCATGTTCCTGCCTGGAGGCCGCTGGCACAGATACACCAACTCGCCCACACTGACCTGAGGACAAAATGTATTTTCATACAGACGAGTCACTCTCTCTAGAGCTTTCTCCTCTGAATACCCCTTAGCTTTCTCATGGGCATATCTCAGCCTCTCTTGATGGACAGACAGCAAGACTTGTTTCCCCTCTGAGACCTCCTTGCTACCCAACAATGCATCAATGGGCAGATGTGGCTGTACCCCAAAAAGTAAATAATATGGGGAAAACCCTGTAGTAGCATGCAAAGTCACATTATAAGCATGCACTGTTAGACCTTACCAGGTTTTTTTACAGTAAAATACTGGCAACACTGTTGCTAGTAATTTACTGTTAATTGAACAGTTCTTTACTGTAATCTAGAGTATGTTACTGTAAAAATGCACTAAATTAAAACTGGAGTTGACTAATTTCACTTGCAGAAATCGACTGCCTCAAATTGACCAACTGTCATTTAAATGCATTAACCCATTTGTGCCCAAATTTTTCTGAATGGTTTCATGCATAATCCTGTTAATAGTGTCCTATGTGAACATGTTCTGCATTTATTTTCCCCAGGTTTTTTTTTTATTTCTTGAAAATCATATTTGAATGTGCGGCAACTATAGTTGCCGGTGGGCAAATATGTTGTATGCACCCCTTCAATGTAAAATATGAATAGGAGGAGAACATTTGGCATTTATCTCAAAATAACTGCTTTCAACAGATCAATCTTTATTCATAAACAAATTTATTATGTATAAAAGTCGAAAAACATTTGATGCAGACCCCAAAAAACGTCTCAGGTTACGTATGTAACCCTGGTTCCCTGATAGGGAACGAGACGCTGCGTTTGAGACGCGGTGGGAACGCTCTGCGTGATTGCGTCGTGAAGCACGTGTATAATCAGTCCAATGGAACGAAGGAACGTCATCAGTGACGTCACCGACCAGGAAGGTATAAATAACCCTTGAGATCAGATCAAACCAGCTTCTGATAAGCCTGAAGCAAGTCGATCAGGGCAAGCAGGAAGTATGGCAGGCGAACGCAGCGTCTCGTTCCCTATCAGGGAACCAGGGTTACATACGTAACCTGAGACGTTCCCTTTCAAGGGAACTCGAGCTGCGTTTGAGACGCGGTGGGAACCCCATACCCACTCAGCCATAATGACGATGTGCCTGTTCTGTATGAAGTACCCTGAGCATACTAAGAAGCAAGCAACCTGACCCCAGGAGTGGAGAGGTCCAAGTCATAAAATCTCACAAACGTATGCGGGGAGGACCATCCTGCCGCATTACAAATGTCTAAAAGGGAAACTCCCGAAATTAAAGCCGTAGAGGCAGCCATACTCCTCGTAGAATGGGCCCGAACAGTCAAAGGTGAAGGCTGTCCGGCCGCTTCATATGCCAGTGAAATAGCCTCAACTATCCACTTACTCATAATCTGTTTTGATGCAGGACACCCTTTCTTAGGTGCTCCGAAGCAGACAAATAATTGTTCCGATTTACGCCACAGGGCAGCTCTGTGGACGTAAGCATCCAACGCCCGCACAGGGCATAACAGATTCAGGTTTTCCTGGTCTGGGGTATTAAATGGTGGAGGATAAAAGGCCTGCAGCACAATTGGGCCCCCAACATTAGTAGGGACCTTAGGAATGTAACCCGGTCTAGGGTGAAGAAATGCTTTCACCATACCAGGTGCAAATTCCAGACACGATGGAGCCACCGACAAGGCTTGTAAATCACCAATTCTCTTGATAGAGGAAATAGCAAGAAGAAATAATGTTTTTAGAGTAAGGAACTTTTCTGAAACCTCCTCAATGGGCTCGAAGGGAGCCAAAGCCAGACCCTCAAGTACAATGGCCAAATCCCATGCCGGTGCTCTAGAGTGCAATACAGGTCTCAACCTCAAAGTGCCACGGAGAAAACGAATAATTAGAGGATCTCTCCCAACTGAAGTACCCGCCAGAGGGGTATGATATGCAGATATAGCCGCTATGTACACCTTTAAGGTGGAAGGAGATAATCCAGCAGAGAAACGGTCTTGTAGAAAATCGAGAACTGTACCAATAGGGCAGTTAACAGGATTCAAATTACGATCTCTACACCATGTAGAAAATAGTTTCCATTTCAAAGCATAAAGTTTCCTCGTGGAAGGAGCTCTGGATTGAAGGATGGTCTCAACGACCTCAGTCGAGAGACCAGATTCTATGAGCTGGGCCCCCTCAGAGGCCAAGCCCACAACTTCCACAACTCTGGGCGAGGGTGAAATATCGTGCCCTTTGCTTGGGACAGCAGGTCCCTCCTGACGGGAATCTCCATCGGAGAGCCGTCCAGAAGTGATACCAGATCCGAGAACCAAACTCGGGTTGGCCAGTACGGAGCTATTAATAGTAGATGAGCCCCTTCCCGGCGAACTCTCTCCAGAACTCCCGGGAGCATAGATACTGGGGGGAACCCGTACAGATGTAGCCTCGGCCACACCTGCACCATTGCATCCAGTCCGAGAGGGGCTGGATGTGTGAGGGAGAACCAAAGAGGACAATGGGTTGAGTCTGATGATGCGAAAAGGTCGACTCGGGCTCGCCCATATTTCTCCCACAGAAGCTCCACCACCTCGGGGTGAAGCCTCCACTCCCCGGGCCTCAGCCCCTGTCTTGACAGAATATCTGCTCCTACATTCAGATGCCCCGGAATATATACTGCCCTGAGGGACAGTAATTTCCCCTGGGCCCATAGGAGGATCTGATGAGCCAGCTTGCACAGTGGTCGAGACCTCAGACCCCCCTGATGGTTGATGTATGAGACCACCGACGTGTTGTCCGTGCGGACCAACACGTGGTGGCCTCTCAGGTCTGGCAGGAAGTGTTTCAGAGCATAAAATACGGCCATCATTTCTAAACAATTTATGTGCCAAGACAGATGATGGTCCCGCCAAAGACCTGACACTGAGCGTCCGCTCATGACTGCGCCCCACCCCGTGAGGGAAGCGTCTGTCGAAAGCGTTACGCGTCGACAAGACACCCCCAACACTGGGCCCTGGGCGAGGAACCAAGGTTTCTTCCACATGACCAAAGCACGAAGGCATCGCCGCGTGACCTTGATCATGCGAAACGGATTTCCCCTCGGGGAAAACCCCCTGGTCCTGAGCCACCACTGCAAAGGTCTCATGTACAGAAGGCCAAAAGTAATTACGTTGGACGCCGCTGCCATGAGCCCCAACAATCTTTGAAATTGTTTGACAGTGAGTGACTGGCCTAGTTTTACCCCTTTTACGGCTGTGAGAATCGCTGATATTCGCGCAGGAGACAGACGTGCCTGCATTGTTATTGAATCCCAAATTACTCCTAGAAAAGTGGTCCTCTGTGCTGGGAGGAGCACACTCTTTTTGGAGTTGAGCCGTAACCCCAACTTTTCTATATGAGCCAGAACGACACCTCGATGCCGAACTGCCATCTGCTCTGACTGAGCAAGAATCAACCAATCGTCTAGATAGTTTAATATGCGAATGCCCTGGAGTCTCAGTGGAGCCAGCGCTGCATCCACACATTTTGTAAAAGTGCGGGGTGATAAACCTAGGCCGAAGGGAAGAACCCGATATTGGTATGCTTCGCCCCCGAAAGCAAACCTCAGGAACTTCCTGTGATGAGGATGAATCGATACATGGAAGTATGCGTCCTTCAAGTCTATTGTCACAAACCAGTCCTCGGACTGAATCTGTGATACAATCTGTTTGAGCGTAAGCATCTTGAACTTGAGTTTCTGTACTCTGCGGTTTAGCTGACGCAGATCTAGAATAGGACGCAACCCCCCATCCTTTTTTGGAACAATGAAATAACGGCTGTAGAACCCTGACTCTCTGCTGGGAGGAGAGACCCTTTCTATAGCTCCTTTTCGAAGAAGCGTCATTACTTCCTGCTCCATAACCAGAGCCTGCTCGGAGTCCACCACTGTGGGCAGAACCCCCTGGAATCTGGGCGGACACGACCCGAACTGAATTCTGTAACCCTTTTCCACTACATGCAGGACCCATTGAGAAATATTTGGTAGAAGTTTCCACGCTACCAGAAATTCTGCTAAGGGAACCAGCCTCTCGAGACTGGCCTCTGGATTTAGTCGAACAGACATTTCGGTGCCCTGAAGCGGCGAACCGGCAGGGAACAACCGAACTGACCGTTCTACGACCCTCCTCGGAGGATCGCACAGGGACGCTGACACCTCGGTGCCCTGAAACGGCGAACCGGCAGGGAACAACCGATGTGGCAGCGCTGCGGCTCTCCTCAGAGAACCGCCCCCCAGAGGGCGCGGAGGAGAAACGATTCCTCGGAACCGTCCCTCCCCCGAGGGGACCACCCTCAACATTTTGACACCTTGGGCGTCAGGACTTCTTCTTGTCCCAAGCCTTTTTAGAGATGACAGTCCTCAGATCTTGTCTACCTCTAACTGACTTGAACTGCAGCCGCCCCCTGGGCTCCCCAGGCTGTGGCGGAGCCCGAGAGGCGACGCTTTGTTTTTGTTGAACTCTATACTGCTGCTGTTGTGAGGAGCTCGTAGACGGTCGGGACTGCTCTGGTTTGACATTAGCAGTCCCTGGGACACTGGATCGGCGAGGAAGAAACCTCTGGAATGCCGCTGCTTGTTTTTTAGATTCAGTAAATCTATCTACAACACAATTTATAGCATCGCCGAACAAACTCGAAGGCGAAAGCGGGGCATCCAGAAGAACAGATCTATCTTTATCTTTTATATCAGACAAATTTAACCATAAATGGCACTCCGTGGCCACCAGGGCTGCCATAGAACGGCCCACAGATTTAGCCGTCTCCTTGATGGCCCGGAGAGATAGATCTGTCGCCCGACGCAATTCTCGAATTGCGTCAGCACTAACTTCCTCACAATCATCCATGTCCCTCAGCAGGTCAGCCTGATACGCTTGCAATATAGACATAGTATGCAAGCATCCTGCTGCCTGACCTGCTGCCGTATAAGCTTTACCCACCATCATAGAAGTGGCTTTTAATGGCTTGGTGGGTAACGTCGGGGCTTTCAGTGATGACGATGACTCGGGAGAGAGATAGCTCGCAAGCGTCTCTTCCGCCGGAGGCATCGTCAAATAACCATAGTGGGAAATATCTTTAATATTACTATAGTTCAGTGTTTGTGGACTATGCACTCTGAAAGATGCTGGTTTAATCCACGATCTCGACACCTCAGTGTGGAGATCGGGAAAAAACGGCAGTTCCCGACGAGGAGGTCGTGTTTTTGATGGCAAAAAAACGTTCATCTAAAAGACTCTTTTTTTGAACAATATCAACATTATCAGTTGGCCATTCAATATTTAACTTGGCAACAGCACGAGTTAAAACCTCCATAAGCTCCTCATCCCCCGAAATACGAGCTGGCGAACACTCGTCTTCAATATTATGTTCAACTTCCACGGCATCCAGTTCCTCAGAATTTTTTTTTTTTAAAAATAAAGAAAATTCAATAAATGAGGTTCACAGAGCTGGTGATACAATTTAAACCACCTCACTGCTCTACATTACTCAGGGTGCAATTATCTCTGTGATACACTGTACGCTTGAGCACTTGGGCCTGTCCGAATCCACTTTTGCTAGTTTAATGACGGGGAAAAAATGGTCGACACACCCGGCATATGGTCTAAAAGGGTTGTCCCTATTCTCTTAATGAGTAATGGGTGTGTTTTGGGCATAACGTAACTTACTGCAATTTTGGTTGCCAGTAAGCCTGTACATTTTACAAGATTACTGTAAATCATAAACTCAGATCGGGCCCTTTGTCTTGTTAATATTATTAATATTGTTACATTTTTACCATTTTGCCTGTGTCAATGCAAAATGCATATTTTTATTGGAGTTTTAATATTTTGTCCTCATTTCCTTTCATAAATCTATTTTACATTATAGGTACACAAAAATGTCCCCAATTGAAACGCATTAAACCGTACTCAGTTACTAACGTAACCTTGCTTCCCTGAGAGTAGGAACGAGTATTACGTAGCTAATACGCAGTGGAGAAACTCCTTTCCTCAAGAAATATTGAAGCCTATATTTAAAACACAATGCAGCTGCACAGCGAACACAGCAGAGCATCTAGCTCGCCCATTGGCTGTGCTGCGGCAACTGCAGTGCACACCCTATGGCGAAGTGCCTCTGACACGCGGCCCAATCAAGTGACTTCACGCCCAGTGCGTCAGAGCCCGCCAGAATGGGCAAATGTCTAAATGTCCCGCCATAATGTCTATAAATAGGCTCCGATTTTGCCAAATATCAGGTTTAAATCGACTGAAGCAACAAACTCTGACAGTTTGCAATAGTGCGGCAGACTACGCAATACTCGTTCCCTACTCTCAGGGAACCGAGTAATTTCCCTTTCGAGAACGGTCACTTCGTATTGCGTAGCTAATACGCAGTGGGGACGCAATGTAACACGCCGCACTATTAGCAACTGGCTGCATACAACTGGAGCCTAGGGAAGCACCCCAAGGCTCACAGAAACAAGCCATAATAAAACCCCAACATAAGTGAAAGTAACCGGGCCTGAGTCAGGTTTCATGAATAAGGGGCTGAAGCATAAGAGCCAAGCTCACTTCCAACATCAGTCCCAGGACATAGACTGATAGACATAGACGGACACCGTCGGGTCTAATTATCATACTGAGCGGACTCGAGCATGCAGGCATGGACATCCATGTTTTAAAATCGTACAAATGTGGACGACGAGGACCAGCCAGCCGCCGCACATGTTTTAAATTGTTACACCACTAGACCAGGCCCAAGAAGAGGCCATGCCTCTCATAGAATGGGCTCTAGCGCCTATGGGGCAAACCTGACCTACGGCAGCATATGGTAGAGAGATGGCGTCCACTATCCATCTAGATAGTCTCTGCTTCGTGACCGGAGCCCCTTTGGTGCGGCCACCGAAGCAAACAAAGAGCTGCTCTGATTGCCTAAATGGCGCAGAGCACTCCAGGTAAATTTTTTGAGCTCTGACGGGACAGAGCAAATTAGCCTCCTCATCGTTCTCCGAGGGTGGAATAGCTGATAATGTAATGACCTGTGCTCTGAACGGAGTGGAGAGCACTTTAGGTACATATCCATGTCTTGGCTTGAGTGTGACTGGAGTCACCCACTCCAAACTCCAAGCAGGATGGGCTCACGGATAGCGCCTACAGATCTCCCACTCGCTTAACTGATGCCAGAGCCAGCAGCAGAGCAGTTTTCAGCGAAAGTGGCTTAAGATCGTCCGGCTGGCACACGCCGCTTGAGCCAGTGCTGAAGAGAGCGCATATGCAGTAATCCTAGGTGGAGTACTGACGATGCCGTGGCCATGAGGCCGAGAAGCCTCTGAAACTTCCTGAGGGGTGCGCACGCACCTACCCTGAAGGAGGCTATCAGGTGTTGGATAGAGAGAGCGTGCTCTGATGTGAGAGAGGAGATAACTGTGCCCAGAAAGGTTACATTCTGTCTGGGTAACAGTTTGCTCTTGGGAAAATTGATCCTGAGCCCTAGACATTCCAAATGGATGAGGAGCAAGGATCTGTGTGCCAATAATTCAAACTTCGACTGGGCCATAATGAGCCAATCGTCGAGATAGTTCAGCACGCACACTCCCTGTTGTCTCAGAGGAGAGAGAGACCGCTGCATCCATGCACTTCGTAAATGTACGGGGTGCCAGGGACAGACCGAACAGTAGGACCATATATTGATAAACCTGCCCCTCGAAGGCGAATCTCAAGAATGGCCTGTGATGGGATGTTATCTGAATATGAAAGTAGGCGTCTTTCAGATCCACCATAAAAAAAACAATCCACCGGCGAACCTGCGCGAGGATTTGTTTGGTAGTTAGCATTCTGAATGTCTGAGATCTAAAATGGACCTGATGCCGCCGTCCTTTTTTGGTACAAGGAAGTAGAGCTGCGTCTGCCTGAAATCTCGGGGAAGTAGAGCTACGACCGCCTGAAATCTCGGGGAGCGCAACGTCATCGCTGAAGGTTTATTTCGATAGCTACAAAAATATGCAAGTATACACGGATGGCTGAAGGCGGCGAAGACGACCGGCTTCTTCAGACACTTTCCTCTGCTTGCTAGTCGCTTAATTCAACGGCGGCGGCTTCTCTCAGGATCCAGCGATGCGTAGAGCTTCGCTGAAGAGATGAAAATCAGGGAAGCAGCCCCCGAGCCCTTCCTTATATACGCTAAGCCACTCCCATTCTGGCGGGCTTTGACGCGTGAGGGCGCGACGTCACGCGGGGCTCAGTGGTAGGCTGCTGCAGTTGCCGCAGGGCAGCCAATGAGTGCGCTAGACAGCTCGCTCTAGGTCTGCTAGCTGCTGCACTGCGTTGACAATAAATACAAAAATTAAGGATAATTTTTTGGCTTCATATCTCGAGAAAAGATGACTTTACCCGTAGCGTAAGCAACTTACGCAATACGAGAGAACCTCTCGTAAGAGACCGAAACATTGAAGCAGTGTATCGGAGCTTGATTCGTTTTGCAATAACCACGTGATCGGTGACGTCCGAAGCTTCGTTTCCACACACAGTCACGTGACTGCTTCGTATTCAGATTCAAAAATAGCATGAACCCCTTGAGCAGGTTTCGGGTGTCATGCTCTTCGGTAGTAGTAAATACAAAAAGAAATAGACTTAGCCCTCACACTGTTGAACAAGTCCTGTTCCTTAATTAAAATCTTTCATTTCTTAAATTACCCACAAAATAAAATATCACCTCCCCAGTTCACAAGCACTTCACCATTCCACATTCATTTTATTTTATTTTGACTATATATACATGAGCCTTGCCTATTAACTCATACGATTAGGACTGAGGCTAAAGTTTTTGTGAATAAGGCTGCATTTGTTGATCAAAGCATATTCATTAGAATTGTTTCTGTACAAGTTCATTTGTCCCATTTATACATTTTTTTTCTTCATAAATTCATTCATAGAGTTGTTTGTTCATACATTGCGTAATAACTACATCAACACTTACACATGAACTATGAGGATTAATTTTATTGCTTTGTGGTTTCAGGTTTAATTAGACATTACAACAACAATTAAATCCCTTTGGTCAAAAGGTAAAAAAAACCTGTCCAAGTGAGGCTTATGACTGATGTTTTAGATGAAGAATATTGCATCATTATAATGGATGATGACACAGAGAAAACAACTTAAAAATAAAATCTGAAAAGTATAAATTATCTCTGACAACAATTCAATATATTTATAGAATAAAATTAAATAAGATATAAACTATGCCTTCGAAACAATACCACCTGGGACCAGGAAGGGGGTTAAATTGTAATTTGATTCGGACCAAGCAATATGTTTATATATTTATATTTCAATATATTCATATTGCATTTGTATGTCCAAGACACACACATGGCACATATAAATATGTGTTAACACTTTTTTTTTTTTTTTATCTGTCCTTAATACAATTAAGTACAGAGTCACAAGATTTAGGCTACTTACTATATGGTTCACGAGTTCACATGTTAATGAAATCTGATGTAATATTATAATGCGTATTTGGCTTGCTGTCCGGGGGGAGGGCTCCGAGCTCGGAATTCGGCCCGACCCCAGAGTACTCCCCCCTATAATGTATAGATCATAGGTATCTATGAGCAGACCCAGCCGAATGTGAGGTGATGGGGTGGTGGTGGGATGCTGAGAAATTAGTCATGTGACAGGAGGTAAGGGAAGGCTTTATTTATACTGGCTTCTTCTTGTGCTGATTGGATGATTACCTGAACATGCTCCTCCCGAACTTTGTTACATAAAACTTCATTTAGTTGGAATTAGTGTTTGGTTTAGGGTTAGCTGCATACAATTAAGCATAATTTAATGTTATTTATATAATCAATACATGTAACATAATAAATCCCCTGTAAAATAAAGTGTTAATAAATATTTCAGTTAAATCAGTTTCAGTGGGGTGTTAATTTACAGGACTGCAATGACAGTGAATGTCAGTCAAGTGCTAGTTTCAGAAGTCCCTGGGAAAGAAATAAGGTGTGAAAGTGCATTGTTCTGAAGTTAGGGGGTAACATTTGTAGATAGAATAAAGAGAAAGTTGATGGCCATAGCGAACATTGATAGACATCAGAGTTTTAAATGGGTTTACATGTTCCCTTGTCCATTTTTAACTCTATAACCCACTAATGTGTGTTTGTCTTTAATGAATATGGGACTCTACCTGTCATGGACACAATTAAGCACAATCAGTGCATGAATGGACAATCAGTGTCACAAGCACAATCAGTGTATGACAGTTAAATTACATCAAAGAAACATACAAATCTTTAACATTTGAAAAAAAAATAATAATAATAAAAAAAAAAAAATATATATATATATATATATATATATATATGTATATGTATATGTGAAAAGATAAACCAAGCTATCACAATTGTTATGCTGTCCATTTCAATAAAACAATTTCCGTAGTGTTAGAATGTCTAGGATAATAAAATCTTTGTTTGTGACCAATATTCAATCAGATATTTACACTTCTTTTTTGAAAAGCAGTCTCATGACTTCCTTCCGTAGTCTGGTCAGATTTAGTCCATAAATGAGGGGGTTTAAAATGGGTGGTATGAGTAAGAATTCCAGGGCCATGAAATTACGCAAATCTTGTGGCAAACTCTTTGAACCATAACGAGTGTACAGCACATCAAACAGCAAAGCAACAGTCACATTGAGCAATGCAAGAAGATGTGGTACACATGTTTGTATGAATTTGTGCCTGCCCTCAATTGACTTTATGCATTTTTCAACCAAGTAAATGTATGAGCAAAATATCAATATTGCATGTCCAAAATATATAAAAATGATTAAATACCCAATCACATTATTTACTGTTGTAGAAAAACAGGAAAGTTTAACAACTGACCAATTTTCACAATATAGCTTTTCAATACTAGAGCCACATAATGTTAGTCTTGATGTCAATATAATTGCAACACACATGCAAACAAATGGAGAAAGCCAGCAGAAAAGGATACATTCAAGAACCCTCTGATTGGTCATTACTGAATGATACTCAAGTGGTCTACATATTGCCACATACCTGTCATATGCCATCACTGTTAATGTTGAAATGTCACACAGAACAGATGAATAAATGACAAATATCTGAATCAAACATCCAGCATAAGAAATCACATGATACTGGGATAATAAATCATACATGAATTTAGGGTAAAATCCACCAGTGCCAAAAAGTCCATTTACACACAAATTACATATAAAGACATACATCGGCTCATGAAGCTTCTTATGCGAGATTACAGTGTAAATGATGGTAACATTACACAACACAATTAATGGATAATACAATGTAGTCAATGAAAAAAACACAAATCTTTTCCCCATCGTTTCATTTAGTCCAGAGAGTGTAAACACTAAGACAGTGGATTCATTCTCTAGTGGTGGCTGCATCTGGAATGATAGGCAGAGTTTTATGATAGTGATATCATTATGCACATCATAATAAAAATTAGTTGATTTGAAATTAAAAGTTAGATCATTTTAAAAATAATCATTCAGATAGTCAGCTATTTAGTCCTGTTATAAACGGAAATATTCAGTACTCTAAAGGTAGCATATGCTGGTTCTTCAAAGACGCAAGCAAATACATAATTAAAATCTTACCACAATCTCTTTTTGTTAGTTTGACAGTGTTGTAAAAGGTTGATCTGGTGATATATATAGAGAGAGACTATCCTCATGCTAATTGGCTTGTTTGTGAAGAATTTTCAAAAGCTCTCTTGAGAATGTTTTTTTTTTTTTTTTTTATGTCAGTCTATACTAATCATGTCATTAAAGTAATATGCAAATGAGCATTATATAAAATTGTATCACATTGTATTATTAATTATTGGAAATAAAAATCCCCAAATCTTAAAGGCCATGTTGCAGGTTAACCACCACTGTTGATCAATGGGTACATTAATCACTCAAGATATGTATACCATTTTTAAAATGTCTCAAAAATGGTCTTAAAGACCAGTTTTTTACGTTTTTTGGTATGAACGTTTTTTTTTACGCAATTCGGTGATGACGTCACGTTGGGGAGAAGCGGAGGAAAGGTAGCCTCAGCCAATACAGTTTGTATTAGAACTATGGCGACTGACTGGGAAAAATGAGTGAAAAATCAACGTTTTCTTTATATCTAGTGGCAGTGATCATGACATTAGTTCAGATAAGTACCGGTAAACTTTGTCTTCATCTAGAAATAGAAGGCATCATGCTAGCTATGGGCTAATTTGCCAGTCCCACCTGTTATCCACCCCCTCCAGATAATCCCTAATTAAGTCTTTCCCCCAACGTGGTAAACACATTAATGATTAGTTATCCCACGTTTTGATGGTAGCCTACTAGCTCCAGTAACAGCATCATTGCCAAGTGTTTCTAAGCGTTTACCTCTTCCTCCGGTGAAAATGTTGCAAACACAGCCGCCGCGTGTCTGTCGCTGTTTCGCAGGTGCTTGTGTGGGCGCCGGCGGTGCCGTCCCATGGAAACTGCGTTGGACAGCTTGTGCTGTAAGTGAGTGCGTTTTGGTCGCTGGTCGAGGAGCTCACCCCGCGACCAGATGTGACGTGCCTCACTCAGCATCCAGGATTTGCATGCTGCCTGAATCCGTTTGTGCTGAAGATAGCATAAACCCATTTCACGCAGGATCATGGTCCCCTTCAAGCTGGCACGCACGAGTATGTTAATTGTTTGTTTACTTTACCATTCTTTTTACACGAAGTCTTATGAACCAGCTTAAACAGTTATAGGTGACTAGAGATGTGTTGTATAATCTGCGCTATCTGAATACTCTTGTCTACTACTTGTCTCTCTAGTCCAGGGGTAGGCAACCTAAGGCACGCGTGCCAACACTGGCACGCGGAGGGTTAATCGCTGGCACACAAGCAAATGCGAGAGAAGTGTATTTCATTCAGATAAAGTAGTCTAGTTTTATGCCGGTCAAATGCACTCGGGCTCCCCATGATTGACATCGCGCAACATCAGCATCACACGTGCACACGGACGCACATGTAGGAAACCTCGTGAATTACGGCCGTTTCACGCATATTTTTTTCGGCGTACATGTTAATCCACACCGGGAGCAGGGGCAGCGCGTGAGCGCCCAACAGGAGCGTCGCGTGAGCAGTAGTGAAGCGGGGGTTTCGCCGCCGAGTCTATTTTGTCTGCGCTGCTCACGCTCAATTTAAAGCCCCCTTTCACACAGAGATTCCAGAAAATACACGGATAAAGTGACCCGAGATTTGACCCGGGTTCGTTTGATTTTGGTTCATTCACACTGCCAGTGATTTTCCGGAATCATAGAGTGCGTTCTCACACAAGCCGTAAAGACACGTGACATCGATGTAACTTAAAATGTCTTAAGTTTGCCTATGATGAGCTGCGATTTCTCTCTCTGATTCTATCATAAACTTGCGCATAACGTATCGTTTCACTAGCTGGCGAGTTGAAAAAATCGGTATCGGCAGGTCAAACTCAATGAAACATCGGAATCGGCCTAGAAAATTGTAATCGGTGCATCTCTAGTTAGGAGTTATAAATATTATTAAATTGTCTATCTAAATCTAAAACAAATTTCAAGAGAAATATTTAAATTTCTGTACTATTTCTGTGTAAGCCATTATGAAAATGTAAAATGTTTGTGTATTTATGAGTGTGTGTGTATATATATATATATATATATGGGCTATGTGTGTGTTGTGGCACAGTGATGAACTTGGAAACTTAAAAATGGCACTTTATGACAAAAAGGTTGCCGACCCCTGCTCTAGTCACTCTCAACGCTCTCAAGGCGGGCTTTGGTATATTCTCTCCCCAACGTGACGTAATGGAATGCATTGTGGCGGAAAGGAGAATCGTTGCAAACCGCTGTAAGATAGCCTACTTTTTCGTATTATATTGCGTTTTGTGATACCCAACAACATAAAATACAATGGATAACAGTTTAAATGTTTATTACCAACAAGTAAACTGCACAAATTCGATGAAAAAAAAAACCTGCAACATGGCCTTTAAAACCCACACTGTAAAAAATTGCTGTAAAAAAACAGTATCAGTATAATACTAGTTTTTGAACTCAAACTGTTTGAAGCAATCGGTTTCCCAAATGATATGAGTTACCTTCCATGGTATTTTTACGGTAACATACTGTAAAATAGGAGAGCTGTAAATTAACAGTAAAGGGCTGTAAATTAACAGTACATTGATGGCAACCACAGCCATTTTTACAAAGCGCCTTTGATAGTGTATCAAACATTTTTAGACTACTGCGACAGCCGAAAGTGAGCCTGAGCGAAAAATAAAAAAATTCCCTCCATTTAATGCCAAAAAAATGCCACTGCGATGGATGTAAAGGCATAACTTTAAAGGCGTCTTAAATATCTGCCTTTGCGAGCCATGCACCCCTACCTGCTATTTTTATGAATTTAATTGCGTCGTCAACAGTTGCGTAAAACAGAGAAAACGGAGCTAGAGGAATAAGACTGTTGATACTTTGAGCAGCGTCATTATGAGGGGCAGACAAGTAAAAAATTTAACACTTCTTCCCAGAATTTTTTTGAGTAGCGATCCCTATAGGATTAATCTGACAAATTAAGAAAGGAAACTTTTCCGTTTTTTTTTACAGCAGAAAGCAAATTATTACAGGAAAAATAATGATTATAACATAACAATAACAATCATGACATATGACAATCATGACCATAACAATCCTGCAAAAAAACCTTGGATAAGTCCCGTTATTAAATAATTGACGAAGCAGCTGTTAGGATGATTTCTCAGTGCCTGTCCCAGCTTTGGAACATTGACTGGGGTTGATGGCTTTATTTCTTTTTCTAATTTTTCATAAAGCGGGTTCGTCTTGGGCACACAGATTTTGGGTGGCCATCCCCGCAGTAACTACAAGCATGAACATATTTACAATTATAGAATTTGCAAACATTTTCATTAAAATTATAGCACAATGGAGTAGCAAATGGTGTTACCTTAGAGTCAACAGTTTGACAGCTTAGAGGGTGGAGGAGACAGATTTTGGGCATAGATTGAGAGTCTGAGAATGAGAGCCACAGATCGAGCAGGAGAGAGCTTGATGACCAGTGAAATGTCTGCTTATGAGGGTTAAGTCGACTACAGACCAGTCCAATCTCTGATTAAAACGTTGAATAAACATAGCAGTTTTTGCAGAGAATGATTTATGATAGTCATAGAACAGAGTTCCTCCATAAATCAAAGCCAAGTCAGAAATAATTGCTAAATATGTGTCCAGCTCAGCTCTACGAGACGGATAGAGTTCGCATATGACATCTCTGTAAACCCCAAATGCCACGTTAAATTCAGCTAGTGTTAACATTTTTGAAAGCCGGGGATCGCTGTCTTTAAGCATAACAGACACATCGCCGCAATCAACAACACGCTTCTCACTCATTTCTGAGCACAGCAATATTTTCAAAAGATTAATACGTTACCTGCAATGATTTGGCCTCTCAACTGATGAGAAATCGCAGCAGCTGGCGGAAAGAATGGAGAGCCTGTAGACATGGGAACTGCACTTCCCATCGTTCTTCGTGGTATAGTCACCGAATTGACGATGTCATCATCCTGCTGCTGAGTAAGCACGGGCAGCCGCGCTGTGGCCGATGAGGAGTTCTCCGAGGTTCTCCGAAGATTTGCCGAGGACCTAGATGTTGAACCGGACTCCAGAGCATGAATTCTGGAGTTCATGTCAGAGAGCGAAAACTGAATGCTGGACAATGCTGACAACACTGGGTCGTTGCTTTGGACTGAAGAAGAGTGGACTGCTCGGGTTGAGATGGCTGAACCACCTGCCCTCTTGGGTGCAACATCAGTCGGAGTGGAAGCCGGGTCGAGGTTCTTTCTCTTCTGCGCCTGTTTCCTGCCGGAGAATGGAGGAGGAGAAGGAAAATCTGCTGCTGGGACGTACATTTTTTCACAGAGCAAAGCAAACAGTTCCTTATGTCGGTGCTCCAGTCGGTGCCGGGATATCGTGTTTATACAAGGTTTCCAGTAACTTCGGCAGTGGCCAGTCAATGATGCTGGGAGGACTACATGATTTACTCACCAGGCGAGAGCTCTAACGGACAGAAGCGTTGCTTTCGTCTTGAATGGCTTCCTCTGCTTGACTTATTTGTTGCTGGGATTCTTCGATGGATTCAACTTGCCATTGGTCTTCATCATTTGCGGCGGTAGACATGGTCAGCAGTTGGGTGAGTACAGCAAAATATAAGAGTAATCTCATCTTTATTGCAAGAAGCTGCGCTCTTGCAAGCAATGCAGAGGAAGCAGCCAAGCAGGCAGACTAAGAATGCATTTAAATAAGGCGCCCTGTTTGAAAGGGACCGATTGAGTGCTTAGGAATCGGATCAGCTGATAGGTCTGGGTATCAGCTGATAGCTGAGCTTGACTACGCGGCCTGCCTGAACTGACGCTGAACGCTATATTTAATGAGTAATAATCTATTAGGAGCTTTTAAGTTACAAGTTATTTTTATTCAGATGTACTGATAATATACAATCTTATTCTTTAAACATCTCACCTTTTAAAAGTGCATTGCAAACAGTTTGTTCTGCTGCATCTCTACCACGCGGCATGTGTTTGCTGCTACTTCCGGAAACTTATTGAGAGGCTCCACGAGCTGCCATTGCTGTAAAAAGTTGTTGCAACTCTTAGATATAAAAGTTATCTCTATATGGCTCTGGGTATGTCTAGACAAAAGATATGATGTGAACTGAACATATCACTCAAACAGCAATAGAAACTAAGCAGAACTCAGTGCTGCCTTGATCACATTTATTTTCCCTACATCTTTATAGAAAACAGCAGGAATAACACAGTTTGGTTTTTGCTCATTTATTTAGAAAATGCTAAGCACAACGCTTGAATTCATGTCAGAAGTAATTGCTCATATCAGTTAAATTAATAATTTCTTACTGAACATTAATAAAACTCGTACACAGGCTGATTTTAGCTATATTTATAATTCATATGATGTATAAATGTAAAATAAATAATAAATAAATAAAGATTGATTGATTGATGCCAGAGAACCCATTTCATCACACAAACAAATTCCAAAAAATAAGTCACTATCTATAATATTTCATTTTCATGAGTGTTTGTGGTGCTTAGCTTAAGTTAACCAGCAGGTGGTGCCATTGTGCTAGAATTACATGCTACTGAAAATAAGAAGCATATTATAATAATAAGAAAAGTTCTTGATAACAAACTTCCTTCGAAAAAATGTAAAAGATTAAAATAATGAATTATGCTTATATCATATAACAAAAAACATCTATTTTGAGTTGTACAATACTATAAGTTTCTACAGATATCAGTTCTGGATGTTTAGAAAGATTATTTTATTTCAAACTATATTAATGATAAAAAATAAATAAAAATAAATTACATTAACGTAACATTTTAATTATATTTTGTTTGTGAATGTATCTCTGCGTCCAAACATAAGGCACTGCAGGTCAAAGATCACTCGATGTTAATGGGACCAAATGTTAATAAAACCACCAAATGATGTAACTCAACAAAGATAAACTTGCTATTAACAGGTCGTTAAGTTGTTTTCACTTCTAATATGGTCCCTTGGCCATCCCAGGAAAGGATACTGTTAACCCCGTCTCCCAGTGGTCCAAGATAAATGGACCTTCATGTTAATTAGACATAAAACACTTTAATTAAGTCCCTTGGTCAAAAGGCCAAGACCAGTCCCAATGAGGCTTGTGATTGTGGTGACCCTAAGAGGAGAAATTTCCCATGGTGGAAAATATGAAGACTGAAAATATTTTGTGTGACTTACTACAATATATTTCTCCAAACTGTGTCAGGGATTATTAATAAAAACATTAAAAAATAATAATAATATACCGATAGTGTGTGTAGTATTTCCTACATTGAGCTATAAGACAGTCAGATGTTTTTCAAAATAAAACTGAACACCTCAATACTGCAATAAATCAAGGTTAACACTAGCCTGGCAAGCCAGACCTACATCAACTCTGTCGTCATTATGTTAAGCCCTAGGTTCTAGGCTAGGTTAACACAACAGTCTCTTAAATGCCTACAAACACTCAAGTCTCACTTAAGCTCAAGTGTTCAAAAAGTGCATAAGTAAACCAATATATCCTTCAAAAAGGTATCTTCAACATAATGGATAGATTAAATAATGTAAAGTAAAGTTAAACAGTCAAAGCCTACTTGAACTGGACATGCTGGTTTCAGCCTCATTATCAACTCTCATATCTAATGCACTCACATTCATGTTAAATGTTTCATGTCAAGTTTGGGTGAGTAAGGGTAAAATGCACAATATATAGTGCATTCATTGCCCTGTAGATGGTGTTATTGCTTATTTTATATCAGTAATAGGTGACATATGCTAAATGTAATGAGTAAATTAGAGTAAAAAGTACAACTATTTATTAAAAAAACAGACATTGAAAGAGGGTTTTTTTTTTTCATGGCATGTTGCTAACTCTAAGGTGGTTTGGACAAATGAGTAATTGGGACATAATGAGTAGGTTTCTGTGTCACTATTCTAAGAGAGAACAAACGCTACATTTCAAAACACTAATATGCAAGATTCTCCACAAAATATAATGCGGCAACACTTGAGCTGCACAACGTGAAGGCCTTAAAGTCATCGGGGATGCCAAAGCCATTGCTCCGACTGCCTGAATAGAATGGCCAAAATCAAAGATGATCTGGGCCGTTTGAAACGATGCTCACTTTGGGCTTGAAAAGAGATGTGGGTCGCCCAATTTCCATGTGAGAGAAAAAAATGCAGCTCGTACAAAGTTCCTGGATGTCACAATTCCTGCCGCAAACAGACAAAATGACAAGCAGGCACAGGATATAGACTACAACGTCGGTCAGACGTTGGATTTTGGTTGAAAATGAAAGTCGGGTTGACGTCTAAATCCAATGTTTGTTTGACGTCAAGCTCCAACGTTGGGCAGTCATAGAATTTTGGTTGGAATAAACCAAACAAAAAGGTGAAATGCATGGCCGTACACTTATTACCAGCTTCACTTAAAACTAACCAGATTTACTTTATTTAATTTCCATTTTAATAAAATCATATTTTGTATTTTAAAGTCACCATGATGGTGGTTAGCGTTTGCTTTAGTTGTGCTCTTGACCCTTGACTCTTTAATAGAATAATTTCTCTGGCTGCTATAATTGTGTGTTTATAAAGCACAATAGTTGTAGCTAAAAAAGCCATGAGAAAATAAAATCAGGTGATGTTGGCTGTTTGTTGATGTTGATGATGATATCATTATGTAATTGCGTGAATCCCTGATCTTATTCAGTGTCTAATGCTTTGATCATATAGGACTTGTGGTTTTAATATTGTTTTATTCATAATAGAAGTCATTTGATTCTACAGCATATCTAGCAGTGTTGTTTATCAAAAAATATACTTGGTTTTTTAAAACTATTTAGTGCACAAAAACCCTTCATCTATGACATTACTTAGACATCACAGACATCAAGAAACAGCATATGAATCTCAACAATGGTGACAATCAAACATAATATCCAGATAATCAGATCAACTCTGAGCATAAAACAAGCTACAAAAAATCCAGCTGCATAATGTATTAATGCTGCAATGCATGCTGGGAGATATGGTTTTGGAGTTTTGAATGGTGTTACCCAGCATGCACTGCAGCATGAAGCATTTCATTGATTGTCACCATTGTTGAGAGTCATAATGTAGAGGAAAAAGTTGAATGCACTAAATGTTTTTAAAATCCTTTATATTATTTGATAAACAACATTGCTCTCATGCTGAAAAATTAAATGCTTCTATTATAAAACAACATTAAAAACACAAGTCCAATATAATCAAAACATTAGACTCAGAATAAGATCAGAGAGTCAGGCAATTACATGATGATGATTTCATCATCAATAAACAGCCAACATCACCTGATCTCATTTTCTCTAGGCTTTTTTGCCACAATAAATGTGCTTTATAAACACACAATTATAGCAGCCAAAGAAAATGTTATACTAAAAAGTCAAGGGTCAAGAGTTGCTTTGCACCATCATGGTGACTTTAAAATACAACTATTGATTTAATTAAACCGGAAATTAAATAAAGTAAATCTGGTTAGTAATAAGTGAAGCTGGTAATGCTGTTTGTGGAGTTGTTTAATCCTCCTCTGCTGAGATCTTCACAGATTTAATGTGCTGCCATGCATGTCACATTTTTTTGCGGTGCTTATTCCAACCAAAATTCAACATCTGTCTGACGTTGGAGCTTGACGCCAAACAAACGTTGGGTTTAGACGTCAACCTGACTTTCATTTTCAACCAAAATATGACGTCTGACTGACGTTGGATTAGTTGGAGTCCAACGTCTTCCTGACGTCACATTGACGTACTGTGCCTGCTGGGATGTAGTCGGCAGGGTTTGAATTTGCACGGGGAGACCCCAATGGATTTCGAGTCTATCGCCTTAACCTCTCGGCCCCGACTACTCCTGCCTGTGGATCACATGCTATTTTATTTTCTGGATGTGAGCAACAGAGGACACCGGGGCCAACCCATCAATGCAGATGTGAGCAGCAGAGGATATTGAGTTGAGCTAAAATATTGAGTTGGCAAAAAGGACATCAACGTCATCTTCACCTTCACGAAAAGACTGCCATGAGCCCGATTTGTACAGGGGATGCTGCGGGCACAAGGCAGAGAACTAAATGCTATACAGAGGAAGGAGAAAAAAAAAAAATCACTTTTTGTACAAAAATCCATCTTCTGAATTTGTGTACATCAATGATGTATTGTTTGAGCTTTGCAATAGTGATGGATGACTATAAGAAATTGGCCTGTGTATCACCACATATCTACCCCAATGGGACAGGAATTTATGACTTACCACTTACATAATGGGGCCATAGCCATATCACGCTGTAGCCCAAGACTGGTTGCCGAACTGAAGCTAATCAGGTTTGAGCCTGGTCAGTACCTTAATTGGAGACCTCCCTGGGGAAACGAGGTTGCTGTTGGAAGAGGTGTTGGAAGAACTAGGGGCTTTCACAGCATAGGAACCTTTTCATAGTTCCTAGTTCTAGGAACTCCTTTTTGAGGAACTAATTTAGCTCCTACTTCAGAGTAGGGTCTAAACCAGCACCTTAGAAACTACCAGTGACGTAAGTGTACGGTGATTGGCCGAACACATGCGAAACACCAGCACCCACCATTTTTTTAAAAGCTGTGTTAACACACAGATTATAGCCTTTATATATTTATTTACTCCAGAAACTAACTCTACGAACATAAATGTTCTACTTTAGGGCCTCTTAACCTTTACGCTGAGGAGAAAATCCAACACAACTTTGAGGGGACCAAGCCAAATATGATTATGTATTTTTGCTCAGCTAGCAACACTGGACATCAACCACATGGCATACACTAATACCCTTTCATATACTGTCTACTTTTTCTATGTATAACAGATCTGTCTAAAAATGTATTAGACTGGACTGTTAGACAGATCGTAAACTAATGAACACGGAGAAGGACAGCACTGTGTGATCAGGCTCTGGCGGTCTCAGCACCGTCAAAATAAAGCTCCGCCGTGCCGTCAAATAACAATAACAAGCGTGGCTTACATCACTTCAGAGTTCTACTGGCAGTGTGAATGCAACCAGGAAAATGTTCTTAAGGGAACCATTAGTTATCTGGGAAACACCCTGGTGGCTAGTTCCTAGAACTAAGTTCCTAGAACTACCCAGTGGGAAAGCTCCTATTAAGACCAGCAGGGGGTGCTCACCCTGTGGTCTGTGTGGGTCCTAATATGCCACAGTAAAGTGACAGGGACACTATACTATAACAAGCACCGTCCTTCGGATGAGGCGTTAAACTGAAGTCCTGACTCTCTGTGATCATTAATAATCCCATGGCACTTCTCGTGAAGATTAGAAGTGTAACCCCGATGTCCTGGCCATATTTCTTTCACAGGCCCTCATCAATCGTGGCCTTTTTATAATCCCCATCAATTGAATTGGCTCGATCACTCTCTCTCCTCTCCACCTATAGCTGGTGTGTGGTGAGCACACTGGCGGGTTGTACTATGGCTGGTGGTTAAGGAGAAACCCCTAACATGATTGTAAAGCACTTTAGGTGTACAATAGTACAAAGGAAATGCGCTATATAAATACTTCATTTAAATACCTCGTTCATTCATTCATTCATAATCACACTGTTATTGAATTCCCAAGGGTGCTAATAACTGTGGCACATGTTTTGGAGAAAAAGTGTTTTTACAAAAAAAAAATCCTAAATTGCTAAATTTTTATTTAGCAATTTAACGTGATATTAGATGTTAGATCAATTAAGATTAAGATTAAAGTTTAAATTAAAGGTCCAATTTATTAGAGACAGATTCAGGCTAAAGAGCACACAACATTAATAGGTCGTAGTTTATCAGCAAATGATGTAACAAAGAAAAACATGCACAGGTCATTACTTTTTCCACTCTCAATATTGTCCCTTGGCCATCACAGGAAAACATCTTCTACGCCACATATTCCAGAGGGCCAAGATAAATTGACCTTCAGGTTTAATTAGACATTGCAACACTTTAATTAAGTCCCTTTTGTCAAAAGGCCAGTCCCAGCGAGGCTTATGACTGATGTTGTAAATAAAGAAGATTGCATCATTCTTCATAGAAAATTAATTTCTATTTGAAGAATGTACAAACCAAGGTGACTTAAAAAGTTAAAATCAAAAGTTTATTTTGAATTATGTAAATATAAATGCAGCTGTTGGTGTATCCCTTGTATTGTACAGTATATTGTATTATCTTTTGCCAATCATATTTCGCAATCTAACATTTTTGAACATTACTGAAATCTGAGTGAAGCCTCACATGCTCTCATGTCATTTTGAGTTTTTATTACTTCTATTCCACACTCCAAATAAAATGCTATTGTCTTGCGAGACTCATAGTCTGCTTTGTAACATTTTTATTTAACCCTTAATCAGTGTTAAAAAAGGATAACACTTAAGGTGTTTGGGGTCATTTTGACCCCAAACTTTTAAAGAGCAATTGCATAAGGAAATATACATTTTTTATATGGAAAACTATATATAATTTTTTTTATTTACTTCTCAACTATACATTTATGCTGTGTTTTTGTGGAAATTTTGAAGTTTTTTACCTATTTACTGCACAATTACATAACTAGGCCATAAATTGTCTCATGAAAAATTATTTTTTAAAGAAAAAATCACTTAAATGATGATCTTAATTAAATCTAAATAGTTTTTGGACATTGCTCTATGTGTTAGGGATAGAATACTGCCATCTAAAGGTTAGTCGAAAAAACGTATTTCTTATGGGTAAGGAATTAATGGCCAATGGCCAAATGTATCCAATAGAGGGCCATAGAGAACAATTCATTCACTCATTCAACTTCTCTTCACAACTTTGATATATATATTTTAATATAAACATTTTGAAATACATAAAAAATCTAATTATTATTATCAAATTAATTATTAATTATTATAATTATATAATATTAATTATATAATTATTATCAAATTATTATACATACATTTGCAGAAACATTACAAGTCACCACTATGACATGACTGTGTGTGTGTGTGTGTGTGTGTGTGTGTGTGTGTGGGAACAAGCTTGTTCCATGTTGCATATGTGACATTTTTCAGATTTATGCCAGTTTTGTTTATTTTATTTGCCAATTTCTATAAATATGCTCTCTGTTGCAGTGACATACATGTGTGTGTTTGTGTGTGTTTATGTGTGTATGAGATAGAAAGTTCGTTCCACTTTGGGTTTATGCTCTAGGACCAGACCTTGATTTAAATGTAATTTTTTTTAGATTTAGGCCTATGCCAGTTTTGTTGATTTTATTTGCCAATTTCTATAAAAATGCTCTCTGTTGCAGTGACATACATGTGTGTGTTTGTGTGTGTGTATGAGATAGAAAGTTTGTTCCACTTTGGGTTTATGCTCTAGGACCAGACCTTGATTTAAATGTAAATTGTTTTTAGATTTATGCCAGTTTTATTTATTTTATTTGCCAATTTCTATAAAAATGCTCTCTGTTGCAGTGACATACATGTGTGTGTTTGTATGTGTTTGTGTGTGTTTGTGTGTGTGTGTGTGTGTGTGTGTGTGTGTGTGTGTGTGTGTGTGTGTGTGAGATAAAAAGTTCGCTCTACTTTTTATTTATGCTCTAGGACCAGACCTTGGTTTCTATGTAGAAATTTTCAGATTTATAATGGATTTACTTTTATTTTTTTGACAAATAAAATAAAAAAAGTCATTTTTTTCATTTTCCCATTCATTTTCAATTAATTCATTTACACACCTTTAGAACAACCAAATCAAGCCCAGTTTTTTTGTGCATGTTTAGATAGATTATTTAGGAAAAGTCACAGAGTTTCATGCCCCTGAGATGAAGTTAACACTTTTAAAAAATGAAGGAAAAATCCATTGGGGTCATTTTGACCCCAAACACTGATTAAAGGTTAAATATATGTTTTTTCTTCATCTTTGAAATGATGTTGTCTAAAGGGATACACAGGGCAAGCTTGCATAAAATGGAAGATTATTACAGAATAATGGCTTATTGTAAAAGTTTAAATGAATGATTAACCTCCTAAGATTTTTTTCACTTAAGCCTTTATTAACCTGCTATTTATGTGCATGCAATCAGCATGTCAGGGCTCTCAGAATACCAAGTCGGTATGTGGAAGAGCGAGGAGGATTCAGCCACCTCATACCTTTCAGGAATTTAATCACCAAGTCATTCCTTCCAACCGGCCGATTATCGAATTGACTATCATAAACCATTATAGCGGCCACATACATTTTTAGTGCACAGCCGCCACTCTTGCACTTTCCACTTATGAGCATAAAGGCGCCTGGTAGAAGGGGCCTGTGCCTCCTTTTGGTGCTACCAACCAGGACCTCCTGGAGACCCACTGACCTGCAAAGTTTATATCCAACCTGCTTCTGCACACATTTTTAAGGGACCCTTTAGAGCTTGATTAGCTGGTTCAGGTTTGTTTGATTAAAGTTGTAGCTAAACTTTGCAAGACAGTGGGTTGAATACCTCTGCATTTGACAGTCTGTCCCATCACCTCTGCATTTGACAGTCTGTCCCATCACCACCCACTGTACAATGCCCTGTTGTACCAGGGAGCCAGAGCATCAAGGCCAAGGTTCCTCAAATCCGCCCCTGGAGGGTCACTGCCCACTGCAAAATAGTTTTGTTACATCTCTAATCAAAGACACCTGAGCAAGCAAATAAACGTCTTCAGAGATACTGCAAAAATACAACTTGGTGAGTTTAATAAGGGTTCTTTATCTTTTTTTTTTTTTTTTTGTACAAACATTTTGTTATATTTTGCAGAAATATTAAAACTATTAGATCACAATTTATGGATTTGTTATTATTATTGGTACATAACAGGCATGGACATATAACATATCAGTAGAAAATCTCATTCTCTTACTGGGCCACAGTGTAACAATGGATCAATGGGTGCCGCCAACTGTCTGGTTACCAACATTCTTTAAAATATCTTATTTTGTGTTAAACAGAAGAATGGAACTTATATAGGTATAGAATAACATGAGGGTGAGTATGAGTATGAGTAAAGAATTTTTGGGTGAACTATTCCTTTAACAGGTCAGTCTCAAACATTTTTTCATATACTAAAATTGTCTAGATGCAAACATTTTGATAATCTCATGGATTCTATTCACAAAGGTATTCAGTTTGTCATTAAAAATACTCTTAGAAATAAGAGTATGTACATAAGCAGACTACAAGACTATGTGCCAAGACATGTTGCCAATACCATGTGGGGTCTTTTTTGGTCTTCCAACACCACGGGTGTGGGGTGGAGCAGGAGTCAGCACCTCTGCATGGACAACGTTGTTATTTTCATCACTCTGAACCTTGTTCTGCATTGTTGGATAAGGGCATACCAGATCTCTACATCTTTCTGCCACAAATTCCTGAATCTCATTGAAGAAGTACATTTTTCTCTCGTTGTTAAGTCCTTCTGGTATCAGACTGGGCGGTTTCTCATCTGGGTCACACTTCAGCAGCTTGTATGTGACTGGCTCTGACTGTGAAAGGATCTTGCACATTACACTTTCATCCAGTCTCCATTCAATGTGATGGAGTGGCTTGATTGACGGCAGCTTTCTGAAAAACTGTAACATGTAGGAATTCCAGCCATACATGGGGACAATAGCATTGCCCATCTCATCACCACAAAGTTGGGAAATCAACACACCACTTGGAGAAGGCTGGCACACAACATTCTCAATATCAGCCAAGTAGTCCACCTTTGAATTCATTTACTTGCGCTTTAACAGGCCAAACATGGAGTCGGGAGCAAACTTTCTATGACCAATCACCATGAGTGATCCTTTGATGCTTACCTGTTATTGTTATAACGCGCCAAAGAAGCTACTGAACCAGTGCATTGTTTTTACTTTGTCCTGAGCAATTGTCTGCATGTAAGTGAGTGTACATTGTCTCAAATCATCGTTAATGTATATAGTGACTTCACCCTGTGCTGCAATATACATTCAGTTTTACATTCATTTACAGAAATCAGGTGCTTAAATGAAAATTGCTGATGTTATCAGATTTTCAGGTGATATTCTCAATTCATTCAGTTAACGGATGCTCTGACGTAAAGTGAATTCAGACTGCAGACTAAGCAACAATTGTATTTAATTGTACAGTACAATCATAACATAGTACATACATGATCTTAATTCCATAATATCCTTAAATATAACAATATTACTGGCCATAAACTGACAAAGTGCGCGTCCGGTGTGCGATACCTCGAGTTGTCATAGACGCGACGCGGCACTGCGCTTCTTGTACGGTGTGCAACCCCCTTTAGATTATTGGCAGCATAAAAAAACAAACAAAAAAAAACGATGTGACAGCCATGGGCTGAACAATGCAAGTTACCGGTAATATGCATCGAGCCTATGAACTAGTTGCCCGAAACACATGAACAAGAAAGAATGAAGGCTACCCTGTAAGACAACTGCAATCATGTGATACAAAAGGACCCTATTCATCACTATCATCATCACCGCGATCCTCAACTACAAGTTAATAGGCGAATTCCTTCTCCTCGTCGCTCTCCTCCACTCCTCCCTCTCCGGCCTCCGCTTACTCTGCCTGCCTTGCTTGCTCTAATAACATGATTTACATGCAAACGGGACAGTTATCAGCAGTGTAACTGATCTGATTATGACACAATAATCGAATATTTGATGTCATGTGACAAGTCAGATTAGCTTTTCCACTCTTGCAAACAGAGGTAGGTTATGAGGTGTGAAGAGACATCATGTATCATTGGAACATGAACAGACAGGGTCCAATTTGTAATAATTTTAATAAATACAATGCAATTAATATAAACTTTCTGACAGTGTGTGGGACATCCGACTACTTTCCAAGAAGGGGCACAACTGATTAACAAATATTGCAATAAATATGTACAGAAATTGAGGCAGTAGCCAATGACAGCACTAGGAGTAAAAGCTGCAGGATTATGTACGAGTATACAAGTACGAGTGTTGTACGAATTTGACAACTTGTTAAATCTTGTGAATTATTAAGACTGAGCCTATGTTCATACTGATTGGGCTATGGGTTTTGTGGGAAAAGGTTTAAGAAACAACAAATGTTTGATTTAGGGTTAAAACCAACACATACATACCATGTATTGCCTTTGCAGCTGTCCATCTCCTCCGTTTACTTGTCCTCAAACAATAATGGGCTGACTGAGTCCGAAAGGCCCTTTTGGTCTTTTCAGCTGAAAAAAGAAAAAAGAAAATATCATTATGTATAATATATAGGATTATTTAAAGGAAAAAGTACTGATTTACCTTACAAATATTGGATGTTACATTATTAAGCATTAAAAGCATGTTAAGTGTTGTGGTTAATATGCATTTACAACAAATATCACTTTAAAACTACTAATACTGAGGTAAAAACATGGTAAGTTTTGTGATTACTGTCCTTTACTACACCCATCACAGTAAAAGTAAGGTTACTGAGGTTTAAAGCATGGTAAGTTTTGTGGTTACTGTCCTTTTACCACACCTATCACAGTAAAACTAGGGTTACTTTGGTAAAAGCATGGTAGCCTACTTGTTGTGGTTACTGTGCATTTACAAAACGTATCACATTAAAACTACCAATAGTGTGGTAAAAGCATGGTAAGTTTTGTGATTACTGTATTTTTACTACACTTATTACAGTAAAAGACTCTAGGCCTATAGCACGTCAAGTGACAGACAGTGTTTAATCACCCTGTTTTGAATTAAAAAAGCCTCCATGGAGATGACAGATATAATGCAGTGACTGAACGTGAGCTAATTAAAGGTAGGGTAGGTAATCCTTTTTCTAAAAAAAAAACATTCCAAATTTGTTTAAACAGTCTTTATATACCAATACATAATTAAAATGTAAGTACTCTGAAAAAGAAAATATAAAAATCGAGTGACTGTAGACCTTTTAATCTGCAATAAACACAGCTCATTATTTCCATTCACTCCACCCCCTCCCTTCTGAGCTCCTTCCAAAACCACGCCCCCAAAACACATGAACGCGCGACGCCAAACGCTCAGGCTAGAACAAGACGCATTTATTACCTGAGACGAGTGGAGAGGAAGGAGCGCAGTACATACAGTGACATCATGTCAGAATCACATGTAATAAAATACCTAACTTTATCACTATGAATATAAACAAATAAGATTTCTTTTAGTACTCACTATCAAGCTAGCATATCGATAATGGTAAAGTTTCATTCGGTAACGAGCTATATTTATAAGGCAAAACTAAAAACAGGTTGCATTGATACACGTTTTTCCATTACCATCAGTTACACTGTGATGAAGGTGAATTTCGTGTAAGATTCATAACATATACGGTGTTTTGCATGTAAGAGTTTCCATGATGAAAACATTGTTGACTCTAATGAAGACTAACGTACACTCCGAGTCCGGAGACAAGTACCGCATCGTCGGTTCGAGGACAGGTCCGGGGTTGAGGGCGAAGCAGAGGAGGTCGTTCAAGAGTGCGGGCAGGGTCCGAGGAAGTAGTTTTTGCCTTGTTTGCCTTCGCTGACTGCATATGCAGGTGCTTTGAGCTGAATATTTCCGGGAACGGTGACATGTGATGAGTGCACGCAGGGCAGCGCGCGCAGTGGGGCTCGGGGCGGGCACGAGACATGAAGGCATCTGATTGGTTCTTTACATTCGCACCGAATGGCAGTGATTGGTCAGAGTTTTTACTGTCCTGCAGCTGCTACAGAGGTCTGATTTTTTTCATTCCTTTTTCTAAACACATAATGTATTGACTACTCTCAGGATGGAAGGACCATTTCACCCAGTATAAAAAAAAGTGTTTCTGAACAGGATTACCTACTATAGCTTTAATAGAGACTTGAGACTTGGTTGATTATCGTCCAGTGAAGGTGAAACAATCTGTGGTGACCAGCTGACCACTGAATATTATGTGGTACCGTCACGGAACAGGGTGACCAGAAGTTATCCTAGCGATCAAACGACGACAGAACAATGCAATATCAAGTTAAAATCACTTTAAAAATAAATATTTAAAGTGAAGTACTTTTTAAAGTAAACCCAGAATAAAGCAATACGTTTCCAAATTATAAAACAATGTCAATTGGGGGAGTGCAGGTGCTGGAACAGGGAATCCGTGTGTGGACCACGGATGCTGCCTGTCATTGACTTACATAGGCATCACTTCCGTGGGCCCATCACTGCTGAAACTGCCACAGATTTTGAGTTAACGGGCCGTGTTCATTTCACGGAATTCTGTGAGACCAGGTTGCGTTATTTATTTACTAACTTATTTTTTGTAACTGTGTTGGTTGCTAATTTCCTTGGGACCCGTAAACCTAAAATGTATTTAAATACGAAACAATAAAGTAGGATTTTTAGTAGAACCCGACCGATATGGATTTTTGGGGGGCGATGCCGATACCGATATTAGGGAGTAAAAAAGTCCGATATTGATATATTGGCCGATATTATTTATGTGTATATTATAATACAGTAGCAATATTATTTATGTGTATAGTACAGTACCAGTCAAAAGTTTGGACACACTTTCCCATTTGTGTGTACAAACTTTTGACTGGTACTGTATAGAATACACAATATACATAAACAGAATATATATATCTATATATATATATATATATGTGTGTGTGTGTGTGTGTGTGTGTGTATACTCACACATTTTTTGCAATGATCACTCAATTGTGGTGATCAAACACTTGATGTGACAAAGATATGTAATGGAGGCAGGGTGAATGATAGAATGAGAATGATACATTTGAGCTGTGACCAAACTAGTTTGCATTGCATGTTCTATTCTTTATTGTTGTAACCCATTTGAATTGTACATTCATATTTTGTATGTATTTTTAGTCCTAAAGTAAAATTTTGATTTGTATTCACCTTATTTTCCATGACAACAAGGGCGACGCCATTACGCTCATTTTGTCATCTTACTTCCGGCTGAGCGGGACTTCAACTTCCGGCTGAAAGGACCTACACTAGTGCTGCGTTCCAGTCCACTGTTAGACACGCACTTGCTAACTTCCCTAAGCACTTCCCCTTGGGGGAATCCCTGCCGCCATTTTGAAGTGCGTTCCACTTCGTGAAGTGGACGAGGGAAGTTTATATGGACAGACCCTCGTTCCCTCGATTTTGACCGAGGGAGCGAGTCTGCTTCAAATGTACACTTCAGGCACCTATATGTCCCACAATGCAGTACGATTGTGACGTCACTACATAGCTCGTCTAATCACCACCACACAGACAACTCTATGATATATTAATTATAATTTTTTTTTAATTTAAAACAACCCAAACACACCTATAAACATTTGGATGCTGCATTAAACAAATTATTAAAGGGAAAAAAATTTAAGTAATACATCAACTCCACAGCTGATTCCAAGTGATCAAGGGCTTAGGACGTTCCAGTTCAGACCATTGCAGTTTCCGCCAGTAGTGGGCACTTGCAATGACGTACATCCGAGTGAACGAGACGGAGGGAAGTTAGCAAGTGAAGGGCATGACAATTTTGGACTGGAACGCAGCCTAGTTTCTAGCGTAATTCTATAGTTGTAACGGTAAAATATGTAAAGTATTATATGCTCAGTTAGGGGCTGCCATAACAATTGGACACGGAAACGATCTGAAGAGAAAACGCAAAAGTGATCACTTTTTATTCTGCGTTTAGACGAGCGTTATGGGGGGGAAATCTGTGTGCATATGGTGACGCAAAAGTGTGTGAAATTCAATGTAGTATGCACTCCAGGCGGCTAGGTGGCAATGTGAAGCACTGATCGGTGCCTTCACTGTCTAGCAGACTTTTGCGGTTTTACCGTTTAGACCAGGGGTGTCCAAATTCAGTCCTGGAGGGCCACTGTCCTGCAGAGTTTAGCTCCAACCCCAATTAAACACACCTGAACCAGGTAATCAGACCTTGATTATCTGGTTCAGGTGTGTTTAATTGGGGTTGGAGCTAAACTCTGCAGGACAGTGGCCCTCCAGGACTGAGTTTGGACACCCCTGGTTTAGACGGAAACGCGACGGTGGAGCGTTTTTAAGATTTCCACTCTGGAGGGTGGTTTCACTTTTTTGCGTTTTTAAGCCCCAAAAACGCCGTCGCCGTCTAAACGAAAGGCACATCTGATAAAATATTTTTACGTTTTCACCCTCGAGCGTTCTCGTGTAAACAGGGCCTAAGAGGATAGAACAATTTAACCAACGGTGTTAAGAACACAATGTAGGCTAAAGCGATCGGAATGTTGTGGTGTACTTTACGATTTACACCCGCCACCACCTCAAGACGAGGAGCACCTGAGTGTAACCCAGGTTAAAAAACCAGTATTAACAAAGAATTAGAAAATTCAAATCCTATATATATATATATCCTATATAAATTCTCTTTTCATTTCATAAATTATTTTCATGCGTTTTAAAATAGCCAATTAAAATTAGTTTTATTTGGGAGGATTGACCAATGAGAGTGCATTTCTTCCATATTTCGCACGCAGTTAGAGACCGCGTTCTTTTTGATTGCTATCGCAGACGAGAGCAGACGTCAGTTGAATCTCTCCAAGGAAATTTGAGAGATAAGTTATCTTCTTTGAGAAACTTGATGAGAATTACATGTATATTGTTCCAGAGACGATGTAGTGGAAGAGAAGTAAATTTGATATGAAAGAGACCGAGAAAAAGAGTTAAATTGATTTTATATTGTGTGACGCAGTTACGGAGAAACCGCATATGTGACGCAGTTACGGAGAAGCAGCCGTTGTAACACAGCGCGTTCACAAATTGAGGTTTATTTATTGAGAAACAGAGACTTATAATACGAATATATTTTTGAGTGAGGAAGAGAAAAGGATTTTTCTGAGTTGTAACCGTTCTTCAAACCTGAAAAAAAAGGTTTAAATTCAAGCTCATCTGGTCTTGGTGAGTTACACTTTTATTCCATTTGGGTTAAATGTTCATGAAATGCTTATATTAGAGAATTGTAAATGAGAAATCTGTTTATTTTATAAGTAATGTATTTTCTTCATAACCACATTTGGTGAACGAAATGATTGCATGTTGTATGTGAAACGCAATCGCCATTTTGATGCCGTGTTAAACACTGTTAAATGATGTGATGTGTAACGTTATGTTATGGAAAACTAACAAGGTTTTTTCTGATCTTGTATTCAAGGTCAGGTTTTTTGTTTTGGTTTGTATTCTCTCTGTTTTCTTCTTGTCTTTTCCTGATTTTAATTTTTCATCGTCGTCGAGTGTGTGCTGAATTGAGTTGATGCTGCTGTGAGATCGAATCTTTCCGGATTGGAGTTCCTGGATTTTGTCTTAACTCTCATGTTCGCGGAGGGAGTCGGGACTGGCGAGCCGCACGAGTCTAACAACGAGTATTGATCGATTGCCTGAAACTGACATTATCGTTGCCGAACTGGATGGTAGGAAATTGAACTAACAGCTCTCACACTTTTCACTGTTACTGGGAGGAATTTCATTCACGAGGAGAAACGGACAAAATCATTGTCATTACCCATTTCAGCCATAACTTCAGAGACTGCACTCAACTCATGTCGAAATTGAAAGGTTAAATTCCTGGAAAAAAAAGAATTTAAATGTGAATTTATTAATTATTTGTTTTATTTTGTGTTGCTTGATCAAAGGTAATTTTTTTTTTTTTTTTGTCCATTCTTTTATTTTGTTTTGAAAAATTAGAAGATAAGATAAGAATTTCAAAAGGAATCAGATTAGGAGTTTAGCTTGAATTGATTATATTCTAAATTAAAATTTAATTATAAGGTGAAGTGAGTGTTACAGGTGGTGACTAAATTGAATTCTAATTTTTATTTTGTTTCTTTTATTTTCCAAAAGAACCACTGAAATATGAGTGAAACCTAAGAAGTTTTAAACAAAAGTGTTTAAAGAAATTAATTGGTTTGAGACGCACACTTCATTGTATTTTATTTACTTTTCTATTTCCTGTATTTTATTTTATCTATCTCTGTTTTTCTTGAATATCTTGAAATTCTTGAATACAAATTTTTCATTATACAAAATCAGTTACAACTTAAACCTTGTGTGAGTGACTCATTATTGTTGGGACATCCTATTCTCTACAGGCGAATTCTAGGCTTCTGATTTGACTGGTCCATACGCAGACATTGTCTGTATCAAATTTAGTGAAGGGTTACATGAGGCAATGGCGCAAGGCGCTAAACTTGAAGTGCTCACTCAAGCGCTCTTATGTGTGTTTGTACCATTTTATGGACGGGGAGCAGACTGACGAACGAACACCCTTACCCCGAGTAAAGGCTCGGCTACGATGTTCTGGTAAAGAAGTCCCGACGGGTGCTGAACAGGTTGTCAGATTCAGGTAAGCAAACTTACCTAACTGTTGTTTCCTAACTTACCTATCTATGTGCTTGTTAGTTCTATGAATACATTTAAGATTAGTAACGAGCCGTTCACAAAATACAACGAATCTTGCATGATTACCATTGGCCACCTATATCATATTTCTTATATTTCGTTTACTTTGTGATATGGACCTAAGGGTCTGAAATAAATAAAGAATGAATGAATATTCACGATAGTACAATATATTATGGTACATTACAGTCTTACAATAGCTCACATTATTCCTGTAAGGAGGCCAGCTAGCTACATCTCTCATTCAGATTTTCAGAGTTAGGAGATTGTGTGTATACTGTCTCGTTTTTAATGCATCTCTCTTTTTCACACTGTTCTAAGTATGAGTGCCATCATAAATTAATTCTCATTATCTATTTTAAGTACTAATGTAAAAATGTTTATGGTTATATTACTTCCATAGTAGGGGTGTGCAAAGCAGCCGGTATTTGTATCTGTAGGCCTATTTGTATTTGTTGAGGGGGGAAAAGTATTTGTATTTGTATTCGAGTAAAATTCTAAATAGGTGTAAAAAATCCAGTTTTTTTGCGTTACACTTCTAATTTACGTTATAGTGTAAGTATTCTTTAATTATATCCATTATAATAATTATGGATATGCAATATTGGTTGGTGTTTTTCCATAAATCCAGCAATGAACATGTAACAACGAATGTCACTGAAAAGAAAATAACATAACAGCCATTACCTACGTTAACATTACTCTGTCAACAGCCTATTGTCTAAATTACCGAGCTAACATCCGTACCAAATCTTAATTTAGATTAAATTTACATACATTAAAGTGTATATCACGGTTACAAAGATGGAAACTGTAGTATTTAAAACACTTTACAATAAGATTCCATTTGTTAGATAACATTAGATAAAATGACCTAACAATAAACAAAAGTTATATACAGTCGCAATTATTCTCCTTGGGGTTAATTTAAAAATACATTTTTAAAATCAAAAGTTAACATTATTTATGTTAACATTATTTAACTCTATAAGACCGGCGGGGGCGCCGGCGCTCCCGTTTGCGTGTGTCTGTTTAAGAGCCTATAGAAACTGAAACCAAATGGCTAGCTCAATAATTCTTTTTGCATACAAAACCAGAGATGTAACATGTTCAGATCAAGCCTCCAACATGCTCCTGTTGCGTTGTTTTCACCCTCTAATCAGTCTGTACAAATTGCGTAATATGCGTTTCCAAAAAAAAACACAAAAATGCATTGCACGTCTTTGCACACATGTTCTGTAGATCTGCGATTGATAGTTACGTCTTCCGATGACTCATTGACGTAGCACGTTCTGTGCACTATGACCCCAGCGTGTGTCGCATGTTGTGACGTCACAAGCTGCGTCATTTGACCATGCGTTTGACTCCCGTTTGACTCCCATTTGCTGTATGTTTCATTCTTATCGTTATTGTCTTTTTGTCATTGCTTCATTCGATCATTTCTTTCACAAATACACTTTTACAAATACAAGCACATTCACACACACACACACACACGCGCCCGCGCGCCGCGTAACGTTATGTCTAAACGGAAGTACACGGACGCGGAGGTTTTGGCAATACTAATTGCGTCCGATGACGATGAACTCTCCGTCTGCTCATCGGCTCCTGATTCCGTTTCAAGTGGGGACGAAGCTGACTTTCTTGACGGTATAGATCCGTCCCAGGACATGTAAGTATATATTTATGAAATATACTTTGCTTTTGAGTTAGAGAATAAACAAAACAAACATAGAATGAACTTGAGCTTATGACGCACCATTTACTCATTTAGTCAGTTCTATATTGCTATATTCTATATTACATTTCTACATTTCTTTTTTTTTTTTTTTTTTTTTTTTTTGACATGTTTATTCAATATTAGCAGGATGAGTGTACAATGTGCTTTCCAGAAATACAATAGGTTAACAACAATTCTTTAGGCACATTTCTACATTTCTATACAAAAACATTACTTACCATTTTACTTACCTTTTTTGTTGTAGTGTTGAAAATGTTGGAGAGCCATTGGAGCCCTCTGAGCCATCCTGCATCTCTGAGTCACCCAGCACCTCTGAGCCATCCGTGCCAGTTTGCAGAGGGAGAGGTTATGGTCGGAGGGCTAACACCAGAGGCTACAGAAGTCGGAGCCAAGGGTCCCGTGGTAAGGGCTCTACATTAGAGACTGCCCCTAATCAATCTGGTGGGTGGAAAACAGAAAAGGACCCTGACCAGTTGCCTAGACCCCCCCATCATTTCCTGCCCAAAAGAAAACCAGGTGTGCAGCCACCTCTGTCAACTTCTGTGGACAGCCCAACACCCACTGAGCTTTTCAAAATGTACTTTGATAAGTCCACTATCAAAACACTGTGTTCCAACACTAATAAAAAAGCAGCAATAAATATTGCTGCAGGGAAAAAATTCAAGTGGACTGAAATCACTGACGAAGAACTTTACAAATACATTGGCCTCACACTGTACATGGGCATTCTAAAGCTTCCGAAGCTCAGAGATTTCTGGCGTGTTGAATCCATCTTCCATGTTCCCTTCCCTCAAAAGGTTATGTCCAGAGACCGGTTCCTCCACATCACGTGGAATATGCACTTGAGCGACCCTGCAGAAGATGCTGCCAATGACAAAAAAAAAGGCACTGCCGATTATGACTGTCTGCATAGAATACGGCCTCTATATGACAGTTTGCGCGTAGCCTGCAAAGCTGTCTACCACCCTGACAGAAACCTTTCCGTGGATGAGCGCATGGTAGCCACCAAAGCCAGAATCAGCCTGAAACAGTACATCAAAAATAAGCCTACAAAGTGGGGAATAAAACTTTTTGTGCTGTGTGATTGTAGTGGCTACACAGTAGATTTCAACATCTACACAGGGAAGTCCAATGTTGCAAGTGGGAAGGGACTTTCGTTTGATGCTGTGATGTCGCTGGTCAGGAAGGAGTTCTTGGGATCTGGATATCACATTTACTGTGATAATTTTTATACCAGCCCAGTACTCTTTCAGCACCTTTACGACCTGGGATTTGGAGCCTGTGGAACCATCAGAGACACAAGAATTGGTGTCCCAAACACCAAAGTAAATGCGATGTCAAAGAAATCTCCACGGGGATCGATAAGGTGGATCAGACAGGGATCGCTCCTTTTCACAAAGTGGATGGACACACGAGAAGTGAGTGTGTGCACTACTCTGCACACTGCATACTTGGGAGACACAGTGAAAAGAGTGTGCAAATCCAGCAGTGAGTACAAGAAGTTGGATGTTCCAATTCCACCGGCTGTGAAAGACTACAACCGCTTCATGGGGGGAGTTGACCTATCAGATCAGTTGATTGGCTACTATTCCTCGTGGAAGAAAAGCAAGAAGTGGTACATGACTGTACTGCACCATTTCATTGACATTGCTGTCACTAACAGCTACTTGCTGCACAAGCTACTGTGTAGCAGCAAGGAGGAGCAGCCCATGACACACCAGGCCTTCCAAGAACAGTTGTCAGCGGAGCTGTGTGGGGTGTCCTTCCAACCAGCACGGGAGAGCTACCAGCACTTACCTGTTGCCATTTCTGGAACAGTTGGCTCAAAAAAAGCCACACAGGGGCGCAGGAAATGTAGGCTGTGTGGGAAAAGCACTCCATTCATGTGCGAGGCATGCAAAGTGCCCCTCTGCGTTATTCTGGACAGGAACTGTCACAAGAATTATCACAGCTAGAGTTGCCTGTGTTTATGTAGGGATGTTGTTTAGGTCTGAAAAGTAAAGCACAGTTTATTTATTTTTATATTTATTTTATTATTAATTGTTCTGACAGGGTCTATTTATTTTATATTTTATCCATTTCAATGTTCAATCAATATTCAAAAGAAAAATGTTATCTGTTTGACCACAAATGAAATTGAATATTTTACATTGCATTTTTCCCCATTTTTTTTTTTTTGAATGAGTGTAAAAATGAGTGTATCTTAAAAACTAATGTATGTAAACAGTTCAAATCAATTCTATTTAGTTTTAAATTGTTTTATGCACGGTTTCCACATTGACAAGTTTGAGGTTGAGATTTATCCAATTTTTGTATTGAATAAAATATGTAGAAAAAAAAATTATTAAAATTGTTTTTCTTTTTGTTTATTGCACTTTTGAGATATTTATCTAGTTACTATTGATTTATTACAAACATAGCCTTCAAATTGGGACAGTAAGGATTATTTTGATGTATGGCATTTGAAAATGCTCAAAAGAACGACAGCACAGCATTTAAAAATACAAAGATATACTCTGGTGGAATTGTTCTATGGCAGGTCATAAAGGGTTAATGCACAATGAATGAAGTGAACAAACATGACCAATCAAGTGTTTGTATTAAATAACATTCACAAACATTAATTAATGTTGTAAAAATATATTGTTCACTCAATGTGTTGATGTTAGATAACGCATTAAGTAATGTTAATTAATGGTATCTTATTGTAGTGTTACCAAACTATACAGGAGATAAAACGTGTTTTATTTGACTTGACTGTACTTTTATTTAATCCAAAACTGCATTCATATTTCATTTTAAAAGGGCTTTTTAAACCTGCTAATAGTTATCCAGCCATTAATAAGCCTAGAACTGCTTTCCTGACGGACTGATATTAATGACATAATGACGGCTTTTTATTTCGTTTCTCATCTCCATAAATATAAAGCTAATGCAAGGGCTAGAAATCAATTTAGGCCCAATCCCAATTCTATTTTATACCCCTTCGCCTACCCCTAACCCTTCGCCTACCCCTTACCCTTGCCCCTTGAAACAGAGTGGCAAGGCGTAGGGGTGAAAATATTCCCCTAAGAAATGGGACACCACTACTACACCGTTACACGTCATTATACGTCGTTGCTAGCGCCTACGTCACAGGAGATGCGCAAATGTTTATCACAAACTTCCAAGATGCCGTCATCAGCTGTAGTCTTGCGTGAGTTACAGCTATTTTTTCTGCATTTTTCTTCTGAAGTTCGCAGAAAACAACGGAGATGACGATATCTTCGACGCCTAATGCTGCGTTCACACCAAACGCGAATAGAGCGTCTGGCGCGAGTGATTTCAATGTTAAGACGCGTTTACGCGCGTCTGGAGGTCTTGCGGCGCGAATGAGGCGTTTAGCGCGGTGGACGCGAATTCACCTCATTCGCGCGTCCACTTCGCTTCAAACTTTTGCTTTTTACACACGTCATATTGTTAACGAACTTTAGCGATTTTTTTTGCAACCGTTTATTTGAATAACATGACCGTAAATATGAACACAAGATTGAATGTGACATAAAGAAAATGATTATTGTCAGTCATGTTGCCTCTGTAGCCGGTGTATGCAGGTACATTTCTCATACCCCTTCGTTTGAAGTGTGGTCCCGAAAAATCTTCGTTTCAAGGGCTATCTGTCCCTTCCCCTTACCCCTACCCCTCCAACCAAAAGAGAATTGAGACAACCCTACCCCTTCACGGGAACGCGCAAAACGGAGGGGTAGGGCCAAGGGGTAGGGCCAAGGGGTGAATTGGGATTGAGCCTTATTCTTTGCTGATACTTCCTCGTCATCATGGAGAGCGCAGTTCGCACCCCTTTCTCCTTTCCACAAGCGCTTGCTCTCTCATGGCGGCTGTCGTTGCTATGCAACCGCGCCGCTCATTTGAAATCTGCACGCGCAAAAAACGCGCTATGTGAAAGGCCCCGTATGACAACGTGGCATTAGCCTAATCCAAAATATTTCCATGTGGCTCTTTCCTCCTTTCTAATCAACAAGTGGATTTACAGCCACCACATCCGCAGCACCGCCGGTCAGGAAACGCAGCTTTTTGATATAAAGTTTTTCTTGTTCCCGAATACAAATATTTTTAAAGTAGGCTATTTGTTCGAAATAAGTATTCGTAAAAAAACACATTATTTGTGCCTTTACGAAAACCGTATTCGGGTTCGGCTCCACCCCTATTCCATACATCATTGAGACGAGTACATCTGAGACGAGTACATCTGAGACGAGTATGTCTGAGACGAGTATATCTCAGACGAGTATATCTGAAACGTCAGTGTTGCAGTGGACAACTGTGAGGATGATCACAGCCACATGCCCCAGACCTGTGATGCAGACACACAATGGGAGGATCCATCTGTCTCTGACCACAACTACGCTTCAAAATCTCAACTCAACCTGAAGCCACCTACATCTGAAATGGGAACACAATGCGTTGAGCCATTGCCATAGTACATAACTCAGTTGCCGAGCACCTTACCAATTCATACACCAACAGCTTTCAGCTACACACTTGGTATCAGCTCCTGATGACTCTGATGAAGCTGCGTCTTAAAGGGTTAGTTCACCCAAAAATGAAAATTCTGTCAGTAATACATGTTGTTCCAACCCCGTAAGACCTTTGTTCATCTTTGGAACACAAATTAAGATATTTTTGATTAAACTGAGAGCTGTCTCACTCCATTTTTTTCTCTTTTTCTCAATTTGTGTTCCGAAGATGAACGAAGGTCTTACGGGGTTGGAACAACATGAGGGTGAGTAATTACTGACAGAATTTTCATTTTTGGGTGAACTAACCCTTTAATTTATTGCAGGTTAATTTATTGATCTTGCTGAAAGGTTTGGTGTTTCTCAGTCCATTGTAAGCAAGGTGATTTTGCGTTGGCTTGACATCATGGAGGAGAAGTGTTTCAGAGAGCAGTTTCCAAACACAACATGTAGAGCACAATATATCAAAATATCGCAAATGTATATATCTGTTTAGCTTTAATAAGCTTTAATCAGTTTATATAATTCATACAGTGAAAAACTAAGCAGTGTTTTACTTTTACATTTAGGGTCAGTGACGTGCCGCACTGATTTGCACTTCCAGGAGCAATAAATATTATATATTTATATAAAATAGGTTTAAAATTATATATATATGCTTTAATCTCACATCATTTGTCCTCCTCACTGTTCATAATTGTGTGAAAATTTAGGTAAAAAAATAGGTAACTTTTAGACTATTAATGTGGTCAAATGTCATACGGTCAAACGGAATTCACTTAAAGTTATTTAAGACAATTGCATTTAAAATGATTAAAAATGTTTAAAAATGATCAAATTTTTCATTTGGCATATTTTTTCAAGTCTTAAGATAAGCATATTAAAGTATCAGTAAGATAGACCTTTAAGAAATGTCATTAGTATCTAAAACAAATTGTTCCGCAAAGACACATTTTCCCTATGTCATACGGTAAAACAAAGTTTTGGAAGCCATTTTGGAACTGAATATTAATGACTTAAGTCATGTGCAAGACATCTCAGACGTACTCGTCTCAGAAATAACTGTCTGGCATACTCGTCTCAGACATACTCGTCTCAGATGTAATTGTCTGGCATACTCATCTCAGACATACTCGTCTCAGACGTACTCATCTCAGAAGTACTCGTCTCAGACATACTCGTCTCAGATGTACTCGTCTCAGACATACTCGTCTGAGATGTACTCGTCTCAGAAGTACTCGTCTCAGACATACTCGTCTCAGATGTACTAGTCTCAGAAATAATTGTCTGGCATACTCGTCTCAGACATACTCGTCTCAGACATACTCGTCACAGACGTACTCGTCTCAGACGTACTCGTCTGAGATGTACTCGTCTCAGATGTACTCGTCTCAGAAGTACTCGTATCAGAAGTACTCGTATCAGAAGTACTCGTCTCAGATATACTCGTATCAGAAGTACTCGTCTCAGATATACTCGTCTCAGAAGTACTCGTCTCAGATGTACTCGTCTCAGAAGTACTCGTCTCAGACATACTCGTCTCAGATGTACTCGTCTCAGAAATAATTGTCTGGCATACTCGTCTCAGACGTACTCGTCTCAGACGTACTTGTCTCAGACGTACTCGTCTGAGATGTACTCGTCTCAGATGTACTCGTCTCAGATGTACTCGTCTCAGAAGTACTCGTATCAGAAGTACTCGTCTCAGACATACTCGTCTGAGATGTACTCGTCTCAGAAGTACTCGTCTCAGATGTACTAGTCTCAGAAATAATTGTCTGGCATACTCGTCTCAGACATACTCGTCACAGACGTACTCGTCTCAGACGTACTCGTCTGAGATGTACTCGTCTCAGATGTACTCGTCTCAGAAGTACTCGTATCAGAAGTACTCGTATCAGAAGTACTCGTCTCAGATGTACTCGTCTCAGAAGTACTCGTCTCAGAAGTACTCGTCTCAGATGTACTCGTCTCAGAAGTACTCGTCTCAGACGTACTCGTCTCAGACGTACTCGTCTGAGATGTACTCGTCTCAGATGTACTCGTCTCAGATGTACTCGTCTCAGAAGTACTCGTATCAGAAGTACTCGTATCAGAAGTACTCATCTCAGATGTACTCGTATCAGAAGTACTCGTCTCAGATGTACTCGTCTCAGAAGTACTCGTCTCAGATGTACTCGTCTCAGAAGTACTCGTCTCAGATATACTCGTCTCAGAAGTACTCGTCTCAGATGTACTCGTATCAGAAGTACTCGTCTCAGATATACTCGTATCAGAAGTACTCGTCTCAGATATACTCGTATCAGAAGTACTCGTCTCAGATGTACTCGTCTCAGAAGTACTCGTCTCAGAAGTACTCGTCTCAGATGTACTCGTCTCAGAAGTACTCGTCTCAGATGTACTCGTCTCAGAAGTACTCGTCTCAGATATACTCGTCTCAGATATACTCGTCTCGGAAATACTCGTCTCGGAAATACTCGTCTCAGAAATAATTGTCTGGCATACTCGTCTCAGATATACTCGTCTCAGAAATAATCACCTCAGATGTACTCGTCTCAGAAATAATTGTCTGGCATACTCGTCCCAGATATACTCGTCTGAGATATACTCGTCTGAGATATACTCGTATCAGAAATACTCGTCTCAGATGTACTCGTCTCAGAAGTACTCGTCTCAGAAGTACTCGTCTCAGAAGTACTCGTCTCAGATATACTCGTCTCAGATATATTCGTCTCAGAAGTACTCGTCTCAGATATACTCGTCTCAGATATACTCGTATCAGAAGTACTCGTCTCAGATGTACTCGTATCAGATATACTCGTCTCAGATATATTCGTCTCAGAAGTACTCGTCTCAGATATACTCGTCTCAGATATACTCGTATCAGAAGTACTCGTCTCAGATGTACTCGTATCAGAAGTACTCGTCTCAGATATACTCGTATCAGAAATACTCGTCTCGGAAATACTCGTCTCAGATATACTCGTCTCAGAAATAATTGTCTGGCATACTCGTCTCAGATATACTCGTCTCAGAAATAATCACCTCAGATGTACCCGTCTCAGAAATAATTGTCTGGCATACTCGTCTCAGATATACTCGTCTGAGATATACTCGTATCAGAAATACTCGTCTCAGATGTACTCGTCTCAGAAATACTCGTCTCAGATATACTCGTCTCAGAAATACTCGTCTCAGAAATACTCGTCTGAGATATACTCGTCTCAGATATACTCGTATCAGAAATACTCGTCTCAGAAGTACTCGTCTCAGAAATACTCGTCTGAGATATACTCGTCTCAGATATACTCGTATCAGAAATACTCGTCTCAGAAGTACTCGTCTCAGAAATAATTGTCTGGCGTACTCGTCTGAGATATACTCGTATCAGAAATATTCGTCTCGGAAATACTCGTCTCAGAAATAATTGTCTGGCATACTCGTCTCAGACATACTCATCTGAGTTATTCTCGTCTCAGACATACTCGTCTCAGATATACTCCTCTGTTTGTCTCCACAATGTTACTGTTATTTGTTATACGTTTTTCGTGAAAAATGTATGAATCTTTTGATATGAGCTATTACTGTAAATTATATGAGATTAGGTTGTTCATAACCTTTTGATAGCAGACATGAATGTTACTGTTCTTTTTTTAACTGAATGTTAAAAACTGAATTTTTCACAAGTTATCTCACTGTTGTAAATCTGACTGATATTGTCATGTATTACATATAGCACGTCCTATGTGTTCCTTGTACTGAAAGAGAGTTGAGTTGACTAAAAGAAATGTTCAAGTGTTGGGAAATATATTCTACTGTTAATAAAAGGTTCACTTGAGATGCCTTGTGTTTCTTTGAAATCATTCTGAATTGGCCTACATCAATTTATTACATTAAAAATGTAATGAAACATTGAAATTGTACTATGTCATACGGTAAAACAAAATATGTCATATGGTAAAACATAGAATTTTAAAATAAATAAAAATAAATACTTTGTTTGTTTACATGGTTCATGAAAATAATGGAGGAGAGCTAGTATGATATATATATATATATATATATATATATATATATATATATATATATATATATATATATAACTTCAAGGCATTTTTGACTAATTTCTAGCAAAAAAAAAAATAGAACAAATGTCCATAGATGACATGCTGTAGTTGTTAAAAAACAAAATATCTAGTATTTGTGGTGTAGGTGTTTATATTTTGCAACTTGTTATAGAATACTTACAGATCAACTATTACATTCTTGGTTATATTTAACCGTGTCATGAATATCAAATTGAAAATAATTTTTCCAAAGTTGCAAGTGCGTATTTTCCGCTCACGGGCACCAGGGGGGTGCGAAACGACCACCATTCAACCCGAAATAAGTAATATAACCATTCCAATGACTCCGAAGCTGTTCAGTTAAGGTAAAAAAAGTTACTTAGTTCACCTTTAAAGGGGTCATATAATGGTACATGCACTTTTACAAGTTGATTGTACTGAAATGTGTGTTGGCAGTGCCTGTACACAACCATCATAAAATGATAAAAATCCATCCAGTGTTTTTTTTTTAATCTCCTTGTATGTTTTCCAATCTCTAAAATCAAGCCGTTTCGACCTAGTGACGTCACACGGTCGGACGCCCCTCCCACGATTTGTGATTGACAGCAGCGTTTCAACACAGTCCCGCCCTCGCTCGTGAGCGAGCTGTCAATCATAGTCCGCGCGTCATTGTTGATACTCACTGGAGCACTGTCTATGAGCAGAATGGCTTCTAAGCGATTATGGTGTTCTGTTCTTGGGTGTAATAACGAACACAGCAGTCTTTTTAATGTTTCTAAATCCGAACCGCTGAAGACGCAGTGGCTGAGTTTGTTTTCGAAGGGAAATTCCCCACGATCAACGTCAATGCTTTCATGTTTGCGCGAATCATTTCACACCAGACTGCTTTACAAACGAGGATCAGTAAAGCTGGATTTGCTAAGAAGCTGCTCCTGAAAAAAGGATCGGTACCAACTATTCGTGTTCCCGCTGCACCTACAGAAGAACTGAAGTTAGTGTAACGTTTTATTAACCTTTATATTAATAGTTATATTAATCTTTGCAAATCGCTTGCACGCTTCACGATGAATGCAGCTATTTTTACACTCAGGTACATTACGGCATGTTTTCTATGTACTACGTTATCAATATAATTCATAATCCCACGTTTATAATGAACAACGCGTTATGGTTATTGTGTTACCAACGGTGTACGCACAGAACAGAGGGGCAGGGTGAGCAAAAGCTCATTATCATTTAAAGACACATGCACAAAACGGCTTGCTGAAAACAGAGCTGTTTTTGACCAGGTAAAATGAGTGTTTTCTTACAATACTAATGAGAATTTTTAATTAAAGTATATTACAAACTTTTAATTTAGACCCTAAATAATCATATTAGCTTGTACAAAAATGGCATTATATGACCCCTTTAATGTCAGTTAACAATACACTTAAATGTGAATTAAGTGTAATGTTTTCGACAAACGTATTGCATGTAATTGATTTTTTAAATGTATCTGTAACGGTCACCAGCTGGAGTGCCCTTGAGAGCCACCAGAGGGCACTCCACATAAGACTATTATCACTCACAAACTACATTTCCCATAACTCACTGCCCGGACTCATCATCACTTATCACTGATCACATTCACCTGTACCTCATTCACTGATTGCATTCACCTGTGTCTCATCATCCTGTTAGTCTCAGTCTATTTATACCATGTTCATTCATTCACTCACTGCGAAGTCTTGTTTAAGTGTTACACTGCATTTCTGAGCATTCTCCTGGTTTTCTTGTCTCTTTTGGATATCTTGCCCTGTTCCCTGGATTACTCTCTTGCCTCTGGTCCCTGCCTGTTTTGTTTGTTTCTTTGTTTTGACTGCCTGTCTGTGTATGACTCTTGCCTGTACATTGGATTACGCCTCTGGATTGCCCTCAAATAAAGCTGCTATTGGATCCACCTTCGAGTCTCGGAGCAGTTCGTGACAGTATCACAGATTAAGCTCAAATTAAATGAAATTAGTTGAAAATAAGAGTGCTTTTTTGGAACAACTTAAGTGGGACTTTAATACATTTTTATTTGAACTTTGAAATATGATAAAAGTGTACTTCCAAATATACTGACAAGCAATTAATGTGGACTAAAATATACTTTACATGTACACTTATATAATTAAATACATTTGTAATTAAAATTAATAATAAAGCTTATTTCAAATTTGAATAAAAAAAATCTTAACCTAGTTACAAGCAAAACAAATTCAATTTAAAACCCTCTACGTACATTTACTGACAAAATCTCTGAAATAAATACATCATAACCTTTCTGTTGATGCACAAAAAAACCCAAAGAAACGCTATACATAAACAGTTGCAACACCTTAAAGGGATAGTTCACTTTAAAATGAAAATTCTGTCATCATACTCACCCTCAAGTTGTTTCAAACCTGTATGCATTTATTTCTTCTGCTGAACACAAAAGATGATATTTCGAAGAATGTCAGTAACCAACCAGTTAACTGGTCCCATTGACTTCCATAGTAGGAAAAAAAAAGTTTGGTTACAGACATTTTTTACAATATCTTCCTTTGTGTTCAGCAGAAGAAATAAATTCATACAGGTTTGAAACAACTTGAGGGTGAGTATGATGACAGAATTTTCATTTTAAAGTGAACTATCCCTTTAACTCATTTATAAAGAGTCTGGAGGACAATGATGCTTACTATGCACAATCATTTTCTCCCTCATACAAAGGTACCTAAACCTATCCATCACAGAAAACATTTAGCATTTTTACATTTTCAGAAAACATCATTCTGGATGGATTTATAAGATTGTTTGCATGTAATTTACTGGTATTACTATACTTTTGGGGTAATTTGGTCCCCATAACCTAGGGATTACCAGTACACACATCATTTTAGAAGCAAACACACAGTACCGCAAACACACAACCCATGAATTAATACAAACAAAATGTGAAGAAAAGTATCATTCCATGTACAACACTAAGATTCAAACGGGTAATGCTTTACAAAAAGGTATTATTAGTTAACTACTTCAGTTAACATGAACTAAGAATGAATAATACTTTAAGCATCTTAGTTAATGTTAATTTCAACATTTAATAATGCATTATTATATTCAAAAGTTTTGTATTAAAATTAGTTAATGCACTGTCAACTCACATGAACAATGACTATAAATTGTATTAACTAACTTAAACTATATTTTAATTAACTAATATTAACAAAGATTAATAAATACTGTAAAAAAAAAATGCTCATTGTTAGATCATGTTGGCTAATACATAAACTAATATTAACATAGCACACTTTACATAGCACCAACATTAAACAGGACAAAATGCTTACTCCAGCCTTACAGTGAATATAAGTTTGTCTAAAAACAACACAAAAACTGAAGAAATCCAAAGGCACAAAAACAAGAAAAACAAAATCATGTCACCAATTTTTTTGAAGTTGTTGGAAAGTGCTGTTTATGTCAATGTCCCAGAAGCTCTCCAGAGTAAATGTGAATGGAAATGTTCCAAAGAGGCAGAAAAGTCAGAAAAAATACCTTGAGAGAAAAAAACAAAAACAAAAAAAACAGAAGGAAAACATTTGTTTATAAAACAGATCCAGTCCATTGTTATATTTGGCTCAAATGAATGAAAGTGATAGATATACAGCTGTGCTTTAAAGCTGCCGTCTGCAAAAAAAATTTGATCATATTCAGTGAAACCGACACTATAATCCGACAGAACAACAGAAATAAAGTGGTTTTAGAAAAAAAACCGAGCTTCTAACTCCACCTGGAGCGTGTTATTTGTTTTGCAAAAATCCACCGCTCCCGGATCATCGGGTCCAATCAGCGCAGGGGGGTGTCCCTGTCGGCTCCCCTCTTGCGCTGAGTCGCGCACGTTACAATATCACATGCACACGCCTGAATTTCGCAGGTGTGTTGGATTGTGTGACGCGTGATGGCAGAGAGAAAATCTACTAACAAGCTTCCAGTTCCTCGGTTATTGCTATCTGTGGGTAGATTAGCCAGGGCAGCCTACCTCCGAGTCCATGGTGTTGATCGATGCTGAAGAGACGGACACGTTCACAGGTGCACACGCACTCACGAGCATGACCTCGATGGGAGGGTGCTCGCTGGTAGTGGGGGAGGGGCACGAGAGATGTAAACATTAAAAAATTTGGCTAAGTCGATTCAATCTGCCAGACTTGCCGATTGCAGCTTTAAAGTTTATATACACCTTGCAGTATCTGCAAAATGTTAATAATTTTAGCAATAAGAGGGATCACAAAAATGTATATGTTCTCTTTTTATTTAGTACTACCCTGATGAAGCAGTTTATTCTGCAAAGCGTATGTAAACTTTTGACTGCTAACTGTTGATGAATGTGTGATGAATTACCTCAGTCATCAGGGTCACATCGTAGTGCTGGGCAAGGCTCCTTCTATTTCCCACAAACACCAGGATTCCACTGACCACACCATCTTCACTGACACTGGGCTTAAAGTGATTAAAAATAGAGAACATTTGTATTGCTACTTTACAGGGAATTAAACATAACTTATCAATGACACAAATATAGATAAATGACCCATACAAACCCAAGACCCATGCAAACTGAGAAAGGTAATCTTGAATTTTAAGCTTGCCGCACATAGCTATCTTCATGAAGGATGTTCCTGTCGGCTATTTACCACAGTTGACACAGCAATGCTGCAGCCTTCTTCCTTTGGTTTGTTACCTGTAAAATACATGGTGATTATAGGGGCATAATGTAAATGCACAGGTGGAAAAGATTCAAAGCATTAAAAGCTATAGGGATAGTTAGTGACCAAGGTGTGCTGTCTTGGCAATACATTTTGTACAGACTCTTGTACATCTACTCAAATGAGTCAAAATAATATTTTATGCATAACAATTATGTTGACTGAACATGTTATATAAGATCCTTATTAACATTCATTTTTCTTTCTGCAGCGGCAGGAAATAACACAGTATTACATCAGCTGAATGTATGTCTGAAACATATTTGCCTGAGAAAGTGCATCCGATCTTTATATGTATACATAACTTAATAAACCAAACACAATTTTAAAGTAAATTCATAATGAACACTATAACCTTGTAAATGGAGTCAATATGAATCGAATTAAACGCATTTCACAATCGTGTTACAGCGTTCACGAAATGGCGGACAGTCTGCATATCAACATATTCACAACCCCGAACGTCATTACTCGAAATATCTGCGGCATATACATTTGCATTACAGATCTCGTGTGCATATTATTAAGTTGTTGTAACAATAATACCTGCAAAATAACAGGAAAAATTGATGAGACAGGAGCCACTGTGTCACGTCACACCAAATTCTTAGCAGAGAGCAGATGTGAGGGCGCAGGCGCACACAGCTCCTAACAGCGCATTTTTCAAACTCTAGTGAAGTAGTGCGTCATCATGACGTAGTATTTCCGGCGCATGCGCATTAAACAACATGTTCGTATATTTCATGCATGGTTAAATGTTATTTCCATAGACAGTATATAAAAGGGTTATTTCAGCTTTTCTGTTTAAGTTGAAGTTGTTCTAACTCATTGTGTTGTTAGACTCTGTAGCCTAAATTCACAAAACTTGACTCTTTCACCTAACTAAAAATCAATATTTTTGTTCAGTGTAGTGTAGTCTGATTACAATTAAATGTGTGTTTAATTGACTAAGAACAACATAATGATATTGAAAGTATTCTGTTCACAGTTGTAAAGTCCACACATTACTATTATGCTAAGACTCCTCTCATAAATCACATTTTATTGTCAAATATTATGTATAAAACAGACAAAAATGTCAACAATATGTTGTACTTGATTATAATGTACAAGCAAATGTATTGGAAAAATACATTTCAAGTGCATTAATGCACAAGTATATATTATAGACTAAACATTTAAAATACATTAACAAATTATTTTTGGACAACACACCTGAGTTGTAATTAAAATAAATTATTTTCCATGTTTTCCATTAAAGTTCTTATTTTATTTAGTATATTAGTCAATACATCAAAATAAATTTCCTTTAATAACTTTAACTTTAATAACTTTAAAACACTATAAAATCATAATTATTTAAAATGTTTGTTTAAGTAAAACTTAAGTAGACATTATTAAAAAGTGCATTTTTTAAAACATGCACTTAAGTGTGTTTAGAAATATTATCATGAAAGTGTACTTTCCTTAAGTAAAACTTAATTAGACATTATTACAAAGTGCATTTTTAAAAAGTACACTTAAGTGTGTTTAGAACTATTGTGAAGAAAGTGTACTTTCTTCAAGTAAAACTTAATTAGACATTATTACAACGTGCATTTTTAAAAAGTACACTTAAGTGTGTTTATAAATATTGTCATGAAAGTGTACTTACTTTAAGTTAAGCTTAATTAGATATTATTACAAAGTGCATTTGTAAAAAGTGCACTTAACCCTCATGTGGTGTTCAAAACCCTATAACACCTGTGGTGTTCCCGGTCAAAAATGACAGGCCCATAAAAAAAAAGCTTATAAATCACTCATTATACCATATTTTCACCCAATCTTGGATTCAATCTTTTTGTCAACATGTTCTCTTTCAATTAGGAATGGTTTTATATTTTGATTTGCATCTGAATAATCATAGGCCTCATTTATTTGAGAGTAGGCATTTCATTTTTTGAGTAATTTTTTTACAATTTTTGAATAATTTTGGAAATATTAAATAAAATCTGAAGAAAATTGGTATTGTTGATCACACTAGTCTACTCTAATGTTTCACCAGGAATTTTGTTTTGAAACTTTTGTTTTGTAAAAAATATGGCACATAGTCACACTTGTGGTGTTCCCGGTCAAAAATGACCGGCCTATAAAAAATAGCTTATAAATCTTTCATTATACCATATTTTCACCCAATCTTGGATTCAATCTTTTTGTCAACTTGTTCTCTTTCAATTAGGACTGGTTTTATATTTCTGTTTGCATCTGATTAATCATGGGCCTCATTTATCTGAGAGTAGGCATCTCATTTTTTGAGTAAAAAACTAATAATTTATGAGTAAATTTGGAAATATGAAAAAAAAATATGAAAAAAATGGCTACTGTTGATCACACTAGTCTACTCTAATATTTCACCAGGAATTTTGTTTTTAAACTTTTATTTTGTAAAAAATATGGCACATAGTCACACTTGTGGTGTTCCCGGTCAAAAATGACCGGCCTATAAAAAATAGCTTATAAATCACTCATTATACCATATTTTCACCCAATCTTGGATTCAATCTTTTTGTCCACTTGTTGTCTTTCAATTAGGACTGGTTTTATATTTATATTTGCATCTGATTATTCATAGGCCTCATTTATTTGATAGTAGGCATCTCATTTTTTGAGTAAAAAACAAAACATTTTTGAATAATTTTGGAAAAATTGGCACTGTTGATCACACTAGTCTACTTTAATTTTTCACCAGGAATTTTGTTTTGAAAATCTTTTATTTTGTACAAAATGGCACAGAGTTACTCTTGTGGTGTTCCACTGGGCCATTGAGGGCCATTGTTTCAGTTGGCCATTGAAAGTGAATGGGAGAGACATGTGTTAGAAGTCCATGAGGAATATCTTTAGATCTGAGTGATGGATTATGGTGAGTTTGGGCTCTTTTTAATCTTAACAATCTCATGTAAATAATGATGTGCCATTTTCCACAATTTATGCATGCTTCATTGAGTTATGAGTTAAAACGCGACATAAGTGCTAGGCTACATCTATATTCAAGGCTCTGTGTGCGCCTGTTGGGGTTTGTGTGTTACAACTCCATTAGGAATATCTTTAGATCTGAGTGATGGATTATGCTGAGTTTGGGCTGTTTTTAATCATGATAGTCTGCTGAAAATAATGATGTACAGTTTTCTACGATCTGTGCATGCTTCGTGAAGTTATGAGCGAAAACCAAACGTGAGTGCTTCATGAGTATATACTTGGCTAGATGCGTCTGTGGTATTTTCTGTGTTAGAACGCCATGAGGAATATCTTTAGATCTGATTGATGGAATATATTGAGTTTGGGCTCTTTTTAATCGTGAGCTCCTGCTGTAAATAACGATGTGCCATTTTTCATGATCGATGAATGTTTCATGAAGATACGAGTAAAAAGGCCAAGTCTAAGCTACCTTGATTGGCTACGTGAGTCTGTGCGTCTGTGGTATTTTTTTGTGTTAGAAGTCCATGAGGAATATCTTTAGTTCTGAGTGATGGATTATGTTGAGTATGGACTCATTTTAATTGTAAGCATCTGCTGTAAATAATGATGTGTCATTTTCCACAATCGGAGCATGTTTCATGAAGTTACGAGCGGAAATGTGTCTAAAATTCAGAATCCATACATGGTTTACACATGGGTCTCTTGAAGGGCTTCTTTTAGAAAAACCTAGCTCAAGTTTAGTAAAAAGCCTGAAACAATTATGCTTGTTGTATTCTACTCATTAAGACCTTTCAAATGACATATGACACAGGACTATCTGAGCTGTATGATGTATTTGACATATTGCTGAATGTAATACAAAAAAGTAGTTTATAAATTATGATTTTTTTTTTCTTCTAATTATCAGCAAATAACTCGGCACTACTTAGGAGTTTATCAAATTGGCTACATTCATTGTAAATTTCAGACTCTAAGTTTTCAAATGACACCTATTTTAAGTTGATCAAGGTAATAGTTTTGAAAAATATTATGATTATTTATTTCGCAGCTAGGTGGCGCTTGCAGGGGGTACACTCAGTTTTAGAGTGATAACTCAGCAGTCGTTAGGAGTTGATCAAAGTGATTAGATGCATTAAAAAGCTGAGATTCTAAGCTTTAAAATGATACATATTTTGTGTTGTTCCATTCATTGGATGCATTGGTCTCTCCCATTCACTTTCAATGGCCCATTGAAACAATGGCCCACAATGGCCCTCAATGGCCCAGTGGAACACCACAAGTGTAACTCTGTGCCATATTGTACAAAATAAAAGTTTTTCAAAACAAAATTCCTGGTGAAAAATTAAAGTAGACTAGTGTGATCAACAGTGCCAATTTTCTTCAGATTTTATTTAAAATTTCCAAAATTATTCAAAAATAATGTTTTTTTTACTAAAAAAATTAGATGCCTACTCTCAAATAAATGAGGCCTACGATTAATCAGATGCAAATAGAAATATAAAACCAGTCCTAATTGAAAGAGAACAAGTTGACAAAAAGATTGAATCCAATATTGGGTGATAATATAGCATAACAAGTGATTTATAAGCTATTTTGTGTAGGCTCGTCATTTTTGACCGGGAACACCACAAGTGTGACTCTGTGTCATTTTGTACAAAATAAAAGCATTTCAAAAGAAATTTCCTGGTTAAACATTAAAGTAGACTAGTGTGATCAACAGTGCAATTTATTTTCATATTTTTCTCAATATTGCCAAAATTATTAACAAATAATGCTTTTTTCACTCAAAAACTGAGGTGCATAAGCTCGGATAAATGACTCCTACAATTAAACTGTTTGAAAATTGAATACAAAACCAGTCCTAATTGAAAGAAAACAAGTTGATAAAAAGATTGAATCCAATTTTTGGGGATAATATAGCATAACGAGGGATTTATAAGCTATTTTGTGTAGGCCTGTCATTTTTGACCGGGAACACCATAGGTGTAACAAGGTGAAAAAAACAAAAACAAAAAAGTAAAAAATAAATAAATAATAATTTGGACAAGTTGTTATAGTCTCTGTGAACAAAGTCACTAAGTTTCAGTTCAATGCGATAACATTAACTAGTATTTTCAGGAAAAAGAAAATCTTCTCCAGTCAAAAATGACATGAACACCACATGAGGGTTAAGTGTGTTAAGAAATATTGTCATTAAAGTGTATTCCATTTAAGTACACTTAAGTGGTCTTTAATTTTAATTATATTATATTATCTGCAAGTGCACTTTTTAAAAAGTATACTTTTATTATTTTAAGCACACAAAAAGTACGCTTTCAAATCAATACAATTAAGTACACTTCTTTTTCACAAGGGTTTACCAAAGGGGAGTACATATTAAAGGCAACCGGACTATTAAGGAGGCCTTATTTTGATAGGTCTGCTACTTACGAGTTGTCACGGGCATGATCTCTGTGTAGCGTGTAACGGGTCTGACGTGTCACACTTGTATGAGGTTCAATATGGCCCAATGAATCAGTAGGAAGGTGCGACTACTGGAGAGAGGAAGGCAGCACAGCAGATGAGTGAATAATCGAAACAGAGTCTTGTTTATGATTCAATTGAGTTTTTGTATTAGTACAAAATATTATCTTTCTTTTTTTCTTGTTCTTTGCTTGAAATGTGCAAATTACAAATACGAAAGGCACAGAGAACTGGAAACAAACTGGATGGGGAGAAACTGATTAGCTCATCAGCTGAGAAGTGGTGCCCAGCAACGCGAGCCACCAACAGCTGACAGAAAACACAAGAAGACAAGCAAGATGAACACATAGACCTGCGAACCATGACATAACAATCCACAATCTGACTGGTGATGCAGCCATGTCCATGTGCATGTTTGAGTTATCTTAACTGAAAGCAACTTGCAATGACAAATCTTAAAATATGTCAGTGCCATTGTTTTGTCTCATGGTGCACACAAGCAGGGTTTGAAATTAACACCCGCCAACCCACCAAATGCGGGTGAAAATCCACTGTGGCGGACAACTAGCCAATTTGGCGGGTTATGATAATTTTCTATTATATACTATCGCTATCAGAGCCCTTCCCCTAAAAGGAGACTCAAACATTAGCACAAACACATATAAAGAGGGTCTCACACTGAGAAACACTGCGCAGCACCACATCTTTAAAATTCGAACACACTGTTTTCTATAACCATACGCACACTGGCTCAGCTACGACTCTGGCTGTTCAAAATAATGCCACACCACAGCGTCACTCACACAGTTTTCCATTAAAATACAATGATTTAGGACAAATATATACTGACTTTCCCCTAGGAGATTGTGTATTGTGCATTTTTCAGAAACAGGTTTGTTTTTGTGACTTGAATAAATATGCTTCATATGGAGAAATAATATATATTGCACTTTCTCTTTCCGTTTGCACTATATTTTCAAATAATATGATACCATAATTCAAACTCATTGACGGCACTTTGTTCATTCTTGAAGTGAATTTTGCCTGTATTGTTATTAAATTCACTGTTTTGGACTGCCTTGAATTTGAGAATGTGAGTAGCCTACAGAATGACACGATCGGAGTGCGATAAGCCTGCCAGTGAGATGCACGGTGCTTCCTGTCTGCTGTGCGATCTTTTAACACTTCGCCAGCACCCTAGGAAAAAATTGAGGTCACTTCTCATACATGCTGCATGTCCAAAACTTTTGGGCAGAAAGACCGCTTAGCGTCTCATGACAATTATTAGAGAAGTCACAGAGAATTTTGTTTTTATTTCCATTTAATTTAATTTAATTTAAATGTATCTGCAAACAGTGATTGACTGTCGTAAAGCTGAAAGCAATACATTGATTCCGAATCTGGTATAATTTCAGTTTTAAAGGTTACCAAAATTTGAAGACTATGAATATGGCATGTTGAGGACATGCAAATGTAGTGATAGCTCATTCCGTGAATGTGTGTGTGTATATATATATGTGTGAATATACATTCACATTTATATGGGAACATGTATGTGCAATATATGTACACAAAGGATAAAACTTTGTGAATATTACATGTAATGCTATTTTTGTCTTCATTTATAAATATTTTATATTCATTAATATATAGCATACATGGTCAATGCATATATTGCAGTATATTGAAAAATATAAGCACTAGTTTCCCAAATATGGAAATGTATCACATAATATTTTGCGGTATATTCCCATATATAATATTTTGTTCCGTAAGGGATATACTGCAAACATGCTATAGATTATAGCTATCCAGATTACCCAATCTGTATGCTTTAAAAGGTCTCGTAAAAATGAGATTCCCTGATCATCATCATTGTCAAAGAAACACATTCTGTAGTGTTGTTACATATGACTCTGAAGCTTCAAAGCATGTTTCGAGTTCACAGTGCAATTTCTCATGAAGGTCCATGCCGAAACGCGTATTGTTTTCAGAGAAACACGTGACCAATGAAAAATGAAGCCTCACTTTCTTTCAAGTCACGTGAATGCTTGACTTTGAATGTCGGACTGTTTGAACCCAGACCACTACTCTACGTTTCTAAAAAAAAATTATATACAGTATAAGCCTTTAGCTTATATTACACAATATCATAAATTCTCATTTATTATGCCACTTTTTGAGTGATATGTGTTTATTGACCCAATAATTATGGCTAAACTGCCACTAATACAGCACTAATAAAGACAATTTGAACTCTGGCCTGAAGATTGGTTTCTTCCACTATTGGTTTGTTTAGCACTTAGCAGTTATTCTACAATGTGATCTCAGAAGAATGTATTTTTTCGTAAAGTGTGGTTCTATTCTACAACACGTACATTCATTTCATTCACTGAAACTTACAATATTATCAGTGCTAAAAAGTAAATGTCAGCCGCTTTGTCAGTTTATTAGAGGCTGTGCGTTTATTAACAAAGAGGCCTCCTGAGACATGTTAGATGCTATAAGAACACTAGCATAATGATGGCCCACAGTTCTTGCAATGATGGTTATTTCAAGGTGTATCGCAGAAGGTATTTCAATTATGTAATGTGTGTTTTAAGGTATAGAAAATTTTGCCTGAACTTTCAAAATACATTTCAAAGTTGTTTATTGATATCTCATAAATATATTGTTAAAGTTTTTATATAAACTTAAATTGTTATATAAACTGTATATGTATACACAATTATTTAAAATCAATATTAATCTAAGTTATTGTTATATATGGGAGTATATGTTAACTCATTTAACTTTATTGTTTTCAAGTTAATAATGCAAACTGGTAATTTTTAAAATGTTTTAAAATCATAGAAAAATGGTGTACTTTCTTCTTCAGGTCAATGAAGTAACTCTGCCTCTGATGCAAAATGGAAAATGGGACATATTTTTATTTCATGTTGTTTGAAAATCTCGGGTACATAAGATATGTTTTCTTCAGTTTAGGATTTATTCTGTACTGTGCTATCATATTATTTAATGTCATTATTATGCTTGTAATATTTCTGGAAAGGACTTTACACCAGCCCATGTACATTCTGATTTCTTGTTTGTCTATCAACTCTTTGTTTGGAACAGCTGGCTTTTTCCCAAGAGCACTGACAGACTTGCTGTCTGATACACACTCAATCTCCCATGAAGCATGTGTCTTACAATCTTATGTAATTTACACGTATGCAGCAAATGAATGTACAATATTAATGTTAATGGCATTAGACAGATTTGCTGCAATCAGTAAACCTTTACAATACCACAACATAATTACACCAAGGTTTTTAATTGTTTCAGTAGGTATAAACTTGGCTTATCCAATGATTTTACTTGGTATTGGTGGTCTTTTAAGTACACAACTGAGAATGTGTGGTAACAAATTATTTAAGGTGTACTGCCACAACTATGAAGTAGTCAAGCTTTCTTGCGAAAGCACAATAATTAATAATGTTTTGGGCTTGTTTATATTAATCACAACTGTAATCATCCCTTTAAGTTTAATATTATATTCTTATGTAAAAATTCTTATTGTTTGTCAAAGAAGCTCATCACAGTTCAAGGGCAAAGCTTATCAAACTTGTATTCCACACATAGTGGTCCTTTTGAATTTCTCAATTGCTGTTATTTCTGATGTCACTTTGAGTCGAGGTGTGACCTTAGAACTTCCCATATGGCTGTCAGTTTCACTTTCACTGGAGTTCCTTATTATACCACCCATCCTGAACCCCCTTGTTTATGCTTTAAACCTGCCTGATATTCGCAAAAAGATTATTTATCTTATAAACCCCTCCAGGTAGATGTTTTCTTTTTTTTTCTTTTTTTTTTCTGGTGCAATAAATGTTGCATAGAATAATATACAGATTTATTTATTTTTTATTTAAGAATTGTAAACCAAATTAAAAGTTTCACACTCAATAAAGTTATGTATTCCATGCTCCATTTGAATGATAGTTGGACTGAATGGACCACAATTGGGTGTAATGTTATGATTTGTCCACAAGCCTCATTTTGCCAGCTTTTTGTATCATCACACACAAAATCCCTTTGCGATAGCATCCTAGAAGAAAACTTTCAGAGAAATGTGTGTGTGTGTGTGTGTGTGTGTACTTTAACCATTTAGCTCTTTGTTATATTCACTATACATCCAATATTGTTAAACTTTATATGTGCTGAGGTTAGTGTGTCTCCCTGAACTCTGGAAGGAAACAAGAAATTAGCACAAAGCTGAATCCAGCTACTTATTCATTTGTTAATTGATGCGTGAACTTCCCCTTTAAATAACACAATGTCTTTTTAAGCCTTCAATGTCTATGGCGCTGCTCGCAATAAGAGTTGTTAGAAATTAATGAAGAAATTTAATGAGTTGTGGAGCAGAGCAAATTCAAATTTAAAGTTGTCAAGAATAAATTAACAGTGAAACAGCTTCCCCAGAAGAGCAGAAAAAGAAGAGAAAAAAAGAATATGGTTAAACCCCCCAAAATCTTTTCTTTTGTTACCACAAACTCCACCACTATCAGCACAGCAGCACTCCCTCTCCCGCCAGACACACACTGTAAAAACAAACCTATAGAATCTACTCAATAAAACTGAGGTAACAATTTGCACTCAGTTTGTTTGGGTAGATTTCATCCCATATTTTTTAGTAAAGAGTACATTTAACGGCTATGACACACTAAACTAAATTAGGTAAAGTCATACATTACACAGCTAATTACCCATACAAATTTAGTAAAAATATCTCTCTAGTTAGCAGGCAACAGTTCATCTACTTATTTATTATCAATAATAATAAGTCAATATAAATAATTAAACATTTCTTATTCAGAGATGGTTAAATTTACCTAAAAATGGCCAGACACAGGATATCTCAACTATTAATTTTTATTGACCAAATAACAAACATTTCAAACTAACAAAGGAACAACAAAAGAGCCCTATTATTCATATGACTCACGTTACATATAACTTCTTCAACACTTCCCATTTAAAAATAATGGGAAGTCAAAATAAACATTAAAAGCAACATTCTTAAATCTCTCTCACATTTTGTCATTTCAAACAATAAGAAACAACAACCAACAAGAGCCAATGCACATTGGCATGCGAGATTTGCATTTCGCGCTCCGCCCCGCAGTGCGGGTATAAATAGGAAGCGGATGCAAGCACCATTTTTTTTCCTCTACGGAGCCAAGCGAGAGCATGGGGTCAGCGGTGGTCCAGCAATGGGGTCGATGGGACGTACGTCTCCGTTCCCTCCTTCAGGGAACGAGGGTGTCAGGTACAAAAACACTGGATCCAATTGCGAGTGAGAATAAGGTTTATTTAGAATTCTCAAGAGAACAAGACAAGGCAGGATGGTAACAAAGTCTCTGGTCGGCAGTCAGGTCCTTGGCAGCGCAGAGACTGCAGTGGGCTGAAATCCTCGAAGACAGGAAACGATGAAGGAAACAACGGCGAGAAGCAAAACTTGGGCAACGGTCCAAAGCACTGGCACTGACGGCAGAATAATCCGAAATGAACAGGAACTGGAGGAGCTGCACAGAGCGAGACACAGAGGACCAGTAACAAACGATCTGACAATGGACATGACAAACACAGGACAATATATAGGACCCATAAACGAGACGCACCTGCCGCTGATCTGATTGCTTGTCAGCACAGCTGACGCTGATTGACAATCAGACCAGAACAGTACACACAGAATGAACAGACAAACCTGCGAACCGTGACAGAGGGTTACATTATGTAACCGAGATGTTCCCCTTTAGTCAGTCACATTCGACAAACGTCGGAATTGACCGCTGAATTGGGATCCCAAGTAAAACGCCACCTATTGCTGCCACCTTCCAGCACCCACGCTTCTTGGAAGCAATATCATGAAGGCACATGCAGGGCCTTACAACATGATGCTAATCACAGAGGTCTAGGGAGCTGTTATTACTAACACAAAAGTTGTTAAAAGGTACTACACCCACTCAATCTAAAACGCTCACTGTAAAGGAGGCCTAGAGAGGGCCACCGACTCAAAAAAGTGCACCTAGACTCTGGAAAAAAGATCATGAAAAAGACTGCTTACACAAAGCTACCACCTTGACATAGATATCTAGCCCCAGCAGGGCTCGACATTAAGCCTTTTCATGTAAAGTAAATCTGTCATTCACTTGTCTGAGTAAAAAAAAAGCTGCTTGTCTGAATTAAAAAAAAAAAAAATGTTTTTTAAATATAATTTATTCTGAAGAATTATTCTCATCAGTGTTCAATCAGCTGTAGCGTCTGGACCAATCAGACACACAAATTATTCATTTATTTAATGAATAATCTGTGTAAACTCACTCTCCCAAATAAGGCCTGTGAAACATTCCCCAAATGAAGCTAACACACTGGCAGGACGCGGTGTCTTGTTAATCTTTTAATGCCAAGTACTTGGCAGACAGCCATATTGATCTATACAAACCAACACAAGACTTTAATTATTAATATTTTTCCAATTATTCAAATCTTAAAGGAGTAATTCTCTAACCTTGTTCACAAATGTTTTGCCTTGATCAGTCAAAAACCTTTTTGGGGCACCAAAATCTGTAAAATAGCTTGACATTGCAGGCTGTTACCTCCTCAGCACTCTTAGTCTTTAGTGGGAAAGCCTCACACCACTTTGTGAAATAGTCTACCATTACACAAATGTACTGGTAGCCCTCTTTAGTTGGTATGAGCTTTCCCACTAAATCCATACCAACAATGTCCCATGGCTCAGCCACCTGACGAAAAAAAAACATCATTACTTTCTTAAAGTGAGAATATTCTTCATTAAACAAACACACAACTTTACCTCAATAGGGGTATATTCAGCTTTGTCCTTAATTTCAGCTTGTTTTTTCTGGCATGCTGCACAGTGCATAACCTAAAACATTTTTGTTTAATTTCATTTTGATAGAGCTAGGAAAGTATTAAGACATGAATGTTAATTGCATTCAATTGCAGTCACCCAGGTTTTAATATCAATGGTTATGGTAGGCCAATAAAACCTTTTACTAATGGCATCAGATGTCTTCTGAACACCACAGTGTGCACCAATCGGACTGCTGTGGAACTCATCAAATACCCGTTTGGCCTCCTCTGTTGAGTCCAAAACTTTGGCCAGTACACCCTCTCCTCTTTGCAGTATATAGTATAAAACCTCATCTGAAAGTAGTTGAAAGTTTTGGCAATGAAGAGACTGTCAGAGAAATCACTAAGTGTGACTTCACTCACCCTTGATTGTGAAGTTCTGTGCCCTTCTAAGAAGGACATATTTTTCAATTTTAGAAACTCCATGGGGAACCTTTCCAGATTTTTTTTAACTCGTACAAGGTTTGAAACATTTCCTTATCCATATTGACAGCCAAAATGACAAATCAAAGATGGGTAGGCTTATTTATATGAATTGTGATTGAGACTCGTTATTCTTTTAACACATCTCCATAGATAATTGGATGTTGAATGCTTCACTAACTATCTGTAATGAACCATTTTTTTTTTTTGTATTGGCCAGAGCTGTGTTCAATTAAGAATTGAACAGAAATTCAAGTTACAAAAAAAGTTTATCAGGAGTGGTTGATCATGGGCATATAATTAAAAAAGTAGTGTAATTTAAAGAAGAGCATATACCATGTTAATAATATAATGCAATATACATAAAGTAATCTAAATATCCTAAACACTATCTAGACTGTTTAAATTTGATAAACAAAAAGCATCTCCCTCAACATATTTATGTGTAAAATGTATTGTTTTTTTTATTTTTTATTCTTGCATTCATTAACTGAAAATTACTTTTAGGGGCTGTTTACACCTGGCCACTTCATGCGTTTTCTCAGATCGGATAGCTATATCTGATTTATCAAAACGATTCCATATACACCTGATCACATAAATGTGTTTTTGCAAAACAGATTTAAATCCGATCTTCAATTCCCACGCTATATGCAAATTTAATGGAGTGCACGTCACGAAAGCAACAGATATGAGCTGCATTTTATTGATCATCAGCTAAAATTTTCAAAATCAAAGACCGCAACAAGAGAAAGCGGCAACAGCCCTGGTAAGATCATTTTGTTTCTTTACTTTTAATGATGATGATTGTGTGTTAAGCGTCTGCGTCACTTTGATTTACGATAGTTTGCACGTTGGCTTAATGAATAGATGCTCAGCTTCTCATCTGCGGTGATGCGTGTTCCAGTAGCGTCGTCATATCTGGCTATAACATATAACGCTCTCACACGTTTATTTTTTTAGCATTTTTGGGAGTAGTACAATTTACATATGTGGTTTCAACAACCAGATGCATTTACACTTGTCCAGTTTTGTCTGGAATGCGGCCCAGACCACCTCCTGAAGTGGTTTGAGCAATCGGATTCAAATCCGTCTCAAATGCGTTTCGGAGGGCATTTACACCTGGTCTTTTCACGATCGGATAGCTATCCGATCTGAGAAAACGCATGAAGTGGCCAGGTACACAGCCCCTTAGATAGTGTAATTTCTGACCTATACATTTCCTTAATTTTTGGTATACCCGAGGCTTCTACACCAATGTGTTTTTGTGTTCACTTATTTAGACAGATGACATAAGAATGATAACATTACTAAACTGATAAGATGTAGGCCTAATTTTTGTTTAACCCTCTGGGGTCTAAGGTGTTTTTGGGGTCCTTGAGATTTTCTGACATGCCCTGACATTTGTGCTTTTTTCAGTTGCTTATAAACATATTAATGGCAAAGGTATGATTACACTATTTAGCACAAACAGGGCTACCATAATATGTGAGCAACATGTATGTACATGTTTGTATTTTGAGAGAATAATGTATATGCATGGTTATTGAAAAAACTAAAAACTAAAGTTTCTGAAATAAGGCCACAAAACACATACTAAATATGTGTCCACAAGACTTTTGACTAATGGATGTCGTCACCTAGAGTTTTTTCTTCAAAATGTTTTGAAAATCATCCTGCCTAATCATTCACATAAACACAATACATTGATTTAAATTTTGCAAGACACTTTCTGTTTGTAAAGGCAATATGCGAGTGGGCGTCAACGATCCAACACCATCATGCATATTGAGTGGTTCGCACCTGAGGAGACAATGGGGCCCGCATACATAATGAGCCATTCATTCAGGTGTGTCACTGAGCCACAAGAAAGAATGCAAGAGCAATATATATATATATATATATATATATATATATATATATATACTGTATATATATTCTACCAAATTGGTTCACAGTTGGAAGCATCTCATTTTTTTTTTTTTTTTCACAAATTGTGCTTGCAAATTATATAATATCCAAGGAAAACATGTCTAGTAACTGTGCAGTTAATTCTCATACTGTATTTTCAGTTTTGGAATATGTATCCTCTCCCCAAATTTGTCACTAATAAAACACAATACAAATTATTTAAAGAAAAGGCTTATATTTACCTTTTAATAGTTTGTTTACATCTACCTTGTAAATATATATATTTTTTTAATTATTAAAAAGGTTACAATTACAACAACAATTTAAGTGTAATCTTTCTTTGGAAAAACTAAAGTATACATTTTATCATACATATTTCAAAGTTAAGGATTCATTACTTTGAATATAGCCTACATTGGAACAAACACTATAAGAACATATTATTTGATTATTTTTGACAAAACATACTATATTTAACATATGAGCAAAAATTGGCAAACAAAAGCTTATTTGAGGTGGCAGATATTTTACAGTAAAAAAGTATAATCTATCCAAAACTAGTCAACGAAATGTTGTCTTTCGTTTTTATTATAAGAAATATAAATGTTAATTTGCAGTTTAATACGTTGCTTATACAAATACATTTTATTTCAACATATTTCAGTCGATTTTTACTCATCTCAGTATAGCAGCTATAATTTTTATTATTATTATTATTATTATTATTATTATTTTAAAATACTTTTTTACTGTGCAATTTTTTTCTAATTTCTTTGAGTTAGACCGAACTTTTATTTTGGTGGGTTGTAGACATTTGAGTTTCTGTGTGTTTTAATAAACTATTATTATTATTATTATTATTATTATGCCTACTTGAAGTATACTCTACTGTGCAATAGTAATATATTTATGTTATAATTCTTCAAGTTATACTATACGAACTTTTATTTTGACAGGTTGTCGTAAAGACATAACAGTTTCTGGCTGTTTCTCAATTCCAAGAACGCAGAGAAACGGACTTGTGTTCTCGTGGAGACCGGTCTTGACAAGCTTCCTTGGAAGAACAAACTCGGAACCGGCCGCAATGACTTCTGGGACACCAGGCGAGTACTAGCTCAAGTCTGCATTCGATGCATCCTCGGTATCAAGAACACATCCGGGTTCTTTCATGCGTCCTCTGTACTTGCGTTCTTGAGAATTGGGTCTGAACTTCGACGGTTAATGATGACGTAAAACGAGAACACAAGGACGCAAGATCGCTGAAGAACGCATATTGAGAAACACCCTCTGTGTGTATATGAAACGAATGAATGACGATAGTTTTGTCAAATGAAATGGTGAAATTCGCATGAAGTCACTCTCATAGCAGCTCTGCGATGAAGTGCACATGTGTAGCCTACATCATGTCTCAATACAGTGAAACACTGAAAACACCACAAGCGTGAGTCACGTGTGCTTCTGTGTGTGTGGGTGTGGGTGGGTGTAGTGGAGCACACATTGAGCGCTCATTCCCAGAGACGCGTAGAACAATTGCAGTCTCTTTTAACTTTAATATTCATATACACTAGTCCATATCGAGATTTATTCATTCAAAAATAGCCAAATTCCGTAACGTTCTGCTTTATACAGCAAGTTCCATTTGTTACATGGATTCCGCGATTCGATCTATGTCGCTTCACAAACACAGACGGGGTGAATTTATGAATGAAATTGTGAAAGTTCTGACAAACGAAGTTGTTACGTATCCTCAAGCTTTTTTAAGTGGGTATACGGAAATCCTTGGCCTTTTCTAGTGGGTATACGGTGTATACCTGCGTATCACGTAGACTACACAATAGAGTTTCCTAAAAGGGGATCATTCATTCACACACAGAAACGCAAATTTAAAACGTCTTTTTGCGAGTTGTGGTAAACAGCGCGCATCTCTGCCGTTCATTCATTCACACACAGAAACGCGATTCACTTGAGAATGAAAAAAACTTACTATAGTATTCCATAGCGATCCGTTGCTCCTCGAAATACCCGCACTTCTGAGGTACATTTTCCATTATTATTATTTCGATAGTATTATTCCTCACAACGCTGCGAGACGGTGGAAACAAGTACAATTATCTGAATAAACTTGATGGGTTTTCTCGAGCTGATATGGGGGCATTCACAGGTTTGCATGGATCGCCTCAGTCATTTGCGTTTGAATAGCGTGCGCTCTCCGTGGGCAGAGTCACATTAAAAATAATGATCTGAGATGAAAACGACTGACATCTCTCTCTTTTCATACATATTACATAAACTGAGATATTTTTTTTTATATATATATAAATTACTTCATTCAAAAGAAGAGAATTCAAGCTTCATGCCTGTGTCTGTATGTCTGTTTGACTGAGTATTCGCTGAGTTATTGTTCATTTTCAGACGCGTTTCAGAATTGACTTCACTGACAGAGAGAAAGCAGAACTCACATCATGTTTATTTTTCTTTATTTGGCAAAAAGCACAACACTTTGTTTTTATTGTGAGTATACACAAAAATAATACACACTTAACAGGATCGATTGATGTATGAAACTTGTTTGTAAGATCAAAGTCAACAGAGTATTTTGAGTCTCGTTTGAACTGATAGGAAAAAAAGCGAGCAAATCACGCCGGCGCGATTGTCGACCCCAGGTTACAGTTATAAATGAGAAATGGGACACACTGCGGTCTCACGGACTTAACGGACACGCGCACGCGGCAGCCATTGTAAGTCCACAAAACCGAAAGTGCACATGAAGTGTGCCATTTGGGACAGGGCCTAAGACGCAGTGCCGTCGCAGGTGGGGTGCGAGGCCCTGTGCGAACTTGAAATGCGAGGCCCTGCTCTTTGATGTGAATGCTCAATTGCCAGCAAAATAATAGTCACATGGACGTAGCTGTTCTAGTTCTATTGCACGCATAATCTCGCTGCAATACGTTTTTATCAAGTAGAATAATACAGCATAATCATGCACATAGTCTCAGCTATGACTTTTTGCTATTTATTTCAGAGGGAAAAAAATCAACTGTGCAACGAGTGTATATTGTGTGTTAACCAGTGTATATCGTAATGGTCCAGTGGTAGAACTTTCGCTAAGCGTGTCAGAGGTTCTGGGTTCGAATCCACACTCGTGTATATATATATTTTTTTTTTTTTCTCGTATAATGTTAGTTTTTTTTTTTTTCATTTAAACCGATTATGTTCATCAGTGGTTGTATATCAAGCAGGGACACATTTGTGTGCATTATGTTAGAGTATCCGCAACGGACTGAAGCGCGCGTCCAAATGAAGACAGTGCGGCGTGTGCGCGAGCCACACGAGAAAACACTGTATCCGTGCCACTGATCGCAGCTGCAACGAGCACTTTGATCCCTTGATAAAAAACACATTTCAGCGCTAGATCGTCTCTTATTTAAAAGAAAAACGAACGAAATGAATGCTCTGCCAGTTTACTGGAGATGTTTATTTGTAGAATTGTTACATTCGTGCCGCGAGATGTTTTAAAAAGTGGTGGGGACAAAAAAAAAAAAAACAGCAGGATTGCGAGGCCCCCTAGTGGCGCGAGGCCCTGTGCGGTTGCACAGTTCGCACAGTCTATGCGACGGCTCTGCTAAGACGCGATAGGGCTGTAGCAACGTTGTTGCGCGACATTCAGCAACTGAGAGACGACATTCTGACCATTTTTAGCGCAATTTTCCACCGGACAAAATTGCGATTGTTAACTCATGATTTCTGTTCTGTCTGTGCGCACCAATCTTGCACTTCTATCTACTCCTCAACCAGACCACCTAGAGACTTCGGGTTTTCGGCATTATGTTAAGGAAGGTCTAATCTCGGGAACGCAAAAAAAAAAATCCAGGAAAAGATTTTGGATTTCCTGGAAATTCCAGAAAAAATTCAGTTTTTTGCAAATTTCTCGGCAACCATAATAGCTATCGAGTTGAAACAAATTGCAATCGATAGCTTCTAAAATTTACAATAATATTAGAAAAAAAGAATTGATCAAAAATCTTTCCTTTATGCTTCAAAAATTAATTAAAACTTTATATGAAGGGAAATAAGAAAAATATTGCCTTTTCACCTATAAAACGTACTCGGTTACTAAACGTAACCTCTGTTCTCTCTAGAGAGGGAACGAGTATTGCGTAAGTAGCTTACGCTGCGGGAAAGTCTCCTTTCTCGAGATACTGAAGCCAAAAAATTATCCTTAATTTTTAATAATCTTGTCAACGCAGTGCGGCAGCATGCAGACCTAGGGCAGGCGACTCGCGTGCCCATTGGCTGCCCTGCGGCAACTGCAGCAGCCTATCGCTGAGCCCTTGGCGTGACGTCGCGACCAATGAGCGCGCTTGGCGCGCTTAATGCGTCACAGCCCGTCATTTGGGGTGTGGCCTAGCGTATATAAGCAGGGCTCAGAGGCTGCTTCACTGGTTTCTGTCGCATGAAGCGAAATGAGCTCGTGGCGCGAGCACGGCGGGTTACGCAATACTCGTTCCCTCTCTAGAGAGAACAGAGGTTACGTTTAGTAACCGAGTACGTTCTCTTACGAGAGGTTCTCTCGTATTGCGTAAGTAGCTTACGCTGCGGGAACTCCCTTGTCAACGCTGTGCGCGTGCCCAGCATCCACTGAATGAGTCCCAGGGAGAGCCCGGGGAACGTGATAGCGGAGCCGGGCGGCCAACAGAAGGCCAGCGCAGTACACAAGCACATACTATGGGGGCACGGAGTGGCACAGCCGGTCCGAACTAACACTTCCCTACGTAGTGCAGCTCAACCAGTAGAGCTAAATCACACAACGTAGCCCGCGCACAGACAGTGGGCTGGCTACGCGAGACTTAGACTGATAACACTTTCGCCTGCAAGGCGGGAACTTCCAGGTTGTAAAACCTAACAAATGTAGAGGGGGAGGCCCAGCCTGCCGCTGCACAAATGTCATGAATGGAAATCCCGCTGGACCACGCCCACGATGAGGCCATGCCTCTGGTGGAGTGCGCTCGAATGCCCAGTGGGCATTGCAGTGGGCATCGCATTCCCTGTCTTCTCAGGGGAGCGAGAGCCGTGTCCATGCATTTCGTAAATGTACGGGGTGCTAAAGACAGGCCGAACGGCAGGACTGTGTATTGATATACTCGACCATCGAAGGCGAATCTCAAGAATGGCCTGTGACGGGGAGTTATCTGGATCTGGAAATACGCGTCTTTCAGATCGAGAGAGATAAACCAGTCTCCTGGGCGGATCTGCGCAAGGATCTGTCTGGTTGTAATCATCTTGAACGGCCGTCTCATGAGGGCCTTGTTCAGATGTCTCAGATCTAAAATAGGTCTTAACGCTCCGTCCTTCTTGGGAACGAGGAAGTAACGGCTGTAAAAGCCTGACTCGCTCTGGGAAGGATGAACCTGTTCTATGGCCCCTTTGCGCAGCAGCTTCGCTATTTCTGCTCGAAGCAGGTGCGCTGCTTCCAAACCCACTTTCGTCTCCGTCTGCGCTAGAAAGCGTGGGGGGCGACGAGCGAATTGAAGCGAATAGCCGTGTTTTATAGTGTTCAACACCCATTCTGACGCGCCCTGAATAGCTTCCCATGCTTTTGCACGCATAGCTAGGGGTCGAATGGTCTCTGGGTTCAGATTGCCGTGCTGCGCGGGATGGGGAACCTGTATCAGAGAGGATGGGGCGGCGCACGCGCCGCCGGTGCTCGAACACGGGGGCTGATAAACAGTATTGGCCGGCTGTACAGCGTTCAGTAGCTCGGTCCCGAAAGATGGAGCGCGTTTTGCTGTCAAACACCCCTGGCGCGAGAGCGGCATGGGGGTTATAGTGTCTGAAAGTGAGTGTGCGTGCTCGTGAGCAGACGCAGGGTTTACACTTATAACACGGCCAGTGTTTGGGAGCTTTAGAGGGTCTGTAACCCGGGGTAATCGTATGGCAGAGCGAGCAGCGGGTAGGTGTGAGCACAGAGTCGTGGGCACATTTACTACACTTCATACTCGAGCAGTGTGTTTCCGCTTTATGAGATAGCGCTCTGCGCGCGTTGCCATGGGAACCATGTTTGTGTGAGGCAGTGAACACACGGGAGTGGGCACTTTTTCTACACTTAATATCCCCTCGGCCCGAGCCGTAGCAATTCGAGGTAACTGAATGGCAGAGCGAGCAGCGGGTAGGTGTGAGCACAGAGTTGTGGGCACATTTACTACACTTAATACTCGAGCGGCGTGTGTCCGCTTTAACCCTCTGGGGACTGGGTTTTGCTCGTTTTTTTTTTTTAGCAATGAAAATAAACACTAAATGCTCTGTTAATTTTGATCTTTCATTTTTGTGTAATACATCAATCGATCCTGTTCAGTTTCTATTTTTTTTCTGTATACTCACAATAAAAATAAAGTGTTTTGCTTTTTGACAAATAAAGAAATATTAACATGATGCGATTTCTGCCTTCTCTCTGTCAGTAAACTCCCATTTGAAACGCGTTCGAAAATGATCTATAACTCCGGCCGCCCTGACGTCGCTGCGAAGTGTTGGGTGGCCGAGACGAGCGCTGTGTGGAGCTGCGCACAGGAGGCTGAGTTTGAGAGCGGCCTGTGGCTGGGCTCGAGCGGCGGGGCAGGAAGAGGTGCATAGCCTGCGACGCCTTCTGCACTTCAGAGAAGCGATCCACTATCCCGCTGACCGCAGGGCCGAAGAGGCCGGTGGGCGAGAGTGGGGCATTCAGAAAAACAGAGCGCTCTGACTCACTCATGTCCGCAAGCGTTAACCAAAGGTGCCTGTCGATGACGGTGAGCGCGGCCATAGATCTGCCGATGGCTTGTGCAGCGGTCTTAGTAGCACGGAGCGCAAGGTCCGTAGCGCTGCGCAGATCCGTTAAGGCTGAGTGATCCGAGCCCTTCTCGTCCAATTCACGGAGGAGGTCGGCTTGCAGGATCTGAAGTACAGCCATCGAGTGCAGGGCGGAAGCAGCCTGGCCGGAGGCGGCGAAAGCGCGGCCGGCGAGAGCTGAGGTGGTCCTGCAGGCTTTGGACGGCAGGGCAGACTTTGAGCGCCATCTAGCAGACGGCGGGCAAAGGTGCGTTACCACCGCCTCCTCAACGGAGGGGATGCCAGTATATCCTTTCTTGGCGGCTCCATCCACCTGGGAGAGAGCCGAGGAAACTGGCGAGCGGAGTCTGGCGGAGAAGGGCGCATTCCACGACTTAGAAAGCTCCGCGTGGAGCTCAGGCAGGAAGGGTGCTGACCTAGAGGCAGGCGCTTGGCGGCGGCTAGGCAGAAAACACCCGTCGAGTCGATTGGGCGCAGGCTCCTTCGGTGGGGACCAATCCAGTCCCATCCTTTCGACCGCTTGAGTGAGGAGGCGGAGAAGCTCCGCGTCGACACTGGCGCGGGATCTGCCAGACTCTAAAGTCGAGGAGGCGGAGCGGTGAGAGCCCGACCATTCCTCGCTGTCAGACGCAAGCAGAGAGCAGCTGTCAGCGGCGTCATCTGCGTCATCTCCCAGGGCGACGGCAGAGCGGGCAGATGCCGGCTGCTGCGCGTCGGAGAAGGAGAAAGCGAGGCTCGCGGGAGAGGTTCCGGCGAGCACTCAGCTGTAGCGTCTGGTTCAGGCGGCCTTTGAGAGCGGCGATTTTTCTTACGCGGCCCGGAAGAGGCGGCCGGAGAAGGTGGAGGATCCTCAAACTTAGCGAGTCGAGCCCGTAGGGTCGACATCGGTAACTCCTCACACTGTTCGCAGCTGCCCTCAGAGAGAGCGCGGGCTGCGTGGTCGAAGCCCAGGCAGAGAGCGCACAGCACGTGGCGGTCTCCGTCGCTGAGCGAGGCTCTGCACGAGCCACAGGATAAGCGAGGCATTTGCAACAACGCCTCGCGCTCTTTTAGATGCAAGTGTGTCGCGGGGCGAGCACACAAACACACAAACACAGAGCGGAAAAGGATATAGTGCCGGATAGCACAGCAGGCAGGGAAGGCTGAAGGCGGCGAAAGCGGCCGGCGTCCTCAGGCTGAGATCCTCGGCGTGCTGGTCGCTTGCTTCGACGGCGGCTTCCTCAGAGTCCAGCGATGCGAAGAGCTTCGCTGAAGAGACAGAAATCAGTGAAGCAGCCTCTGAGCCCTGCTTATATACGCTAGACCACACCCCAAATGACGGGCTGTGACGCATTAAGCGCGCCAAGCGTGCTCATTGGTCGTGACGTCACGCCAAGGGCTCAGCGATAGGCTGCTGCAGTTGCCGCAGGGCAGCCAATGGGCACGCGAGTCGCCTGCCCTAGGTCTGCATGCTGCCGCACTGCGTTGACAAGATTTATTAAGGATAATTTTTTGGCTTCAGTATCTCGAGAAAGGAGACTTTCCCGCAGCGTAAGCTACTTACGCAATACGAGAGAACCTCTCGTAAGAGAACTATTGTTCCACAGAAATACGTAAGGAAGGTATTCACAAGAGTCATGAGCACAATTAATTCCACTGAATTACGGCAAGAAATCAATGAAGGTATCGATCAAGATTTGGAGAAGGAGCAAAAATATATGAGAAAACGACAAGAGGTTGTTGCAAAATAAATGGAAGAACGTTCAGCAAAGCGACAAAAGATGGCGACATCCACACCAACGGCTTCCTCATCAGGCGTATCTGATTTCTACGATGACTCGTGGCTTTCAGAGGATGTTTTGGCAAATATCTCGAAAGCAGAAGAAGAGTTTACAAAGTCACAAGCCAATAGTCAAGCAGAAAAGAAGGAAGAATCTGAAGAGGACAAAGCAGAAAAGGAAGCTGATACAGAGAAAATCGAGGATATTGAGTGAACACAAGATGTAAAAAATAATGAGCTAATAAAAAAAATGATGTTCAACTAGTCAAGTGATTGTGCCTTTTTTATTATCCATTGCTGATTTGATTTCAGAAAGTTCATTTGAATTTCAAGAGAAAGTTATATTCTCGAGCAACTTATTTTCTCTTTCATTTACTATCTCTTAGTGTTGTGATCCCATGACGTGAGAAAATTGCGCTAAAACACAAAGTTTTTATTACTTGTTTTTTTTTTATATAATGCTAGATAGACCTATAGATATGATATCCCCCATTTAGCATTTTATGTTTTGAGGTTAATTTTTAATTAGTCAGATGTTAGATAATTATATACTTTTTTAAATTTTGTTTATCCTTATTATTTAATGGGGCTATCAGTAAATTAGCCTAATCATAATCAACACCTGCATGTGTAAACTTTGAAGAGTAAAAATGACAGAAGGTTACGTTAATTCAACTTTATTAAAACTGCATAATGGTAGGCTTTATCAAATAGCACTTCCAAAAGTCACACATTTGTGAAAAAAAAGAAAAATACTAAATGAATGAGTATAATAAATAAACCATAAAAAAGCAAAGATCAGACCATTTAATGAACAAAACCAGGTTCTGTACATGGCAGACAGGGGAGCGTAGTCGAAAAAAGCCCGTTGATAAAGGTTGGTAACAGAATCAGTCCAGGAAACATCAACAAATCCAAAGGAGCAAAGACTAAATAGTAGACAAATCAAATGAGTGAAAAACTAATCAGTGTGAGCGAGGCTATATGAGAGGAGATAAAACAATGTTTGATTAAACAATGATACACTGTTGTATCGCTGTATATCATAAACATTCTCTCTTGAAATGCCATGGGTCTGCGGGATTTGCATAGCGTATCTCCGCCCACCGCAGGGGGTATATAAGGAAGTACGCTGGCAACATGCAGATATGTTTTTGCTTCGGAGCCGAGAACTTCTCCACTCCACGCAAGCCAAAATCCTGAGATATTTCTTCTCATTCCTTCGAGACGAGCGAGCTCTCCGGTGTTGGTGTGACGGCGATTTCAGCGAGTGCACACTACCCTGCTGATCTGGTCAGTGATCTGACAGTTAGTGTGATTTCTCCCTGTTCGCTTCAACATCCGCGGAGTTTTCCTCTCACAAAAAGAGCATTGCATGTGGCACGTCTTTTTAAAGATGTCTCGCCCGTGCACTTCTGGTTGTGGTCGCGATGTATTTTCTCCTGATGGGCACAATCTCTGCTTAGCGTGTTTGGGCATTGATCACGCTAAAGCAGCGTTTGTGGATGACTCATGTTCTCACTGCGGGAACATGACCATCTCCATGCTGCGGTCGAGACTCAATGAGCTCACCAGAGCGAGAGTCCCCCTACCCACACCCCGATCTACTGACTCCCCGAGAGCTAGTACTTCGGCTGGTGGCCGGGGTGACCTGAGGGTGACTGTGTGGGACACACCGCCGATACGTCCATGGTCCACACGCCCCTCTTCAGCATTGGTACCCGTGAGTGTTCAAACTGAGACCGCTGGTCCCTCTACGGAGGCCCCGCGTGTTTCGTTTGGAGCTCCAGAGGAGGATGCAATGTCGATCACTGCATCACAAGGTGGGCATGAGTCCTCGGGAAGTGAGGATTCGGCTGTGTTGCCGCCCTCGGGCGTGCCAGCATTGCCCGAGTCTGATCCCGAGGTGACTGCCATGCTTTCCCGGGCAGCCGCGGCCATTGGGCTGGAGTGGTCCCCGCCACCCGATCCAGTGCGCTCGCGGCTGGATGATTGGTTTTTGGGAGCGGCCGCTGACACTCGTCGCCGCCCAACCCCAATACCATTCTTCCCGGAAGTGCATGAGGAAGTCACGCGGTCCTGGAAGGCCCCCATGTCTTCCCGTGATCGTTCGTCGGCTTTCTCCGCCTTTCCTCCCCTCGATGAGGCTGATGCTTGTGGGTACACTGGGATTCCCCCGGTGGAACGTTCTGTCGCGATGCAGCTGTGTCCGGCAAGCGCTTCATCGCGTGGTGATCCTAAGCACCCATCCAAAGCCTGTAGATTTTCGCCTAATATGGTGGCGAAGTCTTACAGATCGGCGGGACAGGCAGCTGCCTCTTTGCATGCCATGGCCATCTTGCAGGTCTACCAGGCCCAGATGCTCCGTGACATGCACGAGGGCAGGACAGACCCAGGGCTCTTCGATGAGCTGCGCGCCGCCACCGACCTCGCTCTCCGAGCGACGAAGGTGACCGCGCGCTCCCTGGGTTTGGTGATGTCCACAGCTGTGGTCCAGGAGCGACATCTCTGGCTGAACCTGGCCGATATGCGCGAGCCAGAGTGGACTCGTCTGCAGTCGAGGACTTTGCCCAGCAGTTCTCGACTGCCCAGAAGCAGACTGAGGCGATTAAGCACATTCTGCCCAGACGCTCCGCTGCTCAGCCGTCGGCACAGAATCCTCAGCCTGCTCGCCGCCGAGGGCGCCCTCCCGCGGCTCCCGCCCCTCCCGCACGGCCCCAGCAGCAGCCTTCATCTGGGCCGCGTCGTGGAGGAAGCCGCAGGAAGGCGCCACAGCCCTCTCCAGCCCCGCTAAACGCCAGGCCAAGCGGCGCTCCTGAGACGGGCTGCTCAGGATTGGCTTTAATTCTGTCCCAGGAGCTGGTAGCAGGGCCACTCCTTCCCCCGGTGGAGGGCCGGGGGGGAATCTTTTGTTCTATAGAGACAGAATTGAATCCCCCAATCCTGAGCCGACAGAGTCCGAGGGCTGCAGTGCGCGCCACCCTCGGGTCCCGCCACTGCCGCCCTCCTCTGTCCCAGAGGTGCGGGATGACAGCACGCGCCGCCCACGGGCCACGCTCCTCTTATCCCCCTCTGTCGCCAGACCCCTGCCAGAGCACGCCCCCGTGGGACGCGCGCCCTCCCCTGGCCTCCTCTGGCAGGATGCGGTTAATGACCGTGCCCCCGCACAGGGCCGCTATGCCACCCTCGCCGGTGCCGGTCATTCCGCCTCGCTGCCCCACCGACGGTACGTCTGTGGTTCGTATGACCCCGCTGGTGCACTTTCTGGAGGCCTGGCTAGAGCTTCCCAGACTGTCCCGCTGGGTCGCGAGAACCATCAGATTCGGCTACGCGATTCAGTTCGCGATATCTCCTCCCCGCTTCAGGGGAGTCCGCTTCACTATGGTCGGTGGCAATGCCCCTGTCATGAGAGCGGAGGTCGCCACCCTACTGGCGAAGGGTGCGATCGAGATTGTCCCTCCAGCCGAGATGAAGTCCGGCTTCTACAGCCCTTACTTCATTGTACCCAAGAAGTCCGGTGGGTTACGACCAATCCTCGACCTGCGCGTCTTGAACCGCTCCCTTCACAGGCTGCCGTTCAAGATGCTAACGGCCAAACACATCCTCCAGTGTGTGCGGCCGCAGGATTGGTTTGCACCGATCGACCTGAAGGACGCCTACTTCCATGTCTCCATTTTACCTCGACACAGACCGTTTCTACGGTTTGCTTTCGAGGGGCAGGCATACCAGTACGCGGTTCTCCCTTTCGGGCTAGCCCTGTCTCCTCGCGTCTTTACGAAGGTCGTCGAGGCAGCCCTTGTTCCCCTCCGGGAACACGGGGTTCGCATCCTGAACATCTTGAGAACAGATTTGAAGTGCTAATGAATGTAAATGAGGAATCCCCAAATGTGATGAATGTGATCGAACACAGACTGAATAGGCCAGTAGCTAACACTGGTGCTAACTGGCGCTCAAGGTCGAGCAGACAGCGGCACTCAGCTCAGAGCGCAGCCGGGCCCAGGACTCTGATAGTGGGGGACTCCATAATCAGAAACATTAGCAGCAGGGATACAACTACGTGCTGCCTTCCACAAGCAACAACTTCTGATGTAAACAGGGAACTTCAGAACATTCTGATGAAACATAAGACTGCAAATCGACTCATCATTCATGTGGGGAAGAATGATATTCATAAAGAGCAGTCAGAACTCCTTAAAAAGGATTTCATTGATCTTTTTGAAACACTTAAAAGACTGAAAGTTCAAACATTCATCAGTGGACCACTCCCAGCAAGAGGAACAAACAGGTTTTCACGGTTGCTTGGGCTTAATACATGGCTGCAAAAAACCTGCAATATAAAAGGAGTGAACTTTATTGACAATTTCAATCTTTTCTGGAGTCAGAGACAACTTTTTCATCGGGATGGCCATCACCCAAACAAACTTGGTTCAAGAGTGTTAAAGGACAATATCTACTTCTCCCTCAATCATCCTTCTGCGGTTTGTGCCAATCCACTCAATCTGAACGGCACACACACACCTGGACACAGTATGAACGACCACGGGACTTCACATCAGCAGCAAAATGGATATGATAACACCAATCCGCCACAACAACCTCTGCTCACGGACACAATCTCAGCTGAGCCCTGCCCACAGAGCTCACCACAGACAGACTGTGACATATCAGAACTGCTTGAAGATTCAACACCCAAGGACGACTTCCTGGAAAACAGCCAGGGAAGCCAGGACAGCATATCACAGCCTCTGATAACAGCAGAGCAACAGTCCCTTTCACCAGACACTCTCTCCCTCTCTCCAGCCTCACCCCTTCTGTGCTTCTCACAGAAAATGGAAGAACTGGTGCATGCTGGAACCAGACTATCCCACTCTTTTGCTGCGAGCCCCCAGTTACCTACCAAAAAAAGGCCAGCACCATTACCCCCAGCTTCGAAACCTGCAGCAAAGCCTGCGGGCCCAGCTCGCCCTATCCCTCCTGTGAGAACTCTTCGGTCTCTAACACAACGTCAGGGCCCACACCCTCCTCCTTCTGCTCGAGGTGAACCAAAAACAACTGATACCAGCTCTCAGTGATGTGTGTCGGGTCCCCGTTTTGAAAACAGAAACTTTCTCAAATGTTTACAGAACAAGCGGGAACCCAGTGTGCCTGTATCTTCCTCTATTGCTGTACTATTACAAGATAGAAAGTCTAAGGCCTTCAATAGCCGTACAGCAAACCTAACTAATCTGGTGCCTCTTACACGTCAAACTAAGATTGCTGTGGGGAAAAGTAAGACTGTGAAGTTAGGACTCTTAAACATCTGCTCACTTAAAAATAAATCACTTCTAGTCAACGACTTAATAACCACAAACAATCTGGATTTTATTCTTCTAAATGAAACCTGGCTAGAAGACAGCTACAGTGCAACAATCCTCAATGAAACAGCCCCTCCTAACTTTACTTTTATGAGTGTCTGCAGAGCTGTTAAGAGAGGTGGGGGTCTAGCTGCTCTTTTTAAAGATATCTATCAATGTAAGCAAAAATCATTTGGGAATTACTTGTCTTTCGAATATCTGGGTATTGTGTTAAAAGGTGCTCCACGCATTTTACTTATCATTATTTACAGGCCACCAAAATACTCTCCAACCTTTGCTGAGGACTTTACAGAACTAGTATCGATAATTACATCAGAGTTTGACTGTTTTGCCATTGCTGGAGATTTAAACATCCACATAGATAATGCAGAAACCAAAATGGCAAAAGAAATCAATACTGTTTTAAAAACTTTTGATCTGACTCAGCATGTTCATGGACCCACACACAATCGTGGACATACTCTAGATTTACTTATCAGTAAGGGTCTAAACATTTCATCGATTGTTATTAAGGATGTAGCACTGTCTGACCATTTCTGTATTTTCTTTGATATACTGATCTCTCCTGCCACTGAAGCTAGATCTGTGTCTGTCAAGAAGAGATGCTTAAATGAGAACACTAGTGTACTATTTATGAAGGCTATATCCTTAACACCAAGCATATCTGCAGACTCTGTTGATTTTCTCCTTGATTCTTTTAACTCAAAAGTCAAAGGTGTAATTGATGATATTGCTCCTGTGAAAGTCAGGAAGAAGAGTGGCAGACAAAAAGCACCTTGGAGAAACTCAACAGCAGTGCAAAATATGAAAAGACAATGCAGAAAAGCAGAGCGCATGTGGCGGAAGACAAAACTTGTAGTCCATTATAACATCTACAAAGACAGCCTTCATGCTTTCAATATGGAACTAGGCAAAGCTAGACAGACTTTCTTCTCAAATATTATAAACAGCAATTTAAACAACACACGCACTCTTTTTGCTACTGTAGAGAGACTGACAAACCCCCCAAGCCAGATTCCCAGTGAAATGCTCTCAGACAGCAAGTGCAGTGAGTTTGCCTCTTTCTTCTCTGAGAAAATCAACAATATCAGAAAGGTGATCAGCACATCCTTGAGTTGCACTGGGGTCAGACAGATCAGACCACCTGAGAAAGTAGTTACTATGTCTGACTTCAAAGAAATTGATGGCACAATTTTGGAAGAAAGCGTACAGCACCTTAAAACATCAACCTGTGCTCTAGACAACCTTCCCACATCATTTTTCAAAAGTGTGTTTAACAGTTTAGAAGCAGATCTTCTAGACGTGGTAAATACCTCACTTCTCTCTGGGAGTTTTCCAAACTCCCTGAAAACTGCAGTTGTCAAGCCCCTCCTGAAAAAGAGCAATCTGGAGAAGACCATATTAAGCAACTATAGACCGATCTCAAATCTTCCTTTCATAGGCAAGATCATTGAAAAAGTTGTCTTCAATCAGCTGAATAAATTCTTATGCTCGAATGGATACTTTGACAATTTTCAATCTGGTTTCCGACCGCACCACAGCACAGAGACAGCGCTCATAAAGATAATAAACGATATTCGCTTAAATACTGATTCAGGCAAATTATCGGTGCTGGTACTACTCGACCTCAGTGCTGCATTTGACACTATTGATCATAACATACTTCTGGACAGGCTGGAAAACTGGGTGGGGCTTTCTGGGATAGTCCTAAAATGGTTCAGGTCATACTTAGATGGGAGAGGTTATTATGTGAGTATAGGAGACCATAAGTCTGAGTGGACATCCATGACATGCGGAGTCCCTCAAGGCTCAATTCTTGCGCCACTCCTGTTCAACCTGTACATGCTTCCAATGAGCCAAATAATGAGAAAGAACCAAATTGCTTACCACAGCTATGCAGACGACACACAGATTTACTTAGCCCTATCGCCTAACGACTACAGCCCCATTGACTCCCTGTGCCAATGCATTGATGAAGTCAACAGTTGGATGTGTCAAAACTTTCTTCAATTAAACAAAGACAAAACTGAAGTCATTGCGTTTGGAAACAAAGAAGAAGTTCTCAAGGTGAACGCATACCTTCACTCTAGGGGTCAAACAACTAAACATCAAGTCAGGAATCTTGGTGTGACACTAGAGTCAGACCTTAGTTTCAGTAGTCATATCAAAGCGATAACAAAATCAGCACTATCATCTAAAAAATATTGCAAGAATTAGATGCTTTGTTTCCAGACAAGACTTAGAGAAACTTGTTCATGCTTTCATCACCAGCAGGGTGGATTACTGTAATGGACTCCTCACTGGCCTTCCCAAAAAGACCATAAGACAGTTGCAGCTCATACAGAACGCTGCCGCTAGGATTCTGAGCAGAACCAGAAAATATGAACACATCACACCAGTCCTCAGGTCTTTACACTGGCTCCCAGTTAGATTTAGGATTGATTTTAAAGTATTATTACTGGTATATAAATCATTCAATGGCCTAGGACCTCAATACATTGCAGATATGCTCACTGAATATAAACCCAACAGATCACTCAGATCATTAGGATCATATCAGCTAGAAATACCAAGGGTTCACTCTAAGCATGGCGAGTCCGCTTTTAGCTATTATGCCAGCCGCAGCTGGAACCAGCTTCCAGAGGAGATCAGACGTGCTCCTACTGTAGTCACATTCAAATCGAGACTCAAAACACATCTGTTTAGCTATGCATTTAATGAATGAGCACTGTGCCAATGTTCGTCCGACTGTTTGAACTGTACTGTATTTTCTGTATAAACTGTTTTAATTATTCTTATTCTTTTTATTATTTTAATTTCTTCTATGTAAAGCACTTTGAATTGCCACTGTGTATGAAATGTGCTATATAAATAAACTTGCCTTGCCTTGCCTTGCCTTGAACTATCTCGACGACTGGCTGATCCTAGCTCGCCCTCGAGACCAGGTTTGCGAACACAGGGACCTAGTGCTCCGGCACCTAGCTCGTCTGGGCCTTCGGGTCAACTGGGAGAAGAGCAAACTCTGCCCCGCGCAGAGGATCTCTTTTCTCGGTATGGAGATCGACTCGGTCGTGCAGCTTACGAGCGAGCGCGCGCAGTCACTGCTGACTTGTCTTCGTCAGTTCGAGGGCAAGAGTGCGATTCCACTGAAACTTTTTCAGAGGCTCCTGGGGCATATGGCATCCGCAGCCGCAGTAACGCCGCTGGGATTGCTTCATATGAGACCGCTTCAGTTTTGGCTTCGCGATCGAGTCCCGAGGTGGGCATGGCAACACGGCACGCTCCGAGTCCCAGTGACTCCAGCCTGCCGTCAGACCTTCACCCCGTGGACGAACCTCAGTTTTCTACGGGCCGGAGTGCCCCTAGAACGAGTTTCCCGGCATGTTGTTGTATCAACAGATGCCTCCACCACGGGCTGGGGCGCCATGTGCAATGGACATGCTGCCGCGGGCTCCTGGACAGGACCCCAGCGCCTTTGGCATGTCAATTGCCTCGAGTTGCTGGCTGTACGTCTCGCCCTGCACCGCTTCCATGCGCTGCTCAAGGGTCAGCACGTTCTAGTCCGTTCAGACAATACCGCGACAGTAGCGTACATCAACCACCAGGGTGGTCTACGCTCCCGCCGTATGTCGCAACTCGCTCGCCACCTCCTCATATGGAGTCAGAAGCATCTGAGGTCGCTTCGAGCCATTTATATCCCGGGACACCTGAACCAGGCGGCCGACGAGCTGTCTCGAGTTCGGCCTCTCGCTGGAGAATGGCGACTCCATCCCCAGTCGGTCCAGCTGATTTGGGATCAGTTCGGCGACGCACAGGTAGACCTGTTTGCCTCCCACGACTCGTCCTACTGCGACCTGTATTATTCCCTGACCGAGGGCACGCTCGGCACGGATGCACTGGCGCACAGCTGGCCACGGGGCCTACGCAAGTATGCGTTTCCCCCAGTGAGCCTTCTTGCGCAGACTTTGCGCAAGATCAGGGAGGACGAGGAGCAGGTCATTCTGGTTCCCCCGTATTGGCACAACCGGACCTGGTTCTCCGAACTTGTACTCCTCGCGACAGCACCTCCCTGGCCAATTCCTCTGAGGAAGGACCTCCTTTCTCAGGGACGGGGCACCCTTTGGCACCCTCGTCCCGATCTTTGGAACCTCCACGTGTGGCTCCTGGACGGGACGAGGCAGGTTTGAGTACCCTACCACCTGCGGTGGTGGCTACCATCACTTCCGCTAGAGCATCGTCCACGAGACATGCCAATGCGTTGAAGTGGAACCTCTTCGTCAACTGGTGTTCTTCTAAACATCAAGAACCCACGAAATGCCCGATCAGTGTCGTGCTTTCCTTCCTGCAAGAAGGGTTGGAGCGAAGGCTGTCTCCCTCCACCCTGAAAGTGTATGTTGCCGCCATTGCCGCACATCACGACGCAGTTGATGGTAAGTCTCTGGGAAAGCACGACCTGATCATCAGGTTCCTGAGGGGAGCGAGGAGACTGAATCCTCCTCGTCCTCCCCTCGTACCCTCTTGGGACCTCTCAGTGGTTCTAACTGCCCTGCAGAGTGCTCCATTTGAGCCTTTGCAATCAGTAGAGCTTAAGTTCCTGTCTATGAAGACAGCGCTCCTGGTTGCATTGGCCTCCATAAGAGGGTAGGGGACCTGCAGGCATTTTCGGTTGACGAAGCGTGCCTGGAATTCGGGCCGGCTAACTCTCACGTGATCCTGAGACCCCGGCCTGGATATGTGCCCAAGGTTCCTACCACACCCTTTCGAGACCAGGTAGTGAACCTGCAAGCGCTGCCCTTGGAGGAGGCAGACCCAGCCTTGGCACTGCTCTGTCCAGTACGCGCCCTCCGTGCTTACGTAGACAGAACGCAGTGTTTCAGGACCTCAGACCAGCTCTTTGTCTGTTATGGTGGGAAGCTGAAGGGAAAGGCTCTCTCAAAGCAAAGGTTATCTCACTGGATAGTGGATACCATTGCTTTGGCATACCAGCAGCAAGGTCGTCAATGCCCCCTTGGTGTGAAAGCCCACTCCACTCGTAGTGTGGCTTCCTCTTGGGCTCTAGCGCATGGCGCCTCGCTAACAGACATGTGTAGAGCTGCAGGCTGGGCGACACCCAACACATTCGCGAGATTCTATAATCTCCGAGTAGAGCCAGTTTCTTCCCATGTACTCGCTTCAACCAGCCGGTACTAGATTCTGCTCAGGTGTCTTCGCTTGCTCGCCATTCCTCTCCACGGACGGGATACGTGCGATTTTCTTCTCAGGTGAGTCTGATAAGCTCTGAGTTTCCTTCAGCACCGGTGACGTCAGCGCCTGAGTTATGCCAATCTGACATAACGCAGCTTTTGCGCTTGACAAGGTGCCTCCATGTGCATGGCCCCCCCTCTGGACGACCCCCACATGTGTATTTCCACTGTAAGTCTCTTTTGAGCGTGTGTCTTTCCCTTCGCAAGCCACCTTGCCACCCCTGGGGTTTAAATATTCCACCTGCGGCTGGACACCTCAGTGATACTCCATATGCATCTCTCTGGGTCATATGTGTCTCTCAAGTCCCCCCCTTAATGGTTGGGCGTAATTGCATATTTCTCCTGAGATATGCTTCCCAGTGTACCTTGGTATTCCTGTGTTAGGTAGGACTCCTTCGTTCGTGCTAGTCTCACAACAGGGAGCTCAGACTTACGCAGGGCACTGGATGACAGCCGAGGTGGCGTGATTAGACTGGAACCCCAATCGTCGTCATCCGACGTAACTCGGAGTGACCACGAAACGTTACGTCTTCCTGCCACTTCCGCTGTATCGCTGAAAAACGCCTGGGTCCAGTTTCGACTCCTCAGCGAAGACATATCTGCATGTTGCCAGCGTACTTCCTTATATACCCCCTGCGGTGGGCGGAGATACGCTATGCAAATCCCGCAGACCCATGGCATTTCATTGCCATTGGCTCGTTTTATATACTCGAAGGTGATAGGCTTCTAAGCGAAACCCCAATCGTCGTCATCCGACGTAACGTCTCCGTTCCCTACTCAGGGAACGAGGGTTACATACGTAACCAAGACGTTTCATAGGGTTACATGAGTTTATAGTGGAGTTGTTATTTTTTCTACAATGAATTTTGAAACAAAAAGAAGCTTCCAGTTTCATTGTGTAATTGCTCTCTCCTTTTACATTTATTTCAGTAATTATAATGACCCAAGCATCTACACCGTCATCTTTGTTTGGGAGCACCCCAAACAAAGGCCTACACCTCTCATATCAGAGGAGACTGACCACCTGTCATGACCCAAAAAAAGACCTGGAGCATGTAGGTGGTGTGGCCTAAATAACTGCGATATCAATTATTGCTACTACACATACATGTACTAACAACACATACACATACATTCAAAATGTAGTTTTGTGGATTCAGATTTCGTGAAACTCAAATCACATTGTCTACCATTTGTATTGTATCAATTGAATAAAACCTTTTTTTCTTTTTATAATTAACTTTTAATATTATTAAATAATAAACGTTTGGATGTCATCTAGTGGAAAAGTTTGGTACTGCACACAATACAATCTTTCCTAAAGCTCATTTATTGAGACATCAACCTAAAAAAAAAAAATATATATATATATATATATATATATATAGTATACAAGGCCGCATTAATGCACGGGCTTACCTGGGCTGAAGCCCAGGGGCCTCCCATGTTCTGGTTCATGATGAGCTGAAAAGGTCATATTGTTTTGTAACTTGTCAGGTTTTCTGTCAATCACTCTAATCGCACGTTACATGTCTGCTGATTGAGTGACCCACGTGGCTCCATAAGCCTCGTTCACACAGCCAGCGATTTTGTCGCAAGTCTTTACTGTGAAGTCGCTTGTGGGCGTTGATAGTGCTGTCGCTCTAATGTTATTGGTAGACTGCTCGTCTGGCCACATCTACACAAAACACCATCACAAGTGATACAACTATATTATTTTAATTTGACTAGGAATTAGGCTCAAAAGAAACAGTATGCTGTTGAGGGAGTGTTTTTATATTACCACACAGCAGTGGATTAAATAATTTACTAGATTAACGATCGATCAATCTACAAATTAAACTCACTCATACTGTTATAAATTACTAAAACGTCATCCGAATTTGACAAATAATCAATTTTCTTGTCCCTAATAGTCAACATAATGCAGGTGAAACTGTAAAATGAACTGCAGCAGTGCTAAACTTGCATCATAAAACTACAACACTCGAACTATAGCCTACATGTATGAATTAAACTCACTGAGACTGTCGACAGTTTCTTTTCCATGCATCATTTTATTATATCCATGTATGTGGTTAGTTACAGTCAAATTATGTAAAACAGTGAAATCGCCCTCGAACTCTTCTGTTTTGCCTGCACTGCACTCGAGACGGTGACGACGGGAGCTGAGCTCCACTGAAAGTCTTCTTTCCTATTGGTAGTCGCTCGCGAAAATCGCTTCTCATTTGCATAAAATTGACATTTCTCAACTGTGATGTAGATTACCTAGATATTACACTTTTTTTTAAATGAGACTATAAATCGAGGGGATGGGGCCTACAAAACCTCTCAGCCCCGGGGCCTAACATTAGGTTAGGGCGGCTCTGATAGTATATTTAAAATGTTCATAAACTTAAACTTCATAACTTTTTAAACTTTACTTTTACAACTTTGTTTTACTTCTTTACTAATCTGAGAAGTGTACCCTTTTAGTACCCTGTTAGTTCGCGGTGCATTAAGTAATGTTAACAAATACAACTTTTGATTTTAATAATTATTAGTAAACGTTGAAATTAACATTAACAAACATCAATAAATTCAGTAGAAGTGCAGTTCATTATTAATTCATGTGAACCAATGTAGTAAAGTATGAAACCTTATTGTAAAGTGTTACCGAAATTAAAACGGGAAAATTTGCGAGATCTCTCGAACGAAGGGATTAGGGGACTGTCTGAGGTGCTGAAATAAAAAAAAAAACTGTCTGTTTTCTCTCTTTCTTCTTTTTTTTTAACCTAAATGATAACTATTGGATTATAATAACTCACCAATTATAATCCTCTCCTCTGTCAAATTTGCCATCGATAATTCCATGCTGTTTTGCTTGGGTTTAATGATAATACAAGAGTCCTAAACCACATACAAAAGCATGACAGACTCAAGGCAATAAGTGAGCACACGCTTTCGACGTGCGATAGGAGAACACTATAGGGAACGAGCACGTTCTTGTCGCCTGTTTGGACACTTCACACACGTTTGCACTGCCTGTTTGGTTTACCTGTTTACACGTTCATAACGTGCGTTTTGTCCTACTCAAAACACACGTTTTCGACGCCCATTTTTGTTAAGATAAACGCGCGTCAAAAACGTGCGGTTTCGGTGACCCCAAAATGCACGTCAAGAACGTGCGTTTTAAATATCAGATCACACGTCGAAGACGCGCGTTTTGATGCAAAAACCGCGCGTTTCTGACGCGCGTTTTCCGTGACCACAAAGCGCACGTAAAGAACGCGCGCTTTTATGGCAAATCGCGCGTCCCGTTTGGCTGTTGAAACGCACGCTTTTGACGTGTCAGTGTGCAATCAGACGCCCGACCAGGCGTTTATGAATACTTTGGCTTGCCATAAGTTCCGCAGAAGACCGCATTTGTCAACCCTCGCGGTCGCGCCAAGTGCACACTCACAGCACCAGAGAGGAAATCTTGACGGCACTTGCAAGAAAATGGATAAGTAGGCTACATAATTAAATTCACAAATATTACACCATTTAAACATTATTAAAAATACATAGGCTACTGAGTTACTAAAACAATATTTGCCAAAGAATACACTTGTATGTTCACAGTTCGAACGTTCTTGTTTCCAGTTGTTTAATTTCAAGATCTGAGGTGAATTATCCATTGTTGCTTTTACAGCTACAAAGCTGGAGCACTAAACGATATTCAAAGTCACGTTGCATGCTTTTAACATTAAATAAAGCACATAAACAGTACCTGAGATTATCATCGCCACACTTTGTTTGTTGTTCCAGCCGCGACGTTGCAGAAAAAAACTTGGGGAGGGGGGTTGAGGTTTAAAGCGGTTTACCGCAATACCGCGGGAATTTCTTGCTTTTCAACCGCGGTAAGAAAAAATCCATACCGTCCCAGCCCTATGTGAGAGAGAGAGAGAGAGAGAGAGAGATTTTGGTTGGATGTCAGTTGTAGGTTACAGTTTGACAAGAGTTTACAGTTTGACAAAAGCACAATGTTGTGTTTTATTGCGAGTGTACACAAATATAAGTAAACACTTTGCAGTTTGAATGATGTCCTGTATGAACAAAATGATGGAGTATGTTTTTATGTTTCCACTGTTCGATCGCGCCCGTGCCTCGATCTGTCTCTCACACACGCACGCACACAACATATTCCAGCATTGCAATCTTGACATCGCAGCCTGTTCATTATAGACACAGAGCTTCAGAGCTAAGGCGGAGCTACAGATTAGGTGTCCCTAAAGAACCTGCGTATTTAACAGTAGTTCCGCATTACATTAATTAATTTGCACACAAGTTTTATTTATTTTTATACCGTGTATTCTCCGTGTATATTCATGCACCGAACCGTGACGCCCGTACCGTTTCGGTTCAATACGAATACATGTACCGTTCCACCCCTAATAAATACTGTAGAAGAATTGTTCATGCCACATGTTAACTAAAGTAGTTAACTAATGTTAACTTGTAAAGTGTTACAAATGGCTACACCTTGCAGCCAATCAGAACAAAGTATTCAGTAAGACCATGGTATTATACACATCTAGCAAAAACACAATGTAACTGACTTACTGGTGTCTTGGACCCTACTCCATTTCTCTCTTTCTCTTCTCCCTCCGTCTCGGTCACTTGCAAGATGAGGCCATTTTTTAATAAATGATTCGATCTCTTGATCGGTGGCCGCAGCTGTCAGTCTGTTGTTTCTGACAGTTCCTAAAAAAAACATAACATTGTAAATGCAAGGATGGACTACACAACTTTTAAAATCTTAGGACCCAATTGACCCTTCGCAGGGAGCTTGATTGACAGGTGATCTGACCAATCATACTTCGCCATCCACCATTTTGTCCGACAAAGCAGTCAGGAGAGTTAGTAGATTAACATGGGAGGATTTGAACTTGAAAAACGGAGTCTCTCTGCTCGGCGATGTATTTTTCACTGCGTGAGAACATGGTGTGGCGTGAGAACGGCGTAGCTTGTCGGACATAGCGACAGTAACTAAGGGGGGCGGGTCTTTGCGAACGGTCAATTAGGTAACACAAGCATTAGCGCATAGTTGATGCATAGTTAGCCAGCGCCAATGTAAAGAACATTTTGGCCATGGCCAAGGACACTCTTTGCTTCCAGATGCTGTCACGGCCGGCTCTGAGCCGCGACAAATGAGGGAGGCAACGAGAACGAAGGCGGATTAAAAAATATTTATTTAATCAAACATAACAAACACCACTACGGAAAACATTCCGTTCAGAGAACCAACATAAATAAAGAATAAACTACATAATTAACACAAGATATACACTCCAAAATACAGGCCTGCAAACTACCCAAACTTAAACTAATACATAAAACAAACGATTAATAAATAAATAAATACAGCAACAACTCAAAATAACAGATGACAAAGGGGTAGCCAAAAAGGGCTGAAGTCTGTGATTCCTCACCTTTTATCATTATCTACAGGTGTTTCACATCATGATTAACTCAAAGCCCCCCCCAACTCTCATTACAATCATACGGGCCCAGAGGCACGTCACAATGCCCAAAAGGAACAAGTTTGATGCCTGCTAGGAAGATCTGACTGCGTCAAAAACTGGAAATCACATTATGAAATAAATGTTTATCTCCAAAACACATTGGCCACAATTATTGGCACCTCTAGATTTTGTTTACAAGTAAAATATCTCAGAAGTATATTCCCATTAATATTTATCTTTTTAGCACACCAGGGTGACTAGGAACATGACATTTTCCAGCTATGACTTCTTGTTTCACTGGAGTTTAAATATGAGGAAACACAAAGGCCAAATTCCCTTAATTATGAGTGATAATAAATCATAATCACAAATTCCCATAAAAATGAGTATAACCAAAGAACATAGTTCTGATGTGCAGCAAAAGATTGTTGAACATCACAGAATAGAAAGTGGCTGTAAGAAAATAGCTAAAGAATTGAAAATCCCCATTTTGACCATCAGGGCAATAATTAAGAAGTTATAATCAACTAAAGATGTTACGAATCTGCCTAGAAGAGGGCGTGTGTCTATATTGTCTTAATGGACGGTGAGGAGGAGAGTTTGAGTGGCCAAAGACTCTCCAAGGATCACAGATGGAGAATTGCAGAGATTACTTGAGTCTTGGGGTCAGAAAACCTAAAAAAAAAATTATCAAACAACCCTACATCCCCACATGTTGTTTGGGAGGGTTTCAAGAAAAATCCTCCTCGCTCCGCTAAAATGAAACTCCAGCATATTCAGTTGTCAGACATGACTGGAACTTCAAAAGGGACCGGATTCTATGGTCAGATGAAACAAAAAAAGGGGGCTTTTTGGCAGCAAACACACTAGATGTGTTTTAAACTGTAGGCTATTTTATTCCCACCAGCAGTTTTCTGTAGCAAATCACATTGACACATGTTATTAAGGTGAAAACATCCTGACTCAAAACAGTAAAAGCAGGCCAACTAACCTTAATTTTATAATTACTAGGGTATAATAAAAATGTGAAATACATAGAGGAATAGCCTAATACCTGACCCAACTTTAAATAGTCTACCTGAACCCAAAACATCTATTATTGTTACTTTGTAATCATCTCATAAAAGCTTTTATTGTAAGAAAAAGCATGTAGTTATTTTATTTTATTTGTTTATTATTTCTAGGGTTAATGAAACATTGCTGTCATAAAGTAATACAACTAGTGCAGTATTATGTCCAATGTATATTAACATGAATGTCAAATTACACTATATTATATATTTATTTTTTCATTGTTGTGCCAAAATAAGACACGAGTTAAATACTTTAACCGTGCAGAACTGACCAAAGGTTGGGAGAGTGATAGGGAGCAACATGAGCAAATCTAAATGTAACGTTAATGGCGCGCCGAGCAATCGATACTTGTTCATTTCGCATTCGTGACAACCATAATAGATCTAGCTTAGAGTTGAACTGCCAAAATAATGTAACTTCGAATAGAAATTATTCCATCGACTCTATATAACACAACATGCAGACTCCAACTTGATATAACGAAGCAATCGCTAACAAAAAGAAACATTTATCGATTATGTCTTACCTTGACTTTTTGCAGTACTGGTATCCGTCCTCCGTCCTCCTGACAATAGGCCTATTTCACAAGATGGCGGCCGTGATCAGAAGTAGGGTAGCGATACTTCCGGTCGCGCCACCGCCCGCTCATACTGTCTATGCGCCCGCTACGATCGCCATACGTTTTTAAAATGGACTGTGAACAGCGCGTTTTCTCTCAGTCATTCATGTATTTGCCAAAAGTACATATATCAGATGTTGTCCGTTTTGTTGACAGTTTTCAGGGAGATGTGAAAAGATCAAAATTGGACAAAGGGTACAAATTCTTTTTTGAGCAATTTATTTTTGATTACCAAGGTATGTTATATTTACGATAGCCAATTTACAATTTATCTTTTGTTGATTTAATGGATAATTTCAAAGCGGTGTAATAAAACAAAATCAGTTTTAACCATGTGTGTATGTCAAGGGCGAAATTGTCAATCACACATTGGGGGGGACAGCTGTGTACTTGGTACCTCTAGGGGGGTCCGGGGGCATGCTCCCCTGGAAGAAAATTTTGTACATTTTAAAGGTAAATTCATTAATCTGGTGCACTTTGAGTCACCCGAATCCACTGTTAAAAATAAATAATCCACCCGCAAACCGCCCGAACCTATGATATTCTCTGATTTAGATATCTGCATCTGATCATCACATTACAATTATTCAAATTCTTAGTGTTAAGCATGATAATATGGTAACATATCACACTGACATGCTGATTTAAAATGAACATTTATTTAAAATAAAAGTTCTTCTTTTGGCAAAATTATATTTCCTTAATAGCCTAAACAGAGGCTTTACTCCCTTCAAACTTAAAATTGTCAATTTTTCATTACATCACTGTTTGAAAACACTCAGAATAGTTTTTTGTACCTTTATAAAGGGTATTTCCCCCCCTAATTTTATTAACTGTATGCTCCATCTTTCATTTCAAATTCTTAAATTTGAAAAATATATCCAATTAAAATAATAAGACACTAGGCTGTTACCAATCAAATTAAATAATTTACACTGAAAAATTATAACTGTATTAAATTAGATTATTTTAAATATTTTTATAACCGCAACAGAACCATCACGGTGAGGAAAGTGTATCTGACCATGTGACTGTCTGTCCGAGTTTTGTCGAGAGCCGGAGGCGGCACGAAATTTGACGGAGGCAGCCGCCTCATAATTCTCTATGCAGGAAAAACTCTGGCAATACCCATAAATGGAAACATAAATTTACAACTGTAGCCTACTTCGGTTTCTCTGCGAGGACACCGCCGTCACCTGCCATATGAGATTTCACCATGTGAGACGACACCGCCGTCACCTGCTCTGTCAGATTTCGCGCTCCTAACTCTTCTTCTGTTTGGTTCTCTTACGAGAGTTCTCTCGTACTGCGTCTTAGCTAAGACGCTGCGGGAAAAGTCTCTTTTCACGAATATTGAAGCAAAAAATTATCCTTAATTTTAATATTTGTAAAACGCATTTGCAGCAGTATGCAGCCATAGGCAAGACGGCTCGTTTGCTCATTGGCTGTTCTACTAGCAAATGCATAAGCCTATCGAGCGCAGGAGACCGTCATGTCATCTGTGTCTCCTGCCTGGGTGAAGATCATGCAGCGTTCGCGTTTGCTGACGGCGGCTGCCCTCACTGCGAGCTTATGCCTATGGTGACTCTGAGGACTCGCCTGGCAGTATTCTCCGAGCCTGCACTCCCCGCCGCGTTGCCGCGCCGTAAAAAGCGCCGCTCCCAGCGGATTCCGGAGCCCTCTACAGCCCGACCGAGCTCGCCGGAGCGCCCGCTCGCTTCGCCGGCCTCGCCTGAATCACTTCCTGATGCTCAGCGCCCGCAGTCTGCCGCCGCTTCATCAGAGGAAGTCGATTTCAAAGCCGTGTCGGGGGATGAGGACACGTGCTCTCTGTTAGCTTCGGGCAGCGGCGATTGGTCGAGCTCTGAGGATCTCGCGCTCGCTGCTCGTAAGCCTAACAGACGAGCTAACATCGAGAAGGAGTTGATGCGAGTGCTATCGCTGGCCGCGACGAGTCTCGGCCTCGAGTGGTCTGCACCAGCACCTCCCTCTCGTACCCGGCTGGATGGTAGCTTCCTTCCCGGTGAGCATGCTTCTCCTGAGTCTAAGCCCGCCCCCTTTCTTCCTGAGCTTCATGAAGAAGTGGCAAAGGCCTGGAACGCTCCCTTCTCAGCACGAACTCGTTCGTCTGTTTCTCCAGCATTCTCCGCCCTGGACGATGCTAAAAACAGAGGCTACCAGTCACTTCCGCCGGTGGAACAGGCGATAGCGACGCACCTTTGCCCGCCCTCTGCTGGACGGCGGACGAAACCAGTGTTGCCATCCAAAGCCTGCCGCACGACGTCATCGCTGCTCGCGCGAATCTTTTCCGCTGCTGGGCAGGCTGCGTCTGCACTACACACCATGGCCACGCTGCAGATTTTCCAGGGAGATCTCCGTAAACTGGACGAGATGGGACCTGATGCAATCTGCCTCGCGGACCCTTCGCGCTACTAAGTCTGCCGCTCAAGCTATGGGACGTGTTATGGCTTCCGCCACTGTGGCTGAAAGACATCTTTGGCTGACGTTTTCAGACATGGCCGAGTCTGAGCGCACCGCGTTCCTCGACGCCCCGCTGAATCCCGCTGGCCTCTTCGGATCCTCTGTCAATGAGTTCATAGAGAGATTCGCAGAGGACCAGAAAGCGTCGCAAGCCTTTAAGCACTTCCTGCCGAAGCGCTCCAGTTCTGCAGCGAGTCGTGCTAAGCCGACCCAGCGGAGCTCTCAGTCACAGCCCCCTCCTCCTGCTGCGTCATCACGACAGCAACGCAGCGCGAGACCTCGCTCTCGCTCTACCAGCCGTCGCCCCGCGCCGCGTGGTCCACGGCAGAGGATTGTGGTGAAACCGGAAGCCCCGAACACATCCTAGCACGCCTAGGAAAGCGCCGGTGTACGAGTCCCGCTGCGGCCGGGCTCCCACCCAAGCGCGCCGCTGTTTCAGTTCCAGGAATTGCGACTGTCTCAGCGTCTTATGCAACGCGCAAGCCTGTACAGTTGCCCGCTTGCCTGCACACAAAAGCCGTTTTCACGGCTACCCAGATATATCCCATAAAGAGTGTATTTTCTGGTGTCCCGGCCACGGCCGATGGTGCTATAAATGTAACGCTGATGCCCACTATTCAGTGCCCATCCGTACACACAAGCACAGCCCTTCACACAGGGCTCGCGCCCATAAAATCGACTCAAGTCGATCGCGCGCACTGCATAGTAGATGTGCCCACTCCTCAGTGCACACAAACACTATGTCACGCACGTCTGACGGTTTCTGTAAAAACGAAACCCGTGCACGTTCGTTCTGCTCAGACAGACAACGCGCCAAAAGTAGTAAAGGTGCGCGCTTCCAGCCCACACTTACTCACAGACGATACGAGTCCCACGGGACTCGCTCAGCCCTCCCTCACTCGGCTAAGCGCCATAGCGGGGTCGAGGACGAGCGCTCTGCCCGCTGTCATCAGCGCGCCCCACGCCTCGAATGCCACAGACATAACGCCTGTGTTACAGCACACCGAAGCGCTCCCGTTGCTCAGCCAACAGAGTGCGCTTCGCATCCAACCCTTAGCCACTCATGCAGATGCATGGGCAGCGCTTCCAGGGGTTTCGGAATGGGTGCTGAGCATTATAAAGAGAGGCTACTCGCTACAGTTTTATCGACGCCCTCCCCGCTTTACGGCGCGTGTCGAAACTACGGTGAATTCGGAAGTAGCACACCTACTCCGAGCCGAAATTTCAAAACTGATGAGCAAAGGGGCTATAGAGCCTGTATCTCATGCTCAAAGCGATCGCGGGCTGTACAGCAGATACTTTCTGGTTCCCAAAAAAGACGGGGGCTGCAGACCCATACTGGATCTGAGACAGCTGAACAAAGCATTAGTGAAACACAGTTTCGGAATGCTTACGACCAGGAAAATCCTCGCGCATATTCGCAAAGGAGACTGGTTCATGTCAATAGATCTGAAGGACGCGTATTTTCAAATACAGATAGCGTCACGTCACAGGCAATACTTGAGATTCGCCTTCGACGGCCAGACATACCAGTATACAGTCCTGCCATTCGGCCTGTCCCTGGCACCTCGCACATTTACGAAGTGCATGGACGCAGCGCTCGCCCCTCTCAGACTCAGAGGCATGCGAGTGCTGAACTATTTGGACGACTGGCTGATTCTGGCTCAATCACGATCAGAGCTCGTGGAACACAGGACCATGTTACTCGATCACCTCGAGAAACTTGGTCTCAGAGTCAATTGGACGAAGAGTTCACTGAACCCCAGTCAAACGATTTCGTTTTTGGGCATAGTTCTGGACTCACAGTCTATGACGGCGCGGCTGTCGTCACAGCGCGCGCTCGGCATTCAGCGCGCAGCGAGATCTCTCCGCTGCGACGCGTCCTTCCCGCTCAAGACGTTTCAGAAGATGCTAGGTCTCATGGCCTCAGCATCGCCAGTTCTTCAGCTGGGCCTGCTCCGCATGCGCCCCCTACAGTTCTGGCTGAAAGCGCGGGTACCACGCAGAGCGTGGACTTCTGGTCGACTGCGCCTCAAGGTCAACCAGAGCTGTGTTACAGCTCTAGAACCTTGGACAGTGAACGGCTGGTACCAAACAGGTGCAAGCCTGGGGACTTCCTCGAGAGTGAGAGTGGTGTCTACGGACGCCTCCACCTCGGGATGGGGAGCGCTGCTCGAGGGCAGACCGTTATGTGGCCTGTGGTCAGAACGAGAGAAGCTCCGACACATCAACTGTCTGGAAATGCTGGCAGTAGAAAACGCGCTGATACGTTTTCGTCCCCATATCAAGGGCCATCACGTCCTAGTCCGTTCGGACAACATGTCTGTGGTGTCCTACATAAATCGCCAGGGCGGTCTCAGATCCCGAGATCTGTACAGGTTGGCGGAACGCCTCCTGGTATGGGCTCAGCACAACTTGCGCTCGCTGAAAGCAGCTCATGTGCCTGGGATACAGAATGTGGGTCCAGACAGACTGTCCAGGAACAACATTCCCGTGGGCGAATGGTCTCTACACCCACAAACAGTCCAGCTGCTGTGGGAGAGATTTGGCAGAGCGGAAGTGGACCTCTTCGCGTCCAGCGAAAACGCTCACTGCCCCGCGTTCTTTTCCAAGAGCGAAAGCGCGCTGTCCCAGAGGTGGCCGCGCTGCCCGCTCTATGCTTTTCCCCCCGTCTCCCTCCTTCCAGAGGTGATAGAACGAGTGAGGGAAACGAAATGCTCAGTGCTGCTTGTAGCACCACTCTGGAGGAACCAACCTTGGTTTCCAGAGCTGATGCAGTTAGCAGACACTGCCCCATGGCCGGTGCCATTGAGAAGGGACCTTCTCTCGCAGGCCAGGGGCTCGATTTGGCACCCTCAACCAAAGTTGTGGGCCCTACACGTGTGGGCTCTCAACGGTTACCCGCTGATTTCTCAGTAGGAGTGCTAAATACTATCACTCAGGCTAGAGCACCGTCGACTCGACGGCTCTATGCCTCAAAGTGGTCGTATTCTCCAGCTGGTGTGTGGCTCGGGGATGCTCACCCCTCGACTGTGAGGTAACGGAGGTTCTCTCCTTCCTTCAAGAGCTGTTGGATAAGGGCAGAGCCCCATCCACGCTCAAAGTATATGTGGCGGCTATCGCAGCGTTCGCTGAGACAACGCTCGGTCAGTCGATAGGAAGGAACGATTTGGTCATCCGCTTCCTCAGGCGAGCTAGGAGACTGAACCCTCCCAGACCCCCGTCGGTTCCTGTTTGGGACCTCTCTACGGTTCTGGAGGCCATGAAAGGTTCCCCTTTCGAGCCCATCCAGACGATCAGCCTCAAACATCTGTCATTTAAGACAGTGTTCTTGCTGGCCCTTGCTTCAGTGAAGCGCATAGGGGACCTGCACGCGCTCTCAGTGAGCCTGTCGTGTCTAGAGTTTGGGCCTAGTCACTCGAGAGTCATACTTAAACCTAGGCACGGCTATGTGCCGAAATCCCTCAACACACCGTTTCGGGCTCAGGTTATTAGAAGAGGAAGGAGACTTGAGCTCTCTCTGCCCTGTCAGGGCTCTAAGAGCATATGTGTCTCGCTCTGCTGTCTTTAGACAGACTGAGCAACTATTTGTCTCGTTCAGTGGACGTTCCAAGGGAATGGGTGTTTCGAAACAAAGCCTATCCAGATGGATAGTTGACGCCATAGCGTTAGCATACACCTCCAGAGGTCTTCAGTGCCCACTGGGTGTCAGAGCGCACTCCACGAGAGGCGTTGCCTCTTCGTGGGCCTGGTCTAGTGGGATATCCTTACAGGATATATGTATGGCGGCAGGCTGGGCCTCGCCGTCTACATTTATCAGGTTTTATAACCTTGAGGTTCCCGCTTTGCAGGCTAAGCTGTTATCGGTGTAATTGAACACTGAGAATACAAGCGCAGTGCGTTACTACTATCTTACGGGCAGTATTACGTAAGAACCATATCCCACTTTAGTCAAGGTCGTCTTGTCTAAGTGATGTCATATATTGCGTCTGCGGATGCAGCTACATATCAGAACGGAGAGTTCCTCCTCCTGTTCTAGGACTCTCTGTGAGTCCCTCTGGTGATTGTGCACTGTAAATCCTGGGTTCGCCTCCAGGTTTATGGTTGTTAATCCCTGCACGCACGGCGTCTTACATTGGGTTCCCGCAGCGTCTTAGCTAAGACGCAGTACGAGAGAACTCTCGTAAGAGAACGTACTCGGTTACTAACGTAACCTCGGTTCTCTCTAGTAGAGGGAACGAGTACTGCGTTCCTTGCCGTGCGTACGATTCACTTTGGTTCGCTTCTTCGATGAAATAAATCAAAGTGAGTCAGCCTTTTCGAGCTACCTTTATAGGGCTAGGCCACGCCCGCGTCGGCGGGAAGTGGCCTCATTGGTCTGATGTTGCATCAGCCTGCGCTCGATAGGCTTATGCATTTGCTAGTAGAACAGCCAATGAGCAAACGAGCCGTCTTGCCTATGGCTGCATACTGCTGCAAATGCGTTTTACAAATATTAAAATTAAGGATAATTTTTTGCTTCAATATTCGTGAAAAGAGACTTTTCCCGCAGCGTCTTAGCTAAGACGCAGTACTCGTTCCCTCTACTAGAGAGAACCGAGGTTACGTTAGTAACCGAGTACGTTTTTCCTAACTCACTGACGGTGCACGAGCTACTAAAGGTATAGGGAAAACATGACATGGATTTCAGGAGAAATAGGTTTTGTTAATGTATAGTGTAAGGCCAGTCGAATGGATTTGGGAAATGGACCGGCCGGGATTTTATATTTTCGGAGCTGGAAAGAAAGACGTATTTGCAATCACATCGATATTGCCCGCATAATCATACAGTATGATCAAATATTGGGGGGGACAAATTGTCCTTCTTTGAATATTGGGGGGGACATGTCCCCCTGTCCCCCCATAGAATTACGCCTATGGTGTATGTGTGTATTTGGACACTTCAGTCTCAAATATTATTGCAGGGACAGTGGTAATTAGGGCCAGATGTTATAGGTCATTAAGAAAGCGTGAGGAACCACATCAGCTTGAGGTAAATACATAACTTACTGGATTTAGCTAATGATGAATGGTATATTTTCTGATAACCAGATAAATTCGAATGTATTACTTGTCTCAGTATCAATTAGCAACAGCAGCTATAGACACTGTTAAAAAACCATTCCATTCATTAAAATTGCATTACACTTGATGACTAATCTCACACTTACTATACCTTTACCCACAAAATCAATAAATAAATTGAAATGATGTCTGATTGTATGTGTGATTTCTAGTAGCTTTAAAAAAAAAATAATAATAATGAAATTAAGGCAAACAAATAATAATAAACAAATTTTAGACTAAAAACATTAATGCAGTAAGAGATATTACGTTTAAAAAAAAATCATGTTACAAAATCATATTTTAGTGTCTCTAGAGACCCCCCAAAAAAACAATGTACACCCTAAATGAACAACACACAAAGGTTAAATGAAGATGTGAAATATATGAGTCTTTCTATCACTTTCTTCAGATCACGCTTGAATACAACTATCCACCTCAAATGGCAGCTTATACTTATACTTGTGCTGCTGGAAGAAGTTTGTGCAACCACCTGGTAGCACTACTTTACCAGACAGCACATTACAGTACATTAGGAACCAAAAATGTTCCAGCTGCCCTTGCTTGCACAAGCAAACAGCAGACCTGGCATAGGCCACGCACCCAGGTAACAAAAAAAAAAAAACAAAAAAAAAAACCAACTAAACAGTTTTAATTTTCACAACAGTTAATAATAAATAAAAATGTGTGTAAAGTGCATGATGTGCAAATCAGATTACAATCAAGTGCAATGTATACATGTTTTGTCAGGGCATCACTCCTGAACCAGTGGATGAGCTTGTAGTGCGCAAGCCAAAAGCCTCTGGTAGGAGCTGTGTGCAGTCTACTCTGTACAGAGCATATGGAGGTAATCTCCAAATACTAATACAATACATCTTCACATTAGATAAGAATTAACACACTGAAGCATTGAACATTTTTGTTTACGGACCTTTGCCTGACAAAGACATGATTGCTGGAGCAGCATCCCTCATCTCCCTTCGACCACAACCGCTTATAGCCAAAATTATTGATGGAATGTCTGCTGTAAGCATGGTGTCCTCTAAATTTGGAGAGGTCCCAAAAGGTTCACTGCTGTCTTATCAGTGTCCAGCTGTGATACCAAAGGATGTGTTTATTCATCCATATGCTCCACAATTCCCCCCATTACCTGTCCGACAATACACACTTCCACAATTTCATTTTGTCCCTGGTAGCTGGGCTGAACTACTGCATATGCAGAGTCTGGAGGTGACCCCTGAGATATCAGGGATCGTTGAGGAGGGAACAAGGGGTCAATCCAAAAGCCCACTCTGGTTTAGTATGCGTCGCCTCCGTCTTACAGCAAGCAAGTTCCATGAAGCTGCTCATGTCAGATCAGAGTCCACAGCAAAGACACTTGCAGGCCGGATCATTAAAGGTGCCCCACAGACCAAAGCAATGCGTAGAGGAATGGAGCTTGAGCCAGAGGTTCTTCGCCGCTATGCTGAGACGTTTGAAGTTAACATTCTTCCATGCGGTCTCATCATCCACCCTGATGCTCCACACCTCGTTGCCAGTCCAGATGGTAAAGTGGTGGACCCAAACGAAGAACCAAGTGGTGGACCCAAACGAAGAACCTCCCTATGGCCTAGTTGAGGTTAAGTGCCCTGATGTGAACGACATTGGAGAGGCATCACACACCAATATTATTGGGGGTCAAGCAAAACTTTAAAAAAAACACACCTACCACTGGCAAGTCCAGGGTCAGCTGATGGTCACTGGCTTAGCTTGGTATGGTGACGGATACAAGGAGTGACTTCACTGTGGAAAGAGTATGGAGGGATGATGAGCTGATCCAAGAAATCAAGGCTAAAGCTGATTAATTCTACTTCGGTACATACATCCATGTTTTGCTAGGGCGAAAATAGTCAAGAAAGTGACCAACCAAAGATGTTTATATTATTCACAGTTATGCATGTTGTATGTTTCTAAGCTTTATGATAAATGTTATTTTAAAAATGTTTCCCAAGCCTGACAGAAATTGATAATGGATCGTTTTGCATGTGACAGCCACACAATATTTTATTATAAAATGACCAAAACAGACAAAATCAAGTATATTTAAAATATACCTTCAGTCAGTTATTGCCCATTTGGATCGCACTTAGTCTGGAACCTCACCCTTGAGCATGCCAAACCCGTGGAAAAAGCACCAGAATGACTTACTCTTGGGATCAGGAACACACAAGCCTTTCCACCACGTCAAGGTGGCGATCCTTGGAAAGGAAATTCACTCTGCATTCATTCTTATTACTACTCACTTTACCTTGTAGTCTTTTATGTCTTACTGCCGCTGCTGCTCTCGCTGTTTGTGTCACTCCTCCGTCCTTCCTGCTGCTGAGGCTGCTGCTGTACTTTCCTGGTAGCTCTGTGGCATAACACCTACACCATACACACCACAATCTCACCTCAACATGACCATACACACAACCATACACACAAGTTTGAATTAATATTTAATTATTATCATTCATAATGATTTAAGTTAATTTAATCTACACCACAAATTAAGCTAAGTACTTTATCGTCAGCCCCAAACTGCTGCCAAATACTTTATGTAGAACTCAGTGGCTCTGGTGCTGCTACCCTCAAAGTCTGAAGCCATGTGAACTTAACACTCTGACATTTTTCATTTGGGGTGACACTAGTGATCTTTGGGGTCTCCAGAGTCCCCAGGCAACAACATGTATTTTTATAACAGAATAATAGTTTTTTTTTTTTTACAAAAAGTAATTTTACTCTGTTTATTAATGTTTTCACTCCATATTTGTGCAGTTTTTGGAGGATCTATGATATATATTATATATAAATAATTAAAAATGTTTTTTAAATAGGTTTTTATACAAAAGCAGTTTATGTAAAATTTACTTTATAAAAGACTCAAATTTCTAAATTTCATTTATGGGGATAACATGGATAATTTTACATGGTTTTACAACAGATATGTGACCCTGGATCACAAAACCAGTCTTATGTTGCACGGGTATATTTGTGGCAATAGCCAACAAAACATTGTATGGGTCAAAATTATAGATTTTTCTTTTATGTCAAAAATCATTAGGATATTAAGTAAAGATCATGTTCCATGAAGATATTTTGTAAATTTCCCACCTTAAATATATAAAACATTTATTTTTGTGAATGGATGCAGCACTATCGCCAATAGAAATGGACAACTTTAAAGGCGATTTTCTCAATATTCCGATTTTTTTGCACCCTCAGATTCCAGATTTTCAAATAGTTGTTTCTCGGACAAATATTGTCCTATCCTAATAAACCATACATCAATGGAAAGATTGTGTATTCAGCTTTCAGATGATGTATAAATCTCAATTTTAGAAAAAATACACATAAGACTGGTTTTGTGGTCCAGGGTCACATATGTACAGTTATACATATATTGAGAACAAAAGCATGACATGAACATCAAAATGCAATGAACTGAACAGCATTACAAATGAGGAAATAAAGCAGTAACTGTGTGTGTGTGTGTGTGTGTGTGTGTGTGTGTGTGTGTGTGTGTGTGTGTGTGTGTGTGTGTGTGTGAGAGTGTTCACATCGTCGATGTGTCCACATCACCGATGTGTCAGCGTCACCAAATTTGGATGATGTTCCTGGCTGGCATGTTCACTCTTTCCAGTATTTTACCTCACCTTCAAAATCTAAAGGACACTGGTAATTTGCCATCATGCAACAGCAGGACCACATCTGATTCACTGTGCCTGCCAAGGTGAGGGGAATTGGGCAATCCCAAATGTGGTACTCTTTTACCCGCCTTATTACGCGCTTCACAAGGATGCGGAGTCTGGCTATGGCCTGGGTTCTCTCTGTTTCCTCTCTGCTGAACTGGTCTCTATGCTTGAAAGGGGGAATGATTAGTTTTGCCCCAACAACCTCCAATAGCTTTCCAATGAGAAAGCCCTTGTCTGCCATAACCTCATCACCTGGCTCCAGCAAGTCCAAGATTCCTGACTGCCTTGTCAACTCCTTATCAGAAATAGAGCCAGTGAACAGCTTTGATGCAAATGTGATTGCACCACAGGGTGCAACTCCAATCAAAGCTTTGAAAGTGGTATGGCTCTTGTAGGTTGAGAATGTTTCAGAGTGAAGGGTAATTGCCTCTGGGCTCTCACATCTGAACTCTGTGCAGTCAATAATGACCCTCACATTTGGGCAGTACTGCTGAAATTTCACAGGCATTGTTCGATTCACCTGTTCACGGGTCATCCATATTTGAATGGATCCCAACACAAGGTATAAGTAGTTTGCCCATGTGATAACAACGCGACTCACGGTAGAAGGGCTCACTCCAAATAGCTCAGCTAATACTCTCTCTCTAAGGCCGACAGCGACCCGCAAGCAAAACATGAAGAACTCATCAATGAGTTGGATCTTACGCTGGGGGCTTGGCTTCACGACCTCTTTCTCTGCAGTGGAAATTCCAATCCTCTTGGCTTTGGACCAGTACACAATCTTGGATGCAGAGGGCTCAATAGATCTCCAGAAAACCATAAATATGTTTTTGGATGAGAACCTTGTGAAATACCTGAAGTCTTCATCAGATACACACCATCTATCCAGCAAAGATCGGGAGATGGTAAGCCTTGACACCAGTTCTTCCAGCTCCTTTATTTTTTCTAGTGCCTCATCAAGAGCACCTAATTAAAGAACAAAAGAAAACTTTTTTTTTTTTTTTTTTTTTTTGGTGTTAAACATGACACTTTATCATTCGAGGAAAAAAAAAATCTTATTAATTTGGTAAATTGCTATTACATGTTTATGCAGTTATAGAACAGTTAGAACATCACTATTCACCCCAACAGCCTCACTTTACCATTTTTTATTAATTTTTTAGTTCTGTTTAATCAATTGTTCATATTGTCTCCATTGTTGCACATTTATTAATAGCTAGAATTATCTTTGCTCATGAATGTTCCCTGTCAATGTGCACAAGTGTTCCTGGTGGGGTGTTACCAGTAAGTTAATAGCTATATTGGGTTGGACTCCGCAGCAGACCCTGCAAATAATTACATACAACACATTCATCTTACTAACATGCTCCACTGTTAGCATAACTGCTACTATATGCTACAATCATTTTTGGATAACAACATGTTACACTCACCCGGGGGAGCGCGACTGTCGTAATCGTGCTCCTGCACCAGCAGCACAACATCAGCACTCTCCATTTCTGCTTCCTCCTGTACACAACAGACACCTCTTTTTGCCGTCCGTGTCTGGTGTAATTTAACTTCTCCCCAGTTGTTCCATGTAAACCGGGAAGGCACGGCCTGCGGTGTAAGATAATTACGACCGGACTCTCTAACACGGACTTCATCCTCCGTGAAGTGCTTAGAACACAAAAAAGTGCTGCCTTTCCTGACTATAAACGTTGGCCCCTCCTCTCTTCGTATAGCCCAAATCCAACGCCTCTTCAACATATCGTCGCAAGGAAAGCTGTGGAACGATAAATAAGGTTGTTTCTTTTTTGAATTGAAACAAAAAGGTGCGCAACAAGTCTGACTGCTTTTTGTCTCCGCCATTGTTCTCCGACTGCTACTGCTAGCGCTCTCACCGGAAAAGAGTTTACCCTACTTCCGGTCTCGGCGGCCATTTTTGTGAAATAGGCCTATCATAGACATAATAAATACATAGACGCCCTATTGGCCGCTTTGGAACGTTGCTGCGATACGTCAACGCGTCCGCCATTTTGCGGAGGGCAAGACTGCGCTGTAATCAAATGCAAGTAAACAGGTGAGCTGCGGTTTTTCTGTATAAAAACCCCCAAAAATATATTTATCAACCGATTTCAGTGGTTTGTATGTGGTGTACAAAAAAGTTCCATCTCTAGTTATTTAAAATCTCGATAGTTAGACTTATAAAATTTATTTATTTTTAATAAGGAATGGCCAAAGCTCAGGGTTGTCATGTATTTGGTTTTTCATTCTTGGATAAGAATTGTGAACACCCCCATACTGAGATATAATTTAATTTTCACATTAAATTAAAGTTTTCTTATTGTGGGAAAAGCATATTCTGTCATTGACCCGATTTTAGCAATAACAAAGATAACTGATGGATCCTTTATGGTAATACATGGTACAACTACAGTGCAATGCAAATAGTAAATATAAAATAAAGTGAGAAGTAGGCTAATAGTAAATAGTTTAGTCAATAAAATAAACAAACAGTATACAGCAAATTAAATAGTAATAAAAGTATAATTATATAATATCATAAGTACTAATATAATCATAATAATATATTGATAATAGCATATAGTTTATGTATAATACTATAATAATAGCAATAGAATATGAAATATCAATTACAGAATATAGACAATAAAAAATAAGTTAATGGTTACTATGAATAGTACAATAATTTAACAGCATAACTATAATAGATTGATAATCGCAAGTGGTATATTATTATAATAACAATAATAAATAATGTAAATTTATATATTTTAAAATATTCTTACATAGGCTATATAAAATAAAATGACGCAACCCTGTCTCTTTTTGTTAAATTTCAGTTTTTAAAAGGTATAAGAAGCTATACAAGTCAAGAAATAAAGTAAACGATTCAGTAAAAAATACAGCAGGCTACACCGTTAAAGTGAAATAGCCTAAATATATAAAGTTATGAAACTTCACTTTGCCCTCAGCCAAAACAATCTGCCAAGGAACAAATTATAGATTAATGAAACCAAAGATCGCCCGTTATACACAAGACGAATTATTCTCACTAGACTAAAGACATCAGATCCAGCGGCAAACGTCAGAAGCACTATAGCCGAGGTAAGGCTGTTCTCGGCGGGGTACATGAGCGCTGAGCGCCCGGTGATCACTGGATCTCACAACTTCGAAACCGCCAGATAACATTTTTTAAAAGGCACTCTCTTTATATAAAAAACACAGATTTGAGCTTAAAACAACTACATTGTCGACTGAAAAACTCTTAAAACTACATTTCGTGACACAATAACAGTAGTATTTTTAAATTTTGCGGCCTTTCTCCTCTGAAAATAAAAATAGTAAATGAAATACAACCAGTAACAAATTTTCAGTTTTGCTTGTGAAAGGTAATTCCCTGTTTTCAATTGTGTGGCAATTTGTAAAGCCCCAAGCAGCACACGAAATAGGCATTTTTTTCAATTCTCGTTATGAGAGGTATGGGAAAGTTGCCCTCCGCAGTATGGCGGCGCCGTTGACGTACGATCCAGCGGCCAATAGGGCATCTATGTATTTATTATGTCTATGAGGCCTATCCTCTTACGTTTTGGTTTTGAGCGCCTTTTTCGCGCTTTCCGGCAACGTTTAAATTTAAATGGCCGTGAACTGGAAAATCGTCATAATTTTTTTTCTTCACAGACAACTACAAATGCAGTAAATATTATATTTAAACATAATATCATAATAGATAAATCAGCAAAAAAGTGGGAACATTTTTTCATGAATGCAGGGCTTTGAAAAAGTATTCAAGAAAAAATATCAAAATAATATTTTCTCATAGCAGGTTCTGCTGATTTGTCATCTTCATTTAATTGTATTTCATCAATTATAGTGTCAGTTAGTATTATATTTTTTTAATCTTTAATAAAGATTGTTTATAGCATAAAGATGACAGTTGTAAATGTAAATTAGGGGAGCGCGGGGCACAACCTAACGCGGGGTTAGTTGTAACGCGCTTGTTTTAAATACTTCCGCACATGCTTGGATGACGAAACTTTGTGTATTTACTAGTTGCCATATCAACACTATATAGAAAAAAAAAAAACTTTTTTTTGGAAGATATCCATAGACATTTATTAAACCATAGCAAAAGTAAATTTCTTACTTAAGTTAATTTTTCATCTCTATTTTTTGTGTTTATTTAAAATAAGACAAATCTGATATTATTTTAATCTCCAAGATGTTATTTAACAGTTGAGATAGTTATTTAATGCTTCGCTAACTAGCAGAAGACACTAGCAGGGTTTAAATCCCAGTTGTGCAGGTGGGGGCATGTTGTAACACTACGTTACAATGTGCCCCTATTAGAAATATGCTATTCTATTCTATACTTTTATTAATTTTATTGAGAAAACGTGAGAAAAAGGTGAATAAAGACTGAGAGTCAATGTTCAGAAATGACTAATTATTTATTTGTTTTGAACTATGTTGTATAGCTGTGTTTTCATGTGTTCGTAATCCAAACTCAAAAATGAGTTTATATTTAATTATAAAAAAATTGCCATTATTTTATATGAAAAAGTTTTTTTATTGTATTTTATTTAGAAAATATTTTAGTTTGTTTTGTATATATATATATATTTTTATTAGATCAGATAACATTTTAAGCTGTCATATGGTCATGTTACAATATGCCCCTCGACATGTTACAATGTACCCCACCTATGGGGCATGTTTTCACATTTCACTTCCATTCTTTCGGGGTATATCAAGAAAAAAGTATATACTGTATTAATAAAACAAAAACACATAATTGTAGTAGACATGTGGGAAATTAATGTGGGAAAAAATAAAGAATAAAGTAGATTTACACAAGCTGAGAAAGTCAAAAAGCGTTACTTTGTGCCCCGCTCTCCCCTATATTTAGCCAGAAATGTAAGAAAAATGTAAGGTTTTTTTAGAATAAAAAAAAATATATATATATATATATATATATATATATATATATATATGGGTCAATGACATGACACCTACATTTTCTGTCCGGTTGCATTTTTTCAGGCAAAAATTAGTTTAAATGCCTAAAAAGATACTGCATATTTGTAGTACCTCTCCCATGTATGTACTCACTTTAACTTTTCAAAAACCTTTACTTATTTGTTATTTTTTTGTTATTTAAAGTATCAAAACATCATGTGGTGCGACCGTCCGGCCATAACTTCTGTTTTGAAAACATCTTTGAAATTACTCTGAATTTATTCAGATTTATATTCTGCACTATTTGGCATGATTTCCAACATGTTTTGTAATCCTTTAAAAAAATTCAAAGCATTTGCATTTATATTTCCATCATATTATACAAACAAACTTTGTCCGATGATGTCCATTTTATGAAATATCATGTAGTGCGACCATCAAGGAACTACCATTTTGGGACTTATATGTTGAAAACTATTCAAACACAGGAAGTTACATTATAAACCAATTTACCAAGGACCCATGGAAGCAGCAAGCAGGTTTGTAATTCTCTCAAATTGGAAAAAAAATAAACCTTTGTAATGGTTGGTATGTAGTTGCCAAATTTGGATGTCATGTGGTATGTATATTAAAAAAATATTAAAGTTATTTCTACAAATATATATTTTTATTATAAATTTCATAGTGACCTTTTTTGGCAAGCTAGCTTGTTTTGTTTAGGTGGCCAATTCTCTGCCTGTAAATTATGACTGAATTTGAAAATATCATGTGGAGCGACCAAATATCATGTGGTGCAACCACTGCAGACTGTTTTCAATGATAGATATATGTCCTAGATTGGCAGTTTTATGCGTTTATATTCAATTGACGGTTTATATAAAAAAAAGTACTTTACTTTAGTATCATTTGGAATAGATTTTTATGCAATTTGGGATATTTTTTTTATATATATTTCACAGTTTATGTTTACTCTTTGTACAATATGAGAAAAATGCACACACACAAAAAAAAATCTGTTTAGTAATACTGCATTTATTTGTAGTGTATTTATTATTGGCTATTTATTTATTTAAAACTATTTTGATCTATTTTACCAGATGCCACTGCCAAGCAAAAAAATTCTGACCCTGCAGCAAGAGCAGAGTACCTTGATAGGAGAAGAGTGAAATATTATTAAAGTTTAAAATATCTGTTTTCTATGTGAATATATAGTAAACTGTAATTTATTCCTGTGATCAAAGCTGAATTTTCAGCATCATTACTCCAGTCTTCAGTGTCACATGATCCTTCAGAAATCATTCTAATATGTAACCCTAGACCACAAAACCACTCAATGGGTCAATGTCATATGGGTCAATTTTTTAAAATTGAGATTTATACATCATATGAAAGCTGAATAAATAAGCTTTCTATTGATGTACGATTTGTTAAGATAGAACAATATTTGGCCGATACAACTGAAATTCTGGAATCTGAGGGTGCAACAAAATCGAAACATTGAGAAAATCGCCTTTAAAGTTGTCCATTTATGTTTGCGATATTGCTATATTCACTCACAAAAATAAATGTTTATAAATTTATGGTAGGACATTTACAAAATATAAAACATCTTTATTTAATATCCTAATGATTTTTGGAATAAAGAAAAATTGATGGTGTTGCATTCAATCCAGAAATGGACTTACCGCGTAGGTTTTAATTTTTGGGAAACACAAAGAATATTTGCCACGTTGAATGTGAGCCAACTAAGTTAGACTTACACCCTGCAATGCTGACTGTGCCGTATATATTTCCCAAACGTGGCCCAAATTGTAATTAATTATTTGGGCAATATTTGCCATGTCAAATGGGGGCCACTTTTGCCTCACATCGAGATGAGATAGTGCTCACTGAGCCATATCTTTGCCAAAACTGACCCAGAAATGTTTTAAGATAAATGGGTCACATTTGCAGCATTATATGTGGGCCACTTTTGGCTCACACCTAGATTGAGCCAGTGCTCACTGAGCCATATCATTGCCAAAACTGGCCCAGATGTGTTTTAAGATAACTGGGCCACATTTGCAGCATTATATGTGGGCCACTTTTGGCTCACATCCAGATGAGACAGTGCCACTGAGCCATATATTTGCCAAAACTGGCCCAGATGTGTTTTAAGATAACTGGGCCACATTTGCTGAAACATATGTGGGCCACTTTTGGCTCACACCCAAATGAGCCAGTGCTCACTGAGCCATATCATTGTCAAAACTGGCCCAGATGTGTTTTAAGATAACTGGGCCACATTTGCAGCATTATATGTGGGCCACTTTTGGCTCACACCCAGATGAGCCAGTGCTCACTGAGCCATATCTTTGCCCAAACTGGCCCAGATATGTTTTAAGATAACTGGGCCACATTTGCAGCATTATATGTGGGCCACTTTTGGCTCACACCTAGATTGAGCCAGTGCTCACTGAGCCATATCTTTGCCCAAACTAGCCCAGATACGTTTTAAGATAACTGGGCCACATTTGGAGGATCAAATGTGGGCCACTTTTGGCTCACACCCAGATGAGCCAGTGCTCACCAGAGGTGTCAAGTAACGAAGTACAAATACTTCGTTACATTACTTAAGTAGAAATTTTGGGTATCTATACTTTACTGGAGTAATTATTTTTCAGACGACTTTTTACTTCAACTCTTTACATTTTCATGCAATTATCTGTACTTTGTACTCCTTACATTTTAAAAATAGCCTCGTTACTCCTAGTTCATTTCGGCTTGTTTTCATTCCGGCTTGTCGTCGTTAAAAAAAAATTTGGCCAATTACACAAACGGTTAATAGATCTGAGTCCCGCCTCCTGAACACACATCGCTAAACTGATTGGCTTTGTGTTTTCTTTTCTTTCTAACTTGTGAGAGGCTGTAGTCACATTTGGTTGTGCGAAGCGCCAAAACTCCTCCGAGTCCTAAGGAAACCTAGATGCGGTAAGCGAGGGAGAAATCAACAGTTCTCTCACGAGAGGTTCTCTCGTACTGCGTAAATCTTACGCTAGGGGAAAATCTCTTTTCCGCGAGATACTGAAGCCAAAAAATTATCCTTAATTTTGAAATAATGTAAAACGCGTTGCGGCAGCATGCAGACATAAGCGAGACGGCTCGCGCGCCTATTGGCTGCCCTGCGGCAACTGCAGCAGCCTATCGACAAGGCCCTATCGTGACGTCAGCTCCAATGGGGGCACTTCGCGCCCAATACGTCACGTCCCGCCGAAATGGGCGTGGCCTAGGGCTATAAATATAGCTTCGAGAGGCTAGCTCACTGATTTTTCATCTCTTCAGCGGAGCATACGCATCGCTGGATCCAGAGAGAAGAAGCCGCGCCGTTAGAGAAAGCCTTCAGCGGGACGAGTCTGCATCTGGAGTCGCTGGCCGCGCCGCCTTCAGCCGCCGTTCCTGCTACGCTATCCAGCGTTATATCCTTTTCTTGCATAGTGTGTGTTCGCCGCCGCGACTCACACTCCTTCTCTAAAAGAGCAGAGCGTCTTTTTTAAGATGTCTCGACCCTTCTGTGGCTCGTGCCGAGCCCCACTCAGCGACGGGGACAGCCATGTCATCTGCGTTTCCTGCCTGGGTGAAGGACATGCAGCTCTCGCGCTCGCCAACGGCGGATGCCCTCACTGCGAGCTACTGCCTATGGCGACTCTGAGGACTCGCATGGCATCCTTCCACGAGACTGCACTCCCTGCTGTGATGCCGCGCAGAAGCGGCAGTTATCGAGGAGGACAGCTGCTCTATCCTGGCGTCAGACAGTGAGGATTGGTCGAGCTCTGTGGATCTTGCCCCTTCTTCTGCCTGCGAGCCGTCAGGAAAAAGGGCCAATATTGAAGCTGAGCTGACGCGTCTGCTCACACAGGCCACAGAGAGCCTCGGCCTCGAGTGGTCAGCGCCCGACGAGCCTGCACGCAACCGGCTGGACGGTTGTTTCCTGCAGGGGGACCGCGTTTCAACAACTTCAAGACCCGCCCCGTTTCTTCCTGAGCTTCACGAAGAACTCGCAAAGTCTTGGAGCGCCCCCTTCTCGGCCAGGATGCGTACTTCTGCCTCAGCAGCATTCTCCGTGGTGGACGATGCAAAAGGCAGAGGATACCTTTCTCTTCCTCTGGTGGAAGAAGCAGTAGCAGCCCATCTTTGCCAGCCCTCTGCTGGATGGCGCGCTAAGACGGCGCTGCCTTCTAAAGCCTGCTGCACGACGTCAGCCCTGCACAGTCGCGCTTATACCACCGCTGGACAGGCTGCATCAGCGCTGCACACTATGGCCACCCTCCAGATCTTTCAGGCCAACCTTCTCCGAAAACTGGACGAGGAAGGCGTGGAAGCTATCAGCGTGCCGGATCTGAGGAGTGCTACCGATCTCGCACTCCGCGCTACAAAATCCGCTGCACAGGCCATAGGGCGGAACATGGCCTCTCTCACCGTTGCTGAGAGACACCTGTGGCTAACGCTCTCTGAGATGCCGGACTCGGAGCGCGCGGCGTTCCTCGACGCCCCCATCTCTCCTGCTGACCTCTTTGGATCGTCCGTCAAGGATTTCGCGGACAGATTCGCTGAGGTACAGAAGACGTCGCAGGCCATGAAGCACTTTCTGCCGAAGCGCTCTAGCTCCGCAACAGGCCGCTCAAAACAGCCGTCTGCTCGAAGCTCGCAGCCTCCGCCCCCCGCCGCCGACCCCCGCCGCCGCTTCACAGCGTCGACAGGCCCGGGCCCCGAGACCGCGTTCTCGCTCTACCGGCCGCCGCCCCCCTCCGCATGGGCCCTGGCAGAAGATTGAGATAAAGCCCGAGGCCTCAAAGTCTTCCTAGCCCGCCTAGCCCGCCTAGGAAAGCGACGGTGTTCAAGTCCCGCTGCAGCCAGACTTCCACCAAAACTTCTCGCTCGTTCAGTTCCAGAAAATGCGACTGTTCCAGTGTATTCTGCAGTAAACAAGTCGGTTACACTGCCCGCTTGCCTGCACACAAACGCCGTTTTTACGGCGACCCAGATAAATCCTATAAAGAGTGTATTTTCTGGTGTTCCGGCCACGGCCGATGGTGTTATGAGTGTAGTAAAAATGCCCACTGTCCAGTGCCCATTCCTACACACAGACACAGCCCGTTCCACAGGGCTCGCACACACAAAATCGACTCATGTCGGCTGCGCACTAAATGTAGTGAACGTGCCCACATCCCAGTGCCCACAAACACTACACACTGCATGTCTCTCGGTTTCTGTAAAAACGAAACCAACACGCATACAGTCAGCTCAGGCCGACGATGTTTTCAGTGCAAATGTGCTCGCTGTCCCGCGCCCACATTCACTCACAGACATGACGAATCCCACGGGTTCCCCCCCGCTCGCCATCTCTCAGCTACCCGCCGTGAGAGAGTCGAGCACGGGCGGACTGCCCGCTGTTATCAGTCCGCCCCCCGCCTCGAACGCTGCAAATGCGGTGTCTATATTACAGCATACCGTAGCTCTCCGGCCGCCACTATGTCACGGCCAGAGCACAGATCTCATTCAACCCCTAGCTATCCATGCAAATACGTGGGCAAAGCTTCCCGGGGTATCGGAATGGGTGCTGAACATTATAGAAAGAGGCTATTCGCTACAGTTCGCTCGACGCCCCCGCCGTTGCGCGGCGCGAATCGAAACTATGGTTGAAAAGGAAGTAGCACATCTACTTCGTGCCAAAATTGCGAAACTGTTGAGCAAAGGGGCCATAGAGCCTTTATCTCAAGCTCAGAGCGAAGGGGGGCTATACAGCAGATATTTTCTGGTACCGAAAAAAGACGGGGGTCTCAGACCCATTCTGGATCTAAGACAGCTGAACAAAGCGCTTTCAAAACGCCGGTTCAGAATGCTCACGACCAAGAAAATCCTCTCGCAAATTCGCCAGGGGGACTGGTTTGTGTCAATAGATCTGAAGGACGCATATTTCCAAATGCAAATAGCATCACGTCACAGGCGATTTTTGAGATTCGCCTTCGAGGGCCAGGCATATCAATACACAGTCCTGCCGTTCGGCTTGTCCCTAGCACCCCGTACATTCACGATGTGCATGGACGCAGCCCTCGCTCCCCTGAAACTTCGGGGAATGCGAGTTTTGAACTACTTGGACGATTGGCTGATTCTAGCTCAGTCACACTCAGAGCTCATAGAACACAGGACCATTTTACTCAAGAATCTGGGTCTCGAAGTCAATTGGGCAAAAAGTTCACTGTCTCCCAGTCAGAGAATATCTTTTCTGGGCACAGAACTGGACTCGCTGTCTAAGACGGCTCAACTATCGGTGCAGCGCAGACTGGTTATTCAGCGCATGACGGAAACCTTCCGCCGCGGCGCTATAGTCCCGCTCAAAAAGTTTCAAAGGATGCTGGGTCTCATGGCCGCAGCATCAGCAGTTCTTCAGCTGGGTCTGCTCCGCATGCGCCCACTGCAGTTCTGGCTAAAGGCGCGAGTACCTCTGGTCTTTTTCGCCTCAAGGTCGATCAGAAATGCATATCAGCACTGAAACCTTGGAGAGCGACCGACTGGTACCAGTCAGGTGTAAGCCTGGGGACTTCCTCGAGTGTGAAGGTGGTGTCTACGGACGCCTCCACCTCGGGATGGGGAGCGCTGCTCGAGGGCAGACCGTTTTTCGGCCAGTGGTCAGAACGGGAAAAGCTTCTGCACATAAACTGCCTGGAAATGATGGCAGTCGACAACACGCTGAGGCGTTTTCGTCCCCAGATAACAGGACACCACATCTTGGTCCGCTCGGACAACATGTCTGTGGTAGCCTACATAAATCGCCAGGGAGGCATCACATCCCAAAACCTTTACAGGTTGACGGAACGCCTCCTGGTATGGGCTCAGCGCAACCTGCGCTCGCTCAGAGCAGCGCACGTGCCTGGCCACCTAAACGTGGGACCAGACAAACTGTCCAGGAACAATGTTCCAGCAGGGGAATGGTCTCTACACCCGCAGACAGTCCAACTGCTGTGGGAGACATTCGGCAGAGCGAAAATAGACCTGTTTGCGTCTCAAGAAAACGCTCACTGCCCGGAGTTTTTCTCCAAGAGCAGGGATGCGCTGGCCCACGTCTGGCCCCGCTGCCCGCTCTATGCTTTTCCCCTCTACGAGGCGGCTCTATTCCTCAAAATGGTCTGTGTTCTCCAGCTGGTGCACAGCACGTGGCTTTCCACCCCAAGACTGTGGAGTGACGGAGGTTCTCTCCTTCCTAGACGAGCTACTGGATAAGGGAAGAGCCCCATCCACACTCAAAGTTTATGTGGCGGCTATAGCAGCGTTTTCAAAACCAACGCTTGGCCAGTCACTAGGAAGGAACGATCTGGTCATTCGCTTCCTTAGAGGAGCTAAGAGGTTAAATTCTCCCAGACCTCCCTCAGTTCCCATTTGGGACCTTTCTACGGTCTTGGAAGCCGTGAAAGGTGCCCCATTCAAGCCGATCCAATCAATAGATATTAAACATCTGTCTTTCAAAACAGTGTTTCTTCTGGCTCTCGCTTCAGTAAAGCATATAGGGGACTTACAAGCGCTCTCAGTGAGTGGAGTTTGGGCCAAATGACTCAAAAGTCATACTCAAACCGAGGCACGGGTACGTTCCTAAATCCCTCAACACACCGTTTAGGGCGCAGGTCATTTCCCTGTCTGCCCTGCCGGTCTCTAACGAGGAAAAGGATGCCAGCTTCCTTTGCCCGGTCAGGGCATTAAAGGAGTATGTGTCTCGCACGTCTGTCTTCAGACAGACAGAGCAGCTCTTTGTTTCATTCTACGGACGTTCTAAGGGACTTGCCGTGTCGAAACAGAGCCTATCCAGATGGATAGTCGATGCTATAGCGCTGGCTTATACCTCTAAGGGCTTGCAGTGCCCATTAGGTATCAGAGCGCACTCCACGAGAGGTGTGGCCTCGTCGTGGGCTTGGTCTAGTGGGATTGCCTTGCAAGATATCTGTATGGCGGCAGGCTGGGCCTCCCCGTCTACATTTATAAGGTTTTATAACCTAGAGGTTCCAGCTTTGCAAGCTAAGCTGCTTTCGGTCTAAAAAACAAAAAACAAAAAATCGGTACTGTCTGCCCCAATGTTTTCGGCCCAGAATACTGAAACTGCTTGAGCAAACGCTCGCTGTTTGATCGCGCAGCTATATGGGCAGTGTATAAGACCCACTATATTCGTCAGTCCAGGCCGGAGGTCGCCCTGACTGTATGAAACATTATAACCGCTCCTATTGGATGTTATTTTTTACAGGAATGATGCTATTTTAGCCACTCTTTCCTGGACTCTCTGTGAGTCCCTTATGATCATGTACTATATGAGCCCGGGCACTTGCCCTTGGGACTTTGGTGCTGGATCTTAGCATGCACGGCGTTTTACACTGTGTTCCCCTAGCATAAGATTTACGCAGTACGAGAGAACCTCTCGTAAGAGAACGTACTCGGTTACTAACGTAACCTCGGTTCTCTCTAAAGTGGGAACGAGTACTGCGTATCTTGCCGTGCCTGCACATGCTCTGGTTCGCTCCAGCGATGAAAAACCAGTGAGCTAGCCTCTCGAAGCTATATTTATAGCCCTAGGCCACGCCCGTTTCGGCGGGACGTGACGTATTGGGCGCGAAGCGCCCCCATTGGAGCTGACATCACGATGGGGCCTTGTCGATAGGCTGCTGCAGTTGCCGCAGGGCAGCCAATAGGCGCGCGAGCCGTCTCGCCTATGTCTGCATGCTGCCGCAATGCGTTTTACATTATTTCAAAATTAAGGATAATTTTTTGGCTTCAGTATCTCGCGGAAAAGAGATTTTCCCCAGCGTAAGATTTCAGCAAGTACTCGTTCCCTCTCTAGAGAGAACCGAGGTTATGTTAGTAACCGAGTACGTTCTGTGCTCAAGAATACGGGGCAAATCGCGTCAAATATTGATTTGGGGACAGACGTTTTTACAATATGACAATCGTAACATAACACTAGCATAATCGTTAGTGTGTGTGTGTGTGTGTGTGTGTGTGTGAGCGAGAGAGAGAGAGAGTGTGTGTGTGAGCGTGAGCGAGAGAGAGAGAGAGAGAGAGAGAGAGTGTGTGTGTGTGTGTGTGTGTGTGTGCAACTCTACATTATAGAGTCAAAATATCCTCACAAAGATGTCAATATCCGAAATCCTTGTCCTTTGGGGGATTTTTTTTTTTTTTTTTTTTTTGTAGCAGACAGACAAAAATGCAGACAGTTTTCTGTGATAGGTAAGGTTAGTCTATGGGGGGTAGAATACACAGTTTGTTTGTACAGTATAAAAATCATTATGTCAATGGAAAGTCCCCATAAAACATGAAAAAATAACATTGCTTGGTCTGTTGAAGGCTGGTCTTGTTGAAATGAGAGGCCTGTTGATCAAATCATCCCAGTCTCATCAGCTGGACTGAAAGACGTTTCAGTGCTCTTAGGACACTGAAAACATGGCTCAGAGCAATGGTCACAAGTGACACTTGACAGTATTGCTGTGTGTCGTGTCCAACAGGAAAAACTAGACAGTATTGATGTGAAACATATGCCAACAGTTAATTTCTGTTAAATGATTAGTTCACTTAGTTAAAAATGAAAATTCTGTCATTATTTACTCACTCTCGAGTTGTTTCAAACCAGTTTCTTTCTTCTGCTGAACACAAAAGAAGATATTTTGAAGAATGTCGATAACCAGACAGTTGATGGTAGCCATTGACTTCCATAGTATTTTTTTTTTCCTACTATGGAAGTCAATGGGGTCAAAATATCTTCTTTTGTGTTCATCAGAAGAAATAAATTCATGCAGGATTGAAACAGTTTGAGGGTGAGTAAATGGTTTTCATTTTTGGGTGAACTATATCCCTTTAATGAAAGATGCAGACATGTGTTTGGCTTCTTCAAAAAGCAAGGAACAAGACAGTATTGCAGTAAAGTTAAGTCTCTGTTAAACTGCCACCATGTCTTTATTAGTTATTTGTAACATTACAGAATTAATTCATTTACGTATTGTTAAGGTCAAGACTAAAAACCTTAATACATTGTCCTATTAATTTCCTGATTCCTCCGCTTATTTAGCTTATTTATTTAGAAAATTAATTTTCTATGGGCATATATACGGCTGAAACAGGTAGCCTAGTGCATCATCCCAAATTTTTCAACATCAACATTTTAATATAATTATAGTCAAATATGGCCTTTAGAAAAATGTGTTTTTTTGAGGAGCTGGGGTAGTGCACTATAGGCCCATGTGGCGCGGCCTTAGCTTTTGTCCTTAATGGCATTTTTTTCCTTACATTCCTTTTTCTTTTATACTTTAAGTAGTTTTGAAACCAGTACTTTTATACTTTTACTTGAGTAAAAAGCTTAAGTTGATATTTCAACTTCTACAGAAGTCTTTTTTTAACCCTAGTATCTATACTTCTACATGAGTACCCAATGTGGGTAACACTTTAGAATAACGATCCGTCATTAATAAGTAACTATGCAGAAAGTAATGCAAGACTAATGAGTATTATTACATTAACACTTCAGCTACTATACGGTTAACTAATATAGAAACAAGCTTAACTAATCAGTAAGTGATATCAAATTTAGGAGATAGTTCCTTATTAGGTAACCAACAATTACTTATTGAGATTAGCCGGTAACACTTTATATTACGACCCGCAAACAACTGCGTAAGTAAACCGAAATTACGGTGTACGTTTCTGTAATTATAGTGTACTTCCGTGTAGGTATAAGGGAACAATATGTTAAGTTTTGAGTAATAAAGGGGTAACAAGCAGATATACAACCAAAGAACTTCGTAAGTAAACCGAAATTACGGTGTATGTTTCTGTAATTATAGTGTACCTCCGTGTAGGTATAAGGGAACAATATGTTAAGTTTTGGGTGATAAAGGGGTACAACCAGATATACAAGAAAATTATTTATAATGTAATTATTTTAATAATGGTACCTATTCTGTTAATATATTCCAGGCAAAAATTTTACGTCTGTTGTATATAAAAGTTTTTATTATATATAAAAAGCTTTATTAAGATGAAAAAGTGTTTTGAAATTTTTTTGTAAAATAAAAGTCAGAAATTAAATGGGATCCTTTATTGTATATTTACTGCACTTACCCTGTAACTACACAGAACAAGGGGGTAACAAGCTCCACTTTAATTTACAGCCCGCAGGAGTTACACTTACCCTGTAAATACACAGTTGAAACGGGTAACAAACACTACTTACTATGTAACAATACGAAACAACACTATTTGCACAGTATTTACAGAGAAAGGTACTCTTATTAAAAAAAAAAAATAAAAAAAATAAAAACCTTTTAATTACACAGTATATTTGCCCAGACATTTAAGTGTCATTGCAATACTTACTTGGCTTAACTTTAAGTAGTTTAGTAAAAATAAAAGCCAATAGCATTGCCAATGTTTTTCGAAATCAGCTGTTTATAAAATTGTTTCAGATTCAATTTTTATCATACTGTGCTTACATACAGCCATATATATACAGTATATATATATATATAAAAAAAAGTTTAATTTAAAACCCACAGATGTCAAAATTACCCTGTAACTACATTGCATAAGAACATATTTTGCCAGAAATGTGTTAAAAACTTTTATATACAACAGACTTACAATTTTTGCCTGGAATATATTAACAGAATAGGTACGTGTTAGTTTTAAAATAATTACATTATAAATAATTTGCTTGTATATCTGGTTGTACCCCTTTATTACCCAAAACTTAACATATTGTTCCCTTACACGGAGGTACACTATAATTACAGAAACATACACCGTAATTTCGGTTTACTTACGAAGTTCTTTGCAGGTTATATATCTGCTTGTTACCCCTTTATTACCCAAAACTTAACATATTGTTCCCTTATACCTACACGGAAGTACACTATAATTACAGAAACGTACACCGTAATTTCGGTTTACTTACGCAGTTGTTTGCGGGTCGTAATATAAAGTGTTACCGATTAGCCTCATTAATAACTATTAACTAACTGACAAATTATAAAGAACATTATCGTGTCTCTGAGACATAATCAGTCATCATTTTAATATGAATATATAGTCATCATAAAATGCATCACTAATTACTCAAGTGTTACCTAGTCACTATGCAGGAACTACTAGTAATCTAGACCAATATTTTAAAGTGATAAACATCTTTTTGAATTTAAAATAATGGCCCAGATCACTAGTAGTCATTGAAGAGTGACTAGGTAACACTTGAGTAATTAGTGATGCATTTTATGACCATGTTCTGAGTAAAAAAAAAAGACAATCTTAAAAACTACTAGTGATCTGGACCAATATTTTTTAAGTAAAAAATATGTTTTTCACTTTAAAATAATGGTCCAGATCACTAGTAGTTCCTGCATAGTGACTAGGTAACACTTGAGTAATTAGTGATGCATTTTATAACCATGTTGAGAGTAAAAACAGACAATTTCTAATGTCTCAGACACTATAATGTTGTGATTAGGAATTAATTAGTATTTCTAATTAATAATTAATTAATAATATTCTAAAATAATAATTCTTTATAAGTGTCACAATAACCTATTAGTTCTTAATGATGCCAATTATGCAATTATTAATTACCTAATGCGGGACTATCTTAGTCCTGAATTCGATATTACTTACTGATTAGATAAGCTTGTTTCTATATTAGTTAATAGTAGTATCTGAAGTGTTAATGTAGTACTACTCATTAATCCTGCATTACTTTCTGCATAGTTACTTAATGACGGACCATTATTCTAAAGTGTTACCCATTTCATACCTAAAAATACCCTTAATCATGGTGAAATAACGTGCAGCCTCTTGTGACTTATTGTCTCATTATTTTCTGAATAATACAAGAACAATGTCCATTAAATAAATCTTCTAAATATTTCAAATATTCTTAAAAAAAGTGTCACACTCATTCTAAAACACATAAAGCATAAGGTCTTTTAACTTGATAAAATATTCACTCAGATATTCCCATTTTGTTTCTTGAAAAACATTCTCATAATTTGCTGGCGTACTGTTGTGAGATTTAGTCCATAAATAAGTGGATTTAAAATAGGTGGTACAAGTAAGAATTCCAGGGCCATGAAATTACGCACACCTTGAGGCACATTCTTTGAGCCATAACGACTGTACAGTACATCAAATAGCAAAGCAACAGCCATACTAATCAATGAAACCAGATGTGGCACACATGTTTGCATGAATTTGTGCCTGCCCTCTATTGACTTTATGCACTTTCTAATCAGGTGAATGTATGAACAAAATATGAATACTGTATGCCCAAAATATGTAAGAATAGCAATGTACCCAAACACATTATTTACAGTTGTAGAAAAACAAGAAAGTTTTGCAACTGCCCAAATCTCACAGAATAACTTTTCAATAGTAGAGCCACACAAGGTGAGTCTAGATGTTAAAATAATTAGAATAGACAAGCAAAAAAATGGAGCCAGCCAGCAGTAAAGGATACATTTAAAAACCATCTGATTGGTCATTATTGAATGATACTCAAGTGGTCTACATATTGCCAAATACCTGTCATATGCCATCACTGTTAATGTTGAAAAGTCACACGCAACAGATGAATAAATTACAAATATTTGAATCAGACATCCAGTATAAGAAATCACATGATCATGTGCTAATAAATCATACATGAATTTAGGATAGAATCCAGAAGTGCCAAAAAGTCCATTTATGCAGAGATTACATATAAATACATACATCGGCTCATGAAGCTTCTTATGTAGTATGATGGTGAAAATTACAGTTAAATTACAAAACACCATAAGGGGATAAAACAGTGCAGTGAAAGAAAAAAAGACAAATCTGTTTTCCATTGTTTCATTCAGACCAGAGAGTGTAAATACTAAGACACTGGACTCATTCTCCAGTGGTGGCTGCATCTGGAAGGATATGCAGTTATTATGTAGATTTTCTTTTCATTATATTTGAGTCATTGGAAAGCTAATTAGAAATAGAAAGTTAATTTGAATTGTCTTTAGCTAGGCTGTCTGTAGATGGAAAAAAAGGCAAATATTAAATTCTCTAACAGTAGCACATTGCCAGTTTAGTGCCAAGACCTTACCATCTCCTCTGTTGTCATGTTTCTAATTGTGCTCCCTAAAAGTTTGATTTGGTTTGCTATTTATGGACACTGGTCTCATGCCAATTGCCTTGACCACAAACATTAAAAGCAGTGTTAACAAGCTCTCTAAAGGCTTTTTGACCCTTAATGTGAAATAATTACCAATATATACCCGCAAATAGATTTGCAAGCATTACCTGTCTTTTAAATTTGCCAACCATATTCCTGTCAATACATCAGTTCCAACAGTACATAAAATATGAAAATTGTAATATATAGTACAATTCTTTACAAAATTATTTAAACATGTTCTATTATGTTGTTAGCCAGCACTAACTTTACAAATTGACTTACAATGCAATGAACAAATATTTTTATTAGTAAAAATAAGGCAGTATGCAAGAACATTTACATTTTCTATGATGGGCCCTAATAGTGATGTTCTATACAACTGGAATTAACTAACCCCAACTCAAACACAGTACATTCATATATATATAAAAAATAAATAAAAATAGTAACACTTTATAATAACTGCACACTATTAATCATTAGTTAAGCATAAGTAAACAGTTAATTTCATAATTTATAAAGCATTAATAGACATTAATTAGCAATTTATAAATACAGCTATAAATGCTTTATTCTTGCATTATTTATAAGCATCTATAATGTGTTTAATAATTGTTTTTTTCATACTTTATTAATGATCAATTTATCATTTCTAAACGAAGTATTGCATTATTTACAAACCAGTTATTTTGGAGTTAGAAAGTGTATGATTAAAGGGGGGGTGAAACACTCAGTTTCAGTCAATCTCATGTTAATCTTGAGTACCTATAGAGTAGTATTGCATCCTTCATATCTCCAAAAAGTCTTTAGTTTTATTATATTTATAAAAGAAAGATATCACTGTAAAACCTAACAGTAATATTAACTAAATACAATTGAGTTCCCAGCACTCAAATATTACCGAAACTTGAATGACTGAAACAGAACTCAAACTGAATGAGTTATAGAACATTTCTAGATCCCAGAATGATAATTGTATAATTAAGTGATTAATTAAGTGATGATTGAGCATTAGTGATGAGCATCTGCTGTTAACCCTCTGGGGTCTGAGGTGTTTTTGGGGTCCTTGAGATGTTCTGACATGCCCTGACATTTGTGCTTTTTTCAGTTGCTTATAAACATAGTAATGGCAAATAAAATTTACACACTATTTAGCACAAACAGGGCTACCATAATATGTGAGCAACAAGAATGTACATGTCTGCATTTTTGAGAGAATAATGTTTATGCGTGGTTATTGAAAAAAATAAAAACTAAAGTTTCTGAAATAAGACCACAAAACACACACTAAATATGTGCCAATAAGACTTTTGTCTAATGGATGTCATCGCCTAGTGTTTTTTCTTCAAAATTATGTGAAAATCACCCTGCCTAATCCTTCACATAACACAATACATTGATTTGAATTTTGCAAAGCACTTTCTGTTTGGAAAGGCAATATTCGAGTGGGCGTCGACGTCGATCATGCATATGTAGTGGTTCACACCTGAGGACCGCATACTTAATGAGCCATTCATTCAGGTGAGTCACTGAGCCACAAGAATGCAAGAGCAACAGTTGGAAGCATCTCAATTCTTTTTTTATTTTTCCACATATTGTGCTTGCAATTTGGCCTATAATAGCCAAGGAAAACATGTAATTGTGCAGTTAATTCTCATACTGTATTTTCAGTTTTGGAATATTTATCCTCTCCCCAAATTTGTCACTAATAAAACACAATAAAAATTATTTAAAGAAAAGGCTTATATTTACCTTTTAATAGTTTGTTTACATCTACCTTGTAAATATTTAAATAAACAACAATTCAAGTGTAATCTTTCTTTGTACAAACTAAAGTATACATTTTATCATACATATTTCAAAGTTAAGGATTTGATTGATTATTTGATTATTTTTGACAAAAAAATTGGCAAATAAAAGCTTATTTGAGGTGGCAGATATTTTACAGTAAAAATGTATAATCTATCCAAAACTAATCAACGAAATGTTGTCTTTCATATGTCTGTAACATAGGTCTTTCATTTTTATTATAAGGAATATAAATTCAGACGCGAGTCAGACGCGGATACTGTGTTTGTTTTAGGCTCGCGCAGTCTTCACTCGGACGCGCGCTTCAATCCGTTGTGGAGACTCTCTTTTCGTTCCAGTGAAATTACAAAACAAAATACACACAAACATGTGTGGTTGTATATCAGGCAGAGGCCTGATATACAACCACTGATAAACATAATCTGATTTGACAAAAAAAAAAAAAAAACTATATGAGTGCGGATTCGAACTCAGAACCTCTGACACGCTAGGCAAATGTTCTACCACTAGACCACTTGAGTTCACGTATTTACGTGTTCACGTATTTACTCACGTGAAAACTCGGTGTTTACTCGGCGTGATCAATTCGCTCTTGAACATGCTGCCGTTCGTCTGAGTTACAATCTTCCTCTGAGGAAAAGCCAAGGTGAGTTATTCCTCGCTGTCCAGAATCATCTGAAGAGCGTCTTTACCGGAGAAACGCGCCATCCTCTCTAAACGCGATGAACTATCAGTGAATCTGATCTGATGAAACTTCGTGTTTTCAAGGCATTGATCGGGGGGGGCGGGTGCGAAGCATAGATTACCTAAACTATTTACCATGTCAATAGCGCCGGGGGCGGGGCGGCCTCAGTTCATTATAGAGATAATTAGGCAGAAGGAAAAAACGGTACCTCTCCTTGCTTTCAAACGGATTACATGAGTTGAAAACATTTGTTTTTTTTATTAATTACTTCATTTAAAAGAAGAGATTTCAAGCTTCATAAAGACATATATCACGTGCCTGTGTGAGAAGTATTCGCTGAGTTATGATTCATTTTCGGACGCGTTTCAGAATGGACTACACGGACAGAGAGAAGGCAGAACTCGCTCCGTGATTATTTTTCTTAATTTGGCGAAAAGCACAACACTTTGTTTTTATTGTGAGTATACAGAAAAATAATACACATTTAACAGAATCGATTGATGTATGAAACTCCTATGGAAAATCAAAGTCAACAGAGTATTTATGAGTTTCTTTTACACTGATTAAAAAAAAGCGAGCTGGTATCGCCGGCGATACCGCCGACCTCAGGGGGTTAACAAGCAGAATCACTGAAGGAAAGAGAAACACAAGAACTACAACTGACTTCCAGCCACAGCAAAATCAACTGGAGATAAAAGAAGACATTAAATATCTCAAGATCTCAGCAGAGGAGGATTAAACAACTCCACAAACAGCATTACAAGCTTCACTTATTATTAACCACTTTGACTTTATTACTGCCATTCGTCTACAGAAGTTCCTATTAGAATTAACAAAGGTTTAGAAGTTGATGATTTGAGTTTCATTTAAGGTCACCATGATGGAGATCAGCGTTTGCTTTAGTTGAGCTCTTGACCCTTGACTTTTGCACGTAAGATTTTTTTTGGCTGCTATAATTGAGTGTTTATAAAACATATTTGTTATGGCACAAAAGGCAAGGAAAAATCTGATCGAGTGTTGATAGTGAAGGACTGATGATGACAATCATTATTTAGTGACTTGATTCACTGATTTCATTCAGAGTCTGAACTCTGATTAAAAGGGCAACATATTAGTTTCACTCAAAACTGTGATTCTACAGCATAAGAGCTAGCCATGTTGTGACCATCAGATAATATGAAGGATTTTACAAATAGTTGTGCACAAAAAGTTTCACAGAAAAGGGAAATTAATTGCATTATTAAGACTCACACAGACATCAAGAATCAGCATATGAATCTCAACAATGGTGACCATTAAAAAATGATGCATGCTGGGTACTAGCATAATACAAAACTTATCCATGGCTCCCAGCATGCATTGCGGCATAAATCATTTTTTAATGCTCACCATTGTTGAGATTCATATGCTGATTCTTGATTACTGTGTAAGTCAGCATGATACCATAGAGGTTTTTAAAATCTGATTGTCACAACAATGGGCCTTACAGCAGAATCAATTCTATTATAATGAATAATACAAGTAATACATCACCTGTCTAATCATAGAATCAAGTCACTAAATGATGATTTTTATCATCTGAACACAACCACATGCTCATATTTTCTTTTGGCGTATGTGCCATAACAAATGTGTTTTATAAACACTCAGTTACAGCAGCCAGAGGAAAAACTGGTGTTATAAAGTCAAGGGTCAAGAGCCCAACTAAAGCAAACACTGATCACTATCATGGTGTCTTTAAATCAAACTCAATAAATCATTAGCATCTAACCCTCTGTTCATTCTAAACAACAACTTCTGTAGACGCATGACAAAAGTCAAACTGTTTAGTAATAAGTGAAGCTGGTAATGTTGTTTGTGTAGTGGCTTAATCCTCCTCTGCTGAGATCTTTAGAGATTTAAACGTCTTTTGTCTTGAGTTGATTTCATCTAAGGCTGTGGCTGGAAGTCAGTTGTAGTTCTTGTTTCTCTTTCCTTCATTGATTCTGCTCGTTAACAGCAGGTGTTAATCACTAATGCTCAATAATCACTTAATTAATCACTTAATTTATTGACTGCAATGTATATCTACTTTTAGTAAACTCAACTGAAATAAGTTCAGAGTACTCATAACTATTGTTTTTTACATACTTAATTGAATTAAGGCAATCGGTTTCCTCAAATGAAATGAGTTAGCTTAACTTGTTGGGTTTTACAGTGTACCGAGTCTTTCCGGAAAAAAGCGAGCGGCTGGAGGCGTGCCGTGTGAGCGGTGCTTACGCGCCGATAGCTAACAACACACAGACATTTGAAGCAGTCAGGGTTGCCAGATTGGGCGCCTTACCGGTTTTTGCAATTTATTTTGCGGGCAAAAATGGGTTTGGGCGGGTGGATAAAAATTGGGCTGGTTTCGGATCAGTTCGGCCATACCTAGGTGAATCGATTTTTTTTCTCCCAGCCCTTATATGCATGTTTCATGTTGCCATTTGAAATAATTGAAATGTTAAAGTGGGTTATTTTTTATGTCCATATATCCACTCAATGTTTTTATGTTACTGAATGCTTCCAAGCGACTTTTATTGACAATAAACAGACTCATTGATAGCCTTGATCGCATTATTTTCCGTAACATAAACTTATGTAAATTAATAGTCTGACTGAGGTACAGCCTACTTTTACGTTCATTTGATTGAATATTGTTTCTAAAATCGGATAGGCTAAGTCGAAAAATGGGTATTTCAATGTGTTTAAAGGAGAAACAAGCCCCCCCCCCCAAAAAAAAAGTGCGGTTCTCGTACTGCGTAAGAACTTACGCTTGGGGGAAAGTCTCTTTCCGTGAGATATTGAAGCCAAAAATTATCCTTTAATTTTTATATAATGCAAAACGCGTTGCAGCAGCATACAGACATAGGCGAGGCACCTTTGCGCGCCTATTGGCTGCTCTGCGGCAACTGCAGCAGCCTATCGAGAGAGGCCCTGTTGACGCTGACCAATGGGGGTGCTTCGCGCCCATTTGCATAGCGTCCCGCCGAAATAGGCGTGGCCTAGGGCTATAAATATAGCGTCGAGAGGCTGGTTCACTGATTTTCATCTCTTCAAGCGGAGCTCACGCATCGCTGGATCCTGAGAGAAGTCGCGCCAGCTGAAGAAGCCTTTTCAGCGGGACGAGTCTGCATCGAAGCCGCTGGCCGAGCTGCCTTCTGCCGACATTCCTGCTGCACTATCCGGTGCACTATATCCTTTACTGCAGTGTGTTTTCGCCCCGCGAATCACACACTTTTTCTCTCTAAAAGAGCTGAGCGTCTTTTTCAAGATGTCTCGCACTCTCTGTGGCTCGTGCAGAGCCCCTCTCAGCGACGGGGACCGCCATGTTATCTGCGTTTCCTGCCTGGGAGAAGATCATGCAGCTCTCGCGCTCCTCCGCTGGGCGGCGCGCTAAGGCTGCACTTACTTCTAAAGCCTGCCGCACCACCTCAGCACTGCACGGCCGCGCTTACACCGCCGCTGGACAGGCTGCAGCTGCGTTGCATACAATGGCCACGCTACAAGTTTTCCAAGCCAACCTTCTCTGCAAACTTGACGAGGAAGGACTGGAAGATGTAAGCGTCTCGGATTTAAGAAGCGCCACAGACCTCGCTCTTCGCGCTACAAAATCTGCTGCACAGGCCGTGGGGCAAAATTATGGCCTCTCTCACCGTTGCTGAGAGACATTTGTGGCTAACACTGTCTGAGATGCCGGACTCGGAGCGCGCCGCGTTCCTCGACGCTCCCATCTCATCTGCTGGGCTCTTTGGATCGTCCGTCAAGGATTTTGCGGACAGATTCGCTGAGGTACAGAAGACATCGCAGGCCATGAAACATTTCCTGCCTAAGCGCGCTAGCTCCGCGACAGGTCGCTCTAAACAGCCGTCTGCTCGAAGCTCACAGCCGCAGCCACCGCCCGCCGCCGCCGCCTCACAGAGGAAGCAGGCCCGAAGCTCGAGACCGCGCTCTCGCTCTGCTGCCCGCCGCCCTCAACGTGGTCCTCGGCCAAAGATTGACATCAAGCCCGAGGCCTCGAAGTCGTCCTAGCCCTTCTAGGAAAACGACGGTGTTCAAGTCCCGCTGCGGCCAGACTTCCACCAAAACTACCAGCTCGCTCAGTTCCAGAAAATGTGACTGTTCCAGCTTATTTAGCAGTAAACAAGTCGGTAACACGGCCCGCTTGCCTGCTTACAAACGCCGTTGTCACGGCGACCCAGATATATCCCTCAAAGAGTGTAATTTCTGGTATTCCGGCCACGGCCGATGGTGTTACGAGTGTAGAAAAAATGCCCACTATAACGTGCTCATTCCTACACACAAACACAGCTCTTCACACAGAGCGCGCGCTCATAAAATCGACTCAGGTCGATTGCCGTTAAATGTAGTGGATGTGCCCACAGCTCCTTTGTTTGTTCCCCTATTTAGCCTCCTTGTGTTTGTAGTCTTGTGCTGGTTCGTTTGTCCAAGTTACTTGTTCCTTGTGTTTCCTTCCTGCTTGCTCACAGTGCTTTTTGAGTTTGTACCTTATCTACCTGTCACTAATAAGTTTCCTCTGCATTTGAATCCTCGTCTCAGTTCTGACTATCCCGTGACACAAGGGTGAATTGTTATAATGAACTTACTTTACTTTTCCTTATTTCCCAGTTTCCTAGAAGAGGAAACGAAAGACAAAATTGAAGAGCTGTTGCTTGCAGCAGAGGAGCTGCCAGCAATTTCACAAGCCTTGCGGGACCTGGGACAATATGCCAGGGACAGAATATCAACTGTGGCCTTGACAGAGGCACAGATCACCTCTGTCAGGGACACATTCCAGTGCGTCATATGCAGAGGTAAGCTGCATGTTAACTCTCTCACATAAATCCTGTTTGCAAATACACTTTTTCATATGTTTTAAGGCTGGTAACAGACTGAACAAACAACTCCCTGGTTCTGCACATAAAAGACAAAAGCCACAGCATGCATGTCTTCTCCAACATCCATGCCATGGCGTTGGAAGTGACAGTGTGTAGCTGGAGATAGAGCTGTGCAATTTATCCAATTTTAATGACAATTTCTATTTTGTCTTCCAACGATTATAAAAACAAGTTAACCGAGATAAAACAATTAGTGTGGCGCATGCTATTTCGCAGTAACACTAATTTTGTATTGTGTTGTAAATCCAGTGCACCATTTCCTTTACAGTGGCATTCCCCACTCCTCCCTAAAAGCCCAAACTCCATCTCATCCAGGCGGAGATGTTTACTTCAGCTGGAGCCAACCCAGCAAACAATATGACGTTCTGACGACGTCACGTGCTGGTCATTTTTAGTCACGCTTACGTTAGCATATGACGTCGCCACAACTGTCAAAGTGAAACACCAAAAGAGGCCGCTACGACCGACGTCGTGACAACGTCTTCAGTACGTTAAGTTAAGCGTTAGTTCATTTTGATTTGATGAATACAATGACTCAACACATGCAAGTATGTGTTGTATAATAAAAATGCTGATATGCAAAAGATATTGAACACCAATTTAAGGCTACTCCTAAGCAAATTATTACTCAATCATCATCCTAAGCTTAGCTTTGTGCATATGTGTTATATTGAAATATGATTTTCATATCTCAATGTTCATACCAAATCAGTTTCCACACCTTACTTGCAAGAACAAAGTACAATATCTTACAATATTAATTGTTGCAAAGCCAGGTTTGATAAAACTTTAATTTTGTGTTTTCTGTATGAGGACAGCACAGTGATCACATTGTTCTTCTGTTATTATGAATCTTGCAGATGCCATGAGGAACCCTGTGGCGACCCCATGCTGCCGCAGCGTTATTGGATGCTAACGCTGCATTCAACAATGGCTAGTTAATGAGTCCAGCTGCCCGAAATGTAGGGACGGCAGTTTTGCCGAGGTTCATTTTGAAGTGACAGGGATGGGAGATGTCATTAACATTTTAAGGGACACAATTCGGGAGTAAGGTTTTGTTCATACTTAGAAATTGGTAACCTGTTTTAAGTAATGTTCAGCTGTTTTATGTATTTCTACCAGTTTTGGAGTGGGGAATGATTTGATTAAAAATGTTTTGTAATAATACATGTTGGGATGAAAGGTACTCACAATTCGGGAGTAAGTTTTGAAGTTACTTTTTTTTTTTTTTTAGGTTTCGGTTTCGGTTTTGTTCATACTTTAGAAATTGGTAACCTGTTTTAAGTAATGTTCAGCTATTTGTATGTATTTCTACCAGTTTTGGAGTGGAGTGGGGAATGATTTGATTAAAAATGTTTGTGATGAAAAGTACTGGATTGAGTTTGTTCATGTTTATTTGGTTTGTTGTATAGGTGTTCATTGTTAAAATGTGACTGTTCACATAAACGACCCAAAAAAGTGTTTGTCTACTTTTGGTCCTTGAGAAAAAAGTTTGTTTATTACAGATGGCAGCAGGCTTTTAATGGTATACCTCTCTGTATGTTGCAATGGTACATAATATAGCTGCTTAATAACACTGAGACACAAAAGGATTAAAAAATGGTTTCAGTTTGATAAGGCTGTTTTTGTAGATGATCAGATGTCAGTGATTTAGTTGACCTGTGTGGTTATACCATTGGTTACACATTGTCTAATCTTGATTTCTTTTTTCTTTTTTTTTACAGTGTTGATGAAGTCAAAATCTTTAACATACATAAAATATATACAAGTACACATACATGCGTACATGTACTCATGTACACAGTGTGATGGAGCATAGTGCAAAGGATGTTGGAATAAGTATTATGTGCAAGTGTTATGTACTTGAGGTAGGTGGGTTTGGTATACAGTATAAACAATATAACAATCTGAACAGCTCTGAAATAGAAAATGATGAATACATAAGTAGTAAACAGGTGGCTGATTAGAGACAGAGTTACTGGGTTATAGCACAGGAATTGTTCCTGACACAGTGAGTCAGAGTCAGCTGTTCATCAGAGTGATGGCTTGTGGGAAGAAACTGTTCCTGAGTCTGTTGGTTTTGACGTACAGTGCTCTGTAGCACCTACCAGAGGGGCGAAGCTGAAACAGGTTGTGTCCGGGGTGAGATGGATCTGCAGTGATGCTTCCTGCCCGTTTCCTCAGTAGCAGTTTGGAAATGTATAAGTCCTGAATGGAGGGCAGGTTGGCACCAATGATTTTTCTGCAGTCCTGACTGTCCTCTTTGGTGGCAGATCCAAACCAGACAGGGATGGAGGTGCAGAGAACAGACTGGATGATGGCTGTGTAGAAGTGGATCAGCAGCTCCTTAGGCAGGTTGAGCTTCCTGAGCTGGCACAGGAAGTACATCCTCTGCTGGGCCTTCTTGATGATGGTGTCCGTGTTGGGCTCCCACTTGTCCTGGGATATAGTGGAACCCAGAAACCTGAAGGATTCCACAGCAGACACAAGGCTGTTGAGTATGGTGATGGGGGGCAGAGTGGGGGGGCTCCTCCTGAAGTCCACGGTCATCGCCACAGTTTTGAGCGTGTTAACCCCCTGAGGTCGGCGGTATCGCCGGCGATACCAGCTCGCTTTTTTTTTATCAGTGTAAAAGAAACTCATAAATACTCTGTTGACTTTGATTTTCCATAGGAGTTTCATACATCAATCGATTCTGTTAAATGTGTATTATTTTTCTGTATACTCACAATAAAAACAAAGTGTTGTGCTTTTCGCCAAATTAAGAAAAATAATCACGGAGCGAGTTCTGCCTTCTCTCTGTCCGTGTAGTCCATTCTGAAACGCGTCCGAAAATGAATCATAACTCAGCGAATACTTCTCACACAGGCACGTGATATATGTCTTTATGAAGCTTGAAATCTCTTCTTTTAAATGAAGTAATTAATAAAAAAAACAAATGTTTTCAACTCATGTAATCCGTTTGAAAGCAAGGAGAGGTACCGTTTTTTCCTTCTGCCTAATTATCTCTATAATGAACTGAGGCCGCCCCGCCCCCGGCGCTATTGACATGGTAAATAGTTTAGGTAATCTATGCTTCGCACCCGCCCCCCCCCGATCAATGCCTTGAAAACACGAAGTTTCATCAGATCAGATTCACTGATAGTTCATCGCGTTTAGAGAGGATGGCGCGTTTCTCCGGTAAAGACGCTCTTCAGATGATTCTGGACAGCGAGGAATAACTCACCTTGGCTTTTCCTCAGAGGAAGATTGTAACTCAGACGAACGGCAGCATGTTCAAGAGCGAATTGATCACGCCGAGTAAACACCGAGTTTTCACGTGAGTAAATACGTGAACACGTAAATACATGAACTCAAGTGGTCTAGTGGTAGAACATTTGCCTAGCGTGTCAGAGGTTCTGAGTTCGAATCCGCACTCATATAGTTTTTTTTTTTTTTTTGTCAAATCAGATTATGTTTATCAGTGGTTGTATATCAGGCCTCTGCCTGATATACAACCACACATGTTTGTGTGTATTTTGTTTTGTAATTTCACTGGAACGAAAAGAGAGTCTCCACAACGGATTGAAGCGCGCGTCCGAGTGAAGACTGCGCGAGCCTAAAACAAACACAGTATCCGCGTCTGACTCGCGTCTGAATTTATATTCCTTATAATAAAAATGAAAGACCTATGTTACAGACATATGAAAGACAACATTTCGTTGATTAGTTTTGGATAGATTATACATTTTTACTGTAAAATATCTGCCACCTCAAATAAGCTTTTATTTGCCAATTTTTTTGTCAAAAATAATCAAATAATCAATCAAATCCTTAACTTTGAAATATGTATGATAAAATGTATACTTTAGTTTGTACAAAGAAAGATTACACTTGAATTGTTGTTTATTTAAATATTTACAAGGTAGATGTAAACAAACTATTAAAAGGTAAATATAAGCCTTTTCTTTAAATAATTTTTATTGTGTTTTATTAGTGACAAATTTGGGGAGAGGATAAATATTCCAAAACTGAAAATACAGTATGAGAATTAACTGCACAATTACATGTTTTCCTTGGCTATTATAGGCCAAATTGCAAGCACAATATGTGGAAAAATAAAAAAAGAATTGAGATGCTTCCAACTGTTGCTCTTGCATTCTTGTGGCTCAGTGACTCACCTGAATGAATGGCTCATTAAGTATGCGGTCCTCAGGTGTGAACCACTACATATGCATGATCGACGTCGACGCCCACTCGAATATTGCCTTTCCAAACAGAAAGTGCTTTGCAAAATTCAAATCAATGTATTGTGTTATGTGAAGGATTAGGCAGGGTGATTTTCACATAATTTTGAAGAAAAAACACTAGGCGATGACATCCATTAGACAAAAGTCTTATTGGCACATATTTAGTGTGTGTTTTGTGGTCTTATTTCAGAAACTTTAGTTTTTATTTTTTTCAATAAATCAAGCATAGCGTTAGTTCTGGCAGGTCACGTTAGTCAAGCTCGCATCAGCTGACCCTCAGCTGATCCACATCTACCTATAGGAATACGACACCTATCACCGTATACATATATAAGCTCCTTCAGTATTATCAGCAACTATCGCGTTTCTCAGGAGCAAATTAAATGGCGAAATTCGTCAGGCAAACAACATCATCTCACAAGGAATCGTGCAATCGGGAATTTAGCAAGAGGAATTCATTCCCCACAAGGATTTCACCTCAGATTCATCTTAAACTTGAACACGAGATTTGTCGCATTGATCATAAGTTTCCTGATTTGGAAGTTACCTCAGTCTGCATTGCTGCTGGCATCGCTGCATTATTGTCACAGGACTCGACGTGATTCATTCTCCATTCTCTGGAAGTTTTCACAAAGCTAAGCTAAGTTCCTTTTTAATGCTCATTGTTAAAATCTATCAGGGTTTTGGCAACATGCTTGTTGCTAATGCTATACGTGTGGCTTGGGCTATTCTAACTTAGTCGTTTTCATTAAAATTGCTCTTGCTAGGCTTATGCAATCATATTGGCCATGTGCGTTACTATGTGTTGTCATTGGCAACTGATCGCGTTGCACACGCTGTGCTTTTAGCGCTATGCAGCGCAGATTCAAGCAGCTGTTTGATATGAATTAACAATTCATGGTGCAACGGAAATATTCTGCTGTGGCACAGCTTTAAAAGACATAGTAAACAGTCACAATTCAGTTGAGTGAGTCACTTTGGACACGCTTGGTCTATCTAATTCTTGGAAACACGTCGTTCTTAAAGCTACAGTGTATTGTATTTTGTAGTGCTTTCATTTTAATATATTTTTTACAGTCTATGATTTTAATGCATTGTTTCTTTTAAGGGCTTGCATCTTTATAGGCTGAAATTCAACATGATGGTATATTTAAGCTGTGTATGTAAAAAAATAATAATAAAAAAAAACTATTATTGAAACACTGCTTGTTCTAAGGCTAGTGGCTATTAAAAAATGCTTTCTTTAAAAGATGTTAGTTGCTATTGAAACAGTTATTTTATTTTTAAGGTTATTTAGCTCAGTCGTTTTTGGAACATGGCTGTGTTTTAGTCTTATACCTGGTGTCATTGTCACATGCTATGCTAAATTTTTCAGGCATCAGTAATATGCTGTCATTTCAGCAGCAGCATTGCTATCAGTACTGTATAGTGGTTGCTAGATCAATGTTATCGAATATGTGTTTGTTACTTCGGCTTGTGCATGCTGTCCTCGGCAACATGCTATAGTAATCAAGCGTTGTTTGTGCTGGTTGCATTGGAAAAATGCCTACTTTATTCTATCTGATTATTGCAACATAATGTGTTAAAGTTACCACATGCTTGTGGCTAAATCTATCTAGATATCAGTAACATACTTGTGCTTAATTCACAGTACATTCACCGCAGAGGTCTGGTATTCAACACTAACAACACTGTAGCTTGATGGTCCTGTGAAGGAGTGTGGAATCATGGGAGTCGTCATCGTCACCTCCACAGCCGAAGGAATCCGTAGGACGGGAGCAGTAATCATGTTCATTAATGATGAAGCACACTGTATGTCATTGCTTAGTTGCGCAGTGCACACTGCATCTGACTCAGAGCTAGAGGGTTATGCTTCTCCGACCGGACTACACTAGTTTTAATACTAGTCCTATGGTTATACAAACATGCTAGTTGTATTAGTTTTCTTGTCGCTAGTCGGAGCTATTGCTGTAGGGTGCATGCTTCCCCTGCCAAACTACACTAGTTTTAACAATAGTTCTGTGATTTACACACTGATTGTTGTATTAGTCGTTGCCGCTAGTCGGAGCTATTGCTGTAGGGTGCATGCTTCCCCTGCCAAACTACACAAGTTTTAGCAATAGTTCTGTGATTTACACACTATGATTGTTGTATTAGTTTGTTGCCGCTAGTCGGAGCTATTGCTGTAGGGTGTATGCTTCCCCTGCCAAACTACACAAGTTTTAGCAATAGTTCTGTGATTTACACACTATGATTGTTGTATTAGTTTGTTGCCGCTAGTCGAAGCTATTGCTGTAGGGTGCATGCTTCCCCTGCCAAACTACACAAGTTTTAGCAATAGTTCTGTGATTTACACACTATGATTGTTGTATTAGTTTGTTGCCGCTAGTCGGAGCTATTGCTGTAGGGTGTATGCTTCCCCTGCCAAACTACACTAGTTTTAGCAATAGTTCTGTGATTTACACACTATGATTGTTGTATTAGTTTGTTGCCGCTAGTCGAAGCTATTGCTGTAGGGTGCATGCTTCCCCTGCCAAACTACACAAGTTTTAGCAATAGTTCTGTGATTTACACACTATGATTGTTGTATTAGTTTGTTGCCGCTAGTCGGAGCTATTGCTGTAGGGTGTATGCTTCCCCTGCCAAACTACACTAGTTTTAGCAATAGTTCTGTGATTTACACACTATGATTGTTGTATTAGTTTGTTGCCGCTAGTCGAAGCTATTGCTGTAGGGTGTATGCTTCCCCTGCCAAACTACACTAGTTTTAGCAATAGTTCTGTGATTTACACACTATGATTGTTGTATTAGTTTGTTGCCGCTAGTCGGAGCTATTGCTGTAGGGTGTATGCTTCCCCTGCCAAACTACACTAGTTTTAGCAATATTTCCGCGATTTATACAACATGCTTGTATTAGATTTTGCTGCCGCTAGGGGTGTAAGCTTCCCCCAATAGATCCCATACAATTGTTAAATTGGCTACAGCAACACGCTTGTTGCCATGTGTCCTTGGCTTGCTCCAGCTTGGTGTGATGCTTCCCCAATTAGATTGGATATATAGTGCTCAACATATGACGCTAAAATCAGGATGTAACCATTCTATCAGCCTCAGTCATGGTGGGTGTAAAAAATTTTAATAACAAAATGTGTGTGTATATATAATTTTTTATAATTTTTCTCTTTTCTACAGAAGTAAACTACAACCAAGTATAACAAGGTTATGACGTCATTGACAGGTGGCAGTGTACGCAGTACACGTCAACAAATTACTTGTCTATAACTTTGTGAGTAAATGTATCCAAGCATCAGCATCACGCTTGTTACATTAAACCATCCAGCTAATTCTAATTCAGTATTGCTAATTCTGGGTGAACCAGAAGTTTCCACCAGGATTACTCCAGTATTGTGTACTTCAGTACTTATTTCCAATGAAAAAGATCATTGAAAATTAAATCTCCATCTCTCATCTCTAGCTCACAGAAACTGGACCGCGGATATACAACAAGCAAGCAGCTGATTCATTTTGATATCTAACTTTAACTTCTTCATTTCAGGTGGTATGTCATTCATTGCAATATGCATGTTTACTGCTGAACATTTCAGGTATTAACAACATGCTTGTTGCTATGGCTTATGTGGGTATTGGCATCATACTCATTTAGGCCATCTAGGTAAGGGCAACATACTTGCTTAAGGCTTCTGGTATTGTTGGTAACATGCTGTTGCTCAAGCTTTTCAGGTATTGGCAACATGCTTGTTGCCTTGGCTCACTCAGGTAACTACAAAGCATCCAGATTGCGCTGTCAGTTGGTTTTGGGGGATATTGGCATATGGTTTTGTTTTGGGGGATTATTGCTGCTCTCCCTGCTCTTGTCCATGCTGGGCTGCATGGATGCGCAGGGAGTTCTCGCCCGGAGCGGAACCATTCCGCCAATCCAAACTGTATGCTGGTTGTCAATCATGTTTGACGGTAGTGGTCCTGACAGAAATCAAGCATAGCGTTAGTTCTGGCAGGTCACGTTAGTCAAGCTCGCATCAGCTGACCCTCAGCTGATCCACATCTACCTATAGGAATACGACACCTATCACCGTATACATATATAAGCTCCTTCAGTATTATCAGCAGCTATCGCGTTTCTCAGGAGCAAATTACCCTCCTCCATCCCCAGCTCCTCCTCTCGCCCAGTCAGGATTTGACATTCTGATTCCCCTTGAATCAGAATAATTATTGAATAATGTTGTACTTTAAATCTTGAATTAAATATATTTGCAAATTTTCATGTTGGTTCTGTTCTGTTTACCCCAAGGGGGATTATTGCTGCTCTCCCTGCTCTTGTCCATGCTGGGCTGCATGGATGCGCAGGGAGTTCTCGCCCGGAGCGGAACCATTCCGCCAATCCAAACTGTATGCTGGTTGTCAATCATGTTTGACGGTAGTGGTCCTGACAGAACCACGCATAAACATTATTCTCTCAAAAATGCAGACATGTACATTCTTGTTGCTCACATATTATGGTAGCCCTGTTTGTGCTAAATAGTGTGTAATTTTTTTTTGCCATTACTATGTTTATAAGCAACTGAAAAAAGCACAAATGTCAGGGCATGTCAGAACATCTCAAGGACCCCAAAAACACCTCAGACCCCAGAGGGTTAAGCTACAGGTTGTTCTGACCGCACCAGAGAGCCGGCAGCTGATCAACCTCCCGTCTGTAGGCCGACTCGTCACCGTCCCGGATGAGGCCGATGAGCGTTGTGTCGTCAGCGAACTTCAGGAGTTTGACAGATGTGTCTCCTGAGGTGCAGTCGTTGGTGTAGAGGGAGAAGGGGGTGCCAGTGCTGATAGTCCTGGTGCTGGATGTGATGTTTCCCAGCCTCATCTGCTGACTCCTGTCAGCAGAGCTTAATTTGAGCCGGAACACGCCGGAACATGTTCCGTCACCTCCGACGTCGGATCCGGAACCTTTTTTATTGGATCCGGCACCTCCTGTGTCACTATGGAAAATGAATTGCCTAAATTAAAAAAATAAAATTAGCCTACTGTTTGTGTAGTGTTCAATGTTGTTATTTGTCTGGTTAGTCTTTATTCCCCATTGAAGTTCTACAAAAATCTTGTGTTTTGAGATTGCTGTTAGCCTCGATGTCAAAAATTACGTCAAATGTCGATGAAATGTCAAAAAGACGGCAAAGTTTGCTTAACTTTTTCAAATACTCTGGCTAGTCAGATCCCAAACAAGCAAAAATCGTTTCCGCTTATCAACAATGTGATGGTAATGTAAGGTGGACACAGCAGTAGTGTCGACATAATATCTCGTTATTTCGACATAATAAGGGAACATTCTCTGCATTAAGCCACATTAAGCGTTCTTATAATGGTTTTCTTTTCATATTTCTACAAATATGTTACAAAACTAAAATGTGAATTAAATAATAGAAACTTATAAATAAATAGACTACCTGCTACCCTAAGCTACATATAAAATGAGTTCACTTGTCTTAATCTGAAGTTACAGGTCACCAATGGTCTTACAAATGTTTAATTCTCCCTAACAGCCAGAGTTATTATTTTATTATTTTTAATTTTTATTTCAGTTAACTAAAGTGTTTTTTTTCACATCCAGTGCTACTTTAGTTGTACTAAAAAACGTTATTAGTTCAGTTTTAGTCTACAATCACCTCGCTAACTATTGTTACTTTTATTTCGAAAGTGTTACCGGTTACTTTTACGCTTCCAAAAAAGGAATAGACCACGTGACTTCCGTTTTTGGTTTATAAACGAAAAACGAATTGACTTAAGTTCAAAGACTCTCTTCATTCTTTGTTCAAAAAGGAATAACGATAAAATGATCGCCAAAAACGGGCCGTTTTAATTGGTTTTTCGTTTTTTTTTATTCTGACACCAAAAACGGTTATTTGGTTTTTCGTTTTGAAACAAAAAACAGAAAAACGGTATTTTCGTTTTATAATTACAAGCGAATTACGGATTATCCAGCATAGACCACGTGACCTTCCGTTTTTGGTTTATAAACGAAAAACGAATTGACTGAAGTTCAAAGACTCTATTCTTTGTTCAAAAAGGAATAACGATAAAATGATCGCCAAAAACGAAAAACGGGCCGTTTTTAAATGTTTTTTTTTTTGTTTTTTGATTCTGACACCAAAAACGGTTATTTGGTTTTTCGTTTTGAAACAAAAAACATAAAAACGGTATTTTCGTTTTATAATTACAAACGAATTACGGATTATCCAGAGATCCCCTGACCGCCGACCTGTCTGTGTCCAACTGGTAAGACAGTAATTCATATGTGATAAGATCATAGCATTAATGTATAACTTTGAGGCCTCTGTAGTTAAATTATTCCTAATGTGTCTGAAATTTGCCAAGTTAAATTGAATTCTGTTTATGACCTTTTTGGTGTGTTTTAAATGAAAGACGTGAATCTATTATTATTCCCAGATATTTGAGCTCTTGGACCACTGGAAGTCTTTTCCCTGCTACTATAACATCTGGGTCTAGATCTCTATTTGCGGATTTCGAAAAAAACATACACGCTGTTTTATCAGTATTAAGGTGCAGACACGAGTTTGCTATAGCCAAATGGAGATATTGATCATTGTAGCTGATAGCTCTTCTGCAGCTTGCCTCTTGTTTGTAGCATGTAGATATATGACAGTGTCATCAGCATACATCTGGCAGGTGACAGTAGGTGGACAGACCTCAGGTAGATCACTGATATATAAACTGAATAACAGGGGACCCAAAATGGAACCTTGGGGTACACCCAAATTAATGTCAGTTATTTGGGCGATGTTATTATCCACATGAACACATTGTTTTCTGTCTGATTTTATCCATTTAATGACATCTGATGAAAAATTTAATTTTGATAACTTATTAATTAGAACCTCATGAACTGCCTTATTTCAGAAACTTAATTTTTTTGTTTTTTTCAATAACCTTGCATAAACATTATTCTCTCAAATATACAAACATGTATATACATGTTGCTCACATATTATGGTAGCCCTGTTTGTGCTGAATATAGTGTAATGACACTTTTGCCATTAATATGTTTATAAGCAACTGAAAAAAGCACAAATGTCAGGGCATGTCAAAACATCTTAATGACCCCAAAAACACGTTGGACCCCCAAGGGTTAACCCGAGCTGCAGAGTCTTTATCCATTTTCAAGAAACTGCTGAAGACATATTTTTCAGCAACACTTGACCCATTAATACTAACACTTACTATTCAATATCTATAAAAAAAAAAAAAAAAAAAAAATTATATATCGTCTCGGTTACGTATGGTAACCCTCGTTCCCTGAGTCCAGGGAACGGAGACGCCTCGTCGGGGGAGTTCCCCTGACGAATTGGGATCACGCTAGGGAGACCAATTGCCTTCGAGTGAATTAAAACGAGCCAATGAACATTGGCATGCAAGGTTTGCATTCCGCGGCCCGCCTACCAGTGCGGGTATAAGGCGGAATCAAGCGCATACACAAACGCTTTTCGCTGAGGAGCCGAACGGTGTCCAGTCCTCCGCGAAGGTACAGCAGCATGGCGACGGGACGAGGCGTCTCCGTTCCCTGGACTCAGGGAACGAGGGTTACCATACGTAACCGAGACGTTCCCTTTCGTCAGCAGGGAACTCCGACGCCTCGTCGGGGGAGTTCCCCTGACGAATTGGGATCCCTACCAAAACGCCATGGTGCTGGCCCCTTCCAGCGCCCAGCTAAGCTACAGCCCTGCAGCAGTTTCCAGAAATTTTGCGGGAGCTAGCTAGGGAATCACACTGCTGTTCCGCAAGACCCAATCAGTGGATATTGGATAACACTGGGAAAGCGTGTCCGACCCCAAGGATATAATGGGGGGGGGAACGCTGCGGAAGCTGAGGCAGCCTAGAGGAAGGCCCTCAATACACATATGTACTAACCACGTAGGGTAGTGAAACATATGGCAGTCCTTGAAGGTAGTCCCAGTCCGGAGGAGTGAGGAGCATACTCAACAAGGACGACAGAATGAGTCTGTCAAGGGGAAGACACGGCTGAACTGCACGTGGCAATCATGGGTCGCCGCAGGGACCACTGAAAAAACACCCAGTCTACTAGCAACTCCTTACTGAAGGTAGCAGACCTGGTGCCGGGCGGTCCGCAATGCCTGGCACCAGAGGGGGTGATGGAGGAACTCACGAGGTTAGCCGTTTGTTGGGTAACCAACGGAGCACAAAGACGCACGTATCCGCTCACGGAATGGCGTCGCAAGCCGACACACCTATTCCCTCTAGTTACTGGCCGTAGCGAGTACTCGGGAGGAAACCGGTTCCACACGTAAGCTATAAAACCTAGCGAACGTGTTCAGTGTCGCCCAGCCCGCAGCTCTACAAATGTCTGTTAGCGAGGCGCCTTGTGCCAGAGCCCAGGAAGCGGCAACACTCCTAGTGGAGTGAGCCCGCAACCTAGGTGGGCAGGGCTCACCCTGGGACTCATAAGCCCTGGTGATAGCATCCACTAGACAGTGGGCTAACCTCTGCTTGGAGACAGCCTTCCCCTTCTGCTGGCCTCCGTAACAAACAAAGAGCTGATCTGAGGTCCTAAAGCTTTGTGTTCTGTCTATATAAACCCGGAGGGCCCGGACGGGACAGAGAAAAGCTAGGGCTGGGTCTGCCTCCTCCTGGGGCAGCGCTTGCAGGTTCACTACCTGGTCCGCGAAGGGAGTGGTAGGAACCTTGGGCACATATCCGAGCCTGGGTCTCAATATGACCTGAGAAAGGCCAGGCCCGAACTCTAGGCACGATTCATCGACCGAAAATGCCTGCAGATCCCCTACCCTCTTGAAGGAAGCCAATGCTAACAGGAGCGCTGTCTTAATGGACAGGATATTAAGCTCGACTGACAGCAAAGGCTCAAAAGGAGGACTTTGAAGTGCCTTAAGCACCAGAGTTAAGTCCCAAGAGGGTACAGGGTGCAAGTTGCGAGGTGGATTTAGCCTCCTAGCACCCTTGAGGAATCTGATGACCAGGTCGTGCTTCCCCACGGACTTACCTTCAACTACATCGTGATGCGCGGCTATTGCGGCAACATACACTTTGAGGGTGGAGGGAGACAGCCTTCGCTCCAACCCCTGTTGTAGGAAGGAGAGCACTACACCGATCGGGCAAGTTCGTGGGTTCTCCCCGTGGGAAGAACACCAGCCGACGAACAGGTTCCACTTCAGAGCATAGAGGCGCCTCGTAGAGGGGGCGTGAAGAGATGGTATCTACCACTGCCTGTGGTAGGCCATCTAGAACCTCCGCGTCCCGTCCAGGGACCAGACATGGAGTTTCCAGAGGTCTGGATGCGGGTGCCATAGGGTGCCCCGTCTCTGAGAAAGAAGGTCGTTCCTCAGAGGAATCGGCCAAGGAGGGGCTGTCGCGAGGAGCATGAGTTCTGGGAACCAAGTCCGGGTTGGCCAATACGGGGCCACCAAAAGGACTTGCTCCTCGTCCTCCCTGACCTTGCACAGAGTTTGTGCAAGAAGGCTCACTGGGGGAAACGCATATTTGCGTAGGTCCCGGGGTCAGCTGTGTGCCAGGGCATCCGTGCCGAGATGGGTCGTGTCCGGAGAGGCAAACAGGTCTACCTGTGCGGCTCCGAAGATTCGCCAGATCAGCTGGACCACCTGGGGATGAAGTCGCCATTCTCCCGGAAGGGGGGACCGACGTGAAAGTTCGTCGGCCACACGATTGAGCTCCCCGGGGACATGAACGGCACGAAGCGACCTCAGATGCTTCTGACTCCATAGGAGGAGGTGGGAGGCGAGTCGCGACATACGACGGGAGCGTAGACCACCTTGTCTGTTGATGTACGCAACGGTCGCAGTGCTGTCCGTACGGACCAGTACGTGTTTGTGTCTGAGAAACCCCTTGAGGCGACACAAAGCTAGGTGTACTGCTTGCAACTCTAGGCAGTTGATGTGCCAATGCAGCTGGGGCCCCGTCCACAGCCCCGAGACTGCATGCCCTCTGTACGTGGCCCCCCAGCCCTTGGCAGAAGCATCTGTGAAAACCACAGCATGCCTGGAAACCTGGACTAGGGGCACTCCGGCCCGTAGAAACCCAGGATCCAACCAAGGGGAGAAGGTTTGGCGACAGCTCGGGGTGACTTTGACCCGGAACTTGCCGCTCTGCCACGCCCACCTCGAGACTCGATCGCGAAGCCAGTGCTGGAGCGGTCTCATATGCAACAGACCGAGCGGCGTTACTGCGGCTGCGGCTGCCATATGCCCCAGGAGCCTCTGAAATTGTTTCAGTGGAACCGCTGACTTGCCTCGAAAAGACTTGAGGCAGTTGAGCACTGACTGGACGCGTTCCTCCGTGAGGCGCGCAGTCTGGGCGACCGAGTCCAGCTCCATACCGAGATAAGAGATCCTCTGCACAGGGGAGAGTTTGCTCTTGTCCCAGTTGACCTGAAGCCCCAACTGACTGAGGTGCCGGAGCACCATGTCCCTGTGATCGCACAACACATCTCGCGAGTGTGCCAGAATGAGCCAGTCGTCGAGGTAGTTGAGAATGCGAACGCCTTGTTCTCTCATGGGAACAATGGCCGCCTCCGCGACTTTCGTGAAGACACGGGGCGACAGGGCCAGCCCGAAGGGTAGGACCTTGTACTGATATGCTCGACCCTTGAAAGCAAACCGAAGGAACGGTCTGTGTCGAGGAAGAATCGAGACATGAAAGTACGCGTCCTTCAGGTCAATCGCTGCAAACCAATCCTGGGGACGGATGCACTCGAAAATGCGTTTCTGCGTGAGCATCTTGAACGGGAGCTTGTGCAGGGCCCGATTCAATACTCGCAGATCCAGGATTGGCCGTAACCCACCGCCTTTCTTGGGTACAATGAAGTAAGGGCTGTAAAACCCTGACCTCATATCGGCTGGAGGGACCGGCTCGATCGCGTCCTTCGCCAGTAGGACGTCGATCTCTTTCCGCAAGACCGGGGCATCCACTGGACGCACATGGGTGAAGTGGACGCCCCTGAACTTGGGAGGCCGGCGTGCAAATTGAATTGCATAGCCGAGCCGGTTGGTGCGGATGAGCCAGCGCGACGGACTCGGGAGCTCTAACCAGGCTCTGAGAAACCGCCACAACGAGCCCACCCGCACGACCGGCGTACCCGCGGAGGGGCAGCGAGGTGGAGGGCAGGGACACGGCTCTGGTGGCATTGTGGCGGCCGAGAGCGGGGTCTGGGTGTGTATTTGAACAACACCTACCTGCCTCCACCGGGGGACAGACGGCAGAGAAGACCCGAGAGTGTTCTGCTGCGGTCTGTCGCCTGGCGAGGGAAGGGGAGGAGACAAGGAGCAAGGCCCGAGGGCGGCTGCTGGTCTCGCCTTCCCGCCCAGCGACAGACAGGAGTGGCGTGACCGAGGTGGCGCCACTGCTATCTGAGAGCTGGGGAGAGAGGACTGAGAGTGGCGAGACCCGAGGGTGGCGCACACTGACGTCCTACTCTTGAGCGGGAGAGACTGCATGTTCGGCAGTCCCAACCGTGAATGACCCAGAGGAGGAAGAAACTGCTCTTTTTTAGGTTTTGGGTACCACCGACCAGCTGGTCGGCGGCGGAACAGAAACTAGAAAAATTTAACAAAGGATTCTCCACCCGGCCCTCCTCCGGGGGAAGGAGTGGTGATGACACACACTCCCAAAGAGCAGTTTTCGTCGCACTCTCTGGGTCGCTCCTCTCAGGGTCATTTCCCCTCCTTTTGCTGGGGGGGAAACGAACTCCGAGCGGGCTGGTTTTAAGGCGCTTCTGGACCACAGTGTGGACATCGTCTGACCGAAGGCCAGCGCTGTGACTAATCACGGTCAGTCATAAAGCGCAGCTCTACTCCGAGTCAGAACTACCCACGTGCACTGAATGTGCAGGGGTAGTGAGAGAGGAAAAACTTCTGCAGATTTAGGCATGTTTGGCTTGCCATATTGGCACCAAAATACTTCCATACTGCCAAAATTTTTCACACACATCTAGGCACTTTAGACCCAGGAAGTGTGGCTGTCAAGTCTGAACCTTCAGCATGAGAACACACCATTACAGTAGGAACTCAGCATCATTCTCAGAGTATAACAGCCCTCTCTCCGATGTAGCAATCGACATCTGTCCTCCCCTGGGGCCCCGAATGAAATGCTTGGTCCCTCATGATAAGGACCAAAATCCCACTCAAAGCCTCGACGGCACACGGCACGCTGAGCGGCTCAAGCCTTTACGAGAAAGGGGAGGCGAACAACGTGCCGACGTGGTCATGCACTCATGAGAGAACATGAACCACCCATGAACGCCGTCTCAACACACTGATTAGGCATGTGAAACAGCGATCATGGCCGTCAACCAGGCATGCAAGACAGTGAACGTGGCCATCGCTGGCACACGGCACGCTGAGCGTTCAAGCCCCCAGGCAAGACGAACAACGTGCCGACGTGGTCATGCTCTCATGTAGAGAGCACAAACCACCCACGAACACAGTCTCAGCATGTTTGTGATGCGCTAGAGGAGTGGGAAGCTCGTGAGGGTCTTTCACCTGGCGAGACATTCCGCACTGTAACCCTCAGATCACCAATGTTATTTGCCAAAGTAGCCCTCTCCTGGTGCACCAGAAGAGAAACTAGATCGGGAAACAAGCAAAGGGACTCACCTCATAGAGGCACGCGAGTCTTGATCTTGACCACGCATCTTGAGCGCCGAATGACGCGCGCTGGGTTGCCGTGACAACCCACGCTGTCAACCGGCGCTCGACGGCACACTGCACGCTGAGCGGCTCGAGCCTTTAAAAAGGGGAGACGAACAACGTGCCGACGTGGTCATGCACTCATGAGAGAACATGAACCACCCACGAACGCAGTCTCACACACTGATTAGGCATGTGAAACAATGAACGTGGCCGTCAAATAAGGACAGGAACGATCGCATCCAGAAAAACACGAGTGAAACGTCATCCTGAAAAGGACGCAATCTTCACTCGTGTTGCTCTTTCAGGAAGAAATTACTCTCTTTATTGTGCTGAAGCACACAGGGACCCAACGCGGCGACACAACGGGGAAACTGCAAGCCCGCTGTGCGCACTCAACCGTTTACCAGCTGTAAAAACAGCTTTTGAATTAACAGCGTGTAGACGCAGCCGGCAGACAGGAAATCGTGCGGTCCCCCGACGAGGCGTCGGAGTTCCCTGCTGACGAAAGGGAAATATATATATATATATATATATAACTGCTAGATGTACTGTGCAGGTTTTTTTTTTTTTTTCTCCATTAGGTCACCTGATGGAGTTTTAGGACACCATTAGGTCACTTGATGGAGTTTTAGGACACCATTAGGTCACTTGATGGAGTTTTTCAGTTCCTTGCCACTGTTGCCTTTGTCTTGCTCAGTTGGGGATATTTTGGGGATATTTAATTTAATTTTATCAATCAATAAATTCCACTAGAAACAAACCTTGTTGTATTATTTTAATTTAATACTGTGAAGCTGCTTTGATACAATCTGTATTGTGAAAAGCGCTATACAAATATACTTGACTTGACTTGACTTGACTTGACTGTGCAGGACTAACTGGGACTGGTCATGGCACTTGTATATTGTTGCCCTATTGTTGGTTTGATTGCTTCTATTGCTTTCCTCATTTGTAAGTCACTTTGGATAAAAACGTATATTAAAAGTAAATGTTATGCAATTTTAGTTTTTGCATTCTCTGTTACAGTATGGGGTTTATTTTTGTATTGTTGCTTCTTGTATATGTTTTTCCCTTTATTCAAAACATTCAGCAAAACATCATACACTTTTGACAAAGCTTATTTCCCTTAATGATTGGAATAAGTTGATGATGAGGAGAGCAAATGTAATGATGCAACTAAATCAACTAGGGAGAAGACATTTTGAGGCTTTACATGACTGAAATACACTTTTTTTTTTGTTTCCTAGGCATCACAGATTTGCATAACAATTTTTTTCCCCCAGTTGCCAAAGTATAAATGTAACACAATACAGTAACACAATTTTGTAGTTAAACTACAGCTGAAGTAATGATACAGCAATTTTTTTTTTGTTACATTATTACATTTGTGATTTTTTTCACAAGTGAAGCTCAGAGACCTAAAAATTAATTACGCGTTAATTACGTCAACATTCCCTTGTGTGTTTGTCTTGTATTATAAATGTAGATGCTTCACCAGCACGACATAATTCAACTCTGTTTCTTGTTTGTCCATTTCCAAAAAGTTGTTTTATATTTGCTAGGTTGATCGTTTTGATTGCAGGTTTTGACAAGCTACAGATTTTTGTCCTGGCAATATTCTTAATGTAGGTTTACATGTTTTGAAATAACATTTTATTGACAATCCTCTCCCTTCAACATCTTCTCATTATCAGTGATTGATGATTGTAATGATTATAATTTCTCTTTATTGCATCTATGTATATGTACTATGGCATCCCCAGTATATGCTGATTATCTGATCAATTGTTAAATATTTACCGGTAATGTTAATATCTGTCATCCATGGGTAATTTATCTAATTTCACAACCATTATATTGGCTGGTTACATTGATATTGGGAATATTAAGTATTTATGTTTCATTGTTTTGATCTTGTTGTTTGTTGCAATCATAGTAGCAAATCAATTAATTATTGGAATAATATGCAAGGAGAAGTCCTTGCATGAACCTATGTATGTTTTTTTATGCAGTTTGTCTATAAATGAACTGTATGGCTGCATTGCTTTATTCCCATCCCTTTTAAGTAATATGCTACTGTCAAAGATCCCTGAAGTTTCACTCACCCTTTGTCATGCTCAAATATTTGCTTTATACACTTATGGATCAGTAGAATTCTGTAATTTAGCAATCATGTCTTATGACAGGTATGTAGCCATCTGTTACTCGTTGGAATATCACAGAATCATGTCTCCTGCCAGGACAGTTACATTGATCGCTCTGGGGTGGTCAATATCAATTATCAAATTCTCCATTACTTTATCAGTGAATGTACAGCTAAAGTTGTGTGGAAATGTACTGGACAAAGTATGGTGTGACAACTACATGCTTGTGAAACTGGCATGCTCGGACACCACAGCAAACAACATCTCTGGCATAATCGGTACAACTGTGACCATTGTTGCTCCTCTGGGATTAATTTTGTTCTCGTATACAAAAATTTTTAGAGTCTGCCTAAAGTCCACAAGAGAAAAGACCCAAAAGGCTTTAAGCACATGTACTCCTCACCTTATATCACTACTGAATTACTCGGTTGGCTGTTCATTTGAACTAATTCAAAGCAGATTTGATAAGGTTCCTATGCCTCCTGTACTACGTGTGATTCTTTCAGTTTATTTTCTGATGTGTCCGCCACTCATTAATCCTATCATGTATGGTATGAGACTTTCTAAAATAAAAATGGCACTTAAAAAATGTATTTACCCCAGGAACCACATAAAACATGTATCACAATAGTGTCTAAGACAATTTGTTTATTGTCACCTATAAGGTAGAAAAATAACTTCATTCTGTCATGCGCTTAAAAAAAAACAAAAAAACTTTTGCATGTGTACAAAAACTGTTTGTATTTGTCCAAATAAGAAAATCTTATAAGATAAGATTATTAAGAATATGTTATAATGATTGATGATTTCGTAATGTAGAAATACTGTTTAATATCTGTTAAAAAAAGGCAAATTAATTAATTTATAGTGCTTTTAAAAATGGTTCTTATCTTGCTTCTCTGAATTTATTAAAAAATAAATGTTCTTTTTGCTTCTCATTGTGTTTCACTTTTTTGTTTTTGTACAAAAACATTATACAAATGCTAGTCTTTAGAGGTGCATTGTGTAATATTTAGGAGGATCTGTTGACAGAAATGCAATATCATATACATAACTATGTTTTCAGTGGTGTGTAAAGACCTTACAAAATGAACCGTTATGTTTTTATTAGCTTAGAATGAGCCATTTCTATATACATACACCGCGGGACATTGAAATGCGTCGATTTGTTTCTAGAGTGGCCCTGAATGGACAAACGAGTTTCGTCACTATGTTGTTCTTCGTGCAAAGAAGCTAGCCCCCACATAGCAACATTTTGACGTCCCAGATCCAGCACCACATTTGGCACACGTGGAAGGATGATCTGGCCCACATGCAGCGTGGAATGACAGCCCTTGGGTTGCTCACTCCTGTTTGCCAGATCTGGGCCACAAGCAGGTCATAGCAATGCCACATGTCAGCCAAGAGCAAAGAAATAAATTGGTGAAATATTTGACATATGAGGATAGAGTTGTGGAAGGCCTATACTTCATGTTAAACATAAATATATAGCAGCAAAGACAACGTCGGCAGTGTTGACGGCAAAATAGGCTATAGAATATTTCATTCTGTATTGACAGGTGCAGTATTTGAAAATAGATAATAGATAATATTTTTTTAACCCTTTCACGCATAGTGGTCACTACAGTGGACAGCTATTAAAAAAGCATTTTTTTGAATTTGCACGGGTTTTTATGGCAAAGTTGCACATCAGCCTCTTCATTGGACCCTGGTGCATCATCCTATAAATTGCAACCAAGTGGCAAGCCTTTGTGTTTCGATTTTTTCCTCCTCCAAACCAAGATGGCCAAGGGTCAGTCAGACATGCCAAGTTGCTCCGGAATATCCACCCATTCCTTCTATCCTAGGAGACTCTTGTAGGTAAAAAAAAATATTGCAGCATCAAGCAATATCTAATGAGTCATATCACAGTAACATTTTCCAAGTTTTGATTTTAGATTGAGAGAAAACTCTGATTAATCACGTCCACTGTAGTGGACGTCATGCATCAATTGCTATATTTCAGCTACAATTCATAATTATAATGTGAATATTGTTTTTGAAATTTAAAACTTAAAAACAATCTGCAATGACTTTTTTTTTACTGTAAATAAATGTACTTGTATTATTAGAATGTAATTTTCATTGACATCGAAAAAAGTCGTGATTACATAATGTGATTACATAATGTATGACACTTGTAATGCATTACTTGTGTAGCAACACTGACTTGGCATCCGGCCAGATGTTCTGAATTAGCGAATCCTGATTGTTTCTCTCATGCTAAAACACATATGAGCATATACATGTTCGTATTCAGAAAGCTTTGAATAATGTGGCTTGGTAGCATGTCTCCAAGTTTGCAAGCAGACCGCTGGTTAATGTTTACCACGACTTAATGAAATCAACGAACAGGCCCCTGTTGTTTCTCAAACTATCACGTGCTGCGACAACACCCCTTTTTCTATGTCTAACGTTTGTTCTTTGTGTACTGAAGGCAAATTAAAAGACTGGCTCCTTTTAGTTCTCCAGAACTATCTGCTTCCCTCAGCATCAATTCTACGACGCCTCAGGCTGTAAGTGACTTTACCACAGAACTACCTTTGTCTTTGCTGAGTGCCATTCTCAAATAACCCCCAACTCCTCACGTGGTATGCGCACCACGAGATGCAACCGATGCCGACCTCACAGATACACACAGACACGCACATTGCCATATATGGACTTCCACTAGTAAAATTTCATTTTACCAACTATTACAACTGTATAAAGAGTGTTCCGGGTGATTTGCATGTTCACCAGTGTGATATTAGAATAGTTGTGTTTTTGGATTACAGTAAGGTAATCTTAAAGTGCCTTTGTTCAACAAAAGAATGTATCTCTATGTTGCTATCTTTGTCAATATTCGTCCTTAGTATTGTTTTAATCCCCTTTGCACGACGAAGGAGATTTTTGATAAGAGACTGTGATAAACGTTATGGTTCCATGCGTTTTAATTCCCCGAGCATAATATCATATTTTGCCCCCTCGTGATTCCACACGAGGGTCGGGCTGCATTAACACACAAAGAGAATCTTCCCGCTCGGCATGCTCTAAGATGATTCGTCCTCCACGAAAAAGGGGGCGCGGGACACTGTACACGGGACACTGATAAAAGTCCAAACCTTCAGTCATCCTTCTCTCTCTTCTCCCTCCTCCAAAACTTTGGAAACCCAAGTCCGGACCGCAGGGCCGGCGATTGCTATAGGCGAACTAGGCGGTTGCCTAGGGCGACAAATGTGTTGGGGGCGCGGACGCACTCTAGTGTCGCCCTATCTACTTCCCATATTAATCATAAAATTAGAACGAAACGTGAAATAAAACATGTTTATTAAACATGATCAAAGGGCAAAGGGCGCCCCCTCAACCACACGTTTAATTACTTGTCAACCTGATTATTAGATTGAATTTATGATTTTTGTCGACCATTTCTGGATTGGCGGGGGGCGGGAGGGTTGCGTTACGTTACGTTAGGGAAGTGCTCAGCTGCTGGCGCGTTGATCAAAAATGAAGCAGTCTAAACCTCTGGTGCACAGGGACGAAAACGGAGAAAGGAAGAAGATAAAAAATAAAGCTCAGTATAGAGTAAGTCTTCTCATCTTAGCTATTAAGGTGTCCAATGAAATAAATTTACTTAGTATTGTAGCCTACATCACCTAATATTGGACGTAATTGGACGCAAAAACTCAATCTTGCCTAGGGCAACCAAAGCCTTCGGCCTGCTTCTCTTCTCTTCTCTTTTATTTCTTTGTATGTTTTTCTATAGTCTAGGTTCGTTTTCCTATTCGCCTCTGTTCATTCACGAGCTGAATGAACTTAGCCTGAATCAATCCCGGCAACTTCACCTCAAAGAAAGAGACTCGTTGAACCTCCCGCGCTCGCCCGGAAGACACAGCACGCGCACGCCTCCCCTCAGACGACTCACGCTGCTTTTAAAGACACACGCAGGACTCTGCCTTCCTTCCTCATACAAAGAGAACCATATGCAAGTATCGATTATTGAATTGAACTTTTAATGTGATTTCTTTGTTGTCTCTCAAGGGTTACTGTCTGTGATTTTTGCCATAGCCTACTGCGATCTCTGATCGCAGATTTTTGCTTTCACTTCCGATCTCATCTCTCATCCTTCTCTCTCTCTCTCTCTCATCCTCTCTCTCATCCTTTTCTGTCATTCTATCTTTGGTACGATTTAAGTAACCTAATTTTACAAACACAGAGAGTTGTTTTTTTTCAAGGCCTGGAAAAGATACTCTTTCTTGTGTTTGTAAGAAGGATAATTTTCCTTGAGAGTTAAGTTAATCTTACGTTTAATGTTTGCTGGACAAACAGATTGTTTGATAGCTAAATTAATTCCATTAAAGTTATCCCATAACTTCGAGCTGAGATAAGACTATTGATGTATTAATGACGAACCATAACCCGTTATGGTAATCATTCATATATCAATCTAGTTCAGCTGCGATAAATTAATGTAACTGTAATATGCAAAATATTAATCATATTCATGATTAATTATTCAAATTCCCTATAGATCATTTGAGCTAATATTAATATTAATGTACAACCCATTGTTGCTACACTTGTTAGATCAAAAAGTAATCTGATTTCATAATGCATGTTATTGTAATGCGTTTTTTTACTCATAACATCAAAAAGTAATCTGATTATGTAATGCATGTTACTTGTAATGCGTTTCTTTACTCATAACATCAAAAAGTAATCTGATTACGTAATGCATGTTACTTGTAATGCGTTTCCTTACTCATAACATCAAAAAGTAATCTGATTACGTAATGTGCGTTATTGTAATGCATTTCTTTACTCATAACATCAAAAAGTAATCTGATTACGTAATGCATGTTACTTGTAATGCATTTCTTTACTCGTTACATCAAAAAGTAATCTGATTAGGTAATGCACATTACTTGTAGTTAATTACTTGTTAGATCAAAAAGTAATCTGATTAGGTAATGCATGTTACTTGTAACACATTACTTTACTTGTAACATCAACAAAGTAACCTGAATGCGTTATGCATGTTACTTGTAATGCATTACCCCCAACATTGATCATTTCAGATGAGATTGAAAAAAATGTATCGCTAGGTTTTCTCAGAGGAGGGCTATGATAGAAATGTGCATGTCCATCTTGAACATAATCAGAATTATCAGCTAATAAGGGTAAATATCCATACTCTGGTGCACTGGAGGGAGCATCTGAGTGGTTTCCACAGTTGTACCTTGACAGACTGTAGAAAATTCTGATGGAATCACGTCCTCATGTTCTGATATCAAAGATATGCAAAGTGCAACTTGTACGAAGTTGTATGAAGCCTTTGCAATATTTTGCTTTTTTTTTTTGTATATATTTTATAGTTTTCATATGATTTGATATAATTGTGTTGATTAGTTTGTTAAATTCACATACTTTATCTGTTTGATTATTGTCTTATATTTAATATAGTATATCTTAAGTTTAAACCATAAACGCATGCTGTCCACTCAAGTGGACATCTGAAGATCTCTTTGAAAAATTTGTAAAAAAAAAATTAATAAAAATCAGTTCTTGTTTTTCATGCCCTAAGAGCAATAAAAACACATAGGAAAAAAAATCCTGACTGAGGTTATCATAATGCATGCATGAAAGGGTTAAATTACATTTATATTTGCATTTATGTCAAAACCTAGAGACTTTCAAACATCAAAATGACATATTGATTGATTTGATTTTAATGATTTGATTTTAATGACCACACAGCCAAGCTGGTGGAATTTGTTTTCAGTACAGCTCTTTGGTACAGGTTCCAGCATTACATTAAACAAACAATAAACATATAAAATAAAATAACATACATAAAAATACAGACAAACACATAGATACATAATATATTATATATTAATATATGTATATGTATGTCTAAATGACATATAAACATCTTTTCCTATTCTGTTTTGCCTGGAAACGCATCCAACACGCTTGCGTGTCGCGTGGAAAATAGGTATGGGTTCTATTTCTAGCGTGAGCCGATAATCTATTTCTGGGTGTCACGCAGGCAGTGTGCAAGCTCTAACCTGTTAACATGGGAGCCGAAATAAAAGAAATAAAAACGGACACGCCACGCAGCTGAGACGCCACGCAGCCAGTGTGTCGCCGGTGTTACAATATATTTGGTTTCTGAAATATTTGGTTCCAGTGGGTGGGGCTATCATGAATATTCATGAGATCATATCGTGGGGAGGGTGACCAATACTACAGGCGAGTGGAACAGAAATAGTTAGCGAGCACCTCAGATCACGTTTTGCACTAAAATACTCCTATAACTGGTCACATTTTGTAAATAATGAATCGATTTTGTAGCATGTGTTTACCTTAACTATTACAGACCTGGGGTCTCATTTATAAACGTGGCGTACGCACAAAACGTGGCTGAAAATGTGCGTACGCCGCTTAAGTTGTGATTTATAAAAACAAACTTGACGGGAAAATTTGTGCACCTGCACGCAAACTCTGACCTATGCGTACGAACGTTTTGGAGATGGAGCAGTTTGGCGACACCGATGGTGAGCTGGAGTTAAGCGTCTTTTTGTTCACTTTTAGACAGAAAATCTAAAGAAATACAAGATAATACAAATATAATTTCACTCACCAAGCCTGTCACTTGAAGCAAATATCCATCCCTTCTTAAATGTCTGCGCCAGCGAGCGCGTTGGGCCGTTTAGTGAAATAAACTGACGCAAATAACAGTTTAAATAAATAAAATAATGATTTAAACTATGTTTTACTTCTGATATAAACATTTAGATTAAATATGCCATTCAAATTAATGGAGAACACTTAAACATGAAATCATTACTGAGAAGTTACAACATTTTTTATATTCAAATTCAATCAATAGAAATATTTATTGTGGATGCGATGTTTTTGAACACTTTTCCTGTAGCGTGCTGTGTTTTCATGTTTTAACCACAGAGATAATTGCTAATCATGATAATACAAGATTGTCTGAGAAAATTGTTTCGTGCAAATAATGCCCAAGGCCTATCTGTTTCCATTAAAAATATAAATCAATTAAAAATACAATTCGGCCAGTGGAAAAGATGAAATGTATTTTACACTATTTGATTTATGTATTCAAAAACAAGTACATGAACAAGGCAAGTACATGATTTTTATTAATGTAATGTGTCTTGTACCGTTAAACGTTATCACGTGGATGAATAATCATATGCAAATGATATGCAGATGAGGATATGCATAGTAAAACTAGGCGTTGTAAGCTCCATATATGGTTATTTCGGGGTGGAGACGCATGTGCGCACAATCTTCCGCTGACTGGGATTTATAAAGTGAATTCTGCGCAGGTTCTGGCGTACGAACGGTTTTATAAGTCTGAATATTTTTTTGCGTACGTTATTTTTGGCTTTCAGGCGCACGTACACTTTTAGTAAGGTTCCTACGCACAGTTTTATAAATGAGACCCCTGATCACTATGTAGGACGCGTTGGAAGACAACACAACTACAAAACAAAATGCATATTTCTCAATTTCTCCCAGATTAGTTGTTGTTGACATTTTATGACAGCAGAACTGCACGTTTCTCATGAATGACTTAAAAAAAAAAAGCTTTTTAAATGTGTATGATTACATCTTTAACCCTCTGAGGTCGACAAACGCGCCCGCGCGTTTTGCTGGATTTTTTTCAGTTCAGTTCAAAAGAAATTAATTTTGCTCTGTTGACTTTGATATTACAAGCAAGTTTCATACATCAATCGATTCTGTTAAATGTGTATTATTTTTGTGTATACTCACAATAAAAACAAACTGTTGTGCTTTTTGCCAAATAAAGAAAAATAAACGTGATGCGAGTTCTGCCTTCTCTCTGTCAGTGAAGACCATTCTGAAACGCGTCCGAAAATGAACAATAACTCAGCGAATACTGAGTCAAACAGGCATACAGTCACACAGGCATGAAGCTTGAATTCTCTTCTTTAAAATTAGGTAATTTATATAAAAAACAAATATTCTCATCTTGTGAAATCTGTATTAAAAGAGAGCGATTCCAGTCGAGCTAATTAGAGCTCATTCAAAGGTAATGTGACTCCGCCCACGGAGAGCGCGTGCTATTCAAACGCAAATTACTGAGGCAAACCTGTGAACGCCCCCTTATCAGCTCGAGGAAACACAAGTTTAATCATATCATTGTAGCCTACGTGTTTACACCATCTGGCAGCGCTGTGAGGAATAATAATAATGGAAAATCTACCTCAGAGTGCGGGTATTGCAGGAGAGAGGATCCGAATATGATATGTAGTAAGTTTTTTTTCCTTCTCAAGTTAATCGCGTTTCTGTGAATGAATGAATGGCAGCCGCAGAGATGCGCGCTGTTTATCACAGCTTGCAAAAAGACAGTTTAAATTTAAATTGCGTCTCTGTGTGAATGAATGATGATGTTTTAGCAAACTGTATTGCTATACTGAGCTGAGTAAAAATCGACAGAAATATGTTGAAATAAAATGTAGGCTATTTGTATAAGCAACGTATTAAACTGAAAATTAACATTTATATGCCCTAATATTTCATAAAAACAACGTTACAGTCAGGCGTTTCTGTTTGTGAATGAATGTTTCGGTTTTAGCAAACTGTATTGCTATACTGAGTAAAAATCGACTGAAATATGTTGAAATAAAATGTATTTGTATAAGCAACGTATTAAACTGCAAATTAACATTTATATTTCTTATAATAAAAATGAAAGACCTATGTTACAGACATATGAAAGACAACATTTCGTTGATTAGTTTTGGATAGATTATACATTTTTACTGTAAAATATCTGCCAACTCAAATAAGCCAATATTTGTTTGCCAATATTTTCTCATGTTAAATATAGTATGTTTTCTCAAAAATAAAGTAATCAAATAATCAATCAAATCCTTAACTTTGAAATATGTATGATAAAATGTATACTTTAGTTTTTACAAAGAAAGATTACACTTGAATTGTTGTTGTAATTGTAACCTTTTTAATAAAAAAATATATTTACAAGGTAGATGTAAACAAACTATTAAAAGGTAAATATAAGCCTTTTCTTTAAATAATTTTTATTGTGTTTTATTAGTGACAAATTTGGGGAGAGGATAAATATTCCAAAACTGAAAATACAGTATGAGAATTAACTGCACAATTACTAGACATGTTTTCCTTGGATATTATAGGCCAAACTGCAAGCACAATATGTGGAAAAATAAAAAAGAATTGAGATGCTTCCAACTGTTGCTCTTGCATTCTTGTGGCTCAGTGACTCACCTGAATGAATGGCTAATTAAGTATGCAGGCCCCATTGTCTCCTAAGGTGTGAACCACTAAATATGCATGATCGGTGACGCCCACTCCGCATATTGCCTTTCCAAACAGAAAGTGCTTTGCAAAATTCAAATCAATGTATTGTGTTATGTGAATGATTAGGCAGGGTGATTTTCACATCATTTTGAAGAAAAAACACTAGGCAATGACATCTATTAGACAAAAGTCTTATTGGCACATATTTAGTATGTGTTTTATGGCCTTATTTCAGAAACTTTAGTTTTTAGTTTTTTCAATAACCACGCATAAACATTATTCTCTCAAAAATGCAGACATGTACATTCTTGTTGCTCACATATTATGGTAGCCCTGTTTGTGCTAAATAGTGTGTAATTTTTTTTTGCCATTAATATGTTTATAAGCAACTGAAAAAAGCACAAATGTCAGGGCATGTCAGAACATCTCAAGGACCCCAAAAACACCTTAGACCCCAGAGGGTTAAAGGAACACTCCGACTTTTTGGGACTTTAGCTTATTCACAGTATCCCCCAGAGTTAGATAAGTCCATACATACCCTTTTAATTTCTGTGCGTTCTGTAAGTGTTATTTGACGCACCCACCGCTAGCCTAGCTTAGCACAAAGACTGGATGTAAATGGATAATGGTAGCATACTAATCCCAATAAGTGACAAAATAATGCAAACATTTTCCTATTTACATGTTGTGATCTGTATAGTCACAGCGTGTACAAATAACAAGGCTATATGAGACAGAGACCATTTTTAATCGTATAAATACTGGGAACTATATTCTCACTAGGCGTAGGAGCACAGCTAAAGTTACTTGGGCGGAGTGATTAGCGCAGCACACGAGACGCCCTGTGATGAGGAGCAGAGAGTTCGCTCAGAGTTGGAGTAATAGAGTCAGTAATTACTAGATAGTAAATTTATAGTTTACAATCATGGGTGTTCGCTGTATTGTAAAGAGCTGCAACAATAAACAGGGGAGACCAGGTAATACCATGATGTTTCATAGAATTCCAACCAAAAACGCTGACCTGATGAATCGATGGCTACTTGTTCTGGGTATAGATCCAAACACACCTGTAAACATCATCAAGAAGTATTTCGTTTGCTCTGAACATTTTACTATAGACGACTATTTTGAAAAAATGCAAGTTGCCACACGGACCATGAAACGTGTGCTAAAGGATGCAGCCATCCCATCGATAATAAAGACAGGACAAATTGGATCACCTGTTGCTGCGGTAAGTGTTCCGTTATGTTTTGAGATGACTAACATTAGCCATACTGTAACAGTGCCATGCTGTAATGTAACCTTAGTAGTGACACTATTACGTGAATAGGGGCTCCGTTTATCCCCTTTGTAACGTAAATGACTCTGGGTCAATGCGAATTAGCTCAAGAATATAGGGAATTTGGGAAATATTACTAATCATAACTCTCTAATTCATAAATCGCATATACATTACTTTATCAATTTTCGGTATTTACCTCTTGGCTGGCCTGGTCTCTTTTATCAATCATTCACTTGTCCAGCAAATGTATGTAAGATAGCTTATCACAGTTCAGCCAGGGTATTACCGTATTTACAAACTCCAAGAAAGTTTTATCTTCTGGCCACGAACATCAAACTTTCTGAGTTTATGAATTAAAAACTACTCAAGGTTATAATATCGAGCTTGTAGCTTAGATCTTTGATTTCATTGACTTATAAGGTGGGTTTTCAAACACAGAGACAGTTAAAAGTATAAATGGGTTTATTAATACAATGGCACACACTAGAGATTATATAAGCTACAAATATAAACGTACGTAAAATGCAAACAATAAAAACAAACAAACATTTAAACAAACATGACGTGATCGGAATGAATGACATGAAAGAAAGAAAGAAAGAAAGAAAGAAAGAAAGAAAGAAAGAAAGAAAGAAAGAAAGAAAGAAAGAAAGAAAGAAGAGATAGAGGGTAACTTAATTCACAGACCTACGAGCTAGACACCAGGAATCAGCTGTTAGAGAGAGAGATACTTGCGAGATGTTGTACTCTTTCAGTGTGATGCTGGAAGAGGGCGCGCGTGTCCGGCTGGTTTGCATCTAGCTTCGTCTTCTGGGTCGTTTCGCAAGACGATGTAAAGGCTCACTTGAGTTTAACGTTACCGAGAAAGTTCAGATCATTTCCCTTGTGGAGGGGAAAGGCGAGTAGGAACTTAGTTGCAAAGAACGGCAGCTACGACTCAAACATGTGTTGGTCCGAGGAGAAGGCCGAAGCCTTTCCAGAGGTTCCTGGAGAAGCGTTGCCGGGGAGAAGAGGAGGAAGGGGTGAGAGCGAGCGATGAGAGATGAGAGAGAGAGCGAGAAGAAGAGGTCTCTTCTTTTTAAAAGACATCTGTTTACGCCCTCTTTTTGGGACAACAGCAAATCAGATCTTCTGATCTGAGGCGGGAAGAAAGTTTCTTTGTTTGTGAAGAAACGCCTACTTTGACTGTCATGTGAGAGATCGAAAATAGCATTCATATTTAGAAATATGGTATTTCCTGGAATAAATGCATATTATTGTACTTTGCAGTCAAGATTCGACTCCGACATGTTTTTCCCATTACATTGACACCTCGAATGACGTTTTTGCATGAAAGAAATACAGGGTTACATAATTTCCTCATAATCACTAGCATAGTGATTTTGATTATCATAATAACGTTGCATAGATACCTCAGACATTATCTGGCCAATTATACACACATAAAAATACATATCAAAAACATTGCTATTGGATCACATGTGTGGAAATGTCTGTTTCAAAAAGTCCACGAGTGTTTGTGTGTGTGCCTTGGAATGTCACGAGTCTATAAAGTCACGGGGAGTTCACGCTGAACTGGGGGGGGATACCAGCCACACGGGCGCTGGTGACTTACCCCCGTAGGGAATAATTAACCAGAGCTGTCTTCCTAAGGACAAAGAAGATGTGTTCGACACCCTCATGATTCACTTAATTTGAAACGCAGATGTCTGTATGTCATTGTTGCTACACGTTTATTGTTATTATTGTGTTGTCATGAACACACTGTATCGCTCAATAACAAATGAGCAGCGCTAAATGTAACTCTCAGGACTGTAACATTCAACTTGCTAATGAACAGCTTCCAAAGTTTGTAACTCCTCGTCTGTGTATTCTGGCTCAAAACTATATGGTTCTGGATCTTGGTTTGATACACAGTAAAATTCCTCTGACAATTCCTCAAAGTCAGCCATGATCACGAGTCACGTTCGCTACTAGCTAGTTAGTCACGTTTGTTTTGTTTACGGAACCATCAACAGGGCGTCTCGTGTGCTGCGCTAATCACTCCGCCCAAGTAACGTTAGCTGTGCTCCTACGCCTAGTGAGAATATAGTTCCCAGTATTTATACGATTAAAAATGGTCTCTGTCTCATATAGCCTTGTTATTTGTACACGCTGTGACTATACAGATCACAACATGTAAATAGGAAAATGTTTGCATTATTTTGTCACTTATTGGGATTAGTATGCTACCATTATCCATTTACATCCAGTCTTTGTGCTAAGCTAGGCTAGCGGTGGGTGCGTCAAATAACACTTACAGAACGCACAGAAATGAAAAAGGTATGTATGGACTTATCTAACTCTGGGGGATACTGTGAATAAGCTAAAGTCCCAAAAAGTCTGAGTTTTCCTTTAAATAAATATTTAAATATTTATTCTGTCATCCTAAATTGTTTGCATATTCAGATAGTCTTTATTGAAGTTATAGGCTGATTGCTCAAGACAACGCAAGAACTTGGAGTTGCATGTTTTGAATGTTGCTTTACAATCAACTGAAAATCATTTTTATATACAACCCCCGTACTTAGAAGGTTATCATAAATGTTAAACTTAAGTTGCATGAACAGTTGTTTTCTCTTGCAATGTTTTAGAATGTTGGTCAAATTAAGTGATAATTATTTCAATTGTATTGATGTGTAACCTCTAAAGTAAAGCTCATCCATTCACATCATCCTATTCATAAGTGAACACAAACACACTGGTGTATATTACAAAGCAAGGTCCAACTAAAGTAATGTTATGCTTAGTTTTCTGACCTCATTATGTAATAACAGCCAAGTTTGGTGACCAAATAATTACTACATCACATGATGGGTTAGGATTTGCTCCATGAATGTAGCTCTAAATTGAAACTGAGCTATACGCATTTTCACATATAGGAACTTGTGGTTAAATGTTTTCCAGGAGTCTGTGAGATGTTTCTTGAAGGCATGCTCTGTACATTGAACAGTACTCAGGAAAAGAAACAAGGAAGAGACCACTTTTATGTTTTAAGGCATTATTCAAAACAATGTAACAATCCAAAGGTAAGTGTACTTAACTGTAACAAAACAGACAAAATGCTAGAAAATTGATTCATTTGGTTTTATTTTTATTTGGCACAGATTTCTGTTTTCACAGATTTTCTTTTATTTTGTCAAATTTCTGACGGTGCATTGAAATCATGCTGTGGATGGGAGTACCAAATGAAAGGCTTTGGCACCCAGGGCAAATAAAAACCTGTTTCTTGTTTGGCCGGTTCACACATTTCCAATGGTACCAGCCATAGCAACTGTCACATTCAATCTGAAAGAGACAGTGACATTATGAATTTATCAAATTAAATGAGCAAAGTTAGATAAAAATAAACCCAAAAGTCAATGTTGTCCTGTGTGTGAGGATATTTGTCCCCACATGACAAGCAGGTCTTCTGTGGAAACAAAGGCATCAAGGAGGTATTTGTGTAATGATGCATATCACCAACCAATATCATGTATAACTTGGGTTTAAAAAACAAACAAACAAAAAAACACCTGTTTGCTGTAGCACACACAGGCCTATGTTTTGCCGCATCAGAGCAACATCTGCATCAGTGCATGGAAACTCCAAACTGCCCCCATTTAGAACTGCTTCAGCAAACTACAAAGAGCATTGACAAAGCAAATCAACATTTTTATTATATATATGCAACAATTCTGTACCTAGCAGACAAATACACCACATGAATTCCCATCCCTTTGGATGCTGTTGACATTGCAATGTTTGACATTGCCATTTTGGGGTTGGAGTGCCTTTGCTGGCCATAAATTCACTTTGGTAGAAGAAAAGAAGATTAATAAAAATAACAGACCAACATTTTGAGTGTTTTCATACATTTGTCCTTACCTTACAACCATTCTGCAGTGAAGCAGTTTGCCTCTGCTTTCACCAAAGGAGTTTACATACAAAATGATTATTTCTTTGGGATATATCATCTGTCAAGATGGGGTCATGAATTAATGACTCACATTTAAGCCTTTGTAGTTTACAGAGAAGGATGGAGAAAAAAAGGAACAAAGCAGGAGTGTCCAGTGGTCAGTCTCGTTAACTGACCCCATCAGCACATCATATGCCTCTAGATCCATCTACAGCATACAGGTATAAATGTGGCATTCCAATAACAGATTACCAAATTATCTGAGAACATGATAGTTACTTGTATGGCATCAGGATTTTTTGTTTTTTACCCTTTTCATCAAACTGGCCTTCATCTTCCAAATATTTGTGGTTTGAAAGGAATCCAGGACAAATGCCCTTCCTGAATAATTCCTCACAAGGCAGGTCAGGTACGCATTAATGACCTGTGGTCAAAAAGAATGATGACAGACTTGCAAGGTATAACTGTATGACTACAGAATATGGTCTATTCTAAAAGCAAAATGACAGTGAACGACAGGAAATTGTATCAATCATGTTAACTGCAGCACAAACCTCACTTTCAAGTTTAGCACCAGGTTTGAGGCGTTCCAAATCCCAGGTAAAGACCTTGTACGGGCCAACTTTACTGCAAAGTTTCCCACCCATTTTCCTTGCCCATATGTCTTGCAAAACTATAGAGAGATAGAGAAGAAAATCTTGAACAAATGTTATTTACATGTAGGAGAAATTATGAAGGAAAACACATACAACACTTACCTGAAGAACAAGGTATTTGGGGGGAATGCTGTACGACCAACTGGGTGGCAGGACTGAAGGTAGGCTGGGGGTCAAGGCCAGGTAAAGGTGGAGACTGGATGGCAGGACTGGAGGTAGGCTGGGGGTCAAGGTCAGGTAAAGGTGGAGACTGGGTGGTATGACTGGAGGTAGGCTGGGGGTTAAGGCCAGGTAAAGGTGGAGACTGGGTGGCAGGACTGGAGGTAGGCTGGGGGTCAAGGCCAGGTAAAGGTGGAGACTGGGTGGCAGGACTGGAGGTAGGCTGGGGGTCAAGGCCAGGTAAAGGTGGAGACTGGGTGGCAGGACTGGAGGTAGGCTGGGAGTCAAGGCCAGGTAAATGTGGAGACTGGGTGGCAGGAGTGGAGGTAGGCGGGGGGTCAAGGCCAGGTAAAGGTGTAGACTGGGTGGCAGGACTGGAGGTAGGCGGCGGGTCAAGGCAGGCAGCAGAAATGGATTTTGAAGATGGTGGGCCAGCAGGTGTTGGATTAAAAATAACAGAACACTGTGTTCCAGGATGCATTACGACATGAGGGAGGGGCATGGAAAAAGGCACATTGAGAGGTAGTGGTACATGCTGCAGGGAAAGGTGTGTATAGGGCAGGGTAACAGGGTGGAGGAAAGGCATGAATCTGAGAGGTGCTTGCAGAACAGGGTACTTGGGAGGAACGTGAGAGACTAAAGGCACAGTAGCAGGAGGGCAAAACTTTTGAACTTTTAGTGGAGGATCCTCCAAAAAATTAATTAAATGGTCAATGTTGATTTGGGGAATTTGTTCCCCCACCAAATCAATGGATTTGCCCTCCACTTTTATAACGGTGTAGGGACCCAAATAATCTGTATCGGTTTTGCGGGATGCATTCTTCATCTGCCATTCATGTATTGTTTTATCAGTTGAATGGTCACTTTCATACCCCTGAATTGTGCCATTTAATCTTTCAACCAGTCCATTGGTCTGCGGGTGGTATGGGGAACATAAACTTCTTTTAATGCCAAGTACTTGGCAGACAGCCATATTGATCTATACAAACCAACACAAGACTTTAATTATTAATATTTTTCCAATTATTCAAATCTTAAAGGAGTAATTATCTAACCTTGTTCACAAATGTTTTGCCTTGATCAGTCAAAAACCTTTTTGGGGCACCAAAATCTGTAAAATAGCTTGACAGTGCAGGCTGTTACCTCCTCAGCACTCTTAGTCTTTAGTGGGAAAGCCTCACACCACTTTGTGAAATAGTCTACCATTACACAAATGTACTGGTAGCCCTCTTTAGTTGGTATGAGCTTTCCCACTAAATCCATGCCAACAATGTCCCATGGCTCAGCCACCTGACAAAAAAAAAAAAAACATTATTACTTTCTTAAAGTGAGAATATTCTTCATTAAACAAACACACAACTTTACCTCAATAGGGGTATATTCAGCTTTGTCCTTAATTTCAGCTTGTTTTTTTCTGGCATGCTGCACAGTGCATAACCTAAAACATTTTTGTTTAATTTAATTTTGATAGAGCTAGGAAAGTATTAAGACATGAATGTTAATTGCATTCAATTGCAGTCACCCAGGTTTTAATATCAATGGTTATGGTAGGCCAATAAAACCTTTTACTAATGGCATCAGATGTCTTCTGAACACCACAGTGTGCACCAATCGGACTGCTGTGGAACTCATCAAATACCCGTTTGGCCTCCTCTGTTGAGTCCAAAACTTTGGCCAGTACACCCTCTCCTCTTTGCAGTATATAGTATAAAACCTCATCTGAAAGTAGTTAAAAGTTTTGGTAATGAAGAGACTGTCAGAGAAATCACTAAGTGTGACTTCACTCACCCTTGATTGTGAAGTTCTGTGCCCTTCTAAGAAGGACATATTTTTCAATTTTAGAAACTCCATGGGGAACCTTTCCAGATTTTTTTTAACTCGTACAAGGTTTGAAACATTTCCTTATCCATATTGACAGCCAAAATGACAAATCAAAGATGGGTAGGCTTATTTATATGAATTGTGATTGAGACTCGTTATTCTTTTAACACATCTCCATAGATAATTGGATGTTGAATGCTTCACTAACTATCTGTAATGAACCATTTTTTTTTTTTTATTGGCCAGAGCTGTGTTCAATTAAGAATTGAACAGAAATTCAAGTTACAAAAAAAGTTTATCAGGAGTGGTTGATCATGGGCATATAATTAAAAAAGTAGTGTAATTTAAAGAAGAGCATACCATGTTAATAATATAATACATACATAAAGTAATCTAAATATCCTAAACACTATCTAGACTGTTTAAATTTGATAAACAAAAAGCATCTCCCTCAACACATTTATGTGTAAAATGTATTTTTTTATTTTTTTTTATTCTTGCATTCATTAACTGAAAATTACTTTTAGGGGCTGTTTACACCTGGCCACTTCATGCGTTTTCTCAGATCGGATAGCTATATCTGATTTATCAAAACGATTCCATATACACCTGATCACATAAATGTGTTTTTGCAAAACAGATATAAATCCGATCTTCAATTCCCGCGCTATATGCAAATTTAATGGAGTGCACGTCACGAAAGCAACAGATATGAGCTGCATTTTATTGATCATCAGCTAAAATTTTCAAAATCAAAGACCGCAACAAGAGAAAGCGGCAACAGCCCTGGTAAGATCATTTCGTTTCTTTACTTTTAATGATGATGATTGTGTGTTAAGCGTCTGCGTCACTTTGATTTACGATAGTTTGCACGTTGGCTTAATGAATAGATGCTCAGCTTCTCATCTGCGGTGATGCGTGTTCCAGTAGCGTCGTCATATCTGGCTATAACATATAACGCGCTCTCACACGTTTATTTTTTTAGCATTTTTGGGAGTAGTACAATTTACATATGTGGTTTCAACAACCAGATGCATTTACACTTGTCCAGTTTTGTCTGGAATGCGGCCCAGACCACCTCCTAAAGTGGTTTGAGCGATCGGATTCAAATCCGTCTCAAATGCGTTTCGGAGGGCATTTACACCTGGTCTTTTCACGATCGGATAGCTATCCGATCTGAGAAAACGCATGAAGTGGCCAGGTACACAGCCCCTTAGATAGTGTCATTTCTGACCTATACATTTCCTTAATTTTTGGTATACCCGAGGCTTCTACACCAATGTGTTTTTGTGTTCACTTATTTAGACAGATGACATAAGAATGATAACATTACTAAACTGATAAGATGTAGGCCTAATTTTTGTTTAACCCTCTGGGGTCTAAGGTGTTTTTGGGGTACTTGAGATTTTCTGACATGCCCTGACATTTGTGCTTTTTTCAGTTGCTTATAAACATATTAATGGCAAAGGTATGATTACACTCTATTTAGCACAAACAGGGCTACCATAATATGTGAGCAACATGTATGTACATGTTTGTATTTTTGAGAGAATAATGTTTATGCATGGTTATTGAAAAAACTAAAAACTAAAGTTTCTGAAATAAGGCCACAAAACACATACTAAATATGTGTCCACAAGACTTTTGACTAATGGATGTCGTCACCTAGAGTTTTTTCTTCAAAATGATTTGAAAATCATCCTGCCTAATCATTCACATAAAACAATACATTGATTTAAATTTTGCAAGACACTTTCTGTTTGTAAAGGCAATATGCGAGTGGGCGTCAACGATCCAACATACATATATATATATACTGTATATATATTCTACCAAATTGGTTCACAGTTGGAAGCATCTCAATTTTTTTTATTTTTCCACAAATTGTGCTTGCAAATTGTATAATATCCAAGGAAAACATGTCTAGTAACTGTGCAGTTAATTCTCATACTGTATTTTCAGTTTTGGAATATGTATCCTCTCCCCAAATTTGTCACTAATAAAACACAATACAAATTATTTAAAGGTCCCGTTGCATGCGATTCCATGTTTCAAACTTTAGTTAGTGTGTAATGTTGCTGTTAGAGCATAAATAATATCTGTAAAATTATAAAGCTCAAAGTTCAATGCCAAGCGAGATATTTTATTTAACAGAAGTTGACTACAAAAAACGGCTCGATTGGACTACACCCCTCTACATCCTGCATTAGTGACATCACCAGAACCGTTTCTTGACTAACCTCCGCCCACAGGAATGCTCCCTCAACTCTACTGGCTACTTGCGCACTTCTTATAACTTAGCCTACTGTGTTTACTCAGCTCTTACGGTGATTTTCTGAAGTAAAACTGACGCTTCATCTTTTGTGTGGTGTACAATAAACTTTAATAAACTCATCAGTACATGTTTGATCATCATTCAGACAGCAGACTTGTAGGCTATTAATAAATAATGGATACATAGCCTACAAGCAGATGACAAATAAGTTATAATAACCGTAATTAAACTACTAAACCATACCTGTTTCATCTCTATACAGCACTCTGACTCTGTAGGCATTATTGTCCGACTCGAAATGAACGCCGTTACAGAGAGTTTCTGATATTATCATCATTCCGTGAGATGAATTTTTCCTGACAGACTGAGCACGAGCTCATGAAGCTCCGCCCCCTGTGTCGTCCAGCAGCACCTCATTTGCATTTAAAGGGGACACACTGAAACGGCTCGTTTTTCTGAGCCCCAAAAAATGTCAATTTAAACATGCTGTAAAAAATGATCTGTTGGGTATTTTGAGCTCAAACTTCACATACACACTTTGGGGACATCAGAGACTTATTTTACATCGTGTGAAAAGGGGCATAGAACGGGACCTTTAAAGAAAAGGCTTATATTTACCTTTTAATAGTTTGTTTACATCTACCTTGTAAATATATATATATATTTTATTATTAAAAAGGTTACAATTACAACAACAATTTAAGTGTAATCTTTCTTTGTAAAAACTAAAGTATACATTTTATCATACATATTTCAAAGTTAAGGATTCATTACTTTGTATATAGCCTACATTGGAACAAACACTATAAGAACATTTTCGATTATTTTAGACAAAACACTATATTTAACATATGAGCAAAAATTGGCAAACAAAAGCTTATTTGAGGTGGCAGATATTTTACAGTAAAAAAGTATAATCTATCCAAAACTAGTCAACGAAATGTTGTCTTTCGTTTTTATTATAAGAAATATAAATGTTAATTTGCAGTTTAATACGTTGCTTATACAAATACATTTTATTTCAACATATTTCAGGCGATTTTTACTCATCTCAGTATAGCAGCTATAATTATTATTATTATTATTATTTTAAAATACTTTTTTACTGTGCAATTTTTTTCTAATTTCTTTGAGTTAGACCGAACTTTTATTTTGGTGGGTTGTAGACATTTGAGTTTCTGTGTGTTTTAATAAACTATTATTATTATTATTATGCCTACTTGAAGTATACTCTACTGTGCAATAGTAATATATTTCTGTTATAATTCTTCAAGTTATACTATACGAACTTTTATTTTGACAGGTTGTCGTAAAGACATAACAGTTTCTGTGTGTATATGAAACGAATGAATGACGATAGTTTTGTCAAATGAAATGGTGAAATTCGCATGAAGTCACTCTCATAGCAGCTCTGCGATGAAGTGCACATGTGTAGCCTACATCATGTCTCAATACAGTGAAACACTGAAAACACCACAAGCGTGAGTCACGTGTGCTTCTGTGTGTGTGGGTGGGTGTAGTGGAGCACACATTGAGCGCTCATTCCCAGAGACGCGTAGAACAATTGCAGTCTCTTTTAACTTTAATATTCATATACACTAGTCCATATCGAGATTTGATTCATTGTACAGCACTACTTTAGATTTATTCATTCAAAAATAGCCAAATTCCGTGACGTTCTGCTTTATACAGCAAGTTCCATTTGTTACATGGATTCCGCGATTCGATCCATGTCGCTTCGCAAACACAGACGGGGTGAATTTATGAATGAAAGTGTGAAAGTTCTGACAAACGAAGTTGTTACGTATCCTCAAGCTTTTTTAAGTGGGTATACGGAAATCCTTGGCCTTTTCTAGTGGGTATACGGCGTATACCTGCGTATCACGTAGACTACACAATAGAGTTTGCTAAAAGTGGATCATTCATTCACACACAGAAACGCGATTCAAATTTAAACCGTCTTTTTGCGAGTTGTGATAAACAGCGCGCATCTCTGCCGTTCATTCATTCACACACAGAAACGCGATTCACTTGAGAATGAAAAAAACGTACTATAGTATTCCATAGCGATCCGTTGCTCCTCGAAATACCCGCACTTCTGAGGTACATTTTCCATTATTATTATTACGATAGTATTATTCCTCACAGCGCTGCGAGACGGTGGAAACAAGTACAATTATCTGAATAAACTTGATGTGTTTTCTCGAGCTGATATGGGGGCATTCACAGGTTTGCATGGATCGCCTCAGTCATTTGCGTTTGAATAGCGTGCGCTCTCCGTGGGCAGAGTCACATTAAAAATAATGAGCTGAGATGAAAACGACTGACATCTCTCTCTTTTCATACATTACATAAACTGAGATTTTTTTTATATATATATATATATATAAATTACTTCATTCAAAAGAAGAGAATTCAAGCTTCATGCCTGTGTCTGTATGTCTGTTTGACTGAGTATTTGCTGAGTTATTGTTCATTTTCAGACGCGTTTCAGAATTGACTTCACTGACAGAGAGAAAGCAGAACTCACATCATGTTTATTTTTCTTTATTTGGCAAAAAGCACAACACTTTGTTTTTATTGTGAATATACACAAAAATAATACACACTTAACAGGATCGATTGATGTATGAAACTTGTTTGTAAGATCAAAGTCAACAGAGTATTTTGAGTCTCGTTTGAACTGATAGGAAAAAAAGCGAGCAAATCACGCCGGCGCAGGCGCGCTGGAAGCTGTCTCATGGAGGGGGGGCTGGGGGCTGGGTTGGAAAATATGTGACGTCATTATGTTGTGGCCAACGACAAGACATGAAATTTCTCTGTACTGTATATGTGTTGTAGCCATTAAAGAAAACATTTAGTTTCATATTTATGCTTAAATATTAAAGGCTAATGTTATTTTTTTATTTAATCAATGTTGATTATGAAAGTGAGCATATGCAGAATGAGAAAGATAAAGATACATCATGAGATGTGCAATATATCTGGAGACGTGGAGTGGGTAAGACATGATTTTTACCACTTCATTGAGTTTTGTTTTGTAGAAAGACTATTTTTAAAAGATTTTTGTTTTGTATAAATTGTATAATAATTTTGATCAATGTTTTATCAACCAAATGCCTGTATTTAATAAATAAGACGCAAATATATAGCAGACAATGTAATAAGGTGCCGACACGATCACTTGCATTGCACGTGAACTGGAGGGCGCCGAAACTCAGCTTGTGCATCACAGATTTTAGAAATATAGGCTATCTATTATAGAAAGCTTGAAAAGTCTAAAGTCTTTTAAACGTAAATATTCAAAACGAAAAGAAATAGGCTATTCTCTGATTATATAATCCATATGGAATGTGTATTTCACATGCATTTCTCTCTGGCGTTCATGGCGAGTCTGCATCGTCAACTCCATCTTTGCAGCATCACAGAAAACACCAGTTTATTAATAAGCAATTAAATGTCTCCTTGCTATTTTTGACACATTCATAATTTTGCCAGTTCTTTGTGGCAATCTTTATGCGTGTGGCCATGCGCTTGAGTGCGGCTATATTATGTACAGGCTACACGCTCATTATCATGTATATAGACTATTTAAGTAATAAAATTAATATAAAGGGGCAATTTGTACACTAATCTACTAGTCGACTAGAAAAAACTTTAGTCGGAGGCAGCCCTTATTCCACGTATTTTTGAACCAGCAGGCCATTCTGGGTTGAGCGAGCGACCCTGAGCGGAATGAGCGAGCGAGCGGAATATTCAGAAATGCACTCTCCACTCACGTGCTCTGAACGTAACAAAGCATGACAAATTAAAACTTGATTTCATTTTCTCCGTAGCTTGAACACTCACTTCATTAGGCATAAGAGAGTTAGTTAACGCTGTCCATTTATTTATTTTTATTTCACGTTTTTAATGTACAATATTATGTTAGTTCACAGCCCCCCACTTGGGGGTGCTGATGCTATGACGAGGGGGCTGCAGCCCCCGCAGCACCCCCCTTCCCGCGCTACTGCGCCGGCGCGATTGTCGACCCCAGGTTACAGTTATAAATGAGAAATGGGACACACTGCGGTCTCACAGACTTAACGGACATGCGCACGCGGCAGCCATTGTAAGTCCACAAGACCGAAAGTGCACATGAAGTGTGCCATTTGGGACAGGGCCTAAGACGCAGTGCCGTCGCTGCTCTTTGATGTGAATGCTCAATTGCGCATCAATAATAGTCACACGGACGTAGCTGTTCTAGTTCTATTGCACGCATAATCTCGCTGCAATACGTTTTTATCAAGTAGAATAATACAGCATAATCATGCACATAGTCTCAGCTATGACTTTTTGCTATTTATTTCAGAGGGAAAAAAATCAACTGTGCAACGAGTGGCTTTACATAAAGTCAGCTCGAGAATTTGTCTGAATACATACATAGATCCGCCTACTTAACCAGTGTATATCGTAATGGTCCAGTGGTAGAACTTTCGCCAAGCGTGTCAGAGGTTCTGGGTTCGAATCCGCACTCGTATATATATATATTTTTTTTTTTTCGTATAACGTTAGTTATTTTTTTTCCCATTAAAACCGATTATGTTCATCAGTGGTTGTATATCAAGCAGGGACACATTTGTGTGCATTATGTTAGAGTATCCGCAACGGACTGAAGCGCGCGTCCAAATGAAGACAGTGCGGCGTGTGCGCGAGCCACACAAGAAAACACTGTATCCGTGCCACTGATCGCAGCTGCAACGAGCACTTTGATCCCTTGATAAAAAACACATTTCAGCGCTAGATCGTCTCTTATTTAAAAGAAAAACGAACGAAATGAATGCTCTGCCAGTTTACTGGAGATGTTTATTTGTAGAATTGTTACATTCGTGCTGCGAGATGTTTTAAAAAGTGGTGGGGACAAAAACAAAACAAAAAACCCCCCAAAAAAACAGCAGGATTGCGAGGCCCCCTAGTGGCGCGAGGCCCTGTGCGGTTGCACAGTCTATGCGACGGCTCTGCTAAGACGCGATAGGGCTGTAGCAACGTTGTTGCGCGACATTCAGCAACTGAGAGACGACATTCTGACCATTTTTAGCGCAATTTTCCACCGGACAAAATTGCGATTGTTAACTCATGATTTCTGTTCTGTCTGTGCGCACCAATCTTGCACTTCTATCTACTCCTCAACCAGACCACCTAGAGACTTCGGGTTTTCGGCATTATGTTAAGGAAGGAAAAAATTCTGTTTTTTGCAAATTTCTCGGCAACCATAATAGCTATTGAGTTGAAACAAATTGCAATCGATAGCTTCTAAAATTTACAATAATATTAGAAAAAAGAATTGATCAAAAATCTTTCCTTTATGCTTCAAAAATTAATTAAAACTTTATATGAAGGGAAATAAGAAAAATATTGCCTTTTCACCTATAAAACTATTGTTCCACAGAAATACGTAAGGAAGGTATTCACAAGAGTCATGAGCACAATTAATTCCACTGAATTACGGCAAGAAATCAATGAAGGTATCGATCAAGATTTGGAGAAGGAGCAAGAATATATGAGAAAACGACAAGAGGTTGTTGCAAAATAAATGGAAGAACGTTCAGCAAAGCGACAAAAGATGGCGACATCCACACCAACGGCTTCCTCATCAGGCGTATCTGATTTCTACGATGACTCGTGGCTTTCAGAGGATGTTTTGGCAAATATCTCGAAAGCAGAAGAAGAGTTTACAAAGTCACAAGCCAATAGTCAAGCAGAAAAGAAGGAAGAATCTGAAGAGGACAAAGCAGAAAAGGAAGCTGATACAGAGAAAATTGAGGATATTTAGTGAACACAAGATGTAAAAAATAATGAGCTAATAAAAAAAATGATGTTCAACTAGTCAAGTGATTGTGCCTTTTTTATTATCCATTGCTGATTTGATTTCAGAAAGTTCATTTCAATTTCAAGAGAAAGTTATATTCTCGAGCAACTTATTTTCTCTTTCATTTACTATCTCTTAGTGTTGTGATCCCATGACGTGAGAAAATTGTTTTTTTTTTTTATAATGCTAGATAGACCTATAGATATGATATCCCCCATTTAGCATTTTATGTTTTGAGGTTAATTTTTAATTAGTCAGATGTTAGATAATTATATACTTTTTAAAATTTTGTTTATCCTTATTATTATTTAATGGGGCTATCAGTAAATTAGCCTAATCATAATCAACACCTGCATGTGTAAACTTTGAAGAGTAAAAATGACAGAAGGTTACGTTAATTCAACTTTATTAAAACTGCATAATGGTAGGCCTTATCAAATAGCACTTCCAAAAGTCACACATTTGTGAAAAAAAAGAAAATACTAAATGACTGAGTATAATAAATAAACCATAAAAAAGCAAAGCTCAGACCATTTAATGAACAAAACCGGGTTCTGTACATGGCAGACAGGGGAGCGTAGTCGAAAAAAGCCCGTTGATAAAGGTTGGTAACAGAATCAGTCCAGGAAACATCAACAAATCCAAAGGAGCAAAGACTAAATAGCAGACAAATCAAATGAGTGAAAAACTAATCAGTGTGAGCGAGGCTATATGAGAGGAGATAAAACAATGTTTGATTAAACAATGATACACTGTTGTATCGCTGTATATCATAAACATTCTGGGTTGTGTTTCCCAAAAGCATCATAAGCCTAAGTAGACCACACAACCATTGCCACCAACGGTCTCCACAATAAACTTAGCTCATGATGCTTATGATAAATCTAATCCTGTATAGTATCAATTACATCAAAAACACATCTATTTGGATGCTTTTATAATGCATATAATTTTTTTGCGAATTTCAGGAAAATTTAAACCATAAACAAGAGGGTTCAGGATGGGTGGAACAATAAGAAACTGCAGTGAAAGAATAATTGACAGGCCTAGAGGGAGATCCAAAGTTGCGACCCGACTCAAAGTGACCTCACAAAAAAGAGCAATAGAGAAATTTAAAAGGATCACTATGTGTGGAATGCAAGTCTGATATGCTTTTCTCCTGAACTCTGGTGAACTTTTTGCACAAATTATAAGAATTTTAACATAGGAATATAATATAAAACTTAAAGGCATGATAACAGTTGTGGTCATTGTGAAAAAGCCAAAAACATTATTAATAATAGTGTTTGCACAAGAAAGCTTGACAATTTCCCAGTTGTGACAATACACTTTCCACAGTTTGTTACCACACATAGTCAGTTTGGCATTTAATATAGCACCAATACCAATACAAAGCATTGGATAAATCCAGCTTATAGCTATTAAAACAGATACAATCCTGGGAGTCATTATGCTGTTGTATTGTAAAGGTTTACAGATTGCTACATATCGGTCAAATGCCATTAACATTAATGTTGTATTTTCATTTGATGCATATGAATAAATGACAAAAGCCTGTAAGAGGCATGCTTCATGGGACACCAAGTGTGTATCAGACAGCAAGTCTGTCAGTAACCTTGGGAAAAAAGCAGCTGTTCCAAACACAGAGTTGATGGACAAACATGCAATCAGAATGTACATGGGCAGGTGTAAAGTCCTTTCCAGACAAATTGCAAGAATTATAAAGGCATTAAAGAATATAATAGCACAGTATAAAATAATTCCCAAACTGAAGAAAGTATATTTTATGTACCCAATATTTTCAAACAACATCAAGTAAAAATATGTTCCATTTTCCATTTTTCGTTAAGCAAAGGATGGATTCATTGACCTGAGGATGAAAGAAGACACAGTTCACGTGAATTTTACCTTTAAAAAAGATAGTTTGGTAACACTTTATTTTACATTGTCCTTGTTACATATGCTACATGTAGTTAATATAGTAATAACTATAAATTATGCATAGGTACACGCAACTAACCATAAACCTATTCTTAATCCTAACTCTAACCCTACAGTAAGTACATTTAGTTAATTAATATTACTCTGCACCACTGCATTGTAACAAGGACACCTTAAAATACGAGCTTAAAGTGTAACCAACTGTTTTCATGCTTATCAGCTTTGTATTACCATGTGAATATTAAATATTTAGTCAGTTTAACAACATGTACATGAAATTGCATTACCAGAAATACCTTCTGTGATATGATCTTACATTACCATCACTTTATCTTTAGAGAATGTGTAAATGTGCAGAGAATTAGGTCTAGCCTATGTGCACTCTATTTAGAAGACCTAAGAATAACCATACATGCTTTTTTTATATAGCATAAAACAAGTCTCTGAAGACCTCTCTCCTGTGGCTTGACTTGCATAAACAGCACACCAGAGGTTTTCCTTAACTAAAAACATTAAAAACGTGGCACAGTGGGTAAAAATATTGTTACTCAGGCCCTGTTTACACGAGAACGCTCGCGGGTGAAAACGTAAAAATATTTTATCAGATGTGCCTTTCGTTTAGACGGCGACGGCGTTTTTGGGGCTTAAAAACGCAAAAAAGTGAAACCACCCTCCAGAGTGGAAATCTTAAAAACGCTCCACCGTCGTGTTTCCGTCTAAATGGTAAAAACGCAAAAGTCTGCTAGACAGTGAAGGCACCGATCAGTGCTTCACATTGCCACCTAGCCGCCTGGAGTGCATACTACATTGAATTTCACACACTTTTGCGTCACCATATGCACGCAGATTTCCCCCCCATAACGCTCGTCTAAACGCAGAATAAAAAGTGATCACTTTTGCGTTTTCTCTTCAGATCGTTTCCGTGTAAACGTAGCCTCAAAATGGTGTTCTTCTGACTCTTTGCACCTGCAGTTGCCTCAGAACCTCGCGCAGGTTTGCAATTGCAACGTTGTTGACCCCGGTGCAGAGGTGGAAAGTAACTAATTACAAATACTTACAGTACTTGAGTAGATTTTACATTTTTTTCTACTTTCTTGAGTATAATTAAATTGTGGTACTTTTACCTTTACTTGAGTTTAATAAAAAAAAATAACGTATTCAACTTCGCTACATATATTTACAAAGTACAAAGTACTTTGACAAAGGTGCCGACAGAGTAATAGGGCAAGCTAGCTGGCATTTCACAGTCACTTTTCAAACTACAGCGGTGGAGCCCTGCGCTTCAGCCAATAACAGACAGATCTGAAGTGCTTCAGCCAATTACAGACAGGTCTGACTCGGGTGCAAAACCAATCAAAACTTCCAGTTCGGCTGGGGGGCAGGCTTTGACATTATATCATTGGCGCTCGTATTTTGAATCAGTATCACTAACATTTCAATATTTCATTGAACTTAAGTGAGCTATGCTCATATTCTGATTTTAATTATGGCAACTCCTGAAATGGGTCATCCCATTGATAATACCAGAGCACTGATCAGTTGAGGTAAATAAATAAAAAACTCGGCTCATAACATGGATGCAGTTATTGCATGGACGGAGCAAGAACAATGTAAGTGTCTAAAATACATGCATATAGTTCAATTAAATGGTAAAGCTCGACCTTCTTTAACAATACAGTTAAACTAAATACACGAAGCAAACTTGTACAAACAGTGTCGAGTGGAGAAGGAGACAGAGAGCGAACGGAACAGAGTATTACAGAGCGCACAGAGATCTATATGAGAGAGAGACAGAATAACTTCATAAATAGCATTATTATTGTATTGTTTTAGCACTTTTATGATGGCAAGCAGTAAAACATTTATAGCAGGAACAAGTTCTGGAACAATTACTGGAAAATGACGAGGAGAAATCCGGAGCAGACAGCTTTTTCACAGATGACAAAATATTTTACCAGGATGGGGAAGATCCATTTGAGGACTGGTATGTAACTTCAAATAACCTCTTTATCGTTATAATTTATTGTCTCATACATCTTGAGTATGTGTATGTATTGGATTTTTAGTCAGAGAGAGATTGAGACATGAAATGTTTGTTTTAGTGTACTATACTCCCCCTTCCCTGTAAGCTCAATTCAAGAGTGGTGTGAAATTTGTTTCAATAGACTGACTTACCACCTCCCCCTTCACTGTAAGCTCAGGTCAAGAGAGGTGAAATGTGTTCTCTTACGAGAGATTCTCTCGTACTGCGTAGAATACGCTAGGGGAAAATCCTTTTCCACGAGAATACTGAAGCCAAAAAATTATCCTTAATTTTGTATTAATGTAAAACGCGTTGCGGCAGCATACAGACATAGGCGAGGCAGCTTGCGCGCCTATTGGCTGGTCTGCTGGCAACTGCTTAAGCCTATCGAGCGAAAGCTGCTGTTCAGACAACGTCTCAGTGGTGTCCTACATAAATCGCCAGGGCGGCCTCAGGTCCCTGACTCTGTACAGGCTAACCAGGCGCCTCCTGATATGGGCCCGCAGAAACCTGCTCTCGCTGAGAGCAGCGCACGTGCCAGGGCTCCTAAATATAGGACCAGACAGACTGTCCAGGAACCAGGTTCCGACAGGGGAATGGTCTTTGCACCCACAGACAGTCCAGCTGCTGTGGAAGAAATTCGGCAGAGCGGAAGTAGACCTGTTCGCGTCTCAAGAAAACGCTCACTGTCCAGAATTTTTCTCGAAGAGCAAGGACGCGCTGACCCACGAGTGGCCTTGCCGTCCTCTCTACGCTTTTCCCCCCGTCTCCCTCCTGACTCAGGTGGTAGAACGGGTCAGGGAAGAAGGATGCTCAGTGCTGCTTGTAGCCCCACTTTGGATGAGCCAACCTTGGTTCCCAATTGTGATGCAGTTAGCGAACACCGCCCCGTGGCCAGTGCCTCTGAGGAGGGACCTCCTCTCTCAAGCCAACGGCTCGATCTGGCATCCTCACCCAGAGCTGTGGTCCCTCCATGTGTGGGCCATCAACGGGTACCCGCTGACCTCCCACAGGGAGTGTTAAACACTATCACACAGGCCAGAGCTCCGTCTACGCGACGTCTCTATGCCTCAAAATGGTCAGTGTTCTCTAGCTGGTGCACAGCTCGTGGTGTGTCACCCCTGCATTGCGGTGTGACGGAGGTTCTCTCCTTCCTACAGGAGCTGTTGGATAAGGGCAGGTCCCCTTCCACGCTCAAAGTCTATGTAGCGGCCATAGCAGTGTTCTCTTCGACCACGCTTGGCCAGTCTATTGGAAGGAACGATTTAGTTATTCGCTTCCTTAGAGGAGCTAAGAGACTGAATCCTCCCAGACCTCCCACAGTCCCTATATGGGACCTTTCTACGGTACTGGAAGCCATGAAAGGTCATCCATTCGAGCCCTTGCAGAAGATTGATCTTAAACACCTGTCTTTCAAGACGGCGTTTCTACTGGCTCTTACACATAGAGGACTTACACGCGCTCTCAGTAAGCGCGACATGCATGGAATTTGGGCCGAATGACTCTAGAGTTATACTCAAACCTAAGCACGGTTATGTTCCTAAATCCCTCAATACACCGTTCAGAGCACAGGTCATCTCCCTGTCTGCTCTGCCGGTCACTGAAGGAAATATGGACGAAAGCTCCCTTTGCCCAGTCAGGGCGTTAAGAGCTTATGTGTCTCGCTCGTCTGTTTTTAGACAGACGGAGCAGCTCTTTGTTTCGTTCAGCGGGCGTTCTAAGGGACTAGCCGCTTCGAAACAGACCCTATCCAGATGGGTAGTGGACGCAATAGCGCTAGCTTACACAACCAAGGGCATGCAGTGCCCGCTGGGTGTCAAAGCGCATTCCACGAGAAGCATGGCTTCATCGTGGGCCTGGTCAAGTGGGATTGCCTTGCAAGATATTTGTATGGCGGCAGGCTGGGCCTCTCCGTCTACATTTATAAGGTTTTAGAACCTAGAGGTTCCCGCACTACAGGCCAGACTTCTGTCGGTCTAGTATGGCCAAATCTCATAAACTGACGCTGTCAGTTATGCAGCTATTGAGTATTGCAGTGCTGCTCTATGCTGCCATAAAGGAAGATAGTGGCTAAACCCCTCCTCTTCCAGGATTCCCTGTGAGTCCCCTGGGTGATTGTGTACTGTATGAACTCCGGGCTGTCGCCCTTGAGTCTATAGTATCAGATCCCAGCATGCACGGCGTTTTACAGTAGGTTCCCCTAGCGTATTCTACGCAGTACGAGAGAATCTCTCGTAAGAGAACGTACTCGGTTACTAACGTAACCTCGGTTCTCTCTAGAGAGAGGAACGAGTACTGCGTATCCTGCCGTGCATGCACACGCTCTGGTTGCTTCGACTATGAAAAACCAGAGATATGAAGCCTGCGAGCGGTATTTATAGACCTAAGCCACGCCCGTTTCGGCGGGACGTGACGCAGAGGGCGCGAAGCGCCCTCATTGGGTCTGACGTCACTCTAGGTCTCGCTCGATAGGCTTAAGCAGTTGCCAGCAGACCAGCCAATAGGCGCGCGAGCTGCCTCGCCTATGTCTGTATGCTGCCGCAACGCGTTTTACATTAATACAAAATTAAGGATAATTTTTTGGCTTCAGTATTCTCGTGGAAAAGGATTTTCCCCTAGCGTATTCTACGCAGTACTCGTTCCTCTCTCTAGAGAGAACCGAGGTTACGTTAGTAACCGAGTACGTTTATAGTGGACAGTGAAGTTTCATAGGGTTACATGAGTTTACAGTGGAGTTATTTTTTCTACAATGAATTTTGACACAAAAAGAAGCTTTCAGTTTCATTGTGTAATTGCTCTCTCCTTTTACATTTATTTCAGTAATGATAATGACCCAAGCACGTCATCTACACCGGCAACAGCTCCTCTGTCACATGCCTGTCCAGTCTTGTGCTGCACATGGGTGTTTTGTTGTTTTGTGCCATGTGCTCTCCTGTCTATTGTCTAGCCCCTCCCATCTTGTTATCTGATTATTGGTTAATTTGTCCCACCTGTCTTTCTCGTTATCCTCCTTTGTTTGTTCCCCTATTTAGCCTCCCTGTGTTTGTAGTCCTGTGCTGGTTCGTTGTCCAAGTTACCTGTTCCTGGTGTTTCCTTCCTGCTTGCTACCGGAGTTTTTGTATCTTGTCTGCCCGTGTCTAATAAATTTCCTCTGCATTTGAATCCTCGTCTCATGTTCAACTATTCCGTGACAGAACGAACCAGCCAACATGAGGACTCAGCAGAGAGAGACATTTGATTGGATCAGTTTTGGGGCGATGGTGGATGGTTTCATTCGTGATCGGGAGAGAATTGCCAGGGAGGTGGTCCCAAGTCCGGTGGTCCCAATTCCGGGGGTCCCGAGTCCGGTGGTCCCAGTTCCGGTGGTCCCGAGTTCGGTGGTCCCGAGTCTGGTGGTCCCAGTTCCGGTGGTCCCAGTTCCGGTGGTCCCGAGTCCGGTGGTCCGAGTTCCGGTGGTCCGAGTTACGGTGGTCCCGAGTCCGGTGGTCCCGAGTCCGGTGGTCCCGAGTCCGGTGATCCCGAGTCCGGTGGCTCATAACACGGAGACCATCCCGGAGGTGACTGCCGTCCCTGACGCACCGCCCAGGCGTCTTGTTCTGCCCGCGCCGCCCAGGCGTCCTGCTCTGCCGGCCCTGCCCGAGCTGCTCGCACTGCCTGCGCCACCCCAGCAATCCATCACGTCTGCTGATCCAGAGACTGTTCACGTCACGTCTGCCGAGCCTGTGTCTTCAGACAAGATGGCCGCCGCCAAGCCTGGGTCTTCGGACAAGATGGCCGCCGCCGAGAGTGTTCACGTCATGCCTGCCGAGCCTGTGTCTTCGGACAAGATGGCCGCCGCCGAGACTGTTCCAGTTCCTGAGCCTGCTGTGTCTGTTCCTGAGCCTGAGCCTGTGTTTGTTCCTGAGCCTGTGTCTGTTCCTGAGCCGGTGGTATTTGTTCCTGAGCCGGTGGTGTCTGTTCCAGTTCCTGAGCCGGTGGGGTCTGTTCCAGTTCCTGAGCCGGGGTCTGTTCCAGTGCCATGGCCGCCCGAGGGGTCGTCTCCGCCGTGGCCGCCCGAGGGGTCGTCTCCGCCCTGGCCTCCCGAACCCTGTGGGCCGCTCTGGCGTCCCAAATGTTTTGTCCCTCCCGTCCCGCCCTCGTCTTATGGAGCGTCTGGTAGCCGCTCCGTAGGGAAGGGGTAATGTCACATGCCTGTCCTGTCTTGTGCTGCACATGGGTGTTTTGTTGTTTTGTGCCATGTGCTCTCCTGTCTATTGTCTAGCCCCTCCCATCTTGTTATCTGATTATTGGTTAATTTGTCCCACCTGTCTTTCTCGTTACCCTCCTTTGTTTGTTCCCCTATTTAGCCTCCCTGTGTTTGTAGTCCTGTGCTGGTTCGTTGTCCAAGTTACCTGTTCCTGGTGTTTCCATCTTGCTTGCTACCGGAGTTTTTGTATCTTGTCTGCCAGTGTCTAATAAATTTTCTCTGCATTTGAATCCTCGTCTCATGTTCAACTATTCTGTGACAACCTCAGCTTCCACCGAGGAGGAGATTGAGCCAGCGAAGCACATCATCAACACCGGCAACAGCACCTCAGCTTCCACCGAGGAGAGAAACTCCAACACGCAGACAATATACACAGAGTGTTCAGAGGCCCACACTGAGCCACTCAAGATCATGCTCCCCATACCGTACAACACCTGAACAACACTGGAAAACCGAAAGCGATCCAGATGTGGCACCCATTCTCCCCAGGTTTGCCCCTGCCAGGCCCCCAGGAGTGCAACTCGATAAATCCAAAGTGTACAATCCACTTGATTTGTTCCAGCATTTTTTCAGCAATAATGTCATCAGACAATTATGCAGTAACACACATAAGCAAGCAACAAAGAGGATAGCACAAGGACTTCAATTCAAATGGACTGATGTCACCCCCACAGACTTCCTAAAATATCTTGCACTTGTTATTTTCATGGGACTGCTAAAACTTGGATCAGTGAAAGCTTACTGGAGGCAACAAAAAAAAAATTTCAGTGCCATTTCCAAAGAAAGTGATGCCAAGGGACAGGTGGTTCTGCATTTCCTCAAACGTGCACATGAGCGATCCGGCTGAGGAGGTTGTGAATGACAGCAAAAAGGGCACATTAGACTATGACCCACTGTTTTGCCTCAAGCCTCTGATGACAGAAAACAAGGCAGCATGCAAGTCCTTTTACCAGCCCAAAAAAAATCTGGCAATAGATGAGAGGATGGTGGCAACAAAAGCCAAAACAGGAATGGCACAGTACATAAAGGACAAACCGACTAAGTGGGGATTCTAACTGTTCATCTTGGCCGACTCTACAAATGGATACACGTCTAGCTTTACAGTGCACATGGGGAAGGCAAAGTTCCCCACTGGCTTTGGACTTTCCTATGATGCGGTTGTGGGCCTCCTGGACAAACCGTATTTGGGAAGTGGTTATCACATTTATTGTGATAACTTTTATACAAGCCCTCAGCTATTCAGACACCTGTTGTCTCTGCACTTTAGAGCCTGTGGTACATATAGAGAGGGGAGGAAGGAAACCCCTAAATCCACTGTGAATGCCCTCTCCAAAAAAATCCCAAAGAGGCACAATCAAATGGATCAGAGATGGTGACTTGCTCTTTGTCAAGTGGATGGACACAAGAGAGGTGTCCATCTGCTCAACCATCCATCAAGCCTACACATCTGAGAAGGTCGCAAGAAGGCAAAAAAAGAGAGATGGAACCTGGGAGAAAGTGAGCATTCCAGTTCCCAGTCCAGTTGTGGAATACAACAAATACATGGGGGGTGTGGACTTGTCCGATCAGCTCATCCAGTACACCTCTGCTCACCACAAAGCACATAGATGGTATAAGACTATGTTCTTACACTTTGTGGACATAGCCACATGCAACAGCTACATCCTCCACAAAGAACTGTGTAAAGAGCAAAAGACTACACCGCTGACACACAGAGCCTTTATGGAGGAGCTCTGTGCTCAACTTGGCGGGGTGACAACTGAGGTAACAGTGGCTGCAGACAGGACAACTCATCACACACCCCTGCCCATTGCCCCCTTGGACCCAGCAAACCCTGCACACAAGCCTGCAGATATCAGAAAGTACTGTGAGCACTGCAAGGCAAGGAGAGTGTACAACAAGACCCCTTGGCAGTGTGGGGCATGCCAGGTGCCCCTCTGCAACTTCCCGGAGAGGCCTTGCTTTGCTCACTGGCATGCCTAAGAAAAAACGGCTGGGACTGTTTGTAAAAAAAAATTCATTATTTCATTGGTCTTTACACATTTGATTGAACAATTACAAATGTCTGTCAAGCAAAGGGTTTGAAAAATATATTTGTTGTCCAAAAACTGTTCACTATTGTTGTGTGAGGTGTGATTTTCAGGAATAAATGGAAAAAAGCAAATTTTCGGTTTTGAAATTCTCTAGTTTATTGTACTTTTTTCACTCATACGGGTGGAAGCGTACTCGGTTACTAACGTAACCTCGGTTCTCTCTAGAGAGGGAACGAGTACTGCGTAAATCTTACGCTAGGGGAAAATCTCTTTTCCGCGAGATACTGAAGCCAAAAAATTATCCTTAATTTTGAAATAATGTAAAACGCGTTGCGGCAGCATGCAGACATAGGCGAGACAGCTCGAGCGCCTATTGGCTGCCCTGCGGCAACTGCAGCAGCCTATCGATGAGGCCCTAGCGTGACGTCAGCTCCAATGAGGGTGCTTCGCGCCCACTAAGTCACGTCCCCTTGAGACAGGCGTGGCCTAGGGCTATAAATATAGCTCGAGAGGCTAGCTCACTGGTTTTTCATCGCCGGAGCGAACCAGAGCGTGTGCAGGCACGGCAAGATACGCAGTACTCGTTCCCTCTCTAGAGAGAACCGAGGTTACGTTAGTAACCGAGTACGTTCTCTTACGAGAGGTTCTCTCGTACTGCGTAAATCTTACGCTAGGGGAACACAGTGTAAAACGCCGTGCATGCTAAGATCCAGCACTAAAGACCCAAGGGCATGTGCCCGGGTTCATATAGCACATGATCATAAGGGACTCACAGAGAATCCAGGAAAGAGAGGCTAGAATAGCATCATTCCTGTAATAATAAACATCCTATAAGGAGCAATTATACTGATGATGAATCGTACAGCCAGGGCGGCCCTCGGCCTGAGCTGACGAATATAGTGGGTCTTACACACTGCCCACAGAGCTGCGCGATCAGACAGCGAGCATTTGCTCGAGCAGTTTCAGTATTCTGGGCCGAACACATCGGGGCAGATAGTACCGATTTCAGACCGAAAGCAGCTTAGCCTGCAAAGCGGGAACCTCTAGGTTATAAAACCTTATAAATGTAGACGGGGAGGCCCAGCCTGCCGCCATACAGATATCTTGTAAGGCAATCCCACTAGACCAAGCCCACGACGAGGCCACACCTCTCGTGGAGTGCGCTCTGACACCTAATGGGCACTGCAAGCCCTTAGAGGCGTAAGCCAGCGCAATAGCATCGACTATCCATCTGGATAGACTCTGTTTCGACACGGCAAGTCCCTTGGAATGTCCGTAGAGTGAAACAAAGAGCTGCTCTGAAGACAGACGTGCGAGACACGTAAGCCCTTAATGCCCTAACCGGGCAAAGGAAGCTGGCGTCCTTTTCCTCGTTAGAGACCGGCAGAGCAGACAGGGAAATCACCTGAGCCCTAAACGGTGTGTTGAGGGATTTAGGAACGTACCCGTGCCTTGGTTTGAGTATGACTTTCGAGTCATTCGGCCCAAATTCCATACATGTCGCGCTCACTGAGAGAGCTTGTAAGTCCCCTGTGCGCTTTACTGAAGCGAGAGCCAGAAGAAACACTGTTTTGAAAGACAAGTGTTTGATATCTATTGATTGGATTGGCTCAAATGGGGCACTTTTCATGGCCTCCAAGACCGTGGAAAGGTCCCAAATGGGAACTGAGGGAGGTCTGGGAGGATGTAACCTCCTAGCTCCTCTAAGGAAGCGAATGACCAGATCGTTCCTTCCCAGTGACTGACCAAGCGTTGGTTTTGAAAACGCTGCTATAGCCGCCACGTAGACTTTGAGCGTGGATGGGGCTCTGCCCTTATCCAGTAGCTCTTGTAGGAAGGAGAGAACCTCCGATACTCCACAGTCTTGGGGTGAAAAGCCGCGTGCTGTGCACCAGCTAGAGAACACAGACCATTTTGAGGAATAGAGCTGCCTCGTAGAGGGGGCTCTAGCCTGCACAATTGTGTTTAACACTCCCTCTGGGAGATCAGTGGGTACCGTTGATGGCCCACGCATGTAGGGACCAGAGCTCTGGGCGAGGATGCCCGATCGAGCCCTTGGCCTGAGAGAGGAGGTCCCTCCTCACTGGTATTGGCCATGGGGCAGCGTTCGTCAGCTGCATCAGAACTGGGAACCAAGCCCGGTTCTTCCAGAACGGAGCGACTAGTAGCACTGAGCATCCGTTTTCCCTGATCCGCTCTAACACCTGGGGTAGGAGCGCGACGGGGGGAAAAGCATAGAGCGGGCAGCGGGGCCAGACGTGGGCCAGCGCATCCCTGCTTTTGGAGAAAAACTCCGGGCAGTGAGCGTTTTCCTGAGACGCAAACAGGTCTATTTTCGCTCTGCCGAATGTCTCCCACAGCAGTTGAACTGTCTGCGGATGTAGAGACCATTCCCCTGCCGGAACATTGTTCCTGGACAGTCTGTCTGGTCCCACATTCAGGTGGGCCAGGCACATGCGCTGCTCTGAGCGAGCGCAGATTGTGCTGAGCCCATACCAGGAGGTGTTCCGTCAACCTGTAAAGGTTTCGGGATGTGATGCCTCCCTGGCGATTTATGTAGGCTACTACTGACATGTTGTCCGAGCGGACCAAGACGTGGTGTCCTGCTATTTGGGGGCGAAAACGCCTCAGCGTGTTGTCGACTGCCATCATATCCAGGCAGTTTTTTTTTTTTTTTTTTTATGTGCAGAAGCTTTTCCCGTTCTGACCACTGGCCGAAGAACGGTCTGCCCTCGAGCAGCGCTCCCCATCCCGAGGTGGAGGCGTCCGTAGACACCACCTTCACACTTGAGGAAGTCCCCAGGCTTACACCTGACTGGTACCAGTCGGTCGCTGTCCAAGGTATCAATGCTGAGATGCATTTCTGATCGACCTTGAGGCGAAAAAGACCAGAAGTCCACGCTCGGCGCGGTACTCGCGCTTGTAGCCAGAGCTGCAGCGGGCGCATGCGAAGCAGACCCGGCTGAAGAACTGCTGATGCTGCGGCCATGAGACCCAGCATCCTCTGAAACCTTTGAGCGGGACTATAGCGCCGCTGCGGAAGGATTCCGTCATGCGCTGAATAACCAGTCTGCGCTGCGGCGATAGTTGAGCTGTCATAGACAGCGAGTCCAGTTCTGTGCCCAGAAAAGATATTCTCTGACTGGGAGACAGTGAACTTTTCGCCTAATTGACTTCGAGACCCAGATTCTCGAGATGCTCGAGTAAAATGGTTCTGTGTTCTATGAGCTCTGAGTGTGACTGAGCTAGAACCAGCCAAATCGTCCAAGTAGTTCAAAACTCGCATTCCCCGAAGTTTCAGGGGGGCGAGGGCTGCGTCCATGCACATCGTGAATGTACGGGGTGCTAGGGACAGGCCAAACGGTAGGACTGTGTATTGATATGCCTGGCCCTCGAAGGCGAATCTCAAAAATCGCCTGTGACATGATGCGACGCTATTTGTATTTGGAAATACGCGTCCTTCAGATCTATTGACACAAACCAGTCCCCCTGGCGAATTTGCGAGAGGATTTTCTAGGTCGTGAGCATTCTGAACCGGCGTTTTGAAAACGCTTTGTTCAGCTGTCTTAGATCTAGAATGGGTCTGAGACCCCAGTCTTTTTTCGGTACCAGAAAATATCTGCTGTATAGCCCCCCTTTGCTCTGAGCTTGAGATATAGGCTCTATGGCCCCTTTGCTCAACAGTTTCGCAATTTCGGCACGAAGTAGATGTGCTACTTCCTTTTCTACCGTGGTTTCGATCCGTGCCGCGCAACAGCGGGGACGTCGAGCGAACTGTAGCGAATAGCCTCTTTTTATAATGTTCAGCACCCATTCTGATACCCCGGGAAGCTTTGCCCACGCATTTGCATGGATAGCTAGGGGTTGAATGAGATCTGGGCTCTGGCCGCGACATGGTGGCAGCCGGAGTGCTCCGGTGTGCTGAAACACAAACATCGCGCTTGTAACGTTCGAGGCGGGGGGCGCGCTGATCACAGCGGGCAGCCTGCCCACGCTTGACTCTCCTACGGCGGGTTGCCGAGGGAGAGCGAGCGGGGGGAACCCCGTGGGGCTTGTCATGTCCGTGAGTGAATGTGGGCGCGGGACAGCGGGCACATTTACTGCACTGAAAACACCGTCGGCGTGAGCTGACTGTATGTGTGTTGGTTTCGTTTTTACAGAAACCGTGGGACATGCAGTGTGTAGTGTTTGTGGGCACTGGGTCGTGGGCACATACACTATGTTAAATGCACAATTGACATGAGTCGATTTTATGTGTGCGAGCCCTGTATTTTGGCGGGCTGTGCTTGTGTGTAGGAATGAACACTGGGTTGTGGGCATTTTTACTACACTCGTAACACCATCGGCCGTGGCCGGATCTGGGTGAATGTGGGCGCGGGACAGCGGGCACACTCATAACACTGAAAACACCGTCTGCTTGAGCAGACTGTATGTGCGTTGGTTTTGTTTTTACAGAAACCGTGAGACATGTAGTGTTTGTGGGCACTGGGTCGTGGGCACATTCACTACATCTAATGCACAGTCGACATGAGTCGATTTTATTTGTGCGAGCCACGTGTGGCGGGCTGTGCTTGTGTGTAGGAATGAGCACTGGGCTGTGGGCATTTTACTACACTCATAACACCATCGGCCGTGGCCGGAATACCAGAAAATACACTCTTTATGGGATTTATCTGGGTTTGTGTGCAGGCAAACGGGCTGTGAAATCGGCTTGTTTTCTGCTGAATACACTGGAACAGTCACATTTTCTGGAACTGAACGAGTGAGAAGTTTTGGTGGAAGTCCGGCCGCACGCTCCGAGTCCCAGTGACTTTGACCTGCCGTCAGACCTTCACCCCGTGGACAAACCTCAGTTTTCTATGGGCTGGAGTGCCCATAGAACGAGTTTCCTGGCATGTTGTTATATCAACAGATGCCTCCACAATGGGCTGGGGTGCCATGTGCAATGGACATGCTGCCGCGGGCTCCTGGACAAGACCCCAGCGCCTTTGGCATGTCAATTGCCTCTAGTTGCAGGCTGTACGTCTCGCCCTGCACCGCTTCTGTGCGTTGCTCAGGGGTCAGCACGTATTAGTCCGATCAGACAATACCGCCACAGTAGCGTACATCAACCGACAAGGTGGTCTGCGCTCCCGTCGTATGTCGCAACTCGCCCGCCACCTCCTCATATGGAGTCAGAAGCATCTGAGGTCGCTTCGAGCCATTTATATCCCGGGAGACCTGAACCGTGCAGCCAATCTGTCTCGGTTTCGGCCTCTCGCTGGAGAATGGAGACTCCATCCCCAGTCGGTTCAGCTGATTTGGGATCAGTTCGGGGACGCACAGGTAGATCTGTTTGCCTCCCACGACTCGTCCCACTGCGACCTGTTTTATTCTCTGATCGAGGGCACGCTCGGCACGGATGCACAGGCGCACAGCTGGCCGCGGGGCCTCTGCAAGTATGCGTTTCCCCCAGTGAGCCTTCTTGCGCAGACTTTGCGCAAGATCAGGGAGGACGAGGAGCAGGTAATTTTGGTTGCCCCGTATTGGCACAACCGCACCTGGTTCCAAGAACTAGTACTCCTCGCGACAGCACCTCCCTGGCCAATTCCTCTGAGAAAGAACCTGCTTTCTCAGGGACGGGGCACCCTATGGCACCCTCGTCCCGATCTTTGAAATCTCCATGTGTGGTTCCTGGACGGGACGAGGCAGGTTTGAGTACCCTACCACCAGCGGTGGTGGCTACCATCACTTCCGCTAGAGCATCGTCCACGAGACATGCCTATGCGTTGAAGTGGAACCTCTTCGTCAACTGGTGTTCTTCTAAACCGATCAGTGTCGTGCTTTCCTTCCTGCAAAAAGGGTTGGAGCGAAGGCTGTCTCCCTCCACCCTGAAAGTGTATGGTGCCGCCATTGCCACACATCATGATGCATTTGATGCTAAGTCCATTGGAAAGCCCGACCTGATCATCAGTTTCCTGAGAGGAGCGAGGAGACTGAATCCTCCTCGCCCTCCTCTCGTTCCCTCTTGGGACCTCTCAGTGGTTTTAACTGCTCTGCAGAGTGCTCCCTTTGAGCCTCTGCAATCAGTGGAGCTTAAGTTCCTGTCAATGAAGACAGTGCTCTTGGTTGCATTGGCCTCCATCAAGAGGGTAGGGGACCTGCAGGCATTTTCGGTTGACGAAGCGTGCCTGGAATTTGGACCGGCTAACTCTTACGTGATCCTGAGACCCCGGCCTGGATATGTGCACAAGGTTCCCACCACACCCTTTCGAGACCAGGTGGTGAACCTGCAAGCGCTGCCCTCGGAGGAGGCAGACCCAGCCTTGGCACTGCTCTATCCAATACGCACCCTCCATGCTTACGTAGACAGAACGCAGTGTTTCAGGACTTCAGACCAGCTCTTTGTCTGTCATGGTGGGAAGCTGAAGGGAAAGGCTCTCTCCAAGCAAAGGTTGTCTCACTGGATAGTGGACGCCATTGCTTTGGCTTACCAGCAGCAAGGTCGACCATGCCCCCTTGGTGTGACGGCCCACTCCACCCGGAGTGTGGCATCCTCTTGGGCTCTAGCGCATGGCGCCTCGCTAACAGACATCTGTAGAGCTGCAGGCTGAGCGACACCTAACACGGCCTCTGGGCGACCCCCACGTGTGTAGTCCACTGTAAGCCTCTCTGAGCATGTGTCTTTCCCTCGGCAAGCCACCTTGCCACCCCTGGGTTTGAAATATTCCACCTGCGGCTGGACACCCCAGTGATTCTCAATATGCAGCCCCCTGGGGTCATGTGTATTCCAAGTCCCCCCCTTCGGGCTGGGCATAATTGCATATTTCCACTGATATATGCTTCCCAGTGTACCTTGGCATAATTCCAGCAGCCATTAAAAACTGTCCCTTTCATGTTAATGTTGTTTTTTCATTGTTTACATGTTTAAATATTCTGAGAATGCATAGTTTAGTTATAATGTTTAATGTTTAAACTGCAATAAATGCATTAAAACGTTTTTTTTTTTTTTTTTTTTTTTTTGGCAGCCATTTTGTTTTTACTGTTTATGCCAAAACAGTGATGTTTACAACTTGTTATACGGCAGAAATGGATTCAGCACCTAAAAATCATATAGAAACAACACTTGAAGTACTTTTCCTCAAAAATGCCTACTGCATCTTATCCAGGGCTATTTATCTATTTTGGGACTCGACTACTGCCATTATAAAGCTTGGAAGAGCCAGGACATTTTTTTAAATATAACTCTGATTGTATTCGTCTAAAAGAAGAATACACCTAGGATGGCTTCAGGGTGAGTAAATCATGGACTAATCTTACTTTTTGGGTGAACTATCTCTTTAAAGACATACATCATTCTTATGAAAATACCTGAAATAGCTTGATGAACACAGATATATTATCGCTATCATCTGTTTGTCTTCATGTTTCATAAGTCAAAACGTCTCTATCTGCATGTTATTATATCCATATAAGGCATTTCCTGAAACGTCTTAAGTTTAATACCTCTATGAATCTCACTTGTGGACTTTCTGCATGAGGGATGAATCAGTATGTACTGGGCTTCCAGTATGAATGAAACAGATGACATGAGAGTGTTTAGCGCTCCATATCACTATCATCTCCCCATTTTGGGTAAAAATAGAAAAATAATACTAAAGTACTTTGTAACGTAGTTACTTGAGTAGTTTTTGAGCAAACTACTTATTTACTCTTTCTTGAGTCATATTATTTTTCAGTACTTCTACTTGTACTCAAGTAAATTATTACTTAAGTAGCAATACTTTTACTTGAGTACAATTTGTTAGTACTCTTTCCACCACTGCCTCGGTGTCTGTAAGGGCCGATATTTCCCGATATGTGTGTTTGAGCATTTGACTTGCCATGATGTTGGTTCATTTGATTTATCATTTGTGCAGCCATTTTGAGAGTTTGATTTATTATTGAATAATTTGACCATTTGATTTATCATTTGAACAGTTGTTTTGAGACTTTGATTTTATTATTTGATCTTTTTAAGCATTTGAATTTGAATTTGAATTATGTTAGGAAAAAACTTCCATAGCTGTCTACGTGCCTGCATCATTGTTACAACTTAGAATTGTAAGACGCGATAGGGCTGTAGCAACATCGTTGCGTGACATTCAGCAACTGAGAGACGACGTTCTGACCATTTTTTTAATTTGTATAATGCTAGATAGACCTATAGATATGATATCCCCCATTTAGCATTTTATGTTTTGAGGTTCATTTTTAATTAGTCAGATGTTAGATAATTATATACTTTTTTAAAATATTGTTTATCCTTATTATTATTTAATGGGGCTATCAGTAAATTAGCCTAATCATAATCAACACCTGCATGTGTAAACTTAGAAGAGTAAAAATGACAGAAGATTACGTTAATTCAATTTTATTGAAACTGCATAATGGTAGGCCTTATCAAATTGCACTTCCAAAAGTCACACATTTGTGAAAAAAAACTAAATAAACGAATATACACATTTCTTTTAAGTATAATAAATAAAACATAAAAGCAAAGATCAGAACATTTAATGAACAAAACCGGGTTCTGTACATGGCAGACAGGGGAGCGTAGTCGAAAAAAGCCTGTTGATAAAGGTTGGTAACAGAATCAGTCCAGGAAACATCAACAAATCCAAAGGAGCAAAGAAACAAATGAGACTAAATAGCAGACAAATCAAATGAGTGAAAAACTAATCAGTGCGAGCGAGGCTATATGAGAGGAGATAAAACAATGTTTGATTAAACAATGATTTTTTGGCTGTATATCATAAACATTCTGGGTTGTGTTTCCCAAAAGCATCATAAGCCTAAGTAGACCGTACAACCATTGCCACCAACAGTCTCCAAGATAAACTTAGCTCACGATGCGTATGATAAATCTAATCCTGTATAATATCAATTACATCAAAAACACATCTATTTGGATGCTTTTATAATGCATATAATTTTTTTGCGAATTTCAGGAAAATTTAAACCATAAACAAGAGGGTTCAGGATGGGTGGAACAATAAGAAACTGCAGTGAAATAATAATTGACAGGGCTAGAGGGAGATCCAAAGTCGTGACCCGACTCAAAGTAACCTCACAAAAAAGAGCAATAGAGAAATTTAAAAGGATCACTATGTGTGGAATACAAGTTTGATATGCTTTTCTCCTGAACTCTGGTGAACTTTTTGTACAAATTATAAGAATTTTAACATAGGAATATAATATAAAACTTAAAGGCATGATAACAGTTGTGGTCATTGTGAAAAAGCCCAAAACATTATTAATAATAGTGTTTGCACAAGAAAGCTTGACAATTTCCCAGTTGTGACAATACACTTTCCACAGTTTGTTACCACACATAGTCAGTCTGGCATTTAAAACACCACCAATACCAATACAAAGCATTGGATAAATCCAGCTTATAGCTATTAAAACAGATAAAATCCTGGGAGTCATTATGCTGTTGTATTGTAAAGGTTTACAGATTGCTACATATCGGTCAAATGCCATTAACATTAATGTTGTATTTTCATTTGATGCATATGAATAAATGACAAAAGCCTGTAAGAGGCATGCTTCATGGGACACCAAGTGTGTATCAGACAGCAAGTCTGTCAGTAACCTTGGGAAAAAAGCAGCTGTTCCAAACACAGAGTTGATGGACAAACATGCAATCAGAATGTACATGGGCAGGTGTAAAGTCCTTTCCAGACAAATTGCAAGAATTATAAAGGCATTAAAGAATATAATAGCACAGTATAAAATAATTCCCAAACTGAAGAAAGTATATTTTATGTACCCAATATTTTCAAACAACATCAAGTAAAAATATGTTCCATTTTCCATTTTTCGTTAAGCAAAGGATGGATTCATTGACCTGAGGATGAAAGAAGACACAGTTCACGTGATTTTTACCTCAAAAAAAGATTGTTTGGTAACACTTTATTTTACATTGTCCTTGTTACATATGCTACATGTAGTTAATATAGTAATAACTATAAATTATGCATAGGTACACGCAACTAACCCTAAACCTATTCTTATTCTTAATCCTAACTCTAACCCTACAGTAAGTACATTTAGTTAATTAATATTACTCTGCACCACTGCATTGTAACAAGAACACCTTAAAATGTAAGCTTAAAGTGTAACCAACTGTTTTCATGCTTATCAGCTTTGTATAATTGTAGCCACTATGTTTAATAAATCATGTGAATATGAATTATTTAGTTAGTTCAATATACATGTACATGAAATTGCATTACCAGAAATACCTTCTGTGATACGATCTGACATTACCATCACTTTATCTTCAGAGAATGTGTGAATGTGCAGAGAATTAGGTCTAGCCTATGTGTGCTCTGTGTGTGCTCTGTTAAGAAGACCTAAGAATAACCATACATGCTCTTTTATATAGCATAAAACAAGTCTCTGAAGACCTCTGCTGTGGCTTGACTTGCATAAACAGCACACCAGAAGTTTTCCTTAACTAAAAACATTAAAAACGTGGCACAGTGGGTAAAAATCTTGTTCCTCAAAATGTACAGATAACACAGACACAATAATGAGGTTGTGAGTCTTTGGAAAGGTATTGTAGTTGACATTAAACTTGTACATATATGTAAGTGTCAGTGGGAATATGGTACTATAGAACTAGATTCATACACCATGTTCTTAGTTGTGTTTGTCTTTTAAATGACAAAATTTATGTCTTAACACAGCCTTCTCCAGCAGGTAGTGATATTGATCTGTGTATAATGTAGGCAGTATGTGGCATGTGAACCTCTCCTAATATTATGATTAAAGTGTTGAATGGTTCATGCTTGAAGTCACATGGACGTTCTCATTGTGATCAGTATTTCCTTGGTGTTGTGTCTTGTTGTTTATGTAAAGTAAGAAGTGTGCAAATGGTACCTTTTCCAATGCTAAATCTAGATATTAAAGGTGCCATGTGTAAAAATTGAGGTAAAAATATCCAAAAAATGATCTACACGCATCAAAAGAATGAGAAGAAATAAGGGCGATGATGTCATTAAAAAAATGACAAGTTATAGTGCTGCAGAGATATCAACCTGAATTAGCATTAGCATTACTAGCCACGGCCCGACAGGTGTCGTAATACCAGTTTCGGCCATGGGAGGCGGTATGCGGGCAACATAACCACCACCAGCCCAACTGCAATACACGAATAACTCGCACGGCTTGTGGGCGTACTTGAACCTGATGTCAATCGTGTGGAAAATACAGCCCACTACTACATTTCAGTTCAGGGAAGAGAGCGGAAGAATGGCTGAAGCCCTTGGCAAGAGACCCTTACCACCACCACACCCACCCGCTGCAGGGATAAAACGCGCTCGGAATCGCAAATAAAATCTGATAAAAAAAGGAACAGAACCAGAGTAAACATTGGCACTGCTTTCCATCGCTGGAGACAACTAATGGACATGAAAGAAATGAGGTTCGACTCCGAACTTGCAACATTTCTATATACTGTTTATTATAACAACCTATATTATGTTTATTAAATGGCTTTCCTGAGGTAAATATGACATAATTGCTCTCCAGCTATGTTATTGACCTCTTCACGCTGATAAAAAACACTGATTGGTAGATATTATGTATGAGGAATACATTTCGGTAAGTTGTAGCCTACTGTATCTTTCAACAGTGTTCGTGTTTTTTACTATCAGCTACTAGAGATGATCGGTTCACGTGCACTAGGGATCTGTCACGTAACATTTACAAGCGCCAAAACGGTATTTATTGTTTGAATTGCGTAATAAAATTGACAGAATCTGAGAGCTGAGATTTTTTTTTATATCATAACTAACCTGCTCTGTCTAGTCTGTCGGTCTCCGTGTCCTCTTTGCTTCGCGATTTTTCTGTGCGCGAGAAAATTGATGTGTGGCGTGAGAGCGTGTGAAAAGTGTCAATTGCGTGTCTCACGGGTGAATGCGTGATAGTTGGCAGCTCTGGTTACGTTGGTGCTAGCTTGGTCAACATCAGCGAATGCTGTCTGTCAAATTAATGTAATTCAAACTAACGATAAAAATGTAATATGAACAAAACGAATATGAACATATTCACTGGTAAAGGTGAAGGGGAGTAGCTTGAAGATGTCATATTCATACTCTAGAGTAGACACACTTTCTGGAGGTATACTGCCCCCATCTGGTATGGAATGTGGAGTATGAATTGATTTTTTTTTACACAAGGCACCTTTAAGTTCTGGCATAAAACTTTAGATGGCACAGTCTGATAGCAAGTCAAGTCAGTCAAGTCAGTCAAGTCAAGTCATCTTCATTTATATAGCGCCTTTAACAATGTAGATTGTCTCAAAGCAGCTCCACAGAGACAAATGTATAATTTAACGTAAGATTGTTTTGGCTTTATAGCGGCTCTCCAATAAAGCCATTTTCCGGCCAAAGTTAGTTTTGACCGATTCGCCTCCGTCGCAACGATCATTTGTTTTTAAATTAGGGGCCGCCAAGACGACACCATTCTCTCTACACAGACTTTAAACGCGAACCTGTGAGAAACGCTGATGGCGTTCAGATGCGCATTAAGAACGGGTTCTATAGTTATGTGCGTTTGAATATATGTGTGCAGGTTTGGAATTCCCTACAAACCAAACCTAAACAAATTACTGGTGTTTCCTTATAGTTTTGATTCAGAATTTTATTTTATCAATTCGGGGTAGATACGCAAATTGAGTTTTCCCGACGACGCGTTATCTGTAGAGTGGAAAAGGGATCCTCCATAGGGAGAGACTAGTTGGCACTTCAGCACTGCGTTGACACCGGGTCCAGGCGAAGGTCCTTCATCAGATCTGGAAACGGCCTGGATCCGGCAGGCTGCGGGAAAACCTTGGGATAAACAAAGACACTAAAATTAGCGTAGATGCCATTCTTCTCATGATGTAACAAGTACATCAGGATTTATGGGAAGTGTTCCCGGTTCCAGCTGACCTAATCTATGCAGCCTAACATTGAATTATAGAAGTCTATAATGTATTATGTGAACGCTATGTCAAAGAGATGTGTCTTTAATCTAGATTTGAACTGACAGAGTGTGTCTGCTTCCCGGACAATGGTAGGAAGGCTGTTGCAAAGTTTTGGTGCTAAATAGGAAAAGGATCTACCGCCAGCAGTCGATTTAGATATTCTAGGTATTATCAACTGGCCGGAATTTTGAGATCGCAATAGACGTGAAGGAGTATAATGCGTTAAGAGCTCGCTCAAGTACTGCGGAGCTAAACCATTTAGTGCTTTGTAAGTAATCAGCAATATTTTAAAATTGATGCGATGTTTAATAGGGAGCCAGTGCAGTTTTGACAGAACCGGGCTAATATGGTCATACTTCCTGGTTCTGGTAAGAACTCGAGCTGCTGCGTTTTGAACTAGCTGTAGTTTGTTTATTAAGCGTGCAGGGCAACCACCCAGTAGAGCATTACAATAATCTAGCCTTGAGGTCATGAACGCATGGACTAATTGTTCCGCATTTGTCAATGAGAGCATATGACGTAATTTAGATATATTTTTAAGATGGAAAAATGCGGTTTTACAGATACTAGACACGTGACTTTCAAATGAAAGATTGGTATCAAAGAGCACACCCAGGTTCCTAACCGACGACGAAGACTTAACAGAGCAGCCATCAAGTGTTAGACAGTATTCTAGGTTATTACGTGAGGAAGTTTTTTGTCCAATAATTAGAATCTCTGTTTTTTCAGAATTTAGAAGTAGGAAATTACGAGTCATCCAATTTTTTATATCAGCTATGCATTCTGTTAATTTAGTGAATTGGTAAGTTTCGTTAGGTTTTGAAGAAATATAGAGCTGAGTATCGTCGGCATAACAGTGGAAGCTAATTCCATGCTTCCTAATGATATCTCCAAATGGCAGCATGTACAGAGTGAACAGCAGCGGTCCTAGTACTGAGCCCTGTGGTACGCCATACTGAACTTGTGATTGATAAGACATCTCTTCATTTACTGCTACAAACTGATAACGGTCAGATAAGTATGATTTAAACCATGCTAGTGCAATTCCACTAATGCCAACATAGTTTTCTAGTCTATTTAAAAGAATGTTGTGGTCAATGGTGTCAAACGCAGCACTAAGATCGAGTAACACTAATAGAGAGACACAACCACGATCGGATGATAAGAGCAAATCATTTGTTACTCTAACGAGAGCAGTCTCAGTACTATGGTACGGTCTAAATCCAGACTGAAAATCCTCGCAGATATCATTTCTTTCTAGAAAGGAACATAGTTGTGAAGATACTGCCTTTTCTAGTATCTTTGACAGAAAAGGTAGATTCGAGATCGGCCTGTAATTGACTAATTCTGAAGGATCAAGTTGCATTTTTTTAACAAGCGGTTTAATCATAGCCAGCTTAAAGTTTTTTGGTACGTATCCTAGAGACAAAGAGGAATTAATGATATTAAGAAGAGGATCTATGACCTCTGGAAGCATCTCTTTCAGTAGCTTAGTCGGTATAGGGTCTAACATACATGTTGTAGATTTAGATGATTTAACGAGTTTAGTAAATTCTTCCTCTCCTATAGCAATGAATGAATCAAATTTTTCCTCAGGGAGACTACAATGCACTGCCTGATGCGATACTGTAGTAGACGGTTGCATAGTTATAATTTTATCCCTGATATTATCAATCTTATAAGTGAAGAAGTTCATAAAGTCATTACTGCTGTGCTGCTTGGAACCTTCTGTGTTTGAAGCTTTCTTTTTCGTTAGTTTAGCCACTGTTTCAAATAAATACCTAGGATTATGTTTATTTTCTTCTAATAGGTTTGAAAAATAAGCAGATCTAGCAGCTTTTAAAGCCTCTCTGTAAGCAATCGAGCTCTCTTTCCATGAAATGCGAAATACCTCTAATTTTGTTTTCTTCCAGTTGCGCTCCATTTTTCTGGCTGCTCTCTTAAGGGCCCGAGTGTGCTCGTTGTACCACGGCGTTGGATTATTTTCTTTAATCTTCTTTAAGCGCAAAGGAGCAACTGTGTCTAAAGTGCTGGAAAAGAGAGAGTTAAAAGTTTCTGTTGCAATATCAAGTTTTTCTAAGCTATCCGGGATGCTGAGATGATGAAACTGATCAGGAAGATTATTAATAAAGCAATCTTTAGTAGCAGAAGTGATAGGTCTAACATATTTGTAACACGGAGTCGGCTTTGCAGCCTTGGCTAAATGTAATTTACACGAGACTAGATAATGATCTGAGATGTCATCGCTCTGCTGCAGAATTTCAACGGCATCAACATCTATTCCATGTGATAATATTAGATCTAGAGTATGATTACGACGATGAGTAGGTCCTGACACGTGTTGTCTAACTCCAATTGAGTTTACAATGTCTTTAAATGCCAAACCCAATGCATCTTTTTCATTATCGATGTGTATATTAAAATCACCAACAATTAGTACTTTATCTGCAGCCAATACTAACTCTGATAGAAAGTCCGCAAATTCTTTGATAAAGTCTGTATGGTGCCCTGGTGGCCTGTATACAGTAGCCAGCACAAATCTCAAACGTGATTTATCATTTTTACTATATATTTTTACATTAAGCACTAACACTTCAAAAGAATTATATTCGAAACTTGATTTCTTAGTGGTTTTGAAAATATTACTATAAATTACAGCAACACCACCCCCTTTGCGTTTAAGACGAGGTTCATGTTTATAACAGTAATCTTGCGGGGTGGACTCATTTAAAGTAATGTAATCGCTTGGTTTTAGCCAGGTTTCTGTCAAACACAGCACATCTAGGTTATTATCTGAAATCATATCATTAACAATGAGTGCTTTTGAAGTAAGCGATCGAATATTCAGCAACCCAAGCTTTAGCATTTGCTCATCTGTATTATAGCTGTTTTTTATTTGTTGAACATCAATTAAATTTTTAACCTTAGATGGGTTTAAACATTTTTTGGATTTCCAAAATCGGGGAACAGACACAGTCTCTATATGATGATAGCTAGGTGAAAGAGGCTCTATGTGATAGGATTTATCTGACCTGGGTGACGCGAGGCCGCTAGCAGACGGTTGGTTTAGCCAGTCTGTCTGCTTCCTGACCTGGTGCCCAATTTGTCATGTTTGAGCTCTAAGACTATGAGCCATATTACTAGATAGAAGAGCAGCACCATCCCAGGAGGGATGAATACCATCTCTTTTCAACAGGTCAGGTTTGCCCCAAAAACTTTTCCAATTGTCTATGAATTCTATATTATTACACGGACACCACTCAGACAGCCAGCGATTCAGTGAACACAATCTACTAACTATCTCATCACTCCTGCGAACAGGAAGGGGGCCAGAGCAGATTACAGTGCCTGACATCGTACTTGCAAGTTCACACACCTCTTTAATATTAATTTTGGTGATCTCCGACTGGCGGAGTCGAACATCATTAGTGCCGACATGAATAATGATCTTAGAGAATTTACGATTAGCATTAGCCAGCACTTTTAAATTTGCTTTGATGTCAGGCGCTCTGGCTCCCGGCAAACATGTGACTATGTTCGCTGGTGTCTCTATTTTCACGTTCCGTGTGATTGAATCACCAATTACTAGGGCACAATCAACAGAATTCTCAGTGGGTGTTTCACTGAGCGGGGCAAATCGATTTGTTGTGGTAATCGGAACGGAAGAGTGGTTTTTTGATCCGCGACTAGAGCGATCCCTCACTGTCACCCATTTGCCCGGCTGCACAGGCTCTACTTCAGCTGGAACCGAATCATGTAAAGAGTTCACTATGCTAGGCGCATCCAAAATAGTATCTAAAGCTCTAGCACTCTTACTATCCTCAATTAAAGTTTGGATGCGTGTCTCTAATTCTGAAATCTTCTCTGTCAGCCTAACTGTCTCCTTACATTTATCACATATAAATCCTACATTGCCAACAGAGAAGTCTATGCTAAACATGTGACATGAAGTGCAGGTGACAATAACAGGACAAGACATTACTCACCGTGTTTGTTGACTGATTATTACTTACCTGAGCTTTTGAACTCAAAGGCGCGAGCGCGCGAGAGAAAAATAAATAAATAAAACAGCTGAGCGCACGGGTGGCGCGTTAACAGGCTAGCAGTAGCGAATTAGCGTGTTGTGTTAGTAGTAAGTTAACGGAAGCTAGCGATGTCAATCTGAGATGTTGGGTAAGCTGTATTTAGTATAAACAACTACAAATTGTAGTAAATGATGGTTCAAAACAAAGAAATACGAGGCTAAGACGGAGCTTACAGCACCGAAGCAAACACACTCACAGCAGGCAGCGAGGCAGACAGGAGCAATCGATCAGCGATCCAACAAATCCAACATCACACTTGGATGTGGGCCAGCAAGCAGTCTATTGTATGTAAACCTTATACAGTAAGAGTATAAGCTTACGTCAATGATATATCAAATGATTTAATTATGATATTTGCTCAGGTGGTTGCTTGTTTTTTGTCTCTTATCAGCTTGCAACGTATGTCTATTGTTAATTAGTATGTTCATCCATGATATATGCATATCTGCCTATGCTGCAGCTTGTTTTCTCACTCAGCAGCACGTTTATATAGTTGTATTTGTCTATTTCTTCCATTAACCTGTGCAGGGTGAATAGTTACTTTACAATGGTCTCTTTCAGCTGTTTCACCAAATTAAAAATCTAGAGCAGCTGGGAAAAGCTGTGCAACAGTGCGGGTTTATTTGGCATTGGCTATACAGCCTTTGACTATCTGGAAAAGCTGTTTGTGTGGGGGAGGGCTCTACACATTTCTCATGTCTTGTCTCCTGCTCTGTTGGGGGGGGTTATTCAATCTATGTTATGTGTGCAGCAGTAGCATGTTTTACATGCTCACAGCAATGTCTGCGAATGTATTTCAGAAACTTTCAGAAACCCTCCACCTTTCCCAGATCCACCTGTATAGATCTGCTACACGGGGTTATTTCATCTATGTTATGTGTCCAGCAGCAGCATGTCTTACATGGTCACAGCAATGTCTGTGAATGTATCAGCATAGCAAGTCTCTGTACTTGTTCTGCAGCAGCGTAGCAGATCTATTCCACCAAGACCAAATACATTAACATTGCCATGTCCTTTACCATTACCATTACCATGCCAATCTCTCCAAAAGTTGTCATGACAGAAATATATATATTTATATTAGAATGGCACAATGTACATCATTTCCTGCTTCTGTTGTGATCTTCATATTACTAATGTAATATTAATACAAGTTCCCTTTCAAGGGAACTCCCGTTGCGTCGAGAATGATGCTATGGGGAACGCTTTGCGTGATGACGTCTTGAAGCACATGTAAAATCAGTCCAAAGGTGTGGCGGAACGTCAGAGGCGGGTGACGTCACCTACCAGGAAACTATAAAAGCCGGCCCGAAACAGAAAACGAAAGCTTTCTGAGTCTTCAGTTGCGCTCTGTGTTGAATCTGTCCGTTTATTTGGTGTTGTCTGTCTATATATCTATATATATTATTCAGTATGGCGAGCAAGCAGCAGTATCGAGTGTGTGTCCATCCCTGCCCGCGTTATTTAACGGGAGGTGACACACACACTCTTTGTGTTGTTTGTTTGGGAGAGGAGCATGCCCAGTCAGCACTCGAGGGTGGTGACTGTGAGCATTGCTGTGCGCTTCCATTGCGTACGCTCCGATCCCGTTTGGCTCGGTTCAATCCCGACCACGTTCCCCAGGGCTCGGGTCCCGCCGCGGCTGAGGCTCGGCGGCGATCTCAGACCTGGGGTTCGCAAATGGATCTGTAAGTGGATGTTGAGACGGGCTCTGCCTTATCTCAGCATCAATCTGACAGATCCAGTGCCTCTCATCAGGGTGTGGAAGCACGCGTTGCGGTTTCTTCCCCCCCGATAGAGGCACCAATACTGCAACTGTCCAGCTCTGAGGAGTTGGATGTTGTGAGTATTGACGCTGATTCTGAGGATTCGCCACCTCAGTCTCATGCGTTTGAAGAATTGCTCGATGTGGTAACTAGAGCTGTTGACAGACTTTCAATTGAGTGGCCAGAGGATAGGCAGGACGTTCGTTCGAAAAGCAAGCTCGACGAACGCTTCCTGCCATCTCGTGCACAGCCTCAGCGCAGGAGCCTTCCGTTTTTCCCCGATCTCCACACCGAGGTGTCGAGATCGTGGGGGAAACCCATGTCATATAGAGTGCACACTACTCCTCCATTTATAAATATAAAGAGTATGGTTATGGGGAGATGCCGAAGGTGGAGGAGACGCTTGCGAGCTATCTCTCTCCAGCAACGGCATCTTCCTTGAAGGCTCCTTCACTTCCCTCTAAGCCAGTTAAATTTACATCATCACTGGTTCATAAATCGTATGCAGCCGCTGGTCAAGCTGCAGCGTGTCTGCATACGATGTCCCTTATGCAGGCTTATCAGGCTGAATTATTGGGTGATTTAGAGGAGGGCGGGGGAATTGGTCCTGCCACGGTGGCTGAACTACGCAGAGCCACAGATCTGTCTCTCAGGGCCACCAAGGAGACCGCTAAATCTATCGGGCGGTCTATGGCAGCCCTGGTGGCCACTGAGAGGCATCTGTGGCTCAATCTGAGCGATATAAAAGATAAAGAAAAACACGTTCTCTTAGATGCTCCGGTCTCCACCGTTGGTTTGTTTGGTGATGCAGTTAACAGTGCGGTAGCTAAATCTCAAGAAGCTTCTAAACAGGCAGCTGCACTTCAAAAGCTTCTCCCCCGCCGTTCTTTCTTTGAGGCTGCTGAGCGGGAGCAGCCTCATTCCTCTAAAAAGAGCGCTGAGCACCGTGCCACTCAGAAGCAGAGCGTTTCCTCCCGTGCTCCCCCACAAAAACCTCGGGGACACGGAGGGCGCGCTCAAACCCAGCAGTCTTCGAGGGGTAAGACGGATCTGCGGACCGTCATTACTGCCAGGAAGGCTGCTGGGAAAAAGTCCTGATGTCCGAGGGCTCAGGACAAATGAGGGTAGTCCCCCCCGAAGCAGAGCGGTTAACACCTCTTTTTACGGTGCCCGTCTCTCTTCGGTACCCTCAGGGGACCGTTCTGCCAACCCTGCCGCCTCAGGTGTTACAGGGCGCAGCGGTCTCCGGCGAGCACATATCTCAAGGACCACCCGGAAACGTAGTGGCCTCGGGATGCCCGCCCCCTCCGAGGAGGGTGTTAGAGCAGTCTGTTCGGTCGTTCCCTGCCGGTGCGCCGTTACAGGGCGACGAATTGACTACTCAACAACAACGAAATCCAGAAACCAGTCTCGAGAGGCTGGTACCTCTAGTAGAATCTTTGACAGCGTGGAAGCTACTGTCGAATGTTTCTCGTTAAGGTCCTGCAGACCGTGGAAAAAGGGTATCAGATACAATTCAAAAAACGCCCACCTCGGTTTATGGGGGTCCTGCCCACAGTGGTGGGCCCCGAGCAGGTTCTGGTTATGGAACAGGAAGTAAACACTCTGTTAGAGAAAGGGGCCATAGAATATGTACCTCCCTCCAACAGGGAAACCGGGTTTTACAGCCGGTATTTCATAGTTCCGAAAAAGGACGGGGGATTGCGTCCCATTTTAGATCTTCGAGTTCTGAACGAGTCAGTCATGCAGCTCAAGTTCAAAATGTTAACATTGAGACAGATCGTGCCACAGATCAGGTCCGAGGACTGGTTTGTCACGATAGACCTCAAGGACGCATATTTCCATATTTCCATCCGTCCGTGTCATTGGAAGTTCCTGAGGTTTGCTTTCGGGGGCAAAGCATACCAATATCGTGTTCTTCCATTCGGCCTAGCTTTATCACCCCGCACTTTCACCAAATGCATGGATGCAGCTCTGGCGCCGCTGCGTCCAGGGTATTCGCATCATGAACTACATCGACGATTGGTTGATTTTAGCTCAGTCGCATCAGTTGGCGGTTCAACATCGAGATGTTGTTCTCGCCCACATGAAAGAGTTGGGGTTACGGCTGAACGCCAAGAAGAGTGTGCTTTCTCCACTCCAGAGGACCACTTTTTTAGGCATAGTTTGGGATTCAGTGTCGATGCAGGCGCGCCTGTCACCGCCACGTATAGAGTCCATCCTTGCAGCTGTGAAAAGTGTAAAGCTAGGCCAGCTACTCACTGTCAAACAGTTCCAGAGACTGTTGGGTCTCATGGCAGCAGCTTCCAACGTGATACCTTTTGGACTGCTACACATGAGGCCCCTGCAGTGGTGGCTCAGGACCAGGGGGTTTTCCCCGAGGGGCAACCCATTTCGCACAATCAGGGTCACGCGGCGATGCTTACGTGCCCTGGTTATGTGGAAGAAACCTTGGTTCCTGTCCCAGGGCCCAGTGTTGGGAGCTCCTTGTCGTCGCAAACTGCTAACGACGGATGCTTCCCTCACGGGTTGGGGAGCGATCCTGGAGGGTCGCTCAGCTCAAGGTCTGTGGGAAGACCATCATCGTTCCTGGCATATCAATCGCCTAGAGATTTTAGCTGTCTTCCGGGCTCTGAGGAGCTTTATCACAGATCTCAGGGGACACCATGTGCTAGTACATACGGACAACACGTCGGTAGTCGCCTATATCAACCACCAAGGGGGTTTGCGCTCGCGCCCGTTATCCAACTTGGCACGCCATATCCTCTTGTGGTCCCAGGGGAAGTTACTGTCACTCAGGGCAGCTTACATCCCCGGGGTCCAGAATATAGAAGCAGACACTCTGTCGAGGCAGGGGCCGAGGCCCGGGGAATGGAGGCTCCACCCCGAGGTGGTGGAGCTTATATGGAGGGAGTTCGGCCAAGCACAAGTGGATCTGTTTGCGTCTCGAGAGACGTCTCACTGTCCACTTTGGTTCTCCCTCACGCATCCAGCTCCTCTTGGACTGGATGCTATGGTTCAGACATGGCCGAGGCTACGTCTGTACGCCTTTCCCCCAGTTGCTCTGCTCCCGGGAGTTCTGGAGAGAGTTCGCAGGGACCGGGTTTGCCTGCTTCTTATAGCCCCGCGTTGGCCGGGCAGAGTATGGTTTCCCGATCTGGTCTCCCTCCTCGACGGGCATCCTCTGGAGTTACCCGTCAGGAGAGACCTTCTGTCCCAGGCAGGGGGCTCAATATTTCACCCCCGCCCAGAACTGTGGAACCTGTGGGCTTGGCCTCTGAGGGGGCCCAGCTCATAGAGTCAGGTCTCTCAACTGAGGTTGTTGAGACTATTCTACAGTCCAGAGCTCCCTCCACGAGGAAACTTTATGCCCTGAAGTGGAGGGTCTTCACTTCTTGGTGTAGTGACCGTCGGTTGGACCCAGTTAACTGCCCAATTGGTACAGTGCTGGAGTTCCTGCAGGACCGGTTCACAGCAGGTCTAACCCCGTCCACTTTAAAGGTTTATGTGGCGGCCATAGGTGCTTACCACATTCCTTTGGGTGGAATGTCTGTGGGGAAAGACCCTTTGATATCTCGTTTCCTTCGTGGCACTTGGAGGCTGAGGCCTGCAGTTCGCTCTAGGGTGCCACCATGGGACTTGTCCATTGCTCTACAAGGCCTGTCCCTGGCCCCCTTTGAGCCCATTGAGGAGGTTCCTGAGAAGTTTCTAACTCTGAAAGCTCTTTTCCTTCTGGCTATTTCTTCTCTTAAGAGAATAGGGGATCTGCAAGCATTGTCGGTTGCTCCGTCATGCTTAGAGTTTGCTCCGGGTATGGTTAAAGCTTTTCTACATCCGAGACCGGGTTATATCCCCAAGGTCCCCGCTAATGTGGTCAGACCTATTGTTCTGCAGGCCTTTTGTCCTCCTCCCTTTCAAAATGCTGACCAGGAGGCTAATAATTTGCTTTGCCCTGTGCGGGCGTTAGACGCTTATGTCCACAGAGCTGCCCTGTGGCGTAAAAGTGATCAATTATTTGTGTGCTTTGGGTCCCCTAACAAAGGAGGTCCAGTGTCTAAGCAGAGGATGAGCAAGTGGGTGGTCGAGGCTATCTCACTTGCTTATGAGGCGGCTGGGCAGCCTTCTCCTTTGGCTGTCCGGTCGCACTCGACGAGGAGTATGGCGGCCTCTAAGGCCCTTATTTCAGGAGTTTCATTACAGGACGTCTGTGATGCGGCAGGCTGGTCCTCACCGCACACTTTCGTCAGGTTTTACTCTCTGGATCTAGACTCTGCTCCAGGGTCTCATGTTCTGTCTTCCTAGTGCTGCTCACCAGATTACACACAGGACAGACATTCGTAGCTATGGAGGCGTTGGTATAGACGTTCCCCATAGCGTCATTCTCGACGCAACGGGAGTTCCCTTGAAAGGGAACGCCTCGGTTACGACTGTAACCTCGGTTCCCTGAAGAGGGAACGAGCGTTGCGTCGCCTTGCCATATCTCCTTCATGCCTGTCAGCTCGACTTCAGACTTTTACGAAGCTTTCGTTTTCTGTTTCGGGCCGGCTTTTATAGTTTCCTGGTAGGTGACGTCACCCGCCTCTGACGTTCCGCCACACCATTGGACTGATTTTACATGTGCTTCAAGACGTCATCACGCAAAGCGTTCCCCATAGCGTCATTCTCGACGCAACGCTCGTTCCCTCTTCAGGGAACCGAGGTTACAGTCGTAACCGAGGCGTTTCTTGTATTGATAATAAAATTGTGATTTTTTTACAGTAATTTATGTTAATATGTACTGTGATAGTTTTCATTTTTCATGTATTTAAGTATTTTTGGTCTAATTAGATTATTTATTATTTGTGTCTATTTATCATTGTTCCATTATTCATATGCAATTCTAGCAAAAACAAGCATGATCACGAGAGATGCACATGAAAGAGATGTGGGACATAAGGAAGAGTTAAACAGCACTGACAAAACTGTTGTCAGCGTTGGTTGCAGGCAATGAGGATAAAGTCAGGATCTAGGTGCAGCAATACTTTTAATTGTAGTGAACCGCAGACATGATGGCACCAGAGGTCCCCACTTCACAACAGGAGACCCTTTGTCTCATTGTTATTAAGAAGACAGAAGGATGTGATAGGACTCTCAAAGACAACTAAAGGACTATGGGAATCAGGACTGCCAGAGGTGACGATATCAACGACTCATTGATCACAGGCTAATCTAATGACTTGTTGCATTGTTCACCTCAGCTCTCCATTTCTGAGACCAAGGTGTGAATGACCATGGACTGCCCAGGGCCACCAAACCGGTTCTGGCTAGAGCACAGTAAGAACAATAGGCCCAAAGAGAAATACAATCTCTATACAAACATTGGCTTAAAACCACAACAATGGACAGGGAACTGTTAGGAACATGTCCTATCTGTTTCCTTATTCATCCAGGGAATTGTGCACACATAGTGAGCACTGTATCTGGAATAACAGCCAATGTAATCTCACCCACTGACACAGAAATGGACATCTGGGTGATACCTCAACCAATTTACATCAAGTTTGGATTCTACGAGTTCAGAACTCTGCCACGAGGGCTTTGAGAAAGGTTTGGAAAATAAATCAAACATTTCCAAGGTTCTAAAGACACTGTTTTATTTAACCATGTATTTTGGGACAATCCAACAAGCTCCATAGGATGGAAAGGTGGGACGTGATGGTTGGACACTTGCTACAACCCAATCACACCACTACAGTAGGAAAGCGGGAATTAGTAATCCCCTCCGAAAGGAATAAAAGCTTTCCCAAGCGAACACACCATTGTTCTGAGTTTCTGACCTGACGAGGGAAGGAACAACACACTGCAAAAAGAGATGTGTCAAAAAACAACACATGTGACTGTGTAGATAGCATTTTGACACATGTTGTGTAGATGTTAGCACACAATGTGTGTTAAAATGTAACTCTGGATAGAATAGCACTGGGTGAAGGGCAGTTTGTGTTTATGAAAAAATATATAGGTATATTTGATATGGTATCCCATAAAATACTCTAAAATAAAGCAATACATTCAAATAAATAAATTAAATCTTAATTCATGAAAACTTAAAGATTAACAGGTGGTTTTTTGCAGCCAATCACATCATGCCTCTTTTTCAATGTCTTTTTCAAATGCTGCTTTCACTTGTTATTAATAACCAGATTAACTTTATTTCTGTCAGATGTCTACAGAAGCTCTTATTGAGAATTAACAGGTTTTGGTGTTGACGATTCAATGAATGTTTCATTTAAAGTCACCAGAATCGTGATTAGTGTCAGCTTTATTTGGGCTCTTGACCCTTGACTCTTTAACATTAGTTTTTTCTGATTGCTGTAAATGTGTATTTATTTTAACATATTTGAAACGCCAGAAATAATCATGAGAAAAATATGCTCAGATGATAATATTATCATCATCATCATGGACATGTAAGATTGTTAAGATCAGCAAGAGTTTAATATTTGAAAGATGAGTGTAATATATAAAAGATGATTTTTAAAAAGATTAGCATATTGTAATTAACTTAAAATTAATTTTTAAATACACAGTTCGTACAGAACCTTACAGACTATGGTATCAAACAGACATCAAGAATCAGCACATGAATCTCAAGAATGGTGACAAACAAAAAGCTTCATGCCGCAATGCATGCTGGGTGCCACCATAGTACAAATCTCATCCATGACTCCCAGCATGCATTGCGTGTTTTTCTCGTGTTTTTCTAGTTTCTGCTGCAGATTAAAATTTTCAGACAACTTTTTTTTTTTTTATTCTGCACTGCTGGACAGCATAAAGTAGTTTCACAAGATTGTTATAACTAACAGCACATAAATCAATTAAATGTGCACCAGCCATATACTCATAAACTTGATCAGATCAGCACTTGCTGATTATGACATCATCAAGAAACATCTGATCATATTTTCTCTCGCCATAACAAATGTATTTTATTAAAATACAGTTAAAGCAGCCAGAGAAAAACTAAAGAAGAGTAGATGCACGACTTTGAGCCGAATCTGGCCGAGCATATACGTCATCACACCGGCACCCAGTTTGTGCGTATAGTTGCTTAAATTTACAAAATGAGCCTACTATAGCAGAAATAGGCCCTTTTAATTATGGTCCATGTTTTATAAAAAAAAATTCTCGAAACTAAATTAAATTTTTTTAAATATTAAAAATTAGAAATTAGAAAATATGTAAGTTATCGTTAATTTGGTTGTATAGGCTATGTTCTCAAATTCATTTATTTTGTTCTAATGTAACAAGTAATAATCTCAAGGTTTACTGCTTTACACAATTCTTTTGTAGTGTGGTTTTGGTGAAGTGTACTAAAATAAACATTCACCTGTGTACCTTACTACTTCTCACCGCTGATTCCTGGTGGTTTAGAGGGCAATTACTCTGAGTCGCCTTCTGTCGTTTCAAACTGTGCGTTCACACCGCCGCCGGCGAGAGCGGCAAAATTCGCCACAAAAAAAAAAATCTAGAAAGAATAGTACAATGACGAGCGCGTATAAACGCCTCGTCCGTTTGGGGGGGGTGCGTGCTGCGGGAGCCAGGCGAAAGTATAAACAAGGCTTAAGTCCCAATACTGTAAAACTCAACGTACATTCACATCACATGTTAATGCAGCGGTAGAGTTACACTCACAGATTATTGAACAGATTAATCAATTCTTCTGGACCCACTGAAACAGATGGAGATTCAATAGTAGCCTATATTAATGAATGAGTATAAAATGCTGATGAAAAATCACTGTATTAGATGTAATCGCAACGAGAGTAATAAGCAACAGGCTGTTTTTCCGGGAGACCACATAAGAGGGTAATTTTAAAAATAATAGGCTTATGGTCAGAAAAATAATGATCTACGATCTGTACATTACACACAGAAATACCCATGCAAAGGACCAAATAAAGAGTGTGGCCATGCTGATGATAGGGCCAGTTACACATTGTGAAAAGTTGAATGAATCAATAATGTTTAAAAACTCTGTGACTAAATTCATTAACCAATGCTATAGTTGCCATAACATCAGAAGTATCCTGTTGAGTACTGGCCTTCACTGGTGTAGGTGTATCCACATGCCGTAAGTTATTGAACTGTAGGCTATTCCTCTGCTGCATCTCCGCGATCTCCCATATGAAAAAAACCTGCATGGTTCATATACAGCAACCATATATCTTCCTTACTTAAATCGGCCAGAATTACCTTCTGTGTTTCATATAAGACCAATATATGTCCTATACAAAATCAGACCGATTATGGCCACTTTCATACTAAATAGCACACATACAACTTGTAGGGGATTTTTGCGTTATATATGAATACTGTTAAAAGACTTATATGAGTTTTACATGACAAAAGTATGCAAATGTGTATGGTATTAGTAGAATATATATAAAACTCATATAAAATTCATATATAAATCATTTAAAGTTCTTATATTGAATCATATGCTAGTCAAATTAAAGTCATATAGAATTTATACACATTTTGTGTAATTTGTTTATGTGTTTCATACAGATTTCATGTTTTGATGACCAACATCTGATTCACTTATATGCAGTTGGCAAATTTTTAAAGGGATACTTCACTTTAAAATGAAAATGCTGTCATCATATATTCACCCTCATGTTGTTTCAATCCTTTATGAATTTCCTTCTTCTGCTGAACAGAAAGGAAGATATTTAGAAGAATATCAGTAACCAGACAGTTTCTGGTCTCATTGACTTTTTTTCCTACTATGGAAGTCAATGAGACCAGAAACTGTCTGGTTACTGATATTCTTCTAAATATCTTCCTTTCTGTTCAGCAGAAGAAATTCATACAGGATTGAAACAGCATGAGGGTGAATATATGATGACAGAATTTTCATTTTAAAGTGGAGTATCCCTTTAAATTGTACACAGTGCAGAAGCCGGTTCGAGGATTACTAGCTGTCAGAATATCACTGACCTTTATGAAGACTTAATTTTCCTACAGGATTTGAAAGAGCAGTTATAAAGCAATGGCATTGTAAGACCGTGCATTTACATTAATTGTGAACTGTCTGGGCCTGTTGTTTGTGAACAAATCATAACATATTATTGCAAATGAACAAAGTTGAGTCAAATATGTTTCTAGAACAGTGATTAAAATGTTGAAAATTGGCTGGAATATGCTTTTGTATATGAACTCTGGTGGTGATTCACTCAAAAAACTTTTAATATTATTTACTCAATTTTCTTTGGTGAAACATTTTTACACTTAGAATATTGATTAGATTTTTAAAGTCCCTGTAAAGTCAAAATTAAGTATGTGTTCTGAGTTTGTCATACCACCGAAAAATGTGTTATTAGCCACCCAGCCCAATTTCAATGATTAAAAAAGCCGCCAAGTAAATAAAATAAGCTATCAAAATCTCGAAAAAATGAGCAGTAGTCTCAGCTCTCAAACGCTGGGGGCGTGTCCGCTGGCTGCGCTGAAACCACGCCCACTCGCGGGAAATATGACTCGCGCACAGCTCGTGCATGTCGGCGCGACGGGAGGATGAAGGCCGAAGCGGACAGCGGGAGATAGTCGGTTCGGCCCCATTCACCAGTAACAGCGGATTATCAGTGAATTCCAGTTGTCTCCAACGAAAGTAAACTATCCTGATCTCTACAGAGGCGGTGTGGTGGTGATCATCAGCTCTCCATCAAGGTAACGTTAGCTCTTCTCAAGATAAATCCACCTCCTCTTGATATGATCATTTTTCGGAAATTTAAATAAGGACACCGATCTGTTTTCTAAGTGATTGCATCCAGTGAATACGCATTTACATGACGAAGGCATAGCTAGAGCCGTGGGCATAGTAGCTAGCAAACTGTAGGCTGTCTGATAGTAACTCGCGATTGAGCGATAGGCTTAGTGACTCCGTGCGTCATCAAGTAGGGGCCCAATCAAGCTCAGGGGGTCGCAGTGCGTCATCGAGCCCCCGTTTTAGCCCCGCCCAAAAAATCCGGCTCACAGCAAGGGTGAAAAACTGTTAAACGGTCTAACTCCACAATTTAGTACTTCACAGTTCTCAGTCTTTGTAACATGTTTTAGCAATACATTTCTAGCACTTATAATGTGTTTAGAATTTTTTTGTAGAATTGCCTTTACAGGGACTTTAAGCAGTGAAATAAATTACATACACTGTATTAACTGAGTAAATGTAAGTAAAACTAATTAAATAGATCTGAGTAACTGCATTTGGTACATTAACAAATAAAATTGAGTAGAAATAATTTGGGGAGAACATTTAAAAACAAATATTTATGAGTAATATTAACTGTGTTTATATGCCAGTAATATTAACTTTTTTATTTCCTCTAAACCTTTGTAAAAAATATTCCAAACAACCACCAGTATAATAACTACACATGACATTGGCCTTTATTGTTAATGAGTAGTAGGGTTGCCAACTTCAGAAAAGGAAAATGCGGGACAATTGTGGTTCTTTATAGGAAAATGAGGGACACTCAAAATGTTTGTACTGTATCACACAGTGTACGTCATTTCAGTGTTTAAAAGGTTATCAGACATAAACACATTTGTATTGCTTAACCTATTTATGTATTTAATTCTAAAAATAATTTTAATGTCATACATGAAAAAAGTCACATTACAAACAAACCATCGTTCAAAATAACAGCATTTATCTAAAATAGAAAGCTTTTTTAACATTATACACTAGGCTTACAGTTCAAAAGTTTGGGGTTAGTAAGATTATTTTTTGGGGAAAAAAATAAAGAAAGTAATTGCCTACTTTTATTCAGCAAGGATGCATTACATTAATCAAAAGTGACAGTAATGTTACAAAAGCTTTCTATGTACTTTCTAAAAGCTTTAAAACAATAATAATCAGAAATGTTTTTTGAGCATATTATTCCCTCAGGTAGATTACATGTTTACTTGCGTGGCTGGATGTTAGACTCATGAACAATAATCACGTTGTTTGCATTCGCCAAAATTGATTAGCCGAAATCAAAACGTGGACAGTGAAAGGAAATTACCGTTAGCACGAGACGAGTCCGGCTTGAAGCGGAAGCGACCAGAAGGCAGAGGATGTTCGCAAATCAAACAATGATTTGTCTCAAAACAGTGATTAAAAAAAGCTGTGATTGGATGATGACAGGTGTCGGTGATCATTCTCAAGTGTCGTGGTCAGCACTGCTGCTGTTGTATCAGTCAGTGGTTTATCAGCTTGTCAAAAAACGGGACACGGGAGGTCACGCACGGGACAAATAAATTAGGCCAAAAATACGGGACGTCCCGCCTAATTCGGGACAGTTGGCAACCTTAATGAGTAGCCTACAGCAATACAGCATATTTTATAATCTTTTTAACACGTATACAATATTTAAACTCATGTGAAACATTTTCGAAGTAAAAATTAAACATTTAGGCCTATACATTCAAGTAATTCAAGTGTAATCAACCGGTCTGTTATCCAGTATCCACCGGATCAGCGCTGGTTCCCATCCCGGAGATGGACTCGCCTCTGCGGGGGAGCCTCTAACTTTTACACCGCCGTCCTGCGTCACTCACAGCCGAAAGATGCTGCGACGCGACTGACTCCATAACCTGCCAATAAACAAATAGTGCACAGTTCTGAGGACATTTTATCATCCAAATTAGTTATATTCATTATCTTTAGGAATATAGTCGTGTGTTTATGCAAGGCGTTACAATCATGCGAAAAGGCAGACGCGAGCCGACACTCGGTGAGTAACATTGCATCTCTGTATGTTCTTTCGCATTAAATAAAATTATTTAAAGCACATTAATGATTATACAGACCAAATAAAACATGCACACACCTGAATTTCACAGAGGAAATGCACCAATTCTGCGCCGCTGAGAAGAGAAGAGACGAGGAGAGTGTCGTCACGTCAGAGTGGAGAGTGGAGGGGGGAGGGAGGAGGGAGGAGGTGCGCGCATTGTTTTAATTGAGTAAACTTAATTTCTTATTGTGTGTTAAATATTAATAATATTGATTTTATTTAAGTAATATTTGTGGTTCTTGAAACAGATCATTTTAATTATCCATTCTCAAATATGGTGATGGAAATTTCACAAATATATTAGCTCAGTGTATTTTAAATAAATAATTGGTTAGTCAAATACTAAATTATTTTAGTGAAAAACTTCAAACTTAAATATAACTGTAAATTTCAGACAAAATTAATTGTTGGAGTTTTAGTCAATTAGCCTATTTCGGTATGTTCAACTCAAACTATCAAGTAAATGATATTCAGAGATTTTATTAAGTGAATACAGTTAATTATTGCTGTGATATTTACTAAGCCACTGAATTATTTTTTTTAGAATGAATTTTTTATTTTACCCATAAGAATCACTTCGACATTTAGGAAAGTTATATGTTAAGAATAGAACTGCATGTTGCATACAATAGTACTGTGATAATGTTTAGAGAAATTTTCACAAATGAAAATGAAATCTGGTGATGCAGGATTTAAAATGAAAACTATTTATATGTGAAATATGCAACTGTATCTTGTAGAACACACTCTAATAAATGTGTGCTTGTTAGTGTAGTTTAAATGTTGTGTTTTATCTAAGGCTGATTATACAGTATATACAGTAACCATGATTGACTACAGGCAGGGCTCGACTTAGGACAAGATAAGAACAAGCATGAGTGAAGTACAGCCTTATACTGATTGGTAAACTGCACTGTTTTATACACATCCATGTTGGACATTAATATTAAATTAGCATTATTTTCCTATGTTTTTACATCATGAAAATCTATATGGCTTCAGTTGTATGTAGGACATATATGACATAATATGATTAAAAATACACTAATATTATACAATTTATATATGTGGTTTTTGCAGCATATATGTCCCTTACAATATTCTTTTGGAACATATAAGAATCACAGGAGTTTTTAGCAAACCTTTTCCATATGGGCTAGCCAAGACGATTCGTGACGTCGGCATACGCGAGGCAGGGCAGACATAGCCTACTGTAGATAGGAGCTCCTTAACTCCAATCCGAGATCCTCTAGATGGAATTGCTGGTTATTATTGCCAGGACCCAGACCACTTCTCGCTCGGACCTGCAGACCGGCTCGTTTCCCACGCTTCCTGCTGCTATGGCGTTTCTGACGCCCAACCAAGCGCCACGTATTTGCCGGTATAACAGACGTGGATTGTGGAGTGGTATACCATTGTCCTCCAGAGTCCCGCATACTTTGTTCCATGAACGTTGTCCGAATACTGAGCAAAGTATAACGATCGTATACTATGCGAGACCAGTCAATAAATGTAATAAAATACATACATAGAAATAACAGATAAACAAGAGCCGTTGAGCGGCTAGAGCGACGGCATGCCGACAGGTAACCAGGCACCATCTTTTTCTTCAAGTGGTATAAGTATAAATATATGAAAAACGATGTAAAAAAAAAAAAAAGTATGTTTAATAGGCTACTCGATCAGAAGAGTTAACGCAACTACAAGCCAAGTATAGGCTACTTTGAGTAGGCTACTTAATTATACTTTTAAGTATATTTCGATCAAAAGATTGAGTACAGGTACAGGCCAAATATACTTGGACCTTTCTCTCAGTATAAGTCAAGTACACTTAAGTGTAATTTTAAGTATATTTCTGAGAAGTACATAAAGTATATTTCTGAGAAGTATATAAAATGTAGACTGATAGTATACTTTCTTATTTTTAGTTTAAAAGAAGTATACTAATAGAACACTTGAATAACTTATTTTTCGTAAGGGCACTTCACTAGAAATCCTGCCCTGCAGCTAATTCCATTGGTTAAGGTTACAGTGATGGGTAGGTTTAGGTATGAGTGTTTGGTGTAGGCAATTATTACTGTGATTGACATGACAAATACAATCGTAATCGGCTGCAGAGCGGAGGTTCCGCTGAACTGGATTGACGTATTTGGACATGGATGTGGCTTCTGACATCACACTTCGATGTGGGCCGGATTGGGTGTCCACCGCAGGCTGCAGCGAGACACTTGACCCCAGCTGGAACGGAAGTTTTGATTGGTTTTGCACTCGAGACAGACCAGTATGAAAATACAGCTAGAGGTCTGGACCTCGGGGATTTCAATGTTGGGTACGGCCCTGCGTGTTTGTTATTGCACCCCTGTAGCCATGTTGCTCTGTTGTCCCTTTTGTCATTTTGAGTATGAGTATGTAGTATCAAATTCAGGTAATTGGCATTGAAGCAGCAATGAAGATGTCCCTGAATGTGGCAGAAATAGAGTCAATTCAATTGGCTCTTCAGTATGTCCACCCAAACAACTGGGCCATTGACCTGCTTCAAGGCATGTCTCTGTCTGTCTTCTCCTAAGTGGGAGGCCATCCTTCTTCCTAACAAACAAAGTAAAAAAAAAAAGAGGGAAAAAAGTATTACAGTGTTGTCAGTGCTGCTGACCTCTTTCTTATGTTCCACATCTCTTTCTTGTGCAGCTCTCGTGCTCATGCTTGTAACACTTTTTACATATGCATATGATTGTAATAAATGCACACAAATAATATAAAAACGAATAAGACAAAAACATACTTAAAAGCATGAAGAATGAAAACTATCACAGAACAGATTAACATAAATCAGTTTCAGTAACTGAGAACTTCCACATGATTTCAAGCATATACCATTCAACACTATAATCATAATATTAGGAGAGGTTCACATGCCACATACTACTAAATTATACACAGATCAATATCACCACCTGCTGGTGAAGGCTGTGGTAAGACATACCCTTTGCCATTTAAAAGTCAAGCACAACTGGTGTATAAATCTAGTTCTACAGTACCATATTCCCACTGAAACTTCACATATTATGTAAAAATGTATTTTCAACTAAAATACCTTCCCAAAGACTCACAACCTCATTAGTTGTGTCTGTGTTTGCCGACCAGACTGCACATTTTCAGCCAACACAAGTTGTGGTGTTACATTCTTACATCTTCAGACTTCAAAGTATGTCATTTGAAGCAAAGTGTTCAATATCTTGCGGTTATCAGAGTGAGTTTTTAGTTACAAGATTTTTACCCACTGTGCCACATTTTTTATGTGTTTTGTTAAAGGAACACTCCACCGTTTTTTCATATTAAACTATGTTATTCCCTTAACTAAGACGAGTTGATACATACCTCTCTCGTTTCAGTGCGTGCACTCAATTGCTCTGGCACGCGGCGACACTTTGATAACGCTTAGCTTAGCCCAGTTCATTCATTAGGGACCAAACAGAGATGAAGTTAGAAGCAACCAAACACCTCCACGTTTTCCCTATTTAAATACAGTTACACGAGTAGTTACACGACCAAGTATGGTGACACAAAATAAAACGTGGCACTTTTCTAAGCGGGTAAAAAGGATAACTATAATGTATGGCGGAATAGCACTTGGGAGCACTTCGACTCGGCGCAGTAAAAAGTCACGTTGGTTCTAATGACAGAAGTGAGAGGGCGTGACTTTTCAGGCGTGACTTTTTACTGTGCCGAGTCGAAGTGCTCCCAAGTGCTATTCCGCCATACATTATAGTTATCCTTTTTACCCGAAAACGTGGAGGTGTTTAGTCGCTTCTAATTTCATCTCGTGCGCCAGAGCGATTGATTGCACGCACTGAGACGAGAGAGATATGTATCAACTCGTCTTACACAAGAGTTGTTGTGTATATTTTTAGCACACAATGGCCCTCATTTATCAAAAGTGCGTACACCAAATTTCCAGCGTACACCTGGCGTACACCCAAAACCACGGTGACTTTGAGATTTATCAATATGGACGTTGGCGTACGGCACGCTCAAATCCTACGCCAGCTCAGGAGGTGGTGTACGCACGTTTTGAGTGCGGGAATGCGCAGAAAAACAATTCCTAACACCACAAAACGCACTGACAAACTAAAAGATATGATAGGTTATGACCCACTGTAAAAAAAACAACAACATAGGGATGTTAACCGATGACCGTTTGACCGATGGTTGACCGTATCAACCGATTAAAGTTGTCGGTAGTCGGTTAAAAAAAAATCTCTAAATTAGACAGTGGACTAAACGCTATAGGCTACAGTTAGCCATCTAATTCCAAGATCTTTTTGTGTGAAGTGAACAAATCCCTCACACTCAATTTTTCATAACTCGCCTGTTTGTAGGCCTACTTAATAAACCAATAAAAACATTTGGTTTTCTGTGTCGGCTGCAAAGATGAAGTCTGACTCGCGATCTTCGCATTAGTGAACGCGCCGGAGAGAAATACACATTTCATACAGATTAGGCCTAGCCTACATCATTTTATTTTGTTTTGAATGGTTCTGTTTAAAAGTAGAGATTTCTGTAGATAATAGATATATTTCTATTTTTTTTAGGTGTGTGAGGCGATCAGTCTACCTTATACGTTGAGTTTCGGTTCATGGATGATAGCTTAACGTTATCCAGTTCAGGCGCTGGCGCCTCCGTGATTATCTCTGCTATTTACTTTTTATTTATTAAATCCAGAAAATTGGATGATGAAACACTGATTAAAATTAAGATACAATTAATACAAAACGAAATTCGCTTTAAAGAAAGGCTTTGTGCTTTCTGTTTGAGGTCTCTGTGAAAGTTTTAAAGCATGCTGCTTTCACAGCGCTCACGTCTGTAATGGATAACTGTCACGTAACAATGTTTTTTCCTCATAAATGCGAACACGAAAAATAAGAGACAAAAGACTTTTTAAAAAAGACAACCATCCACAACTTTATAACACTCCAGGCAAAGTATACCTCTTTTTTTTGTTCAGTAATAAAAAGGCTTTCAATGACAAAAAAAATAATTCAGACTGACAAAATAATAAAAATGACATTCTTCTTCTTTTAAATAATAATAATAATAATAATAATAATACAAATAATAATAATAACGACATTCTTCTTCTAAATAACAATAAGCGTCATTAATAATAAAAATCATAAATAATAAGAAGAATATTACAAATTGTCATGCAATTATTAATGTGAATGAATGGTACTCCACATCACATCATCATCATTATTGTTCACCCCAATACATGTGACGTGATACGAAATTAAATACTAATTGTTTCAAAACAAGTGCTGTAAAATAATGCATTGTGATAGGTCATTTGCTCATCCAACGTCGGAGAAGTTTTTTCTTCTTTGCCGTCTTCCGTGTGTCCATGGCGTAAAATGAGGGCGTGGGGGAAGCCGAGACTTAAATATATAAGGGCGTGTTATTCTAATGACGATCGTTTTCCACCGCGGCATTTATCAAGGGCAGGTATTGCGTACACCTGGATTTCAAAGGTACGCACAGCTTCATAAATCAGGCGGTGAGAGGAGTGTAAGCATAATCTTACGCCAACATATACGCCCGTTTCTACGCAAGAATGATAAATGAGGGCCAATGTGTGTTAAAATGTAACTCTGGATAGAATAGCACTGGGTGGAGGAGAGTTTGTGTTTATGAAAAAAATCATAGGTATATTTTATATGGTATCCCATAAAATGCTCTAAAATAAATAAAGCAATACATTCAAATAACTAAATTAAATCTTAATTCATGAAAACTTAAAGATTAACTGGTGTTTTTTGGCAGCCAATCACATCATGCCTCTTTTTCAATGTCTTTTTCTAATGCTGCTTTCACTTGTTATTAATAACCAGATTAACTTTATTTCTGTCAGATGTCTACAGAAGCTCTTATTGAGAATTAACAGGTTTTGGTGTTGACGATTCAATGAATGTTTCATTTAAAGTCACCAGAATCGTGATTAGTGTCAGCTTTATTTGGGCTCTTGACCCTTGACTCTTCAATATTAATTTTCTCTGATTGCTGTAAATGTGTATTTATTTTGCATATTTTAAACAGCAAAAATAATCATGAGAAAAATATGCTCAGATGAAAATATTATCATCATGAGCATGTGATATTGTTAAGCTCAGCAAGAGTTTAATATTTGAAGAATGAGTGTAATATATAAAAGATGATCTTTAAAAAATTAGCATATTGCAATTAGCTTAAAATTCATTTTTAAATACACAGTTCATACAGAACTTTACAGACTATGGTCATGGATGAGATTTGTACTATGGTGGCACCCAGCATGCATTGCGGCATGAAGCTTTTCGTTTGTCACCATTGTTGAGATTCATACGCTGATTCTTGAGGTCTGTGTTTGACTAGTTTCTGCTGCAGATTAAATTTTTCAGAAAACATTTTTATTCTGCACTGCTGGATAGCATGATGTAGTGTCACAAGATTGTTATAACTAACAGCACATAAATAAATTAAATGCGCACCATCCATATACTCATAAACTTGAGCAGATCAGCACTTGCTGATTATGACATCAAGAAACATCTGATCATATTTTCTCTCGCCATAACAAATGTATTTTATTAAAATACAGTTAAAGCAGCCAGAGAAAAACTGAAGAAGAGTAAAGGGCCAAGAGCTCAAATAAAGGAGCCATTAATCACGATTCTGGTGACTTCAAATAAACCATTCAATGAAACATCAACATCTAAAACTCAGTTAATTCTCAATAAGAGCTTGTCTATGTATATTCATGATGTCTAAACCATCCAAATGTTCAAGCAAACTCTTTATTAAACGTCACTGGACTACATAAAAACAAGTTAACAATACGTTTCAGTGTTCGTCCAAACACTCAGTTGTAAAAACACAGGAAGTAACTCTGGCAAATACACACCGACTACAGTCACATGTGACACACATCTGACACAAGTTGTGTAACTATAACACATTAGTGTGTAAAAGGTTTCAACACACTTCTGTGTAAGAGGAATAACACATTAGTTGTGTTAAGGTAATACAAAATGTGTAGTCCTTATAAACACAGAGATGTGTTAAGAATCGACACAGGTTGTGTGTTAAATTTGACACAACATGTGTTGTCCCTGAGCACACACACTACATGTGTTAAAATCTACACTACATGTGTTAAAATCTACACAACATGTGTTAAAGTCAACACAACATGTGTTGTCCCTGAGCACACACACCACATGTGTTAAAATCTACACAACATGTGTAATTTTTAACATCTCTTTTTACAGGTTGTGTTGTTTTCAACTCATCATTTTGAGCGCCGACACTCACCATCACTGTGAATGGTATGCAGTGTTTGCTATGTTCTCAAACAAACAGGCCAGTGTAAATACAAGTTATTTATATACAATATTTTGTCAGTTGCTACATTTTAATTAAATTCAAAGTGCAAACTCTATTAACTGTTATCTCTTCATGAACTTTTGTCAAAAGCAGCATTATCAATTAGGGGTTGAAGCGTGAATAACTGAATAATGTCCAGTACAGTGAGTCTGTCCAGTCATTGAGCTTGAAACATTGTGTTGTACTTTGTGCGCACATGCATTCTGTACTCGACTATTGATTAAACGGTTAATATTTTTTGCATCTGGCCCTTTCGCTTTATTTTTTAAAATGACACAATTTGTGTGTTAAAATGACTTACACATTTATTGTGTTAAATTTGACACAACATGTGTTGTCCCTGAGCACACTCACTACATGTGTTAAAGGAGAACTTGGTAACTTTTTTAACGTAATAAAACTGTCTAGAAATCATTTGGAAGGTTAAACAACCTGTTCTGGTGATATTGGTGACTTTCCCCGCTCCCCCCAGCGTTCCCAGGCGGAAAACCAACCTTGCAACTTGGAGACTATCGTCTCGGCAAGATAGAAATTGGAAGTCTCGTGAGAAGCGAGAACGAGAATGAGAACGAGCGCGAAACACAAATTGCTTTACGGCAATTCGACATAAACACACACGCATGTATGATGTATTACCAGATTACCCACCTCGGTAGACATAGCTCCACACGATACAGTTGGCTTGCTCCGATCAAAACAAACGCACATGAGCAGCGGTAGAGAGGGGGAGGAGGCCGCCGCAAGTGAGTTTTTTACGACCGTATTGTGAAATATACGCCCTCCCACAGCTGTAGGGGGAGCTCGTGGGGAAAACATGCGACAACAAAAGGGAAAATCAGCGAAGAAGTGAGTAGAGTTCGCTAGAGTTACCGAATTCTCCTTTAAAACTGACACAACATGTGTCATTTTTAACACATCTCTTTTTAGAGTGCAGCACGACCAAGGTTATACTCTCACAAGTAAACCTTCACCCGCACAGACCTACGTCTAGCTCTAAATTACTCACCAAGTGGCAAGGACCCTTTGAGGTTACATGGCGAGTGGGGGATCTCAATTATGAGGTGGTTCGAACGGACAGGAGCTGAGCACATCAGATATATCACCTCAACCTCCTTAAAAAATGGAGTGAGGCAGAGTCAGTGATTTTAGCGACGGCAGTGAGTGGGGAGGAAGATCTCAGGCCAGAAGTGAGCACAAAAATCCAATCTCACGCTCTGGCCCCAGGAGGAGATCACCACTCGCCCTCGCAGCTCCCTGATGTAACCAGGTTGCAAGCAGAATTTGCAGATGTGTTCTTGCCCCTGCCAGGTTGAACGAATCTCATTCATCACCATATTGAGACCGAGCTGGGCCTGGTGGTCCACAGCCGGCCATATCGTTTACCTGAACACACAAAAAAGGTGGTTCAGACTGAATTAGAGGCAATGCTAGACATGCCTAAAACGGACGGCTCTGTGCGATTCTGTGTGGATTACCGCAAGGTGAATGCTGTGTCAAAATTTGATGCATATCCATATCCATCGGCTTGATGCAGCTCGATTTTATTCGACACTGGATTTAACTAAATGGTATTGGCAGATCTCCTTATCGTCTATATCCAAAGAAAGAAATAGCCTTTGCAACAACGATTGCACCGATTTGTTACGTTTCCTTTTGGGTTGTCTGGGACACCGGCCACTATTCAGCACCTCATGGACCGGATCCTCCAGCCGCAAGCATAATATCAAAACATACAAAGTAATAAATTATAAATTAAAAGCTTGACTAAAAAGATGAGCCCTAAGAAGTTTCTTACAACAATCCACAGAAGCAGCATTCCTAATAGATGCAGGTAATGAGTTCCATAACTTACAGTAGGTGTATTACAGGAAAAGCAATGTTCCGAAGATGGAAAAAAGCAACCTTTGTTATGTTTTTAAAATGAGAATTAAATGTCAGCTGAGCCTCAAAAATCACACCCAAATTATGCACCTGGCCAGAAGGGTACATTAGAGTATTGTCTAATGAAAGTTTAAAATCATTACACTTATTGACATTAGATGACATTAGACATTAGAACGTCAAAAACTTTTAACGTTTGTTAAAAGATTTTAACTGATTGTTATAATACTGCTGGATCTCATGCTGCAGTAACTCAGGGTTTGTAATATGAATGAATTAATAAAACAACACAATTGTTTGTGGCGAGCAGGACGAGGCAGAGGGCCATGGGAGAGCGGCACGAGGCCAGTGTCGTGATTAATGATGAGCCACACCTGCGCGACGCACCGGTCTCATATCTCTCACGGAGGAGCATGCGTCTCTCACGACAGTGAAGAGCGAGAGAGGAACAGGCCTAAGTTTTATGTGATGTTTTGTTTCTGTTTTGTGTGGCCAGCAGTCATCCGTAAGGGGCTGCTGGCTTATACTTTCATTTTTGTATTTGTTTATTTATTAAAATGTATTTGATTGTTCGCCGGTTCCCGCCTCCTTCTTCCCATAACATCTGAACTTCGTTACATTGTTAGTTTCAAAAAACATCAGTGAATCAGTCTATTTCATGACAAATATAAAGCAATCAGCCATCATCACCTGATCACATTTCACTTTTATGAACATTTCACGTTTAACAAACACACTGTCACAGCAGCTAAAAAAGATGAAAGATATAATCAGAGTTAAGAGCCCAATTAATGGAAACACTAATCACTGTTATGGTGACTTAAAATGAAAACACATTAGAGTTAAACCTCTGTTAATTCTCAATAAAAACTTTGTAGACGTCTGACAGAAATAAAGTCAATCTGGTTAGTAATAAGTGTCTCTTTTTCTGTTCTCTTCTTTCCTTCAGTGATTATGCTTGTTAACAGGCTTATTAAAGGGTAACTCTCGCCAAAATTGAACCTAGGCTCTTTTTGTTAATCTACCCGAGTCAAACTTTCATGTAAAGGCATAATTAGAATGTAAACGCCACTTTTAAGATTGACCGTATTTTCGTTTTAGGTCAAAATGCCTTTTGAATGGGAGTGCATGGGGCACTTCTATGATAGCATCAAAAATTTTAAAACACCAAGAAGGCTCCACACAACATAAAACTGTGCTCGAAGTATCACCAGGGGCTCTACACATGAACTTGAGCATTGACTACATTGTTTGTGTACACAAAGTTTACTAAAAAGAAAGGTTTTGTACGACTCACTTTATCAGTTAGTGTTTCCGGCCGCCGGCCTTTTGTCAGTCAAAAATAGTCGATCTCCGAATGCAACGTAACCGGGAGGAGAGTAAAGATGGAAAGCTTCTAAAGCTTAGTTCCATATAAATTCACGGATAATTTGTTGTTTTGTCGTTAGTGAAAATCAATATTGACCTTGTATTTGAAAAAGAATCCTCATAATGAAATGATTCAGTGATACAGTGAGTTGTTCAGAACTTTTTTTTAGTAAACTGTGTGTACGCAAAAAATTTAGTCAATGCTTAAGTTCATGTATAGAGCCCCTGGTGATACTTCGAGCACAGTTTTATGTTGTGTCGAGCATTCTTAGTGTTTTAAAAATAGCGATTTTGATGCTATCATAGAAGTGCCCCATGCACTCCCATTCAAAAGGCATTTTGACCTAAAACGAAAATACGGTTAACCTTAAAGGTCCCGTATTATGCCCCTTTTCACAAGATGTAAAATAAGTCTCTGATGTCCCCAGAGTGTGTATGTGAAGTTTCAGCTCAAAATACCCAACAGATCATTTTTTACAGCATGTTTAAACTGTCATTTTTTGGAGCTCAGAAAAACGCGCTGTTTTAGTGTGTGCCCTTTAAATGCAAATAAGCTGCTGCTGGACGACCCAGAGGGCAGAGCTTCATGAGCTCACGCTCAGTCTGTCAGGACAAATTCATCTCACAGAATGATGATAATATCAGAAACTCTCAGTAACGGTGCTCATTTCGAGTCGGACAATAATGCCTACAGAGTCAGAGTGCTGTATAGAGATGAAACAGGTATAGTTTAGTAGTTTAATTACGGTTATTATTTGTATTTGTCATCTGCTTGTATGTATCCATTATTTATTAATAGCCTACAAGCCTGCTGTCTGAATGATGATCAAACATACTGATGAGTTTAATAAAGTTTATTGTACATCACACAAAAGATGAAGCGTCGGTTTTACTTCAGAAAATCACCGTAAGAGCTGAGTAAACACAGTAAGTTATAAGAAATGCTCAAGTACATAAACGAATTTCGGTAGAGTTGAGGGAGCATTCCTGTGGGCGGAGGTTAGTCAAAAAACTGTTCTAGTGATGTCATTAAAGAAGGAAGTAGAGGGATGTAGTCCAAACGGGCCGTTCGATGTAGGCGACTTCTGTTAAATAAAATATCTCGCTTGGCATTGAACTTTGAGCTTTATAATTTTACAGATATTATTTATGCTCTAACAGCAACATTACACACTAACTAAAGTTTGAAACATGGGATCACGAAGAACGGGACCTTTAAAAGTGGCGTTTCCATTCTAATTATGCTTTTACATGAAAGTTTGACTCGGGTAGATTAACAAAAAAAGCCTAGGTTAAATTTTGGCGAGAGTTACCCTTTAAGGCTGAGATGGCTCCATGTTTAATATGCACATATTTTGTGCCTCAGATAAGGTCCAGTTCTGGTTTATTTATTTGCTCTTGTCTGACATGTGGCATTGCTATGGCCTGCTTGTGGCCCAGATCTGGCAAACAGGAGTGAGCCACCCAAGGACCATCATTCCACGCTGCATGTGGGCCAGATCATCTTTCCACGTGTGCCAGATGTTATGCATAAATTTCACAACGAATTGTGTGTGTTTGTAAGCTATGATTTGATGATTCTATGTTGAAACTTCTCTAATATGAAAATAACTATATTCAGCTTTTCTCTCGTTCCCGATGTCATTGGCTAAGCAATACTGTTCAACTCTCTCCACATACGTCGCCCAGTCTTCCACCGTACTGTCAAAAGCATCCAGTAAAAATCCCAAAAGTAACTTTTTGATTACTGACTCAATACACAACACTCCTTATGCACTTTATTATCGCAGGAGGATCGCTCGAAGGTGGCATTCTCAAATTCCATCTCCAGATGGCTATTTCGACATAGCCTGGGTTTCCCCATGCTGCCTTGTGCGCAGCGCGATTTTATTCACGCTGCTAGGCAGCCTGGATTCCATGGACCAGATTTTCGCCTCAGCGAGGGGATCAATCACAGAACGGGGAGGGAGCAGCAAGACGATGACGACGTCTATGCGACACACCGAAGCAGTTTGTTTATATCTATGGATCCAACATGGCAGCAGACGCGAAGTTACCTTTCGATGCAGCCTTATGGCGCTTTTCCACTACACCGTACCAGCTCGCCTCGGCTCGGCTCGGCTCGCCTCGACTCGGCTCTGTTTGGTTTTCCACTGTGTAAAAGTTGTACCTGTACCTGCTTCCAGGTACTTTTTTTCGTACCACCTCCGGCGAGGTTCTAAGCGGGCTGAGGCGAGCTGAGGCGATACTAAAATGTGACGTGAAAACACGGCAGACTGCTGATTGGTCAGAGAGAATCGTCACAATTCACTGCGTCATCATTGCACGCGCCAGACGGAGTATCCTGAATAAAAAACAGCAAAAACAAAAACATCCAAAAACAGCATACACTCGATTTCCTCCTTTGCCCTGTGTGTGTGTGGGTAGCGGGTGTGTCTTGCGCGTCTCGCGTAAAAGATTAAGTCACGGCAGTTTCCTGCGGCGTCGCTATGACGTCCAGGTACTATTGTGGAGGTACTATCTGCAATGGAAAACGGAGCGAAAAGCAAGCCGAGCCGAGCTGAGTCGAGGCGAGTCGAGTCGAGTCGAGCTGGTACTGGTAATGGAAAAGCGCCATTAGATAGTGTTTTAAGTAGTTTAGAACGCAAGTTTATTTCGTCTTCTTCCTCGTCGAATTTCTGTCGCTCTACATACGTCATCTGGTATAATTGAAACGATTGGCTATGAGCACAGTAGAGTACGTACAGGCGCATTTGATAGACATTCGTAGCGCCCAATAAACGGCTCTGGGCATTCGTAAACCACGCCTCAAATACGAGAAAATGAACATGTGGTTCCCAGACCACGTCTCAATGAGAAGAGGTCTGACGTTAGCCAGGCTGATTTCGACAATTAATTCCTCAGAATTAAATGTAGCCAAAGAACAGCCAGACAAAATATTAATACAAGCATCTAACTTCTCAAATCAGATGAGTATTAAATAATTTATCAGAATTAAATGCAGCAAGTGGATGAAAAGTGGCCGTTCTCTTGAGCGTAATGGGGGTGAAAACATAGAACGTCTTGTGCAGTTTAACTGCACCAGTAAAGCCAGCTGAGGAAACATTTAAAGAAATTGTGGACGTGCTGCAAATGGATTTGAATCCAAAGCTCATGATAATTGTGGACGGTTTTCACTTTCATTAGCGTAATCAACAAAAGACAGAATCAATATCGGAGTACATGGTGAAGCTCCGGAGGCTTGCAGAGCACTGCCAATTCGGCGATTGGGTGTCTGACACGCTCAGAGATAGACTTATTTATTATAATAATAATACATTTTATGTGTAATGCGCCTTTCTCAGACTAAAAGCGCTACAGCATGTACAGAACAAAATAATCAAACATGGAAAAAAATACAAATGTCAAAAAATACACAGCAATAAATTATAAATGAAAAGCTTGACTAAAAAGATGTGTCTTTTCTTAAAACAATCCACAGAAGCAGCATTCCTAATACCCAGCTAACAGGGAACGTTCCCAGAACATTGACTAACGTTCTCTGAAAGTTCTCTCAAAGTTATGAAAACGTTCTTGCAGTAACGTTATTATAACATTATGCCAACGTTATATGTCATTGATAAACGTTCTAAAAACGTAGATACGAGACGGCAGCTTTTAGGTAAGTTGGTTGAATTATGCGTGTTGTATGAATAAAATACTTGTATCAGTGCTAATTAACTTAGTTTTGCAGCAGTTGCTACTGTTTTAATAAAGTTAACTAGATCAACAGTTTGCTTGAACTGTCTTGAGTAACGTAAACTGCTCCCGCAGTCCACAGAGCAGTTAACTTTACAACACACAAATATGTAGTTGAAGAATAAACGCGAAATTAAATTGATGTCTTTATTTAGATTCACTTTTTTTCCAGTGTCCTTGTTCGCTTTTTCAATATAGCAAAACTGATTTTCATTAGAACGCGTTCTTGAGATTCAAAAGTTAATCGGCTAACGTTAGCTCAATTAACGTTAGCTTAGCTATGGCCCGAGCATTTTCCCCTCCAGTTATGTTTCATGTGTCAAGTTCGTCATATTGAAATCTGTAACTTATTTGTAATTGTATCATCTAAGGTGTCCACAGTGTTTGCAGTTTTACAGGTTATAACAAGCTCCTATGTGAAATTTAAAAAAGGAAGGATATCCCCAGGCTCCTCTTAAATTTTATATTTGGATTGAGCACTTGACAACAGTAATGGACCCTTTTCACAGACTGTAATTACGCGTTTTAACAACCATCAGTAAATTGTGCTAATTTTTAATGTACAGTGTATGGAAGGCCATATTTTCAATTCTGCTAGGCAGCTATTTTTGGGAAAGCACTATCTATTTGAACTGGGGAATACTGAAATCCCAAAAACTGCTTAACAAACTCAGTTAAATAACATATTTCACTAAGAACAACACTGTTTGCCTCTCTTGCTCAAATCGCATTAAAATATTTATTTTTGGCTTGGTGCAGTTTCTATGGTAACCGGCGCCTCTGGTGTTGCAGTGATGCAGAGCCGTTGAAAGAGAGTTGCGACAATCTTTGATCTCGTGGTCACGTGGTTCATGTAGCTCTCAATAGTGCGAAACAACTGTGCTCAATCTTTTTAAATGGTTTAAGCAGGATAGACAGCAGTTTCATTATATTCGCAGCAATTTCTGCTAAATATTAACGCATAATATGCAGTGATTACTACGAGGACCTCATTAACTGGGGCATTTTATTCCAGGGAATGATGGAGAGACAACATTAATGTTTTTTCTTGAGTTTAACCCTCATGGTATACCTTTTCATCAATTCAATAAATGTACTAAATAATTATTTAATATTTTTTGCTTTTTGTTACTTAATAATATTTGTGCAATAATTATGATCCATTAATGACCATTTAAAATATTTTTGATTTAAGCAAAGTTATCATTAGATTGCAGTTTTGGGGTGTGGCACGGCTCATTAATGTAATTCAAACTTTAAGAGTGCATTAAAATAGAAACAATACAAAGTCCTTGAGCATGAAAAGCAATATAAATTTAGTAGCATCTGGCTCTGAGCTTTGGGACAAGAGTAGAGAGCTTGTCTCATATCTTCATGGTTTCTCCCAATATTCCAAATCAAATTAAACTGTTTGTAAATGGTCAGAAAATCTAATTAGATCTTCTGCATGAGCAAGTACAGCATCCCAGTGCTTTTATACCAATCTCAACACACTTTAATACAACACTATTTTCTTTTCTCCCTGCAGTTTCTCCAGAGACCCTCTCAGGATTCAGTCCAGTCCGATGCGCCGGAAGTGGAAGCTGACGTGGATAATGTCATTTAAAATGTTTTTTTTTTTTTTTGCTTGCTGATAGGTTAGGGCAGTGGTTCTCAACTCCAGTCCACGGGACCCACTGCTCTGCACATTTTATATGTCTCCCTTATTTAACACACCTGAATCAGATCATCAGCTCATTAGGAGAGACTCCATGAACTGAACTGAGTGTGTCAGATAAGAGAGACATACAAAATGTGCAGAGCAGCGGGTCCTGTGGACTGGAGTTGAGAACAACTGGGTTAGGGTTTGGTAAAGAGGTAGTTTTAGTTTTGTTTCATGTTTCATTATTTTGAAGTTTAATCAGTTTGTTCTATGTTTAGTCCAGGTTTATTTTCATGTTAATTTCATATTTCAATTCAACCCAAGTCGGTTTCAATTGTATCTGTATCTTTAAATAAACTATACTTTGGTTCACTTCAACTAGCCTTCAGTGGACTACATTACACATTATAGACATGATTCATGGGTCTTTTTGATTTTAATTATCTTTCTAGATCTTTTGTCTTAATTTTAAAATCTGAAAGTTCTTAATAAGGTGCTTTTATAAAATGATTGTCATATATTATATACATTATATGCAAAACCATTGAGAATGTTTAAATGTTAAAACAAGTGAATGGAATGTTTTAAGAACATTTTTCATAATCTTAGAAAAATATTAAGAGAACGTTTATATAACGGGAGAATTGAACGTTTTAATAACAATTGAATAACGTTCTTATACGTTACAAGAACGTTAATACAACGTTTATATAACAAGATAATTGAACGTTCCTAGAACATTCAGAAATAACGTTTTTATAACTTAATGGGAACGTTATGGACATGTTCTTATAACCTAAAATTGTTAACTGGGTAGATGCAGGTAATGTGTTCCATAACTTAGGCGCATTATAGGAAAAGGCCCTTCACCCCATGGTTTTTTATTTACAACGAGGCTGACACAGAGAGAGAGAGCTAGCAGAGTGGAGAGAGCGAGCGGGAATGGATGGAGTAACCAAGTCACATATGTAATTGGAGCCAACCCGTGTACTGCTTTATAGGTTAAAATCAGAATTTTAAAATCAATACGTGGCTGAACTGGAAGCCAGTGCAGTTGCTGGAGCACGGGGGTGTAACGACTGAGTGCGAATCAAACACAAATGAAGCTTCCAAGTGTTTTGTTCAAACATAACTCCACACAGAACTCAACATTCCAGACCCCAAATCACCCAGCCTGGCTCCAGCCAGGCTACAAGAAGACCTTTTTATGGCCAAACTAAAGGAAGAACTTGTCAATGTGTTAGATGTTTGAATGAAAGTGTGTTGGGTTTCATATCAGTATGATCGTATGCTCTTGATTCAAAAGATGGCTTGATTGAAATCTGTGTAAAATGTTTCGTATTCTTATAATAGTAATGATGTCTAAACTGGGGCCTCTGTTCTCTCTGCTAGTAAGGAGATCCCAGATAAGCAATGATTTATGGTAAGAAGTGAAGAGAATGCCACCTCCTAAATAAAGCCAGTGTCTAATTGGTCAAATCTCTTCAGGAGGTTGGACGAACTTTTGAGTTTAAAATCTTAGACCCGAAACAAAGCTTAGGCTCTCTCTCAAGAAAAAGTAACCATGTAGATGCGCAGAGACAAAGAACCAATCAATTATCAGAAGAACGGGTTCAACAGCTTCATTCAAGCCATCTAACTACTCTCGTCTCAATTTTCTTTCTTTTCTTAGTTCTCTTATTTTCCGTTGTGAGTCTCGGTTCTAAGTTAAGTTTGGCGGCAAGATTTCAGTCCACGTTTCTTCTGCAAAGCCAGCTTCAACAAAGACTTTCATTCATCCGCCAACACACCACGTGATTGGTCGCCCCAGACATCTATTCAAGCACGAGGACATCAACCAACGAACGAACCCAGGAAACCCCCTTTTACGCCGACAAAAACGGAATCCCTATGCAACACAAGCAAGTAACCTCCAGACTAAAAGCTGAACTGGTGTATTGTATTGATTTAATAACCCGCCTAAGAAGAGTTAAATTAATGATTGATGGTTCTTCAGGTCATGTCTTATAAGTGCATAGAATCTTGAGATTTCATCATCTCACTCTTAAACTCACTCTTTCCTCACTCTCTTCCTTTCTGCAACTCGTATGAATGTGTGTGCGTGTGTTTGTGTTAGATATTAGTTTTAGTCTATGAGTTAGAATAATCAATAAAGTCTTGTTTATATTTTAAAGAGAAGTGTTACTTGTGTTATGTGCTTACGAATTTAATGTCTTAAACTGCTGATCTAAGTTACCTTGCTAATAAATAGTGTTTCACTATAGTTTGGAAATGTATATCCGCTGCAGAGCGGATGGTTACGGCCGGTTCAAATGAACCCTGAACGAATCATTTGCTCGGTCGTAATAAGTGATTCTTTTGAATTCCCTATAAATTGATTAATAATTCATTTGAGCTAAATTAAATTGTCAGAATCACTCTATTAAAGCTACAGGGGTAATGTGATGGCGTGAAGATGTATAAGTCAAAACATGTGCAGCAGAGTTTTGTATATATTGCAACCTCTTAACAGGATTTACTGGTAAACCCGCAAAGAGAGAATTACAATAATCAAGCCTTGATGTGATGAAGGCATGGATAAGCCTCTCTGCATCAGGCCTAGTGAGAAAGGGTCTAATGTGAGAAATGTTCCTCAGATGGGAAAAAGCAACCTTCGTAATGTTTTTAAAATGAGAATTAAAAGTCAGCCGAGCATCAAAGATCACACCCAAATTGCACAACTGGCCAGAAGAGGACAATAGGGCATTGTCTACTGAAAGTTTAAAATCATTACATTTACTGACATTAGATGGAGTGCCAATTAATAAAATTTCAGTTTTGGAACAATTTAGTTTTAGAAAGTTGAGTTTCATCTACGCTTTGATTTCCAACAAACAGGCAGAGACTGTCGAGGAGGAAGAATTGAGATCAGGCTGAGAGCTGATAAATCTGGGTGTCGTCCGAATAACAGTGATAACTCAAGGCCATACTTCTGAATGATCAGAGGCATACAAGAGGCAGCATATAAACACTAAATAAAACAGGACCCAAAACTGACCCCTCAGGGACACCCTTACACAAAGGCATAGTGTGAGATCTGTTAGTACCCAGGTAGACAAATTGGGAGCGATCTGAGAGGTAAGTTTTAAACCAGTTAAACACAGTTCCAGACAGACCGGTCCACCTAAGCAATCTGTCCAAAAATATGCTGTGACAAATGGTATCGAATGCAGCATTAAGATCCAACAAAATCAAAATCCCACAAGCCCTAGTCTGGGGCTCGACAGTGCCCTCTTGAATGGGGTCCGAGTGCCGTCCAAAAACTTGGTCCATATATCGTACACACTTGCACATATTAGTCTGAAACTCGGTACACATATAGATCTCATCAGGCCGAACAACTTCCGCGCTCAATGTCATAAGCTTCCCTCAACAGGAAGTCGGCTATTTAGGATTTAATGGAAAACGCATGTTTTGGAATTTGATATACTCCTCCAAGGGAATGCATCTGATCGCCACCAAACTCGGTCAGCATGAACTCAAGACATTAAGAATGATAAAATGCCAGCGGATTTTTGATATCTCAAACGGTTTGACCGTGACGAGGAAATGGATTTATGGCGAGAAAAGAGAAACAGGAAGTGTGTTATAACTTCTGCATACATTAACTGATCTTGATGAAACTTCAGCTGTGTATTCATTGTAGGAGGCTGATCACATGGATGTGACTATTGTGAGTCAAAGTTATAGCGACACCAACTGGCAGCAGGAAGTGTGTCACTTTCAAAATGCTTTGAAATTACCCTCTTATTTTTACCCGATTTGATTCAAACTTCATTACTATAATGTAAACACATGGCAGATGTAGACCTGTGAAAGGGTTATTGATATATTAGATACTGTTGCCATGGCAACACATCAAACTTTAATATTCTTTTTGGATGCTTTTGAGACACTTATCATGCTTTAAATTGCATGAAACTCGACATGCATATCAAAGTTCTCAGCCAGTAGACATGGTAAAAGTCTCAGAAACGGGTGTGGTTGAAGGGCTCAGTAGTGCCACCTTTTGACAAAAGTGGGAGGGTTAGTTTTACCTACAGTCACAAAACTCAGTATGTATATTGTTCTCATCGAGCCGGACAACTTTCTAATTTACAGTCATTAGCTCCGACCAACAGGAAGTCAGATATTTTGGTGTGAATGTGGATTTTTTTGATATTTCAGACTTTTAGCTACTCCTCCTAAGTACCAAACTTTTACAACATGATGAAAATACATTAAAGATGCTAAATTGTGAACGGATATTAAATATCCCAAACGGTTTTGCTATAGTGAGGGATTAAAGTAATGTCCAAAAAGGAAACACTAAAAGCCTCATATCTTCTAAAAAATGTAATTATACACCATTTATTTCTATATAAAATTATACAAATATCAGAACTAAACCCATTTTATTCTTCTTTTTTTTCCCAATTTAAGGATTATTTATAAGTTTAAAAACAGTAATAGTACTATTTAGTCAAAAAATAAATAAAAAAATAAAGTCAGACATAGGGCTATACTGTCCTCTTGTGTTCAAAATCAGGTACCTATTGTATTTATATATAAATATATTAGGTATGTGACTGTGAGGATATTTTCCCACCGGTTAATCGACGTGTGACACGGGCGGGGGCTTTTGAATCGCTAATATAAAAGTTAAAGTAAAATACTCGCACGGGCATTGATAATGGTGTGGACAAGGCTGTATTAGTACCCCCAGGAGCCCCTAGGCACTGAAGCTCATGGGCCCCCCTCCCCTACCTGATAATCACGCCCTCCAAAGGAGGCACCAGAATGTCAGAATTTTTGGTGGTGTTTTCGAGATATTAGCCGAAAACCACCGTGCACGCTTCAAAATATGATGTCACGATCTCAGAAGAACATTGCTTGAATCTCAGCAAGACCCAGAGAGCTCAAATTCGGGTGAGGAGGTCCCAAGGGGACCCTTGCTCGAAAGCGAGAGTGGCGGGCCTCAGGGACTCCCCCTACCGGATCGCTGTTCGCTGGGACCCCTGACTTTGAACGGCTATAACTCGTTCGAAAGGCCTCGTCCAGCACTACGATCAGTTAGAGTTTTGGGAGTATTGAGCGAGGGGTTCTCGAGATATATTTTTAGAAATATAAGGTATATTTTCATTCACCTTTATATTTTTATATAAAAACAAAAACTCCCATCACGGAGGGCCCCTCTCTGCGCAAGGGCGCCTAGGCATGTGCCCAGATTGCCCGTATGGCCAGGGTGTGGAGCAGAGCGAACTTTTTCAATTAAGTAGGAATGAACTAAAAAACATTCACTCTTTTCTGCTTGCTCCTCGCTGTGGAATAATAGGCTATTGTAATAATAGGCACCGTTATGAATGCCCGTCCAGCCGTGCGAAATTAGTGCCATTTCGTGGCCGATTGCTTGAATTGTATGTTCAATAGCCTATTATTCTTCATGGTAAACACAATAACTAAACAGTACAATGACAGATTTGCTTAAATAGGCGCTTTTACACAAAATATTCCATCATCATCTTTTCAGTCAGCTCTTCACTCTCGTGATTAATGAAATTTGACTCCTGTTGCTGATCTTTGCTGCGACTCTCGTTCAGCTCACGATTTATTCAGGTTTTAATTGTAGTGTCCGTTCTCTAACTGAACTAAATTATTTTATTACACACACACACACACTCACTCACACAAATCAAATCGACAGTGGAGGGCAATGATATATTTAAATCTGCATATTGTAATATCTGCAGGGCACCCCCTAGTCTAGTGTCCTAGCAGGAAAGAGCGTGAAATTTTGACAAACTAAAGTTAATATGTGGTAAAGATCTGAACGAGCTAGCTTCTTAGTCGTGGACTGATGACCTGACAATTCTTCTTTCTATTTCTTATCCTGACATAGGCTATGCTCAGATTGTCCGTCCAAATCCGATTTTTGTTCATATCCGATTGAAATCTGATCAGAATTAGCTAACGTGAACAGCAAAAAAATCACATGAAATCCGTTTCAAGCTACATGTGGTTTGAAATATAAGGATTTTGCGTGGTTTATGTGACTTTTTCACTCCACGTAAAATGTAAACGTCAGACGTTGTTATAGGAAACATGCTAAAAGTCGCTTCGGAAACAAGGCTGTGTTGTTGCAAAGTGCCGGACGAGCAGAAAATTATTATTTTTGAAACATATTTTGAAACTGGCGGAGATAAGAGGGCAGAAAAAAAGCTGTGCATACCAGCGTCCTACAGTTCTGCAGTAGGCACAAGACGCAGTAGTCCATCGAGGCGGCTACACATGACAAGACAACATCTCTATTGCAAATGCAAACCCCTCCATCAACGCAACGTCATTGCAGAGCTGCCAACTCTCACGCTTTCGCCGTGTGACACACGGTTTTGCCTGTTTCACACGCACTCACACAACACATCCAATTTCTCACGCAAAAAAAATCTGATCTTGGGCCGAGACTCGTTCGTTCCTTTTCAAACTCCCCGACCATAGATGGCGCTGATGAGCGCCTCACTGAACCCTATGCGCTGCACCCATATATGCTGCTGTCTATGGCTGCACCCCAAAGTTAGCGACAGAAGAAGAGATACCAGTACTCACTCTCTTAAACTTTAAATCTTGAAAGAAATTATTTGTTTGTGTTTGTGTGTGTGTCTGTCAACATGAGTGAATGTATATATATTTTATTAACAGGCCAAAGAAAAGGACTCACTGTGGATGAAGACTTTTTCTGTAGGACCAAACAGCACTTCGAACAGGTAAGATGTATTCCAAAGAATTTAACATACATACAGGAAATTTGAGCAATAGAAGTAGGCATGTTTTTGTAACTGAGAGTATAGTTATTAACCCCCTGGGGTCGGCGGTATCGCCGGCGATACCAGCTCGCTTTTTTTTGATCAGTGTAAAAGAAACTCATAAATACTCTGTTGACTTTGATTTTCCATAGGAGTTTCATACATCAATCGATCCTGTTAAATGTGTATTATTTTTGTGTATACTCACAATAAAAACAAAGTGTTGTGCTTTTCGCCAAATAAAGAAAAATAAACACGATGCGATCTGCCTTCTCTCTGTCAGTTGAGTCCATTCTGAAACGCGTCCGAAAATGAACCATAACTCAGCGAATACTTATTTGCGAATATCTGCTTAAGTGTAATGTGATTTAGTCTAAATATATTACAGCCTCCGGTAAAATATGTGATAGCCTAGGCCTACTGTCTAAATACTAGACATTATATATATATATATAAATGTATGGTTTTGGTTAGACTATGACACTGATTATCATGCTTCCATACTGCCTTATGCACAGATGTTTGTGAATACAGGTGTAAATGTTTGAAATGCATGTGTCGTTCGCGAACGATCCGTTCATTGCGTGCGTCACTAAATACGTGCGGTCATGGCCCATAAACAGATACTCGTAGTGATATTTCTCTGTCCTATGGACCATCAACAGATATATACATACATTGTGCGTCCATAACAATTAATTGCCCATCAGTTTACTTTGGATAATGTATGCTAACAGTTTTTTTTGTTGTTGTTTTTTAGGAATGTGGGGAGTGTCTGTCACACCCCTGGTCTTAATCTCATTAATATTGATAGGCCATTACCACTCCCATGCATAAACCTCTTCTGACAAAAAAACTGTTTTACAGAGTGTAAATCAATGTATTGTGTTATGTGAACGATTAGGCAGGATGATTTTCACATCATTTTGAAGCCAGAACTCGAAGCGACAACATTCATTAGTCAAAAGTCTTATTCACACATATTTGGTATGTGTTTTGTGGTCTTATTTCAGCAACTTTCTTTTTTTTTTTTCAATAACCACGCATAAACATTATTCTCTTAAAAATTCAAACATATACATGCATGTTGATCACATATTATGGTAGCCCTGTTTGTGCTATATAGAGTGAATTTACACCTTTGCCATTAACATGTTTATAAATAACTGAAAAAAGCACAAATGTCAGAGCATGTCAGAACACCTCCAGGGCCCAGAAAAACCCTCAGACCCCAGAGGGTTAAACCAACATGACAATGAATTCTTTAAGGTTTCAAAGATGTCCCGTTCAAAGACCTTTGCCAGGACAAAATCGAAACCTTTTATTTTATTTAAAGAACCAGCCAAGTGAGAAAAGACAGACAAACACACTGACAGAACAGCCAGAAAGACTGATAGAAATGACAGGACAGAGAGAGCAGGAGACAGGACAGAGAGAGCAACAGACAGGACAGACTGACAAACACGTAGAGGAGAAACAGACAGGACAGATAGAAGCACATGCAGAGGAGCAACAGACAAGACAAAACAGGGCAGATGGAAGAAGACACAGAGGGACAGACAGAAGACACCCCCCAATCCAACAGCAGGGCAAGGAGAATCTTGCTCTGGCTGGAGCAGCAACATATAGATCTATTTTCAAAAATGAGTGGACCTCTTCATGGCCATTTATTACCAGAGGGACCCTCAACACGCACTACTGGTGTGCAGTCTGCCTTATTGAAACTCATGTTGCCACCAGGGTGTGGCAGACGTAGTGCACCACATAAAAAGCAAAGGTCACCAAGAAAAGCAATGGGCTCTCCAGTCCACAGCCACAATATCCCAATATGCAATGGTTGTTCCCTCTGTTGGGGGGATGTCTGCACAAGAGGTTAAGGTATGATATGTGTAATGGTCCTGTCAAGGTTTAGTCAAGAGTTTTGTGTTATAGTTGATCACGGTAAAGTCATGGTTGATAGTTTTGACTAATTTGTGGTTTGTATTTCAGTGTAGTACAGTCCAGTTTTCTTAATTTGAGATCTTAGTTGCTGAATGTGTTTTTTTATCTGTGCCCTTTTCTCCTCTGCAAAACATTTGCTTTGTGTATTTTTAAACATCTAACAACATGAACATCTGTATGATTCTAACTTGTCATTATTATAGGAGTGGAAAAGGTGAACCCGCTTACTGTCAGGGTCTTCATGGGCAGCAAAGTTGTCCACCAGTTTTTAAGTATGTGCACAACAAGTGGGACGACATGTGGGACAGCAAGTGAGATCTTCAC